>NC_083347.1:77216033-77858019 GCF_019175385.1 Lycium barbarum | reverse complement strand
GGTGGCTATCCTTCCTCCCGAATAGCTAGGCATAATCACACCCCAGGTAGCGAACCCGAAAGTGGCCACTCTTTCTCCCGAATGGCTAGGCATTATCACACTAGGATCCATAGTGGCTACCCTTCCTCTCGAGTAGCTATGCCAAACACAACAACAAAGTTCATAGCATAGAAGTCGATTCACAATTTATCTCAAAGTAGTCGCACTATCAAATAGCATTAAACCATTACGAAAATCCATAACTGTTACACCTCGGAAAATTTCCCGTTTGTACGCAAGTAAATGAACTAATGATGTGTGCGAGGAGTGCGAGTGTATAATGTTTCATGGAAAATGCATGAAAAGGGATGTGGATGATTAGAATGAAAATTCGAGAAATGAGAAAAATTGAAAGTTGGCAAAACTGCCCAGTGTTCGTATATTGCAAAATACGGGACCGTAAAGTGCAATACGGTCCGTAAACTGGCAGTCGTAAACAGCCATGCAAAAGCTTCAGCTTTCTGCCAGTGGTCGTAAAGTGCAAATACGGACCGTAAACTGGTATACGGTCCGTAAACTGCCAGGTCATAAACTGGCATGCCAAACTTCAACTTTCTGCCAGCCGAGGAAATGGTTAAAAACGACCTGGTGGACGGACCGTAAAGTGATTTACGGCCCGTAAACCATGGTCGTAAACCACCATGAAGGCAGCCCAGCTTCTGGTTCTGGAAATGGCTAAATACACCCTTGGTGGACGAGCCGTATAGTGGAATACGGTCCATAAACCTCCATGGACGACCACTGTTCACCCAGCACAGATTTTCCAATTCATTAAATATGAGGACCAAGACTTATTTTATTTCATTACAACATTACACCACTTCTCTCTAGAACTTCTCTCTACATTTATTATATGACTTTTCAAGGATTATAAGCCATCGATAACATTAAGACAAGTGAATCATGGATAAGGGAATCATCAAGGATTATCCAAGTCAAGGAATCCAAATGGAGAAAAACTAGGGTTTTGCTCAAAGAAGAGTATTATCAACCAAAGCTTGTTCCTACAACTTCTAAGGTAAGATTCATGATTTTTATAAGATGTTTAAGGTATTGGAGAATTAAAATACATGGATTGTAGAAAATGTGGTCAACTAGATCATGAATGATGAATAGTGACATTTTGAGAAATAGTTTGAATTTAGTTATGAATGTTGTGGTGTTGTGATATGAAAGTGTTATAAATGGTAATAAGATCATGAACTAAACACTTTAGACGAATGGACGAAGATGGGTGTTATAATCATGAGTGTGGATGAATTAGAGGCAAATTGAGGAATCTAGATAATGTGGATAATGTGAATGACTAATGGCCATTGTTATGATATTAATGAAGGTATAAACGCTAGCATTGGAAGGGAACGTACAAGTGTAGAATAGTTCGACGGAAAGGTATGTAAGGCTAACCTTTCTTTCATAAGGCATGGTTCTTGGCCAAATTCGTAATTCCTCCATATGAGTATGTTGTCTTCACATGGTTGACATTCCGAGCTCATAAGCTCACGACCCTTGATATGTACTATGATTATACTATTTTCCTCGTATGACGAGTAAGTCCATAATGTAGATGTAACGATAACAATGAGAATAGTAAATGATATAAAAAATAATGCAAAAGGTGCCTACGGGCTATTATACTTATATGTGCCTATGAAGGGCTATAATGAACCCCGAGCTTATAACGCCGGGTAGAATATATGTAGATGAATATGTATGAAGTATGTATACGATTACGAAACGCGCGCGCATGTCTGCAGTTGGTACGGATAACCCTGAAGCCTTGGTAGGGCCAGGTAGAAATAACATTGAGCCTTGGTTGGCCAAGTACGTATGAAACACCGAACCTTATGGTCGGGTACGCTATGTATGTATATAAGTGTATGGCTATGTATATAATATGAATATGAATGTGATAAGACTATGTATAAGAATACTAATAAGGACATGTATACGAATATGAGCACAAGTATGGTACGAGTATTATTATGGGATACGAACGACCATGTATGCAAGTAAGCGACATGATGATGATGATATCACTGTCTCCCCTCCTATGCTATTTTCATATGATATCTATTATGCTTCTATATTGATGTTGATTATGCTTTACATACTCAGTACATTCTTCGTACTGACGTCCTTTTGTTTGTAGACGTTGCGTCATGCCCGCAGGTGCACAGGGAGACAGACTTGATCCATAGCTGCTTATTCAGAGATTGCATAGCAGAGCTCCAATTCTTTCGGAGCCGTAGCTTTTGGGTACTTATTATTTTGTGTATATAATTATGGGCATAGCGGAGTCCTGTCCCGCTCATACGATATGTCATACTCTTAGAGGCTCGTAGTCATGTGTATGTGGGTAGAGATGTTCGGCCATGCCGGCCCATGTTTTGTATATCTTTTGTTAGCCACGTCGGCCTTGTACTTATGGTGTGGCCTAGATGCCTATGATATGTTAAATGATGATGGTCGTCTAATGGGATCAATATGATTAACGATAATAAAAGCACGAATTGACTTATGGTTCACCTAGATGTTATGTTATGTACGATAAGGGGGTGCTCCGGTGGGGTAGCACCGGGTGCTCGTCGCGGCCCCCTAGTCGGGTCGTGACAAAAGTGGTATCAGAGCAGTTCAGTCCTAGGATATGTCTCCAAGCCGTGTCTAGTAGAGTCTTGGTTATGGGTGTGTTGCGCGCCACACTTATAAACGAGAAGCTGCAGACATTTTAGGAATATATGACCTTCTTTCTTCATATGAATCGTGCGATAAAGCTATGATGTAAGAAATTCTTGTTCCTAAATCGTGTGTTGTGTATTTCAGAGATGCCTAAAAAGAAGAAGGCTACAGCAGCCCAAAAGGGCAAGACGGTGGTAGAAAAGCGGGTTGAAAGAGCACCGCCACCGGTAGTAGAGGAAGATGTGTCCCAGAGTGCGGCTCAATCTCAGTCCTCCCCGACAGTGCCTATTACTGAGGAGCACGTGGGAGCCTCAGCCCCAGCTCCAGCTCCTCCACCGAATACTTCGGGCCAAGACGTGAGAGAGGCCATTAATTTGTTGACTAAGTTGGTTGCGACCCAGACTCAGAGGCCAAGCGCAGGGCAAGGTGACATGACTGTTAGTGCAAGGGCCTGTGACTTCATTGCTTTGAAATCCCCAGAATTCTTTGGGTCGAAACTGGAGGAGGATCCCCAGGACTTTATTGATGGTATGCTAAGGACGCTCCGGTTGATATATGCTTCAGACACCGAATCGGTGGAGCTAGCGTCATATAGATTGAGGGATGTCTCAATCCAGTGGTATACAGTTTGGATGGCTTCGCGGGGAGCCAATGCACCTCCACCGGTATTTCAAGAGTTTGTTGATGCTTTTCTCCGTCATTATATGCCTCCGGACGTTCGGCGAGCTAGGGCCGATAAATTCTTGAATTTGAGGCAAGGTAGCATGAGTGCTACAGAGTATAGTCTCCGCTTCAATTCCTTGGCTAGGTATGCTTCGGCCATGGTAGCGGATATGGGCGATCGGGTGCACCGGTTTGTGAAAGGCGTAGGGCCACACTTGATGGACAAATGTTTAACTGCGTCCCTTCAGGATGGCATGGATATTGCACGCATTCAGGCACATGCTCAGGAATTAGAGGAACACCTACAGCAGCGGAGAAATGAACGTGAGCAGGATAGGGGCCATAACAAGAGGGCCAGACCTTCGGGTTCGAGGAGTGATTCCAGGGGCGGACACAGACAGTAGTTTCCCAACCATTCAGTCTATTCTATGACCAGTACACCTCCACAGTTCACGAGGCAGAGATTTGACAGATCTACTCGATCCGAGCCGAGTCAGGGTTATTCGGGGTCTCAGTTTAGAGGTGATTCAGGCAAGTCAAGGCCACCTGTACCACGATGTTGCCAGTGTGGGAAGTTGCATTGGGGTCGATGCCGATTGGGCTCGGATGGTTGCTATTCATGTGGTCAACCAGGCCATGTCATGCGTGATTGCCCCTCAGTACAGGGTAGAGGTAGGACCCAGCCAGCAGGGTCCGCAGCCGGATCATCAGCATCTGTACGCCCTACGGGGCCAGGTTCACATGCGCCAGTCGGCCATGGTAGAGGTAGAGGAAGAGCTCCCAGTACTAGTGGTCCTCAGCACCGTATTTATGCTTTGGCTGGACGCCAAGATCTTGAGTCTTCTCCTGATGTGGTCACAGGTATATTATTGGTATTCTCTCATGATGTATATGCTTTGATTGATCCGGGCTCCATATTATCATATGTTACTCCATATATTGCTGGTCAATTTATAATTGAGCCGGAGTCTATCAAACCTTTCGAGGTGTCTACACCCGTGGGTGAATCGGTAATAGCTAGCCGAGTATATAGGAATTGTGTGATTGTGATTTGTGATCGTCGTACCATGATTGATTTACATGAGCTAGAAATGGTAGATTTTGACGTTATTATGGGCATGGATTGGTTGGCTTCTTGTTATGCCAATGTTGATTGCCGAATGAATATGCTTCTTTTCCAGTTTCCGAGAGAACCAGTCTTAGAATGGAAAGGGAATGCGGCATCACCAAAAGGTAGGTTTATTTCCTATCTAAAGGTAAGGAAAATGATCACGAAAGGGTGCATTTATCACCTAGTACGAGTTCAAGATGTAGAAGCTGAGTCGCCGACTCTTCAGTCAGTTCCGGTAGTGAACGAGTTTCCGGATGTGTTCCCGGAAGAGCTTCCAGGCCTTCCTCCCGAGCGAGAGATCGATTTTGCGATTGATGTGCTGCCAGACACTAATCCCATATCTATTCCTCCCTATAGGATGGCACCCGCAGAGTTTAAAGAGTTGAAGGAGCAATTAAAAGACTTGCTTGAAAAAGGCTTCATTAGGCCTAGTTCATCCCCGTGGGGAGCACCCGTATTGTTCGTCCGGAAGAAGGATGGCTCCTTGAGAATGTGCATTGATTATCGACAATTGAATAAAGTGACAATTAAGAACAAGTATCCCCTCCAGAGAATTGATGATTTATTTGATCAATTGCAAGGTGCCAAATGGTTTTCAAAGATCGATTTGAGGTCCGGGTATCACCAAGTAAGAGTTAGGGAGAAAGATATCACTAAGACAGCTTTCAGAACAAGATATGGCCATTTCGAGTTCCGAGTAATGTTGTTTGGGCTAACTAATGCACCGACTGTGTTTATGGACATAATGAACAATGTATTCAGGCCTTTTCTGGATCGATTCGTGATTGTATTCATCGATGACATCCTAGTGTATTCTAGATCCAAGGCAGAGCATGTGGATCATTTGTGAATTGTCCTTGGAGTTCTTCGAGCTCGAGAGTTATTCGCGAAGTTTTCCAAATGCGAGTTTTGGTTGAACTCAGTGGAATTTCTGGGCCACATTGTTGCAGCTGACGGTATTCGAGTGGATAGCCAAAAGATTGAGGCAGTGAAGACTTGGCCAAGGCCCACGACCCCTACGGAGGTTCGTAGCTTTTTGGGCTTTGCCGGTTATTACAGAAGATTTGTTGCGGGTTTCTCTTCTATTTCTGCACCGCTCACCAAGTTGACTCAGAATTCAGCTAAGTTTCAATGGACAGATGCTTGCGAGCGTAGTTTCCAAGAGTTGAAAGACCGACTGACTTCAGCCCCAGTCTTGACACTTCCAGAGGGATTGGAAGGATATGTTATTTATTGTGATGCTTCAGGCATCGGGCTAGGCTGTGTATTGATGCAAAATGGTAAGGTGATTGCGTATGCTTCTAGACAATTACGGAAACATGAGCAGAATTATCCTACCCATGTCTTAGAATTGGCCGCGGTGGTCTATGCTTTAAAGATATGGAGACATTACTTATATGGTGTCCACGTGGATATTTATACAGATCATAAGAGTCTCCAGTACATCTTCAAGCAGAAAGAGTTGAATTTGCGGCAACGACGATGGCTAGAGTTGTTAAAAGACTATGATGTTGAAATCCCGTACCACCCCGGAAAGGCAAATATTGTGGCTGATGCTCTTAGCCGTAGGTCGATGGGAAGTCTAAGTGATGTACGACCAGAAAAGAAAGAGATGGCCCGTGATCTTCAGCAGTTAGCTAGCCTAGGAGTCCGAGTGGTGGACTCAGGTAGTTGCGGAGCTACTATTCAGAATTCAGCAGTTTCATCGTTAGTAGCGAAAGTAAAAGAGCAACAATACGAGGATCCCATGCTAATGCAGTATAGAGATACACTCCCTCAGAAGGAGGAGTCATCATTTGACATTTCGAAAGATGGAGTTCTCCGATGTCGAGGCAGGTTATGTGTTCCCGATGTGGCAGGTCTACGCCATCAGATTTTGAGAGAAGCTCATTGTTCCCGTTACTCCGTGCACCCCGGAGCTACGCAAATGTATCATGATCTTAAGACTATATATTGGTGGAATGGGATGAAGAAAGACGTAGCGGAATTCGTAGCTCAGTGTCCTAATTGCCAACAAGTGAAGATAGAACACCAAAAGCCGGGTGGCTTATTGCAAGCTATAGAAATCCCAACTTGGAAGTGGGAAGTGATTAATATGGATTTCATTACAGGGTTACCCCGTTCTCGACGTAAATATGATTCTATATGGGTGATCGTGGATAGGCTCACAAAGTCAGCGCATTTCTTACCGGTCAGAACGACCTATATGGCAGAAGATTATGCCAAGCTTTATCTTAAAGAGATAGTGAGACTCCATGGCGTTCCGGTATCTATTATCTCCGATAGAGGGACTCAGTTTACAACCAAGTTTTGGGGGTCTTTCCAAGAAGGTTTAGGGACCCAAGTGCGCCAAAGCACGGTGTTTCACCCACAGACCGATGGGCAAGCTGAACGTACTATTCAGACTCTTGAAGATATGTTACGGGCATGTATGATAGATTTTGGAGGAAATTGGGATGACCATTTGCCACTCATTGAGTTTGCTTACAATAACAGTTATCATTCTAGCATTCAAATGGCACCGTATGAGGCTCTATATGGGCGAAAGTGTAGATCCCCAGTTGGGTGGTTTGAAACCGGAGAAGCTAAGTTGATAGGGCCAGACTTGGTCCAGCAAGCAATAGAGAAAATTAAGCTCATACAAGATCGGTTGCTAGCGGCTCAAAGTCGTCAGAAGTCCTATGTAGATAATCGTCGAAGAGACTTAGAGTTCGAAGTGAAAGATTGGGTATTCTTGAAAGTGTCGCCGATGAAGGGCGTGATGAGATTTGGAAAAAAGGGGAAGCTCAGTCCCCGGTATATCGGGCCATACGAAATTGTGTGCAAAATAGGCAAAGTGGCCTATGAGCTAGATCTACCTCCAGATTTGGAGTCAGTCCATCCAGTATTTCATGTCTCGATGCTTCGGAAGTGTGTTGGAGATCCTACGAGGATCGTCCCAGTGAATGATATTCAAGTGACAGAAAAGTTAACTTATGATGAAATACCCATTGCCATATTAGATAGGCAAATACGGAGGCTTAGAAACAAAGAAGTGGCCTCAATTAAAGTTCGGTGGAGAAATGACAATCGAGAGGAAATGACATGGGAAGCAGAAGAGAATATGCGATCCAAATACCCACATTTATTTCAGCCCTTGGAAGAAGTCCAAGATGAGACGTCAAAATCATAAGGTATGCATGTTTTCCCTTTTTTTTACATTCAGTTCGTGTGTGGCCAAATTTCTAGTGCTGTTGTATTATTGCCCTGTGAGGCATTGTTATTGTGGGTTGTTGTGACAGGGTGGTAGTGCCACATTACAGAGGAAACTCTGGCGAAATTTTTATAGAATTCCCCAAGCCTTTAACATTCGAGGACGAATGTTCCTAAGGGGGGTAGAATGTTACACCTCGGAAAATTTCCCGTTGGTACGCAAGTAAATGAACTAATGATGTGTGCGAGGAGTGCGAGTGTATAATGTTTCATGGGAAATGTATGAAAAGGGATGTGGATGATTAGAATGAAAAGTCGAGAAATGAGAAAAATTGAAAGTTGGCAAAACTGCCCAGTGGTCGTATATTGCAAAATACGGACCGTAAAGTGCAATACGGTCCGTAAACTGGCAGTCGTAAACTGCCATGCAAAAGCTTCAGCTTTCTGCCAGTGGTCGTAAAGTGCAAATACGGACCGTAAACTGGTATACGGTCCGTAAACTGCCAGGTCATAAACTGGCATGCCAAACTTCAACTTTCTGCCAGCCGAGGAAATGGTTAAAAACGACTTGGTGGACGGACCGTAAAGTGATTTACGGCCCGTAAACCATGGTCGTAAACCACCATGAAGGCAGCCCAGCTTCTGGTTCTGGAAATGGCTAAATACACCCATGGAGGACGAGCCGTATAGTGGAATACGGTCCGTAAACCTCCATGGACGACCACTGTTCACCCAGCACAGATTTTCCAATTCATTAAATATGAGGACCAAGACTTATTTTATTTCATTACAACATTACACCACTTCTCTCTACATTTATTATATGAGTTTTCAAGGATTATAAGCCATCGATAACATTAAGACAAGTGAATCAAGGATAAGGGAATCATCAAGGATCATCCAACTAGGGTTTTGCTCAAAGAAGAGTATTATCAACCAAAGCTTGTTCCTACAACTTCTAAGGTAAGATTCATGATTTTTATAAGATGTTTAAGGTATTGGAGAATTAAAATACATGGATTGTAGAAAATGTGGTCAACTAGGTCATGAATGATGAATAGTGACATTTTGAGAAATAGTTTGAATTTAGTTATGAATGTTGTCGTGTTGTGATATGAATGTGTTATAAATGGTAATAAGATCATGAACTAAACACTTTAGACGAATGGACGAAGATGGGTGTTATAATCATGAGTGTGGGTGAATTAGAGGCAAATTGAGGAATCTAGATAATGTGGATAATGTGAATGACTAATGGCCATTGTTATGATATTAATGAAGGTATAAACGCTAGCATTGGAAGGGAACGTACAAGTGTAGAATAGTTCGACGGAAAGGTATGTAAGGCTAACCCTTCTTTCATAAGGCATGGTTCTTGGCCAAATTCCTAATTCCTCCATATGAGTATGTTGTCTTCACGTGGTTGACATTCCGAGCTCATAAGCTCACGACCCTTGATATGTACTATGATTATACTATGTTCCTCGTATGACGAGTAAGTCCATAATGTAGATGTAACGATAACGATGAGAATAGTAAATGATATCAAACATAATGCAAAAGGTGCCTACGGGCTATTATACTTATATGTGCCTATGAAGGGCTATAATGAACCCCGAGCTTATAACGCCGGGTAGAATATATGTAGATGAATATGTATGAAGTATGTATACGATTACGAAACGCGCGCGCATGTCTGCAGATGGTACGGATAACCCTGAAGCCTTAGTAGGGCCAGGTAGAAATAACATTGAGCCTTGGTTGGCCAAGTACGTATGAAACACCGAACCTTATGGTCGGGTACGCTATGTATGTATATAAGTGTATGGCTATGTATATAATATGAATATGAATGTGATAAGACTATGTATAAGAATACTAACAAGGACATGTATACGAATATGAGCACAAGTATGGTACGAGTATTATTATGGGATACGAACGACGATGTATACAAGTAAGCGACATGATGATGATGATAACACTGTCTCCCCTCCTATGCTATTTTCATATGATATCTATTATGCTTCTATATTGATGTTGATTATGCTTTACATACTCAGTACATTCTTCGTACTGACGTCCTTTTGTTTGTGGACGCTGCGTCATGCCCGCAGGTGCACAGGGAGACAGACTTGATCCATAGCTGCTTATTCAGAGATTGCATAGCAGAGCTCCAATTCTTTCGGAGCCGTAGCTTTTGGGTACTTATTCTTTTGTGTATATAATTATGGGCATAGCGGGGTCCTGTCCCGCTCATACGATATGTCATACTCTTAGAGGCTCGTAGTCATGTGTATGTGGGTAGAGATGTTCGGCCATGCCGGCCCATGTTTTGTATATCTTTTGTTAGCCACGTCGGCCTTGTACTTATGGTGTGGCCTAGATGCCTATGATATGTTAAATGATGATGGTCGTCTAATGGGATCAATATGATTAACGATAATAAAAGCACGAATTGACTTATGGTTCACCTAGATGTTATGTTATGTACGATAAGGGGGTGCTCGGGTGGGGTAGCACCGGGTGCTCGTCGCGGCCCCCTAGCCGGGTCGTGACAATAACTTCATAGATAATCTTGAAAATGTTTCCACTTCTTTAGAAAAGTTTCCTTTGTCCTAGTTCCTTTGTAAAGTCATCAATACCAACAATTAACCATCATTACTGATCATCTCTTATAGAAGAAAACAATTATGTTTTCATATACGTATATAGAGGATAATACAATCGAGGTTTAATGTGGGCTTGTCCCCTCACGCACACCAACCACAAGCAAGGACATGAATTAGGGTTTTGCATGAGAAGTTCACCTTTTTATTAATAAAGAAAACATATATCCATGATAAAGTTTTTAAAAGAGAGGCATACCTTAATGTGTTAAACAAGTTTAACACATTCACATTCCTAGTGAAGAACACCCAAACCCTAGCTTGAATCACATTAGAAAGAATTATGTTGCAAACCCTAGGTTTTAGTCACAAGAATCATGGGTTTGTTGTTAGGATTGACAATCAATGATTAAGATGTTCTTACCTTAGTGTTGGAGCCCTAGAGATATATTTTCGTCCTTAGGGTTTTTGAGAGTGAAAAGAATGGAAGAAAAACTAAAATTTTGCAACTTACATAATTTCATCCCGCCAGGCACAAACGACGGTACAAAGGACGGAGCGTCAAACAGAACGACGAAGCGTCGATCTGCTCCGTCGAATGGTCTTAGTGCTAGGTCAATTCGACGGTACAAGTGACGGAGCGTCGAACAATTCGACGGAGCGTCGATCTGCACCATCAAAGTCATGAAATTTCCAGTGAGCAACTTTCTCTTCCTCACAATCGACAGTGCAAAGGACGGAGCGTTGAACAAAATGACGGTACAAAGGACGACCGTCAAACCTCCTTTTCATGAAACTGTAGAGAATTTTCATTTTGACCATCTTCTCTTGGGTCTATAGCCTAAATCCTTGCACGTAACCCAACATATAAGGTTCCAAAGGACTCATACAATGCTTTCACACTCTATACGGATTTACGGGATGTTACATTATCCCCCCCCCCCCCCCCCCCCCTTAAGATTCATTCATCCTCGAATAAGAATAATAGTCTAGAAAAGAATTCACTAAACCACAAGTTACTTCTGACAAACACAACGATTTATCCATAAGTAATTTAAAACGCTAGGTCACACCTGCAATAGGGAACTAGTGAGGATATCTCTTCTTAATGTCCTCCTCTGCTTCCCAAGTAACTTCCTTAGTATTATGGTTTGGCCATAAAACTTTAACCGATGCAACATCCTTTGCTCTAAACCTTCTAACTTGACGATCTAGAATCGGAATTGATTTTTCTTCATAGGTTAACCCTTCATTAATTTCAATCTCTTCATGGTTCAACACATGGGAAGGATCATTTTTGTACAACCTCAACATCGAAATGTTAAATAAAGGATGCACCATGGCCATATCAGATGGTAACTTCAATTCATAAGCCACCATCCCAATTTTCCTAACAATCTCGTAAGGGCCAATGAAACGGGGACTAAGTTTCCCCTTTTTACCAAACCACATTACTCCCTTCGTCGGCAACACTTTCAAGAACACATTGTCACCGACAGAAAACTCTAGCTTACGCCGCCTCATATCCGTATAGGACTTCTGTCTACTCTGAGCTGTCTTGAGTCATTGCACAATAAGATTAACCTTCTCAATTGCTTCATGAACTGAATCCAAACTCAACAATTCAACTTCAGTTAGTTCAAACCAACCAATTGGAGACCGACAATGCCTCCCATAAAGAACCTCATAAGGAGCCATCTAAATACTCGCTTTATAGGTATTGTTGTAACCGAATTCCACCAGAGGTAGGTGTTCATCCCAACTTCCTCCAAAATCGATTGTACAAGCTCGTAGCATATCTTCCAAAGTCTGAATATTTCTCTCCGCCTGCCCGTCAGTTTTAGGATGAAAGGCAGTGCTCAATTTCACTCTAGTTCCCAATCCTTCCTGAAAGGATGTCCAAAAATGAGTAGTAAATTGCGTACCTCTGTCAGATATAATCGATGTCGGAACACCATGAAATCTAACTATCTCTTTTAGATATAACTTGGCGTACTCCATTGCGGTATATGACGTCTTCACAGGGAGAAAATGGGCAGACTTTGTGAGTCTATCCACAATAACCCAAATTGAGTCAAACTTGGCCTTTTTGCGGGGTAACCCCACAACGAAATCCATATTGATCTCCTCCCACTTCCATTACGGAATCTCGATATTCTGAGCCAGGCCTCCAGGCCTTTGATGTTCAGCCTTTACCTGTTGACAGTTTAAACACTTAGCCACAAAGTTAGAAATGTCAACCTTCATGGTCTTCCACCAATAGTGTTGTTTCAAATCCTTACACATTTTGGTGGATCCTGGATGAAACGAATACTTGGAACTATGAGCTTACATCATTAATTCTTGTCGAAGACCATCAACATCAGGAACATAATCTTCCTTGCAACCGCAGAACACTATCACCAGTACTAACAGTAAATGAAGTGTACTCACCCCTTTCCACTCCATCTCTCAGCTTTGCCAAAAGTTCATCATCATATTGCTTGGATTTTATCCTTTCCACCATGTCAGACCGTGATGACGTGATTCCCACTAACTCTCCATCTTAGTTTCATCAAGTTTGACCCTAAGATTAGCAAGTCTTCGAATTTTCTTCCCCATAGGTGTGTCATGTGCACGCAAATAAGCCAACGTGCCCATAGATTTTCTACTCAAAGCATCAGGCCTTACCAGGATGATACAAGATATTCAAGTCGTAAACTTTCAACAACTCCAACCACCTCATCTGCCTGAGGTTCAACTCTCGCTGCGTGAAGATATATTGTAGACTCTTGTGATCAGTAAAAACATCACAATGTTCACCATACAGATAATAACGCCAAATATTCAAAGCAAATACCACAACAACCAACTCCAGGTCATGAGTCGGATAGTTCTTCTCATGCTTCTTCAACTGACGCGAAGCATAAGCAATCACCTTACTGTTATGCATCAATACACAACCCAAAACAATCCTAAAAGAATCACAATACACCACATATCCACCAGACCCAGAAGGTAAAGTCAAAATAGGAGCCAAAGTCAACCTTGTCTTAAGCTCTTGGAAACTCTTTTCACAAGCTTCGGACCACTGAAACTTAGTAGTCTTCTGTGTCAATTTAGTCAATGGTGAGGCTATGGATGAAAAACCTTCGACAAACTTTCTGCAATAATTTACCAAACCTAAGAAACTACGAATTTCCGTTGCACTAGTTGGTCTAGGCCAATCCTTAACCGCTGAAATTTCTGAGGGTCTACTTTAATGCCGTCACCAGTCACCACATGACCCAAGAAAGCCACAGAATCAAGCCAGAATTCACACTTAGATAATTTTGCATACAACTCGTTCTCCTCAAGTGTTGTCAAAGTTATCCGCAAATGGTTAGCATGATCCTCACGATTCTTAGAGTACACCAAAATGTCATCAATAAACACAATAATGAATCGGTCTAGATACGGCTTAAAAATACGGTTCATCAAATCCATGAATGCAGCAGGCGCATTAGTCAAGCCAAATGACATGACTAGAAACTCAAAGTGACCATAACGCATATAGAAAGCAGTTTTCGGGATATCCTCCTCCTTTATCTTCAATTGATGATATCCAGACCTCAGGTCAATCTTTGAAAAGAACTTAGCACCCTGAAGTTGGTCAAACAAATCATCTATCCTTGACAAAGGATATTTATTCTTAATGTTCACCTTATTAAGCTGACGGTAATCAACACACACCCTAAGGGAACCATCTTTCTTCCTAACAAACAAGACTGGAGCACCCCAAGGTGAGGAACTTGGTCGGATGAAACCCTTATCCAACAAGTCCTTTAATTGATCCTTTAACTCCCTTAGTTCTGCTGGAGCCATACGATAAAGTGGAATAGAAATAGGTTGGGTGTCGGGAATAACATCAATCTCGAAATCAATAACCCTATCAGGAAGATCTTACGGAAATACTTTGGGATAATCACTAACTATGGGAACAGATGCAAATTTGGGTACTACGACTTTTGTATCATTAACAACAACCAAATGGTAAATACACCCTTAGTAATCATCTTATGTGCCTTAAGATAGGAAATAAATCTACCCTTTGGCTTAGCAATTTTGCCCTCCCACACAATAACAGGCTTCTTGGGAAAGGCGAAGCGAACTAACTTATGGAAACAATCCACATTAGCATAATACGCAGACAACCAGTCCATCCCCATAATTACATCAAAATCCACCATATCAAGTTCATACAAATCAGCCACGGTATCACATCCCTTAATCACAACAACACAAGTTCTATACACACTAGAAGCAACAATAGGAACACCAGAAGGTGTATGAACATCAAAAGGTTCCAAAAAAGGTTCGGGTTTCATACCCATATCAAGAGCAAAATAAGGAGTCACATAGGATAAATTTGAACCTAGATCAATCAATGAGTAAGCATCATGAGAACAGATGGTGAGGATACCTGTAACCACAACGTCAGAAGCCTCAACTACCTCCCTACGAGTCAGCCCATAAAGTCGAGTTGTCCCTCCACTAGAGGTATTAGTAACTTCCTTTCCTTTGTCGTTGTTACGAGCATTCTGATTTTTATTGTTAGCATTACCAGCAGGCGGATTTCTAGCGGATGCAGAAGTAGGCGAATCATTCTTTTGGTTATTCATAACAGCTATCTCACATAGCCACTTTTTGCATTCCCTTTTAATGTGGCCTCTAATCCCACAATGATGACAGATCCGCTCTTCCCACACTGGCAGATGACTACTTCCCTGCGAAAACTTACTATTATTATTATTATTATTATTATTTTTCTTGCCTTGCCTACCAGAAGCCACACTAGCATGGGAGTAAGCGCCAGACTGAGCAGGTGCAGAATACCCTTTACTATGCCCTCCCTTATAATTATTACCACTGAAACTACCCGCCGATCAGGCCTTCTTATGCTGATCTTGATCCACCCTCTCTTCATTTTTCTAACTCTCTTGTTGTTCAGCAAACCCAACCAGAGATGAAAAAGTGCAAGTAGGAGACATAGCAACAACAACACATGCAGACTTGATATGTGGTACCAAGCCTTTCACAAAACGAGTCAACTTATGCTTTTCAGTCGGAATCATGTATAAAGCATACTTTGACAGACGGGTGAACTCCAATCTATACTCACGAACCAACTTGTCACCTTACTCTAGCTTTTCAAACTTCATAGCCATAGCAATTCTTTCCTCATCAGACAAGAACCTTTCCATGAACGCCTCTTCAAATTCCACCCACGTCGGAGCTAAAGCAGCGTCACCCCTCTCAAGTTCCCACATCTCAAACCATAAGTGAGCAACATCCTTCAACTGATATGAAGCGAGCCTCACAGCTTCGGAGTGCTGGGCATCCATGGCCCTCAATTCCTTGAAGGTCTCATCTAAAAAGTGCTGGGGGTCATCCACCTCTCGTGACCCAAAGAACTCAGGTGACTTTAAGTCTAGGAATTGCTTAAGTCTGCCTCCACAATGAGGTCCCACACCTCCACGCTGTTACCGAGCCGCAACCAAAGCAGTCAACATTTGAATAGCCGTTTGCACATTACCAATCTCAGGCACACCCGCAACAGGAATAGCAGGAGCAGGCGGTGCTGGGGGTGGTGCTTGATTTCCAGCATTATTTCCATTAACAGCATTCGCGCCCCCAAGATTTCGGTTAGCTCTAGCGGGTTGTGCTCCGTTACCATTTTTGGATAGCGTCAGAGCCATTTCTGCAAAGCATGAATTAATGAGAGAATTAGAACGATCCTAAAAGGACTTGAAGCTCTACAACACAATCTAGAATCAAGAAGAATAAGAAACACCTATAAATGTCCTGGGAGTTTCTCGG
This sequence comes from Lycium barbarum, assembly GCF_019175385.1. NCBI lineage: Eukaryota > Viridiplantae > Streptophyta > Magnoliopsida > Solanales > Solanaceae > Lycium > Lycium barbarum. The sequence goes on along the minus strand of NC_083347.1, from coordinate 77,841,888 downwards.
TCATGCAGGTGATCAGGCTGCACAAGGAAAACCCCACTAGACACAGCTCCACAGACACCAGCAATAATCCTAGGACGTATTTAAATCTAGGCTCTGATACCAAGCTTATCACGCCCCAAAACCCACCCTAGACGTGACTGACATCCGATGTTATGAACAATATCAGAAGAACCTAAGCAACACAGTAATAACACTTGAACCCACTAGGTTCAATATTCACCTCCAACAGTTTATAAAATAAATGTAACAAATCATGAATATATGAATTAAATCAGCGGAAGTCTTTATAATTTAAATAATTCAACCCAAACATGATAGTGTGCCCGAAAGAGTTAAACAACAACTCTTCTTCTACCCACATTCGTATGTATACTAAGGAGCTTCTAATGTCACGACCCAAACCGATGAGCCGTGACGGGAGTCTGACCTCTAACGACCAAACACCCTTATTCTCATAACTACATCTTACTAATCATCAAGGGCCCACAATGGCATAAACTGATCTCATAAAAAGGGAACATCAAGACCCTATACAATCTGCATATACATACACAATATGCGGAAGAACAATGCAAGCCAACTAGGCTGCTACATATACTGTACACAAAGGAATAGAAGCCGACAAAGCTACATCATCTAACTACTACATACGACTGTCTACAGACCTCTACTGGAATAAAGCTGTAGAAAGGATGGGACAGGGCCCCGTCGTACCGATCTATATACATCTCAAAAGGAAGGCTTACCAAAATAGACTGCAACTTCGGATCAAATGGAGTGCACTGATCTCTGCTAGATAAGGGTCCTACTAAGCTGGACCACCTCCCTATCTAACTGTACCTGCGGGCATGAATGCAGCCCCCCGAGAAACGGGGAGTCAGTACGGATAATGTACTGAATATATAAGGCATAAAGACAACGAGTATGAACAAATATATAGAAATCATGAATAAGATCTGACCCATAAGCTGAAATAACTATCTGCATGAATCTGTATGAACTAGTATCTATCTGTAACTGACAGAATCTGTATATCAGAAATTATAGACATGCATATATATATATATCTAGTAGGTACACGCCTCATTGTCACATCACAGGCCACACCTTCACCCCCTATCAAGTGTGCCTTCCTCATGTATATACTCCAATATCATAGGCCACTCATGGACCACTCATAGGCCATACCTTCACCCCCCTGTCAAGCATGCCTTTCACATTTAAAACGTAATATCATAGGTCACACCCTCACCCCCTGTCAAGTGTGCCTTTCACTGTACCCCTAAGAACTGGAATTGAATGCATAGTACAAGTAAAACTGAACAACAGGATTCTCAGACAGTATAATAACAATTTGCCTCTCATGGGCCTTACTGAACTCATACTACTAGGACAGGAAATCACAAGATCTGTATATGGGGAAATATCATAGCCGGGATACAGGAACATCAAAACTGTATTTCTCTTAGTACTTATAAGAATATAGTAATATAGAAACTCTCTTACTCGTTATCGGTTCATATCACAGGATCATGCCAAAGAAAAGAAGGGAAAACCTTATCATACCTGGAGATATATTCAATCGTCCAACTCTTATTCCTTGAACTCGTAAGTCTACAATTAAGATAACATAGGCCTTAATTAGGCTATTGTTACACCTCGGAACTCAAGGGTGCTGAGCGGTGAAAGGGGCTAATGAAATTTAAGGTACATGATGTCCCTACAACTAAGAAAGGATACTTACTGATTCCAATTAAGATTACAAAGATGTTAGAGGCAAGAAAGAAAAGTTCGTCAAATAAAAACCTCACCACAGTTCTGTGAAAGGGGGTTCGACGGTCCTTCTTTGCACCGTCGGACGAGTTGACACTCCGTCGATGGTGCCGTAAAACTGAGCTGGAGTGAGGACCATTCGACGAATAGGTCGACGCTCCGTCGATCAGTTCGACGAACCGTCCTTATCACCGTCGAATGGAAGGAAATGACAGATTGCTCACTGGAAATTTAATGACTTCGACGGCCAGGTCAACGTTCCGTTGATCCAATCGATGCTCCGTCGATCGCACCGTACATCTCGGACGGGACTGATTTCATGATTTAATATAAGGACCCTCCCTCATTTTATTTGATTTCATTTTTATTCTCCTCTCTCCAAGAACCCTATAGAACCTTCTCCATCATTCACCCATAAGAAATCAAAGGAAAACCTTGGTCAATTGCACCAAATCCATGAAATCAAGTTTATGAAACCCATTAAAAGTTCGTCTAAGCCAAGAAAACTCAAGAAAAGTGAGTTAGGGTTTTGGTGCAAGAAGAGAAGTTCCACTCAAAGGTTGTTCATCCATCATCTAAGGTGAGTTTTATGACCCTTTTATATGGTTTGAGTAGTTGAAAGTTGAAACACTTGAATTGTGGAAAGACATAGAAATTGCGTCATGAATGTGTGAATAGTGTCATTGTTGAATAGTGATTGGGATGAATTATGAATGTTGGTATGTTGTGATTGTGAATATGTTATAAGCGACATTTAGACCATGGAATAATTATTATATATAAGAAAACGCGATAACGAGTTATAATCATAATTGTGGAGAAATCAAAGAGAAATGGTGAATTGTAGTAAGTGTAGATAAATGATGATCGTTGTTGCTATATGGTGAATGTTGTTATTAACGTCGGGAGTTGATATAGAATGTGGGAAAAGTAGTGTAAACAAAGGAAGTGCTGTCCAATTTCCCCTAAAATGATAGAATGTTCTTATAGCCGAGTGACTAATGTTAATACGATTCCTCTCAAAGGTAGAAACGCGAGCATCGAAGGAGGACGATCAAGCGATAAGATAGTTAAACGACAAAGGTATGTGAGGCTAGTCCTTTCTTTCTAATGGCATGAATCTTATAGCATGACTTTCTTTCTTCTCCATGAATCTTTTAAGTTCCGGAAAGATATGAGCCTATATCCCTAATTAGCTACACAAGGTAATGAGTTAAAGTATATAAGTTCTAGATGTTCATTATATGATGTTCTTAAAACGTTAACGATGTCATTATTGCTTACACTCACCTCATATAATATTCCCTTCAAGGTGAGGCAGGATGTTAATAAGTGCTCCATAATGGAATCGGGGAATCACGACTTTACGTCACCCCGATAAAGCATAGTTAACATTGAGTCTTTATGTATGCATTATGATGAGCATATTATGATGATGATATAACACCGCGCCTATTTGACCGGGCAGTCACTGCTAAGGCGGGCAGCTATACACCATGGCCAGATGGCATGGGCAGACACCACTAGTGGGCGGCATGAGATGGTACCCCGGATGCGGGAGGCCTGGACGCAGGCTAATGATTATCACACCGATCCGATATGGACGGACAACTTATATATTTATGCATATATGATATGAAGGTGATTATGAGTAAGCCAGCATGCATCACTCCCTTCCTACTTGACAGTCAGATACAAATATTCCTTATTCATGCTTCCTTTATTTCCTTGATGTGATATTATTGTTCCTGCCCCTCATACTTATTACAATGTTCGTACTGACGTCCGTTTTCTTTGGACGCTCTGTTCATGCCCATAAGTAGACAGGGAGGTGATCCGGATCCAGACTCGTAGAAGCTGTTAGCTGTTTGAAAGCACTCCATTGTTCCGGAGGTGCTGATGGTTACCCTCTTATGTACATGTATGTTTTGGGCACGAGGGGGTCATGTCCCGTCCATATGTCTAGTACTATAGTAGAGGCTCGTAGATACGTAGTGTGGGTGGTATGGTCTCACGAGGTTGCTACCACGTACACACACACACATAAATATATATATATATATATATATATATATATATATATATATATATATATATATATATATATATATATATATATATATATATATATATATATATATATATACACATACATACATATTATTTCAATGACCAAAAAGGCTTGTGCATATAAAAGTATTTTTGTTTTGTAATGAAAGATGAACTTCCTTATGCTTTAAGTGCAAGATTGATAAAAGAGCATTAAATGAGTGTGGTAAACAGTAGAATGAGGGGTGCTCGGTGGTTAGCCCCGGGTACCCGTCGCGGCCCCTGGTCGGGTCGTGACAGCTATTCACCTTACTCACTAATCATTATAATTACAAAAGAGCTTAGCAACTATGGACAACCATCCCCTTTATAAGCTTACCACTCTTCAACTTCTCATTCGATCCAATATCAACTACAATACCCACAATACAATGATAACAACTATACATATCAAAATACATGTAAATCCATCCATAATCATTTCTTAAAATGGCCTCATGTCACTACCTCGCCTTTCATCAATCTATCACTCTCACAAATACCTTCTCTTTACCTAAAATCACTAAAACTCTCGGTAGTCAACTTAAATATAAAGGTAGGAATCATTTACATACCTTGAGGGGTCAAGAATACCAAGAATCAATTTAACTTCAACTCCTTAAGCTTCCCATTCTTTGAGAAACCCTAGAAATAACCTTCTTCTTCATAAACTAGGTTTACGGGGTCCGGGTCTTGTCAAATCTTCTCTAATATGCCATAAATGTTGGGAGAGCAAAATACTAGGGTTTTCTGATTTGGGAATGATAGAAATAGGACATAAAGTCGTAGACCATGTATTTATACTCGAAGAATTAAATGCTTCAGTGGTCGGGTTTGACGAGCTGGTCGACGACCCGTCGATGTGTCGACGGTCCATCGGCGTGCTCGTCGTCCTGCGCCTGCAGAATGCATGGCTTCGGAACTCTATCGACGCTGCACAACGACGGCCCGTTGACAGGTTCAACGACCCGTCAATCATGACTGGTGTCCTGCAGATTTTCTGGTTTAGTTCAGATCGCGTCGATTCAATTCGCTCAACTCCTAATCCTGTAAATCACCAGGAATGCCTGCTGGTACCATTGCACATGGGGTAAAACACTTTCTATCTCCAAAACTCAGGCTTGAGTCTCTCTTCCCAAGGCACTCTCAACTAGAAAATCATAAGTCTTACTATGACGGAAACAAGGGGCGTAACACTCTCTCCCCCTTAGGAACATTCGTCCCCGAATGTTCGAACAATCAAGGCTATAGGAAAATTTTAGCGGAGTTTCCCCTATACTTATACCAATCTAACCTGCACTTAACAACCCAGAATAAAGCCACAAAGAGCCACATACTACAATATACAGTGCCATGGCCTCACACGACCAATCACAATAACTGAAATGAAATAATACCTGGGGAATGTGATATCTCAGATCGAACCTCTTGTACTGCTGGGAAAAAATGTGGGTACTCAGTCTTCATTGCCTCTTCCGCTTCCCAAGTCACTTCCTCAACATTCTTATTCCTCGACAACACTTTAATGGAGGCTACATCCTTAGTTCGCAACCGACAGATCTGCTTGTCCAAGATAGCCACTGGAACTTCTTCGTATGATAACTGCTCGGTCACCTGGATATCATCTACTGGTACAACTCTTGAAGGATATCCGATGCATTTACGAAGCATAGATACATGAAATACCGAATGTACCGACTCTAACCCAGAAGGCAATTCTAGCTCATATGCCACCGTTCCCACTGTACGAATGATCTTATACGGCCCAATATATCGAGGGCTCAACTTACCCTTCTTGCCAAACCTCATTACTCCTTTCATAGGAGAAACTTTTAGGAAGACCCAATTGTCTATCTCAAACTCTAGCTTGCGTCGCCGATTATCCGCATAGGATTTCTGTCGGCTCTGAGCTGTTAGCAACCTCTCTCTAATCCCTTTCACCTTATCAACAGCTTGCTGAATTAAGTCTGGTCCTACTAACTGATTCTCTCCTATATCGAACCATCCTATGGGCGATCTGCATCTCCGCCCATATAAGGCCTCATAAGGAGCCATCTGAATACTGGAATGGTAACTATTGTTATAAGAAAACTCAATGAGACGAAAATGATCATCCCAACTGCCTTGAAAGTCAAGTACACAAGCCCTAAGAATATCTTCAAGGGTCTGTATAGTACGCTCCGGTTGCCCATCCGTCTGCGGATGAAATGCAGTACTAAGACTCATTTGAGTCCCCAATCCCTGCTGGAAAGACTTCCAGGATTTAACTGTGAACTGTGCTCCCCTATCTGAAATAATGGCGGTGGGAACACCATGAATTCGTACGACCTCCTTACGATAAAACTTCGCATAATCCTCGGCTGCATAAGTAGTTCTGACAGGCAGAAAATGAGTTGACTTTGTGAGCCTATCAACTATGACCCTTATCGAATCACACTTCCGCTGAGTGTGAGGTAACCCTGTAATAAAGTCCATATTAATTACCTCCCATTTCCATGTCAGAATCTCCATAGACTGTAATAAACCTCCAGGCTTCTGGTGCTCTATTTTGACTTGCTGACAATTTGGACACTAAGCGACAAATTCTGCTATCTCTTTTCATACCATCCCACCAATAAACTTCCTTGAGATCATGGTACATCTTTGCTGAGCCTGGATGAATAGAATAGGAGAGTAATGTGCCTCCCCCATAACCTGCTGATGGAGTCCTGCAACACTAGGGACACACAATCTATCTCGATACCTGAGTACTCCATCACCTGTGATCACAAAGGGTGTCTTTTCTTTCTGAGGGGCTGTATCGCGGTAATGAACTAGAACTGGATCCTCATACTGACTCTCCTTTATCTCAACTACCAAGGATGATACCGCTGTGTCTTGGACAGTAACTCCTACATCATCCGAATCTATCATTCGAACTCTGAGGCTAGCCAATAGATGAACCTCACGGACCATTTCTCTTCTCTATGGCAACATGTGAGACAAGCTACCCATAGACTTACGACTGAAGGCATCGGCTACTACATTAGCCTTCCGGGATGATACAGAATATCCACATCATAATCTTTTAACCTCTCTAACCATCGTCTCTGGCGCAAGTTCAACTCCTTCTGAGTAAAGAAGTACTGGAGACTCTTGTGATCCGTATAGATATCAATGTGGACACCGTATAAGTAGTGCCTCCATATTTTCAAGGCATGAATCACTGCCGCTAGCTCAAAATCATGGGTTGGATAATTCTTCTCGTGCTTCTTCAACTGTCTGAAGCATAAGCGACAACCTTACTATGCTGCATCAATAGACTGCCCAACCCGACACCTGAAGCATCACAATATACCACATAGCCCTCTACTCCTTCTGGAAGAGTCAAAACTGGTGCTGAAGTTAACTTATCTTTCAGCGTCTAGAAACTCTTCTCACAAGCATCTGTTCATTGGAACTTAGCTGATTTCTGAGTCAATTTGGTCAATGAGGCTGAAAGAGAGGAAAATCCTTCAACAAACCTTCTATAATAACCCGCCAAGCCCAAGAAACTTCATATCTCCATTGGTGCTGTGGGCCTTGGACAATTCTTGACGGCCTCGATCTTTTGGGCATCCACCCTAATGCCTTCCTCTGAAATAATGTGACCGAGAAAAGCCACAGAGTTCAACCAGAACTCACATTTAGAAAACTTGGCATACCACTCTTTACCTCGAAAGATTCCAAGCACTGTCCGCAGATGTTCTGCATGATCGGCCTCTGACGGCGAATAAACCAGAATATCATCTATAAACATAATCACGAACAAATCTAGAAAGGGTCTGAATACACGGTTCATCAAATCCATGAATATGGCTGGGGAATTAGTTAGCCCGAATGACATAACACGAAACTCATAGTGGCCATATCTAGTTCAAAATGCCGTCTTCGGAATGTCCTCTTCCTTGACCCTGACCTGATGGTATCCTGATCTCAAGTCTATTTTCGAGAAATATTTGGTGCCTTGCAACTGATCGAACAAATCATCGATCCTCGGGAGCGGATATTTATTCTTTATGGTCACTTTGTTCAATTGCCTATAATCAATACACATTCGCAAAGAGCCATCCTTCTTTCTTACAAATAGCATCGGCGCTCCCCATGGTGATGTACTAGGCCTGATAAAGCCCTTCTCAAGAAAATCTTTCAACTGCTCCTTCAATTCCTTCAACTCCGTAGGTGCCATCCTATAAGGAGGGATAGATATTGGCTGAGTGTCTAGCAATAGGTCAATAGCAAAATCGATCTTCCTCTCTGGGGGAATGGCTGGAAGCTCATCTGGAAACACTTCTGGGAACTCATTAACCACAAGAACAGACTGAATAGTCGGTGACTCTGCTTGCACATCTTGAACTCGAACTAGGTGAAAAATATACCCTTTTCTGATCATCTTCTCTGACCTGCCCCTCGGCGAAGCAGCATTACCCTTCCACTCTAGGACTGGCTTACCGGGGAACTGAAATTGTACTATCTTTGTTCTCAAATCAACATTCGCGTAACAGGAAGCCAACCAATCCATACCCATAATAACGTCGAAATTAGTCATATCTAGCTCAATCAAATCTGCTACAGTGTGGCGATCACAAACTATAACCACACGATCTTGATATACTCACCTAGCTATGACCGGATCACCAACTGGTGTAGACACCTCAAAAGGTCTAATCAACTTGGGCTCTATCCCAAACTTACAAGCAACAAATGGAGTAACATATGATAAAGTGGAACCTGGATCAATCAGTGCATAGACATCATGGGAGGAAACCGATAATATACCTGTAACAATATCAGGAGATGTCTCGTGGTCCTGCCTACCAGCTAGTGCATATACGCGGTGCTGAGGACCGCTCGAGCTGGACGCTCCACTCCTCCCCTTACCTCATCCTGTCGGTGACTGAAAGGCTTGCCCCGAAGGGAACACTGCAGAAGAAGAACTAGCTGTGGACCCTGTAAGTTGAATAGTGCCCATGCCACCTCCTGACAGGTAATTCCTCATCACATGACCTGGTCCGCCACAAGAATAACAGGCATTCGATCCCAATCGGCACTGCCCGATATGTAACCTACCACACTTGGCACACTGTGGCATAGGTGGCCTCATCTGTCCTAACTCCAGTCTGTACTGGGAGCCTGATACTCTAGAACTCTGGGCCACTCTGGAATAAGAAGACCGATCAAACCTCGAGCCAGAAAACCGCGGAGGTGCACTCCTTACTGAATGATATGAATACTGGGAATGCTGTTGCCTCTGTCCTCCCCTGGACTCACTTCCAATGTCGAAAGATCTAGCCCTCTTACCATGGCCTCGGTCACGGTCACGCTCTGCCCCCTCTGACGCTTGCGATCTTTTAGATTCTGTGTATATGCCTGTATACGGGAGATATCCATGCCTGGCTGTAATGTAGCAGTCGTACAAGTATCTATCAAATGTGGCCCTAAACCAGCCCAAAAATGGTGAACTCGATCCTTCATCTCAGCAACCATGGCTAGGGCATATCTAGCCATAGAATTGAAATACACACAGTACTCTTGGACACTCATGCTGCCCTGCTCAATACGTAGAAATTTGTCTGCTCGGGCTCGCCTGACCTCAGGTGGCAAATAATGGCGGATAAAAGCATCTGAGAACTCTTGCCAAACAGCTGGAGCAGCATTCTCTCATCTAGATAACTCCGAAGTCTGATACCACTGCACTGTAATATCACGCAGTCTATACGAAGCTAACTCCACCGACTCAACCTTACTTGCATGCATAACCCTCAAAGTCCTCTGTATACCATCAATGAAATTATGGGGATCCATATTCTGCTTTATCACTGAAAATTCTGGAGGATCTAACTCAAGGAAGGTCTTAACCCTCGAGCTACCAGCTCCCTATCGCTGAGCCTGAGCGGCTACTAATCTGGTCAATAAATGAACAACATCCCGCACATCCTGGCCTGGTGCATCTGGCTGAGGAACTGGGACGGGTGCTGGAGATGGTGTATGCGATGTCTCAGACGGGCTCTCACTCCGAATCTCACCCTAAGCCCTGGTGGTTTGCCGAGTACGGCTAGTGGCCTCTTCTGTGGCTTTCTTGCCTTTCTGGGAAGTTGTAACTTTCTTGGGAGGTATTGTTGAAATCATAACAATTCATCAGAAAGTGAACGCCTAACACATGGCTCTATCGCACAATCTAGGAGAAAAAGAATGACATCATGCTAAATGTCCTGTAGCCTCCTGTTTATAAGTGTGGTGCACAACACGCCCATAAACAAGACTCTACTAGACACGCCCTGTAGACAAGCCTAGGACGGAACTACTCTGACACCACTTCTGTCATGACCGAAACCGATGAGCCGTGCATATACATACACAACATGCGGAAGAATAGTGCAAGCCAGCTAGGCTGCTACATATCCTGTACACAAAAGAATAGAAGCCGACAAGGCTACATCATCTGACTACTACATATAACTCTCTACAGACCTCTACTGAAATAAAGCTGTAGAAAGGACGGGACAGGGCCCCGTCATACCCATCTATATACATCTCAAAAGGAAGGCTTACCAAAATAGACTGCAACTCCAGCTCAAATGGAGTGCACTGATCTCTGCTAGATAAGGATCCTACTAAGCTGGACCACTTCCTTGTCTACCTGTACCTGCGGGCATGAACACAGCTCCCCGAGCAACGGGGAGTCAGTACGAATAATGTACTGAATATGTAAGGCATAAAGACAATGACTATGAACAAATATATAGAAATCATGAATAAGATCTGACTCATAAGCTTAAATGACTATCGGCATAAATCTGTATGAACTAGTATCTGTCTGCCACTACTGAATCTGTATGTCGGAAAGTATAGACATGCATATATATATATATATCTAGTAGGTACACGCCTCATTGTCACATCACAAGCCACACCTTCACCCCCTGTCAAGTGTGCCTTTCTCATGTATATACTTAAACATCATAGGCCACTCATGGACCACTCATAGGCCACACCTTCACCCCCTGTCAAGCATGCCTTTCACATTTAAAACGTAATATCATAGGTCACACCCTCACCCCCTGTCAAGTGTGTCTTTCACTGTACCCTTAAGAACTGGAATTGAATGCATAGTACAAGTAAAACTGAACAATAGGATTCTCAGATAGTATAATAACAATTTGCCTCTCATGGGCCTTACTGAACTCATACTACTAGGACAGGAAATCACAAGATCTGTGTATGGGGAAATATCATAGCCGGGGTACGGGAACATCAAAACTGTATTTCTCTTACTACTTATAAGAATAGAGTAATATAGAAACTCTCTTACTCGTTATCGGTTCATATCATAGGATCATGCCAAAGAAAAGAAGGGAAAACCTTATCATACCTTGAGATATATTCAATCCTCCAACTCTTATTCCTTGAACTCGTAAGTCTACAATTAAGATAACATAGGCCTTAATTAGGCTATTCACCTTACTCACTAATCATTATAATTACAAAAGAGCTTAACAACTATGGACAACCATCCCCATTATAAGCTTACCACTCTTCAACTTCTCATTCGATCCAATATCAACTACAATACCCACAATACAATGATAACAACTATACATATCAAAATACATGCAAATCCATCCCTAATCATTTCTTAAAATGGCCTCATGTCCCTACCTTGCCCTTCATCAATCTATCACTCTCACAAATACCTTCTCTTTACCTAAAATCACTAAAACTATCGGTAGTCAACTTAAATATAAAGGCAGGAATCATTTACATACCTTGAGAGGGCAAGAATCCCTAGAATTAATTTAACTTCAACTCCCTAAGCTTCCCATTCTTGGAGAAACCCTAGAAAAAACCTTTTTCTTTGCAGGCTCGGGTTTACGGGGTCTCGGTCTTGTCAAATCTTCACTAATATGCCATAAATGTTGGGAGAGCAAAATACTAGGGTTTTCTGATATGCGAATGAGAGAAATAAGACATAAAGTCGTGAACCATATATTTATACCCAAAGAATTAAATGCTTTAGTGGTCCGGACGAGCGGGTCGACGACCCGTCGACGTACTCGTCGTCCTGCGCCTGCAGAATGCATGGCTGTGGAACCCAGTCGACGCCGCACAACGATGGCCCGTCGACAGGTTCGACCACCCGTCAATTACGACTGGTGTCCTGTAGATTTTCAAATTCATTTCAGATCGCGTCGATTCAATTCGCTCAACTCCTAATCTTGTAAATCACCAGGAATGCCTGCTGGTACCATTGCACACGGGGTAAAACACTTTATATCTCCAAAACTCAGGCTCGAGTCTCGCTTCCCAAGGCACTCTCAACTAGGAAATCATAAGTCTTACTATGACGGAAACAAGGGGCGTAACATCTAAGAATAAGGAATAAATGTCTAAAAACTCATTGGGACGCAGCCCGGAAACTAATATAAATAAATGGAATTAAATAAATATGGTGTCCCACGAATGCATGTGTGGGCTCACCAAATCAGCAGCAACCACATGTCCTTTCTAAACGCCCGGAGTATCAAGAGCCTGCTCTTCACCGTTACCTAACATACCATCAGAAACAACAATGGTATGCCAGAGTACTTTTTACTCAGTGAGTGCCTCGGGGACAACAAGTTATATGAAAATCAGGTACAATAATACATACAGAAATCAGTCCTGAAAATAACGTGAAACCAATGTAAGAACAATTATTCAGTTTGTGTATCTCAATAAGAACTATCAAAATCGATTGTAAGGCCTCTTGTCAAGGTACAACTTCAAATATGCCTTTCAATTTATCGTAATTAACAACAAAAATTCTATGAGAAAATAAGAATATCACATATGCCAATACAGGCCAAAGAATCAAGTATATCGAAGGGGTGACCGTAGAGGTTCCCTTGTCACAGCGCACCACACCGGAATATGAAATTCAACGGTGGCTATCCTTCCTCCTGAATATCTAGGCATAATCACACCCCAGGTAGCGAACCCGGAAGTGGCCACTCTTCCTCCCGAATGGCTTGGCATTATCACACTAGGATCCATAGTGGCTACCATTCCTCCCGAGTAGCTAGGCCAAACACAACAACAAAGTTCATAGCATAGAAGCCGATTCACAATTTGTCTCAAAGTAGTCACACCATCAAATAGCATTAAAGTTCATTATACCATTACGAAAATCCATAACTTCATAGATAATCATGAAAATGTTTCCACTTCTTTAGAAAAGTTTCCTTTGTCCTAGTTCCTTTGTAAAGTCATCAATACCAACAATTAACCATCATTACTGATCATCTCTTATAGAAGAAAACAATTATGTTTTCATATACGTATATAGAGGATAATACAATCAAGGTTTAATGTGGGCTTGTCCCCTCACGCACACCAACCACAAGCAAAGACATGAATTAGGGTTTTGCATGAGAAGTTCACCTTTTTATTAATAAAGAAAACATATATCCATGATAAAGTTTTTAAAAGAGAGGCATACCTTAATGTGTTAAACAAGTTTAACACATTCACTTTCCTAGTGAAGAACACCCAAACCCTAGATTGAATCACTTTAGAAAGAATTATGTTGCAAACCCTAGGTTTTAGTCACAAGAATCATGTTAAGAATCATGGGTTTGTTGTTAGGATTGATAATCAATGATTAAGATGTTCTTACCTTAGTGTTGGAGCCCTAGAGATATATTTTCGTCCTTAGGGTTTTTGAGAGTGAAAAGAATGGAAGAAAAACTAAAATTTTGCAACTTAACTAATTTCAGCCCGCCAGGCACAAACGACGGTACAAAGGACGGAGCGTCGAACAGAACGACGAAGCGTCGATCTGCTCCGTCGAATGGTCTTTGTGCTAGGTCAATTCGACGGTACAAACGACGAAGCGTCGATCTGCTCCGTCAAAGTCATGAAATTTCTAGTGAGCAACTTTCTCTTCCTCTCAATCAACGGTGCAAAGGATAGAGCGTCGAGCAGAACGACGGTACAGAGGACGATCGTCAAACCTTCTTTTGATGAAACTGTAGAGAATTTTCATTTTGACCATCTCCTCTTGGGTCTTTAGCCTAAAGACATGCACGTAACCCAACATATAAGGTTCCAAAGGACTCATACAATGCTTTCACACTCTATACGAATTTACGAGATGTTACACTTTTTGGCTAGCCCCTTTTCAAGGAGCTCTTCAAATTTGCTTTGTAATTCTTTGGTTTCCTCCGGATTGCTCCTATATGACGTTTTGTTTGGAATTTGGGACCCAGGCACAAAGTAAATTTGATGTTCAATGCCTCTTAAGGGAGCCAATGCCTTAGGAACTTCCTCAAGAAATAGCTCATCGTAATCCTGCAAAAAAGAAGTCACACTACTAGGCAAAGTGCTAGTAGTTTGGTTAGTATGCAAAAGAAAATATTTATTAACACGACATAACATGAAGCGTGCCTCATCAACTCCCTTTAACTAATTGCTTTGTTTGGCAAGTGTGCATATCTTGGGTTGCTTTTTGAAAACCCCTAGTTCTTCTTGATCAAGTAATGCTTCCTTCTCTCTTTTCACCCCCTCTCGGAGTTCCTTCATTACTCTATAATCCTCACTTACTTGATAGGGTATAAAAGTATGTTTCCAACCCTCAAATACAAAGGAGTACTTGTTGGTTTTCCCACTATGTTGTGCATCCCTATCAAATTGCCAAGGGCTACAAAGAAACATATGACATTCTTGATTTGGCACAACATCACAAAGTACCTCTTCTTGGTATTAATTTGATGCTCACCCGCTTGGTTACCCTAATTTCAGCACAATCATTGAACCATTGAAACTTGTAAGGACTAGGATTCTTGGTTGTAGGAAACTTCATGTGTTCAATTAAAGTGTTGCTCACCAAATTTATGAAACTCCCACCATCAATGATTGAGGAGCACACTTTATCCATTATCTTGCATCTAGCATGGAATAGATTCTCCCTTTGGTCATACACTTCACTAGTCATAGCACCCGTAATTCTCCTAAGTACATAAGCCAAATTCACTCTCTCATCCAATTGTCGCTCGTCATCCTTCTCTGATGGGTCTCTCTCATGTTCCTCCCTTGACTCTCCCTCCTCACTCTTAACCCCACACTCCTCTTCCTTATCGATTTGGTAGCCATCATGTATAGCCACAATTGATCTTCTATTGGGGCACTCACTTGCAATATATCACCTACCTTGACATTTGAAACATTGAATGATAGAAGGACGAGGTAAGTTAGTTTTAGCATAAGTACCTCATTTTTCCGTGTCGTCTCCCTTTGCCTTGTATTCAATCTTGGCTTGAGGAGTTGAAAAAGTGGCATTGGGTCTCTCCTATTTAAATGAAGGTTTAAATTTGGCCATGCTTTTGCTCCATGAAGATGATGCAAAATTCTTGGAGTGTATGACTTTTCTTCTTTCAAATCCGCCTCAACCTTAAAAGCATCATGAAAGGCTTCTTCTAGACTTCCATAAGTTTATAGCCTCATGGGACGGGAGATCTCATGATTCAAGTTAGCCACAAATCATATTAGGGTGTAGTTCACATGTTTTTCGATCTTGGACTTCATTTTCAAGTTTTCAAACTCATCGAAGTACTCTTCAACACTCTTCGTACCTTGCCTTACCATATACACCTTCTTCAGCACACTTTGATAGTAGTCTAGGGGAACACACCTTGCTTCCATAAGCCCAACCAACTCGTGCAAAGTAAGTATTTCATAGATGTGGTGATGAGCTCTAGCCCTCTTCTTGGACTTCAACCAAATAGAAGCATACCCGTCAAATTGAGTGAGGGCATACTTAGGCTTTAATGTATTCGAGATATTGTTGGTACGAGAGATTCTTTCGCATTGTAGTTTCCACTCTAAGAACTCCTCCGGATCACTACTTTCTTTGAACTTAGGAATATTCACTTTGATTGAGTTCAAGTTCCGATCTAGGTCACCCCACTCCACATGACCTTGCCATCTACCCAGTCTTTATAGTTTGGGGCCTTTCAAGTCCTCCTTGTATACTTCAACACCTATTAGCACCAAACCCATGTCTCCCTCTATGTCTTCCAAGTCCTCCTTGTCTCTTTCGACCCCGATTAGCACCAAACCCATGTCTCCCTCAAAGTCCTTCATACCTCGGATCTTCCCACCACCTCTCATGAGCAAGTTCCTCAACTTCTTCATCATAAAGAGGATTTTGGAATTGGCTTCGGAATTGGTCTTGTTGGGAATATTGTGGAGCTTCAAAGGTATTTTGTAGAGTACTTTGAGATCGTGGTTCATCTTAGGGTGGATGATAAGCTTGTGGATGGGTATAAGGAGTAGTTCTCCTTTCCAAGGGATGAATATTGGTGTTTAGGGATGTGGTAGGTTATCAGGATTGTTGGGTAGGTTGAAGGGTAGATATGGTTTGAGGTGTAGTTTTAGGTAGGCACATGGCTCGTAATTGACCCGAGGTAAGAATAGGTGATATACTCGGGTCCTTGCTTGCCTTCTCTTCAACATGAGAGTAGAGAGTTCCCACTCAACTTGATTGTTCAACTTGTACCACCCTAGTCTCCAAACTACCCATTTTCTCCTTAAGGCCACCAACATCCGCCTTAATCATTGCCAGTTCCCTAAGGATCATGGCCATCGAACTCACAAGGGACATAGGGACCTCCCTTTCTTGGGAATGTTCTCCATGGTTAGACATTGTATCTATAAAACTAGAAAACTTGTTAGTAGAAAAAGTTCCTCACACGACTCGTATTTAGCCCTCAAGTCTCACCTCGCTCTAGTGCTCTTCTAATGTTGAAGACGAACCTCTATTTAATCAATCTCACATGATTGTTAAGCCTTGTGGAAGAATTCATTCTTGTTAATTAGAAAGAAGGACAAATCAAAATAAAAAAGAAAGAGCCAAAGAAGTTCAACAAAGTTTAAACCAGAAAAGCTTGAAAAATAATTGGCACAAAAGATAAGACTCAAGAACTAATTAACAATCAAGTAAGAACAATTACTCGTTGTTAATTAGTTTCGAGAATCAAAGAAATGAGATAAAAAGAGTTGACACGTACAAAAAAATTTGGAGAAGTTTTGACACTTAGAAAAAATTTAGAGAAGTTTTAACACTTTGAAATATTTTGAGTAGTTTCAATACTTAGAAAACAAAAGGGCTGTTGAGCTTTTCAGCTCGCTGAATCTGGGCCACAAGCGTCTGCAGGCGTGCGTGGGACTGGTCTCACGCTCCTGTTGACGTCAACACTGACGTGACGGCAGACGTGACAATTTTATTTTAAACTCGAAAATTAGGCTGATTTTTTTTTTTTTTTAATTTGGAGACTTACTTTGGCCCATAACCAGTTTTCAACCTTTTAACTTGAAGATTTTTGGATCAAACATCCTGTTTTGCCTTCCTCTTAAAGATGAAGGTATGAAGATCCTTATGAACTTCAAGAACACCCAAAACTCAATATATGCCCAAATGAACTTGTTTTTGCACCAAATTTCAAACTTAGGTCCTCCTTGACCAAAAGAACAAAGTCCAATACAAATCAACTTTGATTAAGTTCCGAATCAATAGACCCACTTTGTGTTTTTGAAGGTATGAAGGTCCTCGAATGGCGGATTCTTCTAAACTTGCCTAAATGACCTCAAATTTCTGATTCAAAGAGGTTTAACCCTCACAAACTTGAATTCACACAAATCCAACAACAAATCCCATTTTTTTATTTTTGAATTTTGACACTTTTTTTAAAAATTTTTTCTAGAGCCAAGGGTGAAGAATTGATGGAACAATTCTTCTACCAATCTCTTGATACCAAATGATAAGAAACCCTAAAGTGAAACCCTAGAAATTCAAATTGAAAGAAGAACAAAAAGGGAATTGCAAGAAATTTAAAGATAGGAGTGAGACACAAGAGATAATGATCTAAAGACAAGCTTGGATGATTCCAAACCCTTCAATTAGAAACAATCAAAAGCACCTACGGTTACACCTCCCGTTTTATTGCAAGGAGATTTTGGCTTATTGGTGGTCTGTACCTTCGGTTCGGTAATCCGCACCAGTGTTTTGGACATGAGATATTTTACCTTGTATGTGTACAGGAGTATAAGTATGCATTCTTGACATTACGAGGGAATTGGAAGTGAAACGAATCGAATCAGAGTAAAACGGAGCAGTTCAGAAAACTGCTGAAACCAGTTAGCGTCGACGGCCCAAGGGACGACCGTCGACACGTTGACGAGCCATCTTCTGGCACCGCCGACGAGGTTCCTCAATCAGACATCTCAGGCGGCATTTCGACGTTGCATGTCAACAGACCGTCGACCTGCGGATCTGGAACATTCCAGCCCTGGTTATAAATATAAGATCCCACATTTTATTCCATTATTTCTCCCAAAAGGAGATCCTATATCTCTCTAGAACCCTCTAAAACCCTTCCTCTATTTTCTACAACAAATCAATACCAAGAAACCAAAAGTGGTATATGTGATATGTACGACATGTGTTTTCTTTTAAAGTTTAAGAAGGTTATATCCTCATTTCATGTTTTATGATCTCTTTATTATGTTAATATTATTCATGCCTTACATACTCAGTACATTTATCGTACTGACGTCCTTTCTTTTATGGATGTTGTGTTCATGCCCACAGGTAGACAGGGAGGTACCCAGGCTCATAGGAGCTGATCAGCGGACTTACTGGAGGACTCCATTATCCCAGAGGTGCTATTTGTGGTATATTATGTATATATATTTGGGTACGACGGGGTCCTGTCCCATTCTTATGTCTAGTACTCTAGTAGAGGCTCGTAGATACGTATGTGTAGGTAGTAGATGTCCCACGATGATCACATTGTGTATTTATATATTATTTTGATAGCTCGAGGGCCTTATGCATATGATTCTAGATATGTTTTGGAAGTGATAAAGGTTTCCTTATGGCTAGTTGTGTTGAGAATAATAAATGCATTTAAGATGAGTATGATGATTAGCATGAGTGGTGCTCGGTCGTCAGCTCTGGGTACCCGTCATGGCCCCGTAGGCGGGTCGTGACACCTACACTATAAGGTTGATTCCACAATTGAGCAAGTTGATGTAAGAATCATAAACTAAGGTTCAATCCACAATAATAGAATCACACACTAAACAAGAATAGTCACTCAAGCTATGAATTAAGTAGAAAACTAAGGAAATAGGTTTTTCATCAATGTTCTAGTTGAAGGATGAAATAATACTAAGGCAACTATATAGTCTTCCTGTTACAACAATGGCCCAAAAGTGGCGTTTGCACAAATAACCCCACATGGGCTCTTCTCCACTTGAATTGCAATCCTACCAACTTTTTGTGGCTTCCATCAATTGATCTCACCCCCTACCTAAGAAATCATCCATATGTTATGGACTCTTTCAAATTACTCTTTAAGTTCATCCAACGCTCTTCGTTGCATGAACATAGCTTGCAAGGCTTGAAGCTCCTTCACTTGGCTATGGGTAAAAGGCCTAGGGAAAAACTATAATTTTGTTACAAAATAGTCAAAACTAGTCTAAGGTTTAAACGAGTACAATGATACCCATATTGCAATACATTGATTCAGAATCAAAAAATGACCCAAAAAGGTAACCCAGAGCCACTAAGGGACAAACTGGAAATTTATTTCAAAAGTAGTTTACAAATAGCTTAATTAGTCTAGATCCAGAAAACCCATTCAAAAAGACATCGTCTTGATCCATAAATCCATGATTCACAACTTTTCAACTTTTGGGTTCAAAACCATAATTTTCCCCAACCAAACATGCATAAAACCGATAACCAATAGAAACAATCTTGAAGAAACATCAAATTCAAAGTTAGATACATACCGCCTTATTGAGACGAGAACAACTCTGCGAAAATCACCTCAATCAGAGCTTTAGAACTCAAGATATGCTCGGGGTTGTAGGTGGGGATCCCACCTCGTAGGTTCGACGTACTAGCTCCAGCAACCTTTTTCGATACTAAAATGGGCATAACTCCCTCATACGATGTCGAAGTAAGACGATTCTTTTTGCTATGGCTTCGTAATTACGATATGGTTCTAATGGATTAGGTTTAATCAAAAAACAAAACAAAGGTCGTTTGATCAATTTTGTACCCTTTATGGCCAAAGAAACTACGCCGAAACATCGAATACGAGTGCGACACAACCAAATTCTATTCTAAACTCATCGGAATCTCAACAAAACTTGCGGACAAGTCAAAAATCATCAAACGAACATGTTGGAACTTTCAAAACATCGATCGTCGTAAACTCCAATTCCTTAACTTAACTAGTTTGTCATCCAATGCACCAAATCACACCCAAATCCTTCGAAAATCGAACCAACGACTCCACCAATTCATAAATCACATTCTGAACCTAATTGAATCGACAAAATTTCAAAAACAAAACTCGTTTACCCCGGTGTTGACTTTAGTCAAGCTTCTTCATTACTTAACTTAAGGATTTCCAAAATATTCTTTTCCTTGCCCAAAACTCATCCGAAAGCATCGGGGATTGCGCCACCATTCCCCGTACATAATAAACACCGAACACAAAACTACAAGAATGGTATTTTGGGGAACAGAGGTCAAAAGATCAAAATGACCAAACGGGTCATTACATTAGATACCAATTAAAAAATCATTAATACTCGAACGATAAACAAGTGTACGAAAGCTGACAAATACCAAGGAACCTCTATTATAAACCTCATGAAAGCCTCCTCGAGCATGAAATACGTCGATTGTACCTCTTGTTTACCTTAACAGTTAAAACTACCTATAACATAGCTCAAAAACACAAATTTCAATTTCTTCATAACCAAAATTCCTTTCACAACTGATTCTCGAATATTGAACTGACTCTACTCGAATTTCCTGATTTGATTATAACCACACCTTTGAACGTGATTGATTGGTTCCACAAGTATCACCCTAAACAACACAATCCTTTAGATGTAGCCACAAACCATTGCCCACTCTGTATCGGTACATATATTCTGATCTTACTAATATTTCTTTCACACCTTCCAAGGACGTCCTCTCACCAAGATTCTTTAAAAACACATAGACACATGCCACAAGCCCAAATCTTGACTTCCTTTTGCTGGAACAGAATCCTAGCTTTATCGAAGAAATGTTTTAGCAATTCCATCAAAACAGATCTTATCCAAAGCCCATTGTGCTAATTCAAATTCTGTTAGCCTCTTTTCATCGAGCTGAAGTTATTGAGCTGACTCCCAATAATCCCATTCTTCATAAATCCTCAACAACATACTATTCCTATCAGCCAAGTGATTACCTTGCTTGCCAAATCTGTAAAAATCAACTTATCACCCCTAAAGACTTCTCATACCCATTTATGCCTCCCCAAAACATCACCAAATATTCGCGTAGACCATTAGAAATGCCCGTAAATCTGCCATCAACAAAATATTATCAAATCTCATTTTAGACTTCAATAACGCTCGATACACCTTCCATACCCCTATTTCAAAATGAAATCTATCGATTATTCAAAAATGGACCGCTAGAATAATCACAATTACTTTTGGTAATATAAACATCAGTCACCCACATTTAACCGACATTTCTGACCCGACCTATAAGGCATAACGCCTTGAATCGCCAATGATCTCCTGAACAGGTTCGAAATCTCTATAAAATGAATAGTTTCACGACCCAAATCACTAGTCGTGCGGGCACCTACCATTTCCCACATTGGTAGGTGAACCTGTCCCTTAATCATCAACTCAAATGCATTAAAGTAAATAAGACAGTAGAATGTAAGTCTAAAACATAAATAAGGATAAGTGCGGAAATACAATACAATCCCCAAGAACTGGTCTGATTCCTACAAGAGGAACTACGTAAATGTCTAAATATACAAGTCATTAAGTCCAATAAGCAACTATCTGAATGGAAGAATATAAAAACAAGATAGATGAGTCTCCAGGCAGCGGCTCGTCAGATGCTCACCCTAGATACTAGCAAGCAGGCCCTCGGGAATCAGTGCCGAGGAGTGGAAGTAGAACCTGTTACATACTCTACACTCAGAAAAGAATGCAGCAAGGTCGTATCCGTACAAACACTATATACTAGTAGGTATCATCGGCCGACAACATTTAGCTAACATATATAAAGGAAGAAACTGAAGAACAGACATGCTTGCAATCAAGTACAATACAAAACAGTCCAAGAATAATAACTCAAGTATAATAGTATCAAGTCAGAATCTAAGAAATATATGAATGTAGTAATGAATGCATATGCAATGCAATGAAATTCACTGGCCAAATGTAATATTCATACACACATGCTACAGAGGAAATACCTCCACACCTTGATAGTCATGACCCATGGGGGACCCGTGAAGTCCATTTACCACTCTCACGATCCCGACAAAGACCTCGAGTATCGGACACTTATCTTTTTCATATACAATCTGACCAAGACCTCAGATGTTCCTTTGTCTCACTTATCTTCATCAGTACTAAGTCACAACTCATACCAATGTGTCATATAAAGTGAGGATGAGTGCCATGCATAATATCAAAGCCAAGTGAAATCATATCAATACCAATCGTGCCGCACATGGACACATATCACAATATCAAGATTAAATAAAGTTCTTTCCTCTATCCATGATTATACCAAGTTAAGTGAGAGGCAGCAATATCATAACCACGATATGATAACTAAGTACAAAGCCAATATCACACACTTGGAAACAAGCAATAAATCACAAAGAGGCAACAAGCCTACAAATCAGTCAAAAATACCAAACCTAAGAAATCCATCCCAGCTTTATACCCGAAGGCGTAACATGGTTTCTTCGAAAGTAACTAACTCTACATATGCTTCGCTAACCGAAGTCTAACTAGAAGGTAAGCCGTAACCAACCTGGCTGCCGAGCTGGAGCCACGAATAATCAAATCTGTGCCTTGCCCTTCCGGAGATCCTCCAAGTACTCAAAGTCTATCCATGATCAAATTCTAAGTTAGAAATAAGAAACAATGATACCCATATTTTTATACTATCGTTCGCATAAAAAACAACTAAGATAAAGGGGAAAAATGAGCCCACAATGGCAAAAAGGGTATTTCGAAGATGGAATAGGTAACCCAACGTTCTAGAAGATTAATTATACTCCCCAATTGCTAAATTAGCTCAAGAATTGGTCAATTTCAACATTCAAGTCAAAACCCCATTTTGGGTATAAACCTTAACTTTCAATCTTTTAAATTATTCAACTATAATGGGAGATTCAAGCCTATTTGTTACTAATTCAGCAAATTCCATGCTTAGATTAATCAACTCCATCAACAAATTTATTATTAGAAGGCTAAATATCAAATAGTAAAGTAAAGGTCAAAACCCATCTTCTTCCTTAAGTTATATAGATTTTCTACCATGGATTCATGCTTAAAAAATGTTAATAAAGGAAATCGAGGTTAGAGAACTTACCCCCAAGAAGAATCTGCTTAGAACCTCTTCAATTCGCCTTAAAGATACTTAGTAGTAATAAATGTGGGAATTGGAAATGAACTGTTTTACTTAGGAATAAATAGGATAGTGGTCTGCATTTCCCGCCGCAGAGGTAGTGGGACCGCTACACCGACTCCCGAATCTCCAAAGAATGTCCACTCTAGCAGAACTCCATCCGCTAGAGCGGATTCCCATGAATCCCTCAGCTCACGTCAGCGAAGAAGGCCTCGCTGAGGCGGGTCCGCTGCAACGCATAAGGTCTTGCCCTAGCAAGGTATACAGACACCAGCAGATTGCTGATTTTTCACTATCTCATTCCCAAAACCCGACAATCACCCGGGACCGCCTAGATGCAAACCAGATATGCAAACATACATAAAAACACGCTACGGCCTAACTCGTGGTCTCTGAATTCCCAACGGAGGTCTATTTGACTGGGTCAATAACCAATAGCCAAAGACCAACTTTTCAACTAATATCCCAAAAAAGGTCTGTTTACCCAAAAGTCAATTGTTTTTTGCTTTAAGGCTTTATTTCACATAAGTCATCATAAATCTTGGCCGATTACCTTAGGAACTGTGCCACCCATCTCCGCGGGTCAAAATCATACTAATAAGGCTCGGGGAAGGGTCAACAGGGTAAATGGATCAAAAGTACTATAACGACTAAAGGGATCGTTACAAATAGTGAGTCTTCCATAAGTATGTTGTGACCCTAGTCAAATTCGTTGTTCCTGAATACCCCCTCCCCCCTTATGCTGTCGTTCCCAACCTCAAAAGCTGAAAATACCAACCATCTCTAGTTGTTCCAAACAATAATCAATCATTGCCGATGCAATACCCAAAATCACCACTGAATTGATCCATAATATGTTGGTCGGTTCATAATTACCGTACACACAATCCTACTAACGTCCTCATATAACTTCACCAAATTACCCTTGCTAAAATCCCTTTAACTGAAGAATCTTTCTTCCATCTTGGTTCATGAGTTTACTGATCGAACATCGATACTCAAATGTTCAATAGTGAGCTTACCTCTCCTTGTTTCAGCCGATATCATTGATTCTTAACTCAATTTTTGAAATACTCTTCGCGACTTGAATTAGTTCAAACCTTAATTGATCTACCACTTCAAATGTCCTTATTGACCGACATCCCTGTTCAAGTCTCCTTAAACAATGCTTGCCCGCAAGAACCACCCCTAATAATAGTGTGATTATTCCTTTCATTCGGTCAACTCCACAAAGTCACGACACTAGTAATTTTAGAACTTCTCAAGCATTAACCTTTATATACCATTCACACAATCCTTGTCCAAGAACTAGATGCAACACCGGGAAATTCCTTAGAAGTAAAACTTCACCCCTTTCCAGCGCTAGATTTATTCCTATTAATCAATCACTGGCCCCAATTATCCTATGACGTAATCGAACATACCAACTCATTCATGAACCCTTACATCCACTCTACATTAAATAATTGATCTACCACTTCAAATGTCCTTATTGACCGACATCCCTGTTCAAGTCTCCTTAAACAATGCTTGCCTGCAAGAACCACCCCTAATAATAGTGTGATTATTCCTTTCATTCGGTCAACTCCACAAAGTCACGACACTAGTAATTTTAGAACTTATCAAGCATTAACCTTTATATACCATAAACACAATCCTTGTCCAAGAACTAGATGCAACACCGGGAAATTCCTTAGAAGTAAAACTTCACCCCTTTCCAGCGCTAGATTTATTCCTATTAGTCAATCACTGGCCCCAATTATCCTATGACGTAATCGAACATACCAACTCATTCATGAACCCTTACATCCACTCTACATTAAATAACTGCACTCTCAAATAAAAAACCTCCTTGTACAAACAATCCCCTCTTATCACTAACCTCAAAACACTAAATGACTCTATGGACACACCCTTTATTGAAGAATCACAGTTGTGTACTACCTTAAGATTTACTCGTCACAAGTAACCCTGCCACCTGACCCAGAATAAATGGCCATTTGCCGAAGGAACCCCAAACAACTAGTTCTTAGTCTACCCCTACAATTCTGTTATCTCTAAGCCCCAACTCAACTTTTCAGAACCTTATACCACCTTCGCATATCGTGCAACTTTATCCTGACGACCACATCGGATACTAGTTGTTCCCTTTAAATATCGAAGATTGATCTATCCAAATTTGCTTCCTTACGCCTCCGTCCCATAGGACAATGAAGTAATTTTACCATCATATCCTCAGAAATCTTACTTCCTCACACGTTATTACACAAGTAGCCTCTCATGTCCTTATCCTCAACTTCTTTTCAATGTCTTCACATGGTCCATATCCTCTTGTCAAGTTTGATGATCAACCATAAGCTTACACGTGTTTCAATATATTGACATCTATACTCTGCCACTGCTAAATTGTTGACTTTCCATTGATGTACTCGTTCCATGAAAACTGTCAACATAAACTTTGATGATGCTAAAACTTTCTCAAACCAATCACACCGCGCACAAGTCATTCTTTTTAGGCCATAATTGCACTTCTGCGACTTCCGAGCAATTAATCCTTGAAGACATGGAGATCATGCAATCCTTTGTATTAACACTTTACTTTCCCTTACCTAACTAAAGCATCTCAAACATAGCTGAATTATTGTAGAAATAACATGTCACTTAGATACATAAAATTAAGATTGGCAAATTTTGATAAAAGCATTATTCTATGATTATAGGTCGAGATTGAAGCATAACAAGTTGGTTGTTGTGCCAAGCAAGCGAAGCGTCATAGAGGTATGTTAAGGCTTCTTCATCTCCTTTCTTCTATAGTATGAGTCCATGTCACGACCCAAATAGCCGTGAGTGGCACCCACACTAATTCTCTAGTTGGCGAACCATCCCCTTATCCAATTACTTAATCATTTAAACCATTACAAATCAATAATAAAAAATAAATCATAAATCAATCTAGTCATGCCATTAATGAATAAACTGCGAAAATACTAACTATTACAACCCCAAATCCGAAAGTCATCGTACAAAGACTCTAAAACAATAAACTGTCTAAAGAATAAACATATATCTGTAAGTGTAAATAATGTCTGGAGTGAAAGCAGACATCAAATAAGAAAGATCTTCAGGCGGCATGGCATGAATAGAAGCTCACCCTCGGATCTGAACAGGAACTGGCCTCAAGCTAAATATGAGGTCTGGAAGATGTCTCTGGCACACAATCTGCACTCAAATAAAAAGTACAGCAGGGTAGTATCAGTACAAACACTATGTATCTGTAGATATCATAGGCCGATTAAGATTAGGATCATGCATAAATTCATAAAATTAACAGAATAGAAAGATAGGTACAATAACACATAACAGAATAATGTCATCAACAGAAATCAGCAAACATAGGAACAAAATAAGTCCAACCACAGCCATCAACAGAAATAGTATAAGTCCGATGAAATGCAATACAACAATGATAGTAACTCAACAGTGTACGTACAAGCTAAATGGCATTGTTTCCCCTAAATAGCCATGACCTGCTGTGGACCCATGGTATCCATGTACCACTCGCTTCGGAAATGACCTCGGATCACGAGCCCATAACTAGGCCACATCCTCACCCCTGTTAAATGTGCCTTTATATGTATACAAACATTCTGGTTCTCATCACGATGTGTTTCTCAAAATAATTCCAGTTCATTAGTAAATGTGGAGTATGATCAGCCAACAATATGAATATCAAGAACACAAGGCATCATGCCACAAGTCATATCAAGACTCAATCAATTCAAATCATCAATAATCATGGATATGAAATCATCTCAATCACAAGAAGAGTGTTTATGAACTCCTTCCTTCTCATAACATAAAAATTTTGACTCACGTTTCGGTATATAACAACAATGACGACGAGCCCACATAATCAGAGACCATACCAACCTAAGTAGTGTCCCTCCATATGTCATGTCTGAAAACCTATACATACTTTCCTCCCTCAGTTTTACTACACATACAATCAACTAATTAAAGTCTAACTCAAGTAAACGATAACCTACCTCAGATGTAGAACTGGAACAATGCAAGCTACTCCGAGACAACTTTTCCTTTTCGCAAAATTTCAGAACGTTCAAAGACTGAAAATCATAACGCTAAGTGAGTAAGGAATCATCTGCTCGACAACAAAAATTTGGGGAAGAAAATCCCACTACTTCTATCATTTTTCAATGGGTGAACTATCATTAGGTATGAATTCATCCTAAAATAAATCCCAACAATCTTGTTATATCAATTCATGAGTTTTCTAATCAATTCAATGCCTTTCAATTAGTTTTTTTTGGCTAAAGCTTCCATTTTTATTAGAACTCTAAGTTTCCATCAATCAATCCCACCATTAATAAAAAAAAAATCTCATTCTAGGAAGTGATATTCTATACTCCTAGATGATAAAGAAATAATAAAATCAGTAACCCATTCATTATTTAAGGGTTTCATAAGTTCTAGGGTTCTAACCTTTCAATTCACCATTAAAGAACCCTTAGCGGATGTAAGAACTTAAGACGATTGTGGAATGAATGAAGATAAAGGTTGAGATATACCTTGATGAAGAGTTGTGCCCTAGCCTTAGAAAATTGCATTAATATTTCTTGGGAACTATTTTTTGTGTTATGTGGCGAATAGGTTCGAAATATGGAATATAAACACAGTTTCTACCTCTCGTCGATCACTGTAGCGGTCAACGTTCGCTATGGCGATCCCGCTATAGCGGGAATGGTCCTGCTATGGTGGACCTCATTTAATTTCCCCATTGCCCGCGGCGGCGAGCCTTGCCCCACTACGGTATACTCGTTACAGTTGTAATACCACTGCTACAGCGGTTCAAATCGACCAGCGACCTCTTATTTTTCACCAGTTTTTCACTCAAAATCCCGACACCAATCCGAGGCCCTACAGACACAAACCAGACATGCACATATACATAAAAATGCACTACAGACTCACCCGTGACCTCAGAATTCCCAACGGATGTCTAATTTACCAAGTTACCCCCAAATGAACATATAACAAGTTTCAAACAATGCGCAACAATAAACAAATCAAGTTTCAATTTTTGGGCTTCTAACTTTTTGAGTTATCATTAAGCTCATTTCCATTCTCGGGAAGGCACTAACAAGGGTAAAATAATCAAAGCGCCATAACAACCTAGCGGGTCATTACATCAGATACATATTAAACAATCGTTCATCCTCGAACGAACAAGGAAGGGAAGCAAGAGGAAAGGTACCTGACTCAGTGAAAAGCTGGGATAATTATTATGCATATCAGATTCAGTCTCCCAAGTAACTTCCTCAACGAGGCGGTTCTTCCACTGAACCTTCATTGATCTCCTTAGACCTCAACTTACAAACCTCTCTGTCTAGAATAACAATAGGCTCTTCCTCATAAGAAAAATTCTCATCTAACAAGACTGAATCCCAACGCATAATAAAAGAACCATCACTATGATATCGTTTCAATATAGAAACATGAACCCCGAATGGATGCCAAACAAACCTGGAGGCAAAGCCAACTTATAGGCTACCTCCCCTACTCGACTAAGAATCTCAAAGGGACCGATGAACCTGAGATTGAGCTTTCCCTTTTTTCCAAACCTCATCACACCCTTAATGGGTGAGACTTTCAACAAAACTTTCTCCCCAACCATGAACTCAAGATGTCGGAGCTTCCGTTCCGTATGCTCTTTCTGCTTACTTTGGGTGTTACACCTCGAAAACATTTCTTATCGTCATATGATAAATAGACTAATGCAGGGTGAGATGACTATGATGTTTATATAAGTATGGAAGGTTATTTAATGATCCTAGCTAAGATTTCAAAGATGTTGGAAGCAAGAGGCGAAAGTTCCTTAAGAAGGGCAAAGCATATGTGGTGTTTTGGAAAAGTTCCGTAAAGTACTGAGCTAACGTTGACTTGATGATGTCTTAGAGAAGAGTTGTAACTCTCCTTATATTCTTAATGAAGTGTTAAACAGGTGTCAAGAAGGTTCCATATGGATTGGAGATCGAGCGAAACGAAGGAAACTATTTCAGGGAAGTGGAGTTATACAACCACTTATACGGTCCGTATAGCTTTATACGGTCCGTATAACCACCAGCTGGAGGGTGATTTCCCTGATGGTGAACCACGACCACTTATACGGACCGTACAATGTTATACGGACCGTATAACACCCGACGGGCTGAGTTATTCTCAAGTATATAAATGTGATCCACCTTTATTATTTTCATTTTAGCACTTCTCCACTTTTCTCCAAGTCTCTAGAACATTCCCTACATTTCTTATACAAGAATCAAAAGGAGATCCAAGGCTCATATCATTAATCTAAGGGAATCAAGTATAAGGAAGCTCTTAGGGGTTGCTAAAGTCGAGAAAACTTTATGGATTGAAGCTAGGGTTTTTCTTCAGGTGAATTATTTCCATCCAAAGGTTATTCCTACTCAATCAAAGGTAAGTTTTATGATCGTTTCATGTTATTTGAACTATGGAGAGGTTTATAGACTTGGGTAGAAGAAGAAAGTGGAAAATGAAGTCTAAATGTAGCTTTTGTGATGTTTATGAGTAGTAATCTATATGTCGTTATGATTCTTAGTATGATATGAATATAACCATGTTATGGAAGGTAATAATGGTGATGAAAAAGCATTATATGAAAATGTGCTACAATGGGTATGAAGTCGATAGTATGAGTTGAACATGGTGGTGAATATTAGAGGCTTAGTGTAATGTGGTTACTTTAATTGGATATTTTGAGCGTATTATGGATGTTATTATGGTTGTTGGGAGTTGTTTTATGATATGTTGGAAGTTGACGAAAGAGGGGAAATGCTTCCCAATTTTCATTAGACAATGAATTATTCTAGTTCGAATTTAAGAGCATCATTAAGGTTTAACCATGATATAAATCCTTCTAAATGTAGATTATTCAAGCTTTAACGTTGAATGTTAGATAGTTGAGAAGACAAAGTGGTATGTAAGGCTAACCCTTCTTTTAATAAGGCATGGTTCCTTAGCTATGTATATCCTTCTATGAGTACCATAATGTCCTCCAAATGATTCTATCTCCAAAGCTACTAAAGCTCATGATCCTCGATACTTTCATGATTCCATTGCATCCTTTATATGATAGTTGATCCTCCAAGGATAGACGTAACAAAAGCGATAATGGTAATGATGTTGATGATGCTTATGGACTCTTAAGTATACGTGTCTAAGTATTTATGACTATTATATAACACCAAGCTTTTATGGCCGGGTATGATATCTATTGCACGCGCACCACTGCAGTTGGGTACGGATACCACTGAGCCTTGGTAGGGCTAGGTATGTATAATCACCGAGCCTTGTCATGGCCAAGTATGCGAAACACCAAACCTTCATGGTCAGGTATGGTATGTATAGGAAATACAAACAGGAATGTATATGTACACGAGCAGGCTTTAGGAGTGGAAGGTCCCTATGAAAGACAAGTAAGTAAGTAAGTATGTAAGTAATAATGATGATGGCTTTACTATCCTCCGATTCTCCCATCTTATGTTGTCTCTTATGCTCATATTATGATGTTGATTATGCTTTACATACTCAGTACAATATTCGTACTGACGTCCTTTTGTTTGTGGACGCTGCGTCTGCCCGCAGATGGCTAAGGAGACAGGCTTGATCCATAGCTTTCTTATTCAGGGACTGCTTAGAGGAGCTCCATTTCATCCGGAGCTACAACTTTTGGTATTATTCTTTTGTGTACATACGTGGGCACGGCGAGGTCCTGTCCCACCTATATGATGTTACCTACTCTTCTTAGAGGCTCGTAGATAGTTGTATATGGTTAGATGTCTTGAAGCCTTGT
Organism: Lycium barbarum; assembly: GCF_019175385.1. Classification (NCBI taxonomy): domain Eukaryota; kingdom Viridiplantae; phylum Streptophyta; class Magnoliopsida; order Solanales; family Solanaceae; genus Lycium; species Lycium barbarum. Next base: position 77,810,623 of record NC_083347.1, on the reverse strand, counting down.
CGGCTTATATTTTGTATATCATTTTGATGGCCTCGTCGGCTTATGTATATTGAGGAGGGCATAGTTTTCAATGATGGTATACATGTGTTGTCGCCCAATGAGTTTAGCGTTATTGATGTATAGCATTTATGAATGAGCTATGTGGTCCACCTAGATGTGAATAAAAATGTACTATAAGAGGTACCCGGGTGGGTTAGCACCGGGTACCCGTCATGGCCCTCGGATCTGGTCGTGACATTGGGCCACCAAAAGCTTTTCCTGAATCACCTTGACTTTATCTAAGGACTCTCTCAAAAGGTCAGTACCTCATGGCCTTACCTCAAACGCATTAAACCACCCAATAGGAGATCAATGCCTCAAACGAACCCTTATCAATGCTCGAGTGGTAACTATTATTATACACAAACTCTGCTAAACGTATGAACTGGTCCCAATGACCACCAAAATTAACCACACAAGCTTGGAGCATATCCTCTAGGACCTGAATCGTCCGCTAAGACTGACCATCTGTCTGAGGGTGAAAAGTTGAGCTAAAATCCAACCTAGTGCCCAACTCAGACTGCAAGGTTCTCCAAAACCGAGATATGAATGTCGTGCCTCTATCAGATATAATAGAAATAGAAACCCCTTGAAGATGAACAATCTCACCAATGTAAATCTGGGCCAACCTCTGAGCGATATATGTGAGCTGGACCGGTATGACATGGGTAGACTTGGTCAACCAATTAACAATGACCCAAATCAAATTGAACTTACCCAACATCTTCGGAAGACCAACAACGAAATCAATTGCTATCCTCTACCACTTGCACTACGAAATGGGGCATCCTCTGAAGCGTAACTCTGGCTCTCTGGTGCTCGTACTTAACCCGCTGACAATTTAAACACTATCAAACAAACTCAACAATATCACACTTCATCCTATCCCACCAATAATGTTGCCTCAAATCTCGATACATCTTGGTAGCACCAGGATGAATAGAATATCTAAAATTGTAAGCCTCCTCTAAAATCGTCCTAATCAGGTCATCAACACAAGGGACACAGACACCCCCTCCCCTTAATCCTCAGAATGCCCTCATTGTCAATCATGGTCTCCTTGGCCTCACCACCTAAAACCTTATCGCGAATCTTGAACAAACTCACATCCTCTAAGTGCTTTGCCTTAATCTACTCCAGAAACGATAATCTCGCCTCAACACAAGACAACACGCTACCTGTATCAGACATATCAAGCCTTATGAAACTGTTAGCCAAAGTCTGAACCTCTCTTGCCAACAGACGCTCCAAAATAATCAACTGAGCCAAGCTACCCATGCTAGCATATTTCCTACTCAATGCATCTGCTATAACGTTTGCCTTGCCAGGATGATACAAGATAGTAATATCATAATCCTTAAGCAACTCCCTCCATCTCTGCTGCCTATAATTAAGATCCATCTGAATAAAGACATGCTGAAGACTGTGATGATCGGTGAAAACCTCACAATGGACACCATAGAGATAGTGCCTCCAAATCTTCAAAGTGAACACCACAGCTGCGAACTTTAAATCATGAGTGGGATAGTTCTTCTCATGAATCTTAACCTATCTGGAAGCATAAGCAAACACGTTCTTTTCCTACATCAAACAACACCCAAACTAGAATGAGAAGCATCACAATAAACCCCAAAGTTCTTGCCCTCCACGGGCAAAGATAAAATAAGAGTTGTAGTCAATAAAGTCTTAAGATTTTGGAAGCTCTCGTCACACTCATCAGACCACTTAAAAGGTACCTATTTCAGAGTCAAATGGGTCAAATGCGAAGAATAGAAGCAAAGCAAACCCCTTAACGAACTGACGGTAGTAACTGGCCAACCCCATAAAGTTGTGAATCTCTATCACTAATGTAGGACTAGCAGAATCTCTCACTGCCTCAATCTTCTTAGGATCAACCATAATACCTTCTATTTGAAACCACCTAACCCAAGAAAGATACAGACGTGCGCCAAAACTCATACTTAGAGAACTTGGCATTCAACTCTTTGTCTCTCAGTAACCTAAGAACAACCCTCAAGTGTTTTTCTTGATCTTCTCTACTCTTCGAATAAACCAGAATGTCATCAATAAACACTATGATGTGCTAAGAAATTATGGCATATTCTACGCTTTTTAACTCTAAGTTTTACTTGTTTTTAAGTGAGTTTTTGTCAATTTGATATGTTTTGTGTATGTTTCAAGTATTTAGAAGTGGAATTGCAAAAACAGTTGCAAGAAAGGAATTTTGAAGACAAGGAACTGCTATGCACTTGCACGGACCGTCAACATGCTCGACGGTCCGTCAAGCATGTCGTCGAATTGCACTGAGTGATAGTTTAGAGACTGCAAAATCTGTGATGTAGAAAGACGAGAAGGTTGACGGACCGTCAACCGGATCGATGTCCGTCAATGTACATTGACGTTGAGGTTCTGCAGCCTGAATTTTGTCATCAAATAGTCAAAGTGCACTGTCGACATTTGACGGTACCGTCAATGTGCAACGACGGTCTGTCGAGTTGCAAGACGACCTGGGACTGGACTAGTTTATTAATTTTGAGTTTTTGACTTGTATAAATACCTGATTAGGTTTTATTTTTCAAGCATCTTGAATTTAAGACTTGTATTGAGCACTTTTGAGTTCTTAGTACTTTTCAAGGGTTTCAAGACTATTCTACTTTCGTTTATCTTCAATTCTCTTTGTAAGTTCAAACAATAATTATAATTACAATGTCTTGCATTTTTATCAATTCCATGAGTAGCTAAATTCCCTACTAAGGTTGTGGACCCAAGGATGGGTGTTTTGCGCATGGGTTTCTAGTTGTGACATACGCATAATGGATTGGTAGGGTTTTTTAGTTCTTCGTTATTCATTGATTAGTTGATGGTTGCAAACATTAACTTACACTATAAAGCTTGATTTATTTGGGAAAATAATTAGGGTTTGGTAAGAACTAATAACAAGAAATCAGGGCTTTATACCTTGTTTAATAAATTCACTTAGGAATAAGAGGAATTTACTTGGAAAATTTAATCGTTCTTCATATAAACTATTTTATATTTGGAAAAATCATAAATAGATATTGTTTTTAACTATTGGGAAATATTAGGAACTCCATTAGAGATTAAGTGCACTCATACAACGATCCATTAGAAGTATATCATATTAGAACCCTAAGAATTGCATTCATCAGGTGGGGACACAACCTTGGTTTATCTTACCATATATTACTATCCAAAGCAATTAATTAGCAATTAGTCACAAAACACAAACTTTCTATAAAATAATCGAAGCAAGACATTAGACCTAAATTGAGCATTCTACGAATTTAGTAACCTTTTCACACCATATTCCCGGTGGGATTTGAACCCAAACTTGTTGGGTTACTATATTTGACAACGTCCTCTTTACGCTAATAAAAGGTGTAATTTGAGCGTATCAAATTTTGGCGCCCTTGCCGGGGAATACGATTTTGAAATTACTAAATAGTGTTTGCTTTGACTGAAGTCTGTCTATTATTCCATCACACCTTGTTTGCTATTCCTTGAGATTAGGTGAACATGAATCATAATCAGCAAAACCAATGTGTAGCGGCTAGAAACCATGGTGGTCAATTGAATGATCATGCGAATGAAACGGATGACAAGAATGTTGTCACACCCTAGTCGTACCGGGGTGTGATGGGCACCCGACCCTTACTTAGGGCCGAGCGAACCTTCTGACTCTTATCACATACATACTTTTTCCGGACTTCTAAATCAAATAGAATAAAATACATAATAATACTTTCAGAAATGTTCTTTCCGTTATTCTCAATCAAACCAAAATCCATGATTATATAGAATTTAAATCATAACATAGGATGACATATCGGCTGATGGAGCCGCTTACAAAACTGACAACCAATACCCACGACTCTGTCTGCAAAGTCTCTAACTTCGAATAAACATCATAGCACATCTACTCTGACTCGGCAGCGCTCCAGGAACAAATGGAGTTGCCAATCCAACAGAAGCATCTTCTAACAGTGTCTTGTACTCATATGGGTGTACCTGCGTGGCATGCAACGCAGCCCCCGAAGAAAGGGGGTCAGTACGGAATATGTACCGAGTATGTAAGGCATGAAATACAGAAAACAGAAATCATAACCGGAACAACAGTACAGAAGTAGGTACACCATCAAAATACCAAAATGTTTACCTTCCAGACACAAATCATGTATACCGATGTCGTATCTCAGAAAAGTACAGAAAATAAGCGAATCATCCGGAGTGCCAAAAGAGCTCACTTTTCCAGACACGGATCATCCATGACAGAATCATATATCATATATGCATATAACGTGGCCCGGCCCTCCCGTGAGGGACGCGGTAAATCATATATCATGTAAGCATATAGCGTGCCCCGGCCCTCAGTGAGGGACGCGGTGAATCATATGTCATGTATGCATATAACGTGCTCCGGCCCTCAGTAAGGGACGCGGTGAATCATATATCATGTATGCATATAACGTACCCCGGCCCTCGGTGAGGGACGCGGTGAATGAAATCATGTATGCTAATGTCATGTATCATATATGAATGTAACGTGCCCCGACCCTCTTTTGCGGGGCGCGGTGAATATGCCATCCTAGCCACCACCCCGTCATCATATCATAATGTCATCATATGATATATAACATGCCTCGGCCCGCAAGTGAGAGGGACGCGGTGAATAATGCAGCGGAGTACGCACGAAAACATATCCTGGCCCGGGCTCAGTGAAATACAAACTGAGGCTTGCACGAACAGAATAATGCGAAACCATATGCACATAAATCAAGATTCGACAGACAAGTATACTTACCGACCCCTGAAGGCTCAGAAACAAGTTTCGGGTCAATCCGAGTTAGTATGAAAAAGTTACGGACATTTGAAGTACAGAACCTTTTATGAGCATTTCAGAAGTCATTTTCGAAAATCGAAGCCATAATCATATCAAGCATTCTTCAGATATCGTATAGATCAAATCAAATATAACTTTTAGATTCATATGTACATATCAAATATATCAAGACTCGACGGAATAGTCGGACGAGCTAGCATTTGAAGAATCGAGACTTTAGGCATATCAATTATCTTTCAATTACCATTATTGATCAAATCAATATACCGACGCCATATATCATATATACCTATAACAAATTCATGCGTGCATACCCATAGAACATCATACGGTGTATTGCTGCGGAACGTGCAGCCCGACCCCTAAGTATAATATATTACTGCCGAGGAACGTTCGGCCCGATCCAAGACTGTATGCAGAAGTTAGAGACATTAATACTTGCAGAATCATTTTTAAGAATAGGAACTCTTATACTTGGCTCATTATCCAATCGTGCCATAAACTCAACCATACTAAGTGTACTCATATCATTAGGCAAATAAGGATCGTAGACAGACTCGGAAACAGATCACGTATAGCTTCGGAAATCATGGGTACATTTCAAACCTTATGAAGTATCTTATGGAAATCAAGAACGTTAGTCATCCTAGTGGCTCTAAGAATAGGAACTCCTCTGAAATCATACATATACGTCATTTATTCGTTTCATAAAGACCATGCCAAAAGAAAGAAAGGGTGAGCCTTACATACCTGTGCCACGCCTTATTAGCTACGCTTATTCATCCAAACTTGCTTGTCTACATTCAAGAGGATTTACATAATCATTAGATTCATTGACATATACTCTCCTTAGTCTTTCAAATGAATTCATTTATATTCTACCGAAATTTCGGCAGCACTTCCCCTGTAAATACACCATCCCCGAGAATCTAACTCGGCCAATTTATCAACAATCAACAATCCGAGAATTCAACTCGGCCAAAATATCAACAATCATGCCAACATTATCCACGGTCAATTCAAGATGCATTCCAACATTAGCAACCCTTGTTACATAATTCAACGACATTTAATTTATATTCAGTCCAATCACATATAGTCAAGTTAACACCAATGATCTTACATTCAAATATTAATCCGAAATCATTCTAACAGTTTTCAAGAATACTTCAACAATTCACATAATATTCAAAACAACCCAATCAACATACTACTTCACCCGAAACCTTCCAAACTCAACAAGAACAATAACGACACATTTTCTCTCTTCCCATTTCATGAATTACACCAACAATTCACATACTAACAACATTGTCTTCCATGAATACAAGAAGACTATATTCAAATCACATTAACTTCTAAAACAACTCTCCAACCATTACAACCTCACTAGAATCATTTAACTTTCGTTTTTCATCATAGAATTCATTACGACAACAACCAAAATACTAGATAAAATTAATTCATCATCCCTATACAACACAACACACACACACGGCCAAACTCCACACCACACCAACACACTAAATTCATGGTTTTCATTCATTTCACATTATGGAATCCACAACTACAACAATTGAAATGCTTAATAAAATCATTTCATCATGTCTACACAATATGGCCCTATTCGGCCACACTCACACACCCACATATTTCATGAATTTCATCCAATTCCACATACTACAACATGTACAAAACGTCCATAACACATGTAAAAGGAGATTAAACCTTACCTTTTCCACTTCACTTCTCCCTCGGCTAGAATGGCCACTTGCAAGAACGAATGGTTTTCTTGCTCCAACAACTACTCGATGTTGTTAAGGACGTTCCAATTTGTGGAAAAGCTAGAAGAAAACAATTTTTCTTGATCAATTCTCTTTTCCTTTTTTTTTTCTTCATGGCCGAATAGGCTTCTCTTGTTCTTTCTCTTCTTTTTTTTTTCTCTAAGGTTCTTGAACTTTCTAAGTCTGAGGAATATGACTAATTAGTCATATATATACATTCATAACTCATCCATGTGGGCTTGGCCCATGCTCCAACTTGGCCGGCCACTTGGGCCCAATTCATACAAGCTCACTTGTTTTTTTGTTCTTGTTTTGTAATTCATGAGAATTTATTTTCCAAATTCCAAATTTGCCCTTGGCCTTCCACAATATTTCCATGAACCTCTTTGCGAATTTCCCTTATTACCCTTGGCCTTTCTCAATATTTCCATACTAATAATATTCGTAAATAATATTCATAACAACTTGGACAATAAAATAATTTTTGAAGGTGGTCTTGCCTTCCACGTACCACGACTACCTCGAAATATCCGAACGTCCAAAGTACGGGCTATAACAAATGTCTTCGCGGATCTTGTACCAGAGTAGGACTATGCATCTGCTATTGTTCATCCTTGGGTTGGAGCTACTAGTTGAAAAATTGACTCCTCTCTCTACCTGTTGTTGAAGCTTGAGGGCTACTTTTGGAACTCTACCGAGAATGATCCTCAACGACATTTTTAGAACTTTGTCGATGTATGTGCTAATCACACCAAAAACAATGTGTCATAAGATGATATTCGGCTAAGGCTCTTCAAAAATTCCTTAGCTGGATAAGCAAGAACGTGGTTTGAGAAGATCCCCCGGAATTCTATTACTTCATGGGCTGAGATGGTAGCAGTCGTTCTCAATAAGTGGCATCCTCCTAGCAAGAAGGCTGGGATCTGTGAAAAAATCTATGAATTCAAGAAGCGATCGACAAAACAATTATACGAAGTTTGGGAAAGATTTAAAGAATATCTGCAGAAGTTTCCGACTCCTGGTTTTTCGGATAACATATTAATGTAGAAGTTTTGCCGACGGTCGGATCCTGTAACACAGTCAATTACGAACAATGCAGCTGATAGCTGTTTTATGAATAAATCTTATACTCGAGTTACAAACATACTTAACAGATTGACTATGTATAATCAGGCTTGACACTCAAACAATGTTGATATTGTACCCTACGGTAATGCAATGATCCAGAATATGGTTAAGGAGAATTAGGATAATCAGCAGACTGTTATATCCGGCATTTTTGCGTATTCAAAAATTTTGAGATAAATTGACTTGTAATAATTAAGGCCATATTTGGACCTTACTTGGTATGAATGTGTAGACTATGAATACGATGGTGTGGAATTACGAAAGGTGGCCAAGTGCAAAAATTGGAATTTTGGAAACTTGTTCCATAAATTACAAGTCTAGCCTATTGGACTCAAAAAAAAAAATAAAGTGAGGCCCAAATTGGGAAGGCCCAACCGGCCACAAGCCTTGATCCAAGCGCATGGATTAAATAATTTCCATGTGAATTATATAGTCATAATTATCCTTAGAAACTTCAAGACAAAGCAAGAGAAACCAAGAAAAAGAAGAGGAGAGAGTTCGGGTGGAAAGAGAGAAAAGAAAGAAAAGAAAGAAAAAAAAAATTGGGGCCTAATCTTGGATTCAAAAATTCATTCCTTGTGAAATAACTACTAAGTGCAAAGTCCTCTACAACTTGGTACAATTAGTTTGGCAAGAGGACAACTTTTGTAACAAGTGAAGAACTTGGAGGAAAGGTAAGAATTTTATGCTTTTGACATGTTATGAGAGGTGTATGTATGTTGTAGTAAGTTGAAATGAATGAAAAACATGGAAATTTTGTGTGTTGAGATTTATGCATGTTGGCCGAATGCATGTACATATATTACATGTCTTTGATGATTTGAATTCATGTTGTAATTTAGTTGTAGTATGGTGGAAATTGTATTAGAAATGAAAGTGGAATGAATTAGTGAAAGTTGGAGAATATAGTATGTGGCCGTGTGGTACTATGTTGGTTATGGAATATGAATTTAATCTTGTTAGTATGTAAGTGTGTTATGGTGAAACGAATGGAAAGATAATAGTCTTTGTTGTCATGGAAAAATGGTTACTAAGTTGTTGAAGGAAATTATGCAACCTTGTTATGGTTTATGTAAAAATGGAAATGAAAGTATCAAGAGGAAAATTATGATTAATGTTGATGAATTTGGAAGATGGAAATGTATTATGAACTTGTATGTTGAAGGTTAGGAAAATTGGATAAATTGTGGCTTGATGGAAAGTTTGTATGTTTGTATATCTTATGTATATCTTGTGAAAATGATATGATATGCCCCCGAATCGTGTTGTAATGACTTTGATGGGTGATGAATATGAAAATAATAAGATTGGTTTGAAAGTGTAAGGTCGGAACGGAAAGTTGGCAAATTGTGCCCTATTATGTATTTTGAGCTACTTGTCGTTATTATGAATATTGTTGTTGGGTTGTGTTGATTGTTTGGCTGTGTTTAACTTTTGGGGAGGTCATGTATACAGAGGAAATGCTGCCGAAATTTCGGTAGGCAAGTATGTGTTAAGTTTGGACTATTGAAAAGTTGAAACTAACAAATGGTAAACTTGACCATTTCTAGATTTTGGACGAAATTGGAATCGACGCCAAGCGAGCCTAAGGCGCTATCGAGGTATGTAAAGCCTTCCCTTTTATTCTTAGGCATGTTCCGGAAGTGATAGGCTCGGCCGCGAGCCTTAAGTACGACTCCGTTCCTCGGAATTCGAGATGGAAATCCGCTCCAATTCCTTCAGTACAATTGAAACCATTTTCTTATAAAATGCCTTCAAAGTGAACTTTTGCACGAAACCTTCCCAAACGGAGTCGGAACACTTCCAAATGATTATGGATGACCTCATAAGGTCTATTATCAGTAATTTACATATGTCGCCTTGAGTTTGTCCGAGGCCGGCCCACAAGGCCCGATGCCTTCTGTATAACCTTAATTACTTTGGTTCTGTCCGATTTTCTCAGAAAACATCTGGACTATTATTTTGACTATGAAATGACTATTTTTTTAATGCAAATTTTACAAAATGATTTCTGGACATCTGAGAATCTGATTCGGATAATAATCTTTCGTGCCATCCCAAGTAGGACATAGGCGCGTATTATGCATACTAACCGGATACTCTGACTTCACTCGCCGTTTGGCACCGTTCAGTTTGATTGAGTCTGTATGTTGAGTCTGTATGTATGTTTCTCATTAATCTGTTCGTGGATGTCTCAATGCATTCCTTCACTGCGTCCCGGGCCAGGTTCTGTTATCGTGCCTATTCCTCTGCATTGTTCACCGCGACCCTCGGTGTGTGGGCCGGGATCTGTTTATATCTGTATGATATTATGATCTGTGTATGGGGATGGCGGCCATGATGGCATATGATCTGATCTGATTCTGTCTGTCCACCGCGTCCCGTACTAAGAGGGCCGGGTTCTGTTACCGCGCCCCCAGACAGGGCCGGGATCTGTACGTATGTATGCATATGCCATCAGCATTTATATAAGCACATGCCTCTGTATGATTCTGTATGACTCTGTATGACTCTGCATGCATAATTCTGTCCGGTATACTTCTGTCCGTCCGTCTGGATTACGATTTTGTCTGTATGTCCGTATGGATTCTGATTCTGTATGTCTGTATGGATTCTGATTCTGTATGCCCGTATGGTTTACGATTCCATCTGTCTGTCTGAACCATGATTCTGTCCGTCTGTTGGGATTATGATTCCGTCCGTCCGTTCGATTTATGGTTTTGTCCGCTATAAATATATATATATGCTTCCGGTTCAGATTATGATTATGTATGTTATGTTTCTGCTTTGCATACTCGGTACATTTTTCGTACTGACCCCCGGTTCTTCGGGGGCTGCGTTACATGCCCGCAGGTACAGACGCACTAGGTGACACGCCGCCAATATAGGGTTCTGATTTTGCTGTGTTGATGAGCTCCCTTGATCCGGAGCGTATACTTTTGGTATATATATCTTCTGTCTTTTGTATATTCTGTATGTATGATAATTCTGGGTACGGCGGGGCCCTGTCCCGTCATCTGATTCTGTATGTCTGTTAGAGGCCTGTAGATATGTATGTGGGTTACGGGTTTCATCTGTTTAGGTAAGTACGAACGATTTTGTGACTCCGTCTGTATGTTAGCCTCATCGGCTTGTCTGTAAATTTCTGTATGTTCAGGTATGTATATGTTCGCGCGCGCCGCATCTGTATCGGCCTGATTCTGTACACATCTGTTTGAAAAAAAAATCTGTATGGTACGAAATTCTGTTAAGTAGGTACGTATGGGTATCCAGTTAGGATACCAGTCGCGGCCCACGGGGTTGGGTCGTGACACAGACATTGGCTCAACTTGCAACAAATATCACTTTGCTGACTAAGAAGTTTGATGAGAACCAGATCAAGAAGGTAAATGTTTACGAAGATGCTTCAGGTATGCCGAAGGGGATATACCAAGTCCAAGAGGGTCCATATCACTAGGAACCTCCTATGCAGGTTGAAGATGCTAACTATGTGAACGACTCTCAAGGGGGTTATCGAAGGCAAAATTACCAAGGGGGTTACCAGAATCAAAATCAATGGAGATCTCAGCAGGGCCAACGTACTTATAACAACAGCTAGGGAAACTACAATAATAATCATGGTGGCGCGAACCAAGGGAACTAAAACAACAACAACAATTTTAGAAATAAGAGTTCCAATCCATATATCCCACCATAAAAGGCAGTCAAACGATCAAAGTAGTTTGAGGGTTGACGCAGTGCTTGAGAAGGTTCTAGCAAATCAAATCAAGCCTAATAAGACATTGTCTGGGCTAACAGAGACAGTGGCATCTCATACAGCTGCTATTCAAAAGCTAGAGTCGCAGATGTGTGATATTTCTACAGAGCAGTACCCTCTTAAAAAGGGAGGACTCCCTAGTGACACTATTCCGAATCTAAAGAATGGGGGAGGTGGTGTTTACCGTGTGTTTTCTATTAGTACGCGAAGTGGTAAAATAGTCCAAAGTGCTGAAAAAAAGGTTGTTGATCTCGAGACAATTAATGAAGATGAAGAGGTGCAGTCTGATGCACAAATTATTGATGATGACCTTCCCAGTAAAGAGAAAGTTGCTGATATTCGAGAAAGTTCGAAGGTGGTTGATGACAAAAGCAAGCAGACTGTAAAAAGGGCTCTCCGCCCTTTGACTCAGCTTTTCAAATCTAAACCTTCCTTTCCTCAGAGGTTGGTGAAGAAGAAGGAAGATGCTAAGTTCGAAAAAATTTATGATTAGCTGAAGCAGTTATCTCTGAACTTTGCATTCTTAGATGCGGTCAAGGAGATGCCCGGTTTTTCTAAGTACTTCAAAAGACCTGTTAACCAAGAAGAAGACAGTACATGTCAGGACCCAATTTCACTAAGTCATGCAGGCACCTACCTTTCCCACCTCGGTAGGCGAACCCTTAACTCAAAATTCACATATAATAGAAAATAGCGGAAGAAGTAAAATAGCGAAAGTCTCACAATTATAATATAAATAAGAAAATGCAGAAGTAAATGAAATTCGCTTCAGTATCTGGTCTGGTCATACAAGAGCATCTAACTAAAATCTATAAGTCTGGAATATCAATAATACATCAAGTCCGAATATTTCTCGGAATAGGAAATAAGAATAAAATAAAATGGAATATTCAAGGCCGTAGACGTCTCGTGCTCACCCTTTAGACTCTAAGAAAATGTCGGAGCGACTTACAACCATGAGAAACAAAAGTAGATCCAATCTGGAATTCTGCATTCATAAAAGAATGCAGCAAGTGCAGGTCAGTACAAACCACCGTACTAGTAGGTATCATCGGCCGAATAAGTATATCTAACATAATTCAGACAATAAAGCAAGATAGGCAAATAAATCAACATGTATAAGTCAAATATAATCGGAACCAAGTACATGTCATCACCTATATAGAGCATCTAAACCCAAATGTGCCAAGTTCCAGTATGTCCAATCCGAAACCAACATCACAAGTAAAACACCAAATCATCTCATATAAGCCATGATGCAATGCAATGCAATAATGTATGAATACCATGCAATAATGTATTAATACAATGCAATGCCATGCAATGTTGTGCACACATGTAATCCGGACGAAAATATCGACATCTCGGTAGTACAACCCAAGGTGACTCGCGAAGTCTAAGTGCCACTCATCCTGGTTCTTTTCCCAACATATAGATGAGACCCCGGATCTTTGCCCACAGGGGGTTCTCACCGGCACCACCCTGGGAGACCCGCGAAGTCCATGTACTATGTCGCTCCGTATTACACAGCATAGAGATGACCTTTCTACCCTTCACGCCTGCCGACCATCTGTTTCACACAACATAGAATGGTCACGCAATTAGTATAAAACCTCCCAGTATATTCAAAACAACATAGGCCACATCGTTATCACCCTGCCAAATGTGCCTTATATATATATATATGTATATGAAAGATGAGTGCTCAATGTATGATTCAAGTATATAGATGACAACAACAAGATCACTTATCACACTCATTCCGCTACGGTACATGACCTCCGATCACAGACTCTCATCTCTCATTCACACAATCCACGATTTCGGGACAGCCATCAGACATGGGACTACTCATGTCAGTCTCATGCAAACTGAGCTCAACTCATCACAGTGTTTCATCAAGTGTCAACAGTGTATCAACAGTATATCATGACGAATGAGAACGAGTGCAATGCATATGTCTACATCAAGAATCAGCTCAATATCATATAGAACTCTATCCTCGTATCAACGTCAACCCGTAAGATACTACAATATCACAATAGAGATGGAACAACAAATATCAATATCTACCCACAACACATGGCATCAAGCCAACATAATAGAACCGTCAAGTCACAACACAACGGGGTGGCTAGCCCCAATTACGCAACAAGGCCCAACCTAAGGCAATATCCAACCCAACTTCATATCTGAAGGTTTACATGCTTTCTTCAACAATATAATCTAAATATATGCTTCACTATACAAAGTCTCGGCAAGGGTAAGCCATAACCTAACTGGATGGCCGAACAACAATATCACCAACAATCACACCTTAGCATTTCCTTTCTTTGAGCCTTGAGATCAAGAAAGTCGATTTATATTTGAAATCTAGATTATAAATCACAAAGATCGATACCTATATTGCTATCATTCCAATTGGGTGAAAACCAACCCTAGAATTTGAGAAAACGGGGCCCACAAGGGCAAAACGGTAAATTTGGGGGTAAATTATCCAATTAAACACTAGGTGATCAAAACCCATCAACTAATTACTAAATTAACTCAAGGATTCATTCAATTTCGAAATCCAAGCGAAACCCCCAATTTTGGGTATAAACCCTAACTCTTAAATTCAAGAATTCATCACTTATAATCTAGCATAAACTTCATCAATTTCATTAGATAAAGAAACTTAGGAAGTCTAACCAATTTTATGAACTTCTCAAAAAAGACCCATTAAACCTTCTTCATGAAAAACCCCAACTTTCTCGATTTAGAAATCATGAATTAAAGCTTAAACCAAGGGGATGAATCAAAAGAAAATACTTATATTATGGTTTAGACCTTACCCCATGGAAGAAAATTCAAGAAAAACCTTGAATTCTCCCAAACCCAAGCTCTCAAGATGACAGAAACTCCAAACAACAATAAATACCAAAAACGCCCAGCTGTTCTGCCTCTTTTCTCATGCCAAATGATCCCGAAACTCGCTTTTTATGCCTCCAATGGATTCCCTGTGAAATTTTAGTCAAGTTAGGATTTTGAATCACTCCATTTGACCTTATAATCAAGGAGATATGGAAGTTTCAATATTTGAAATAGTGCAGATTTTTAAATACTAATTAAGTGACAATTTAGTAATTAAACTGAAAAAAAATCTGGGAACCCAATTCTTAGTAAAATGACCATAATCCCCTCATATGATGTCAAAACTTGATGATTCGGTTGCTATGTTTCCAAAATTATGATACGAATATAATGGTTCAGTAGGAACCGAAAATAATCACCATACAACCCAAACTTATCCAAAACTCATCGAAATCTAACCAAACTTTGTGGATGTCACACCCCAACCTTGGTAAGGCGTGACTGGCACTCGGCACCCTACGACAACCGAGTGAACCAACTGTAACTCACATTTTCTGTATCTTGAAAGGCAACATAAGACCAAGGTACTATAAGCCATAGGGGCACAAGCCCAAAAGATAACATACTTACGTCTTCAAACTAATCTCAAGTGCATGTGCCGGTAAGGCTATCCATAATAATGATACAACATAGTACAAGTCGAGATAATTATAAGATATCTAACTGTGCATATCTGTCTACGAGCCTCTACAGGAGTACATGACATAAAGTGGCCGGAACAGGGCCCTGCCATACCCATGCAAATGCATATGTAGTCATGCTGACTCACAGGGCAACTCCGAAGCAAGTGGAGCGCCACGACTCTGACTGCTGAGCTGGTATCCTTACTGAAAGATACGTCAAGCTGTATCTCAAGACCTGCGGGTATGAAACGTAGCGCCCCCAACAAAGGGACGTCAGTGTGAGCAATGTACTGAGTATGCAGGTGGAAAGTGAAACAAAATAGCCATAGACTAAAGATGAGAAGAATAAGAATCAACCTGGCATTTCTGAACTACCGATGGAAATCTAGCATATGTATACATACCTCTTCATCTTCTTGCGATCTTTACTAGGTCTTTATACCCTACCATAATCCTGGTTACCTTATCATCAAACGTTATCTGAATATGTGTTGCGGCGTGCAACCCGATCCATATATGATATATGTCTCTCTCTATACTCTCGCATGCTTAACCATATCTATGTACAGTACTGTGCCTTTATCTTACTAATCATCCTATACTAACTGCCCGACCGGCTGCACTCCGGTGGTAATAACTGCCTGTCCGATTATCGCCCGACGGTAGAGCGCAACTGCCCGACTGATCAGCGGTAACTGCCCGACCGGCCGTAGCACGTTGGTAACTGCCCGACTGGCTGCAGTCTAGTGGTAAATATATGCATACATACATACGTACATCTGCCCAACCGGCCGTAGCCCGGTGGTAACATCTGACCGACTGGTGGTAATTATAATCAACATCATAACTAAACATCTACAAGTAATCTCTATGCACTTCTCATGGTCTTAGCTTAACCCGTAGTGTCTACATAGAGCCCGTTTGGATTGGCTTATAAGTTGCTTATAAGCTGTTTTCAGCTTTTTTGAGTGTTTGACTGGTCAGCTTAAAGTCATTTTGTGCTTAAAATAAGCTCAAAAAATTATTGGGCCCATTTGACTTACCTTATCTAAAGCAGCTTATAAGCTGAAAACAACTTATAAGCCAAAAAAAAATAAGTTAGACTACCCCAACTTATTTTTTTTAGCTTATAAGCTGTTTGCAGCATATAGGCATAAGCCCATCCAAACAGGCACATAATCATATAAACCTTATAAGCACATCTCTGGCCATTAGTACTTCTTCCCACTTGACTAGGCTATAACCAAATACTAAGATACAACATGAACCTCTCTTCGAACATTAAATACCTCATTAGGGACCCCTTACTAGCACTCTATTCATGTCCGACAAAACATTCCTTAAGACACATTCCTAAACTCATTGGATTGTTATTACTATCGCTATATCTCACCTTGAAGGAACAAATATCATAAGGTGAGATCAACATCAATGAATAACACCAATAGCCATGAAACAAGCTCAAGGATATCACAAGAACGTTGGGAACTGTAAGCTTTGGTACTTTTAGAAACGAGTTTATTGAAGATGTCATATATAGGTTCACACCAAAGGACTCATGCCTTAAGAAAGAAAGGTTTATCCTTAACATACCCGGAAGCTCGCTTCTCGACTTTCCAACCTACCTCCTGTCTTGAAATCTACATATAAAACCTTTCATTCTATTGTTAGGCTCGTTCTTATATACTTATCCTAAGCCTCCAAATAAATCTTTCTAGAATCTGCCGAAATTTCGGCAGCATCTCCTCTATTTATATGCCTAGCTCAAAATCTCAATTCAACAGCCAACAACAATACCAACATCAGCAACAATATTATCAACACCAATATGTACCATAAATCATCCCACACACTGTTTTCCAACTTCCATAACTAACCAACTTACTACACAATTATGTAACGGCTTTATCTCCGTAAATAAGTCTTAAATAATACCAAAAGGGAAATATTCATACCTTCTTTCTTGTTAAGACCGCAATATCCCCAATATCCACGCTAAAATCCACCGCAAAACAACACTAGAATCACAACCATGCGTTACCCGGACCTAAACTGCTACTCCGCTACTTGAAAATTGCTCACTTTTTATTTTCCTCACTCTCTCTCTTCAATTTCTGCAATTTTCTAGCAAAATCTGATGGAAAAAGGGGGTCATTACCCTTTACATAGCAGTACTGTAGCACGCGTTTCTGCTCTGTCAGCTGAACTTGTAACGTCCATAATTATCTATTCCGAAGTCCAATCGATGAAAGGTTTGTTGCGTTGGAAACCAGACTCGACGAACTTCGTTTTGGGATTTTGTTTCACCTTAAAACACTTCATATGCTAAGAGATATTCGTCCCCTAAGTTGGACCAAAATTGCTCCTCATATTTTCTCCAAAGTCCGACAAATTTAATTTCCTTAATTCACTTGCCCTTCAATCCTTTCATAACTTATTATATGAACTTGAATCCTTATAACCATAAGTTTAACACATATAAGCTCACACACCTCCTGAAAGGTAGCTCGAATCTCAACATACGAAACTACGGGGTGTAACAGTGGACATGTCCAAAATCATCATACAAACTTATTGGAACTTTAAAAACATCGACACGAGATCATCTTGACCTGATGTTGACTGTGGTCAACTCCAATTCTAACATAACCAGTTTGTCAACCAATGACCTGAATCACACTCGAATCCTTTAGGAACAAACCAATGGCACCACTAAGTCATAAATCACCCTCCGGACGTAATGGAACTTTCGGAATTGTATTACAGGCACGTTTACGCAAAAGTCAACTTCGAGTCAAATAGTTTTCGCTTTAGGACCAAATTTTCTAAAAGTCATTCAAATATCCAAAACGATGCCTAAGGAACTGTGCCACCGATCCCCGCGGATCAAGATAGTACTAACAAGGCTAGGGGACGAGTCGACTGGGCAAAAACGATAAAAGCTCAATAACGACCAAACAGGTCGTTACAGTGCAACATGAAACCGTGAGTTTGACACACACGGTGAGTTCTATTATTTCAATAACTATCGTCCAGAAAAAGGGAGATCTTGGGGCGTTTACCATTCCTTGTTCTGTTGGGTACCATGATTTTTCTCACGCTCTGTGTGATAATGGGGCGAGTATATATTTGATGCCACTTGCTATCTACAAGCAATCAGGTTTGGGGATGCCGAGGCGGACAACTATGTGATTACAGATGGCTGATAGATCTATTAAGCGGCTGGTTGGCGTGGTTGATGAAGTTTTTGTGCGGGTTGGTAAATTTATGTGGCCCTCTGATTTTCTGATTCTTGACTGTGCTGTTGATCGGGATATTTCTATTATTTTGGAGAGACTCTTTCTTGCTACGAAAAGATCTCTTATGGATTCGAAAAAGAACGAAATAAAATTTCGAGTCAATGATGAGGAAGTTACTTTTCAGGAAAGTAAGGGGATGAAGTTACCAAGTTCTTATGAGAGCATTTCGGTGATTGATTATTTTGATGTTGTTGATGAAGCTGTGGAATTCCAGATGGAAGAGGAAAGTTTGGGAGAAGCTCTTACTGCAACTCTTGTAAATTTTGATGCTGAAGAGATGGAGGGTTATGTGGAGACGGTTAATTCTATTGTTGGGTTGGGCTCATATTATTACCACCCAAAGAAGCTTATTCTTGATCTGGAAAATAGAACAACCCCTCCAGCAAAGGCTTCTATCATTGAGCCACCGAAGCTTGAGCTTAAGCAGCTCCCATCACATTTGAAGTATGAGTTCCTTGGTCCAAATAATACCTTACCAGTCATTGTTTCATCATTAATGACTGAGGAGCAGATCGAGGGACTGGTGGAGATATTGCGTGAGTATAGGCGTGCTATTGGTTGGACCATAGCAGACATTCGGGAGATTCCTTCTGGGATCTATGAGCATAAAATCTAGTTAGAGAAGGACATCAAGCCGAGTGTGGAACATAAAAGGAGACTGATTGAAAACATACAAGTAGTCATAAATAAATAAATCATCAAGTGGTTAGATACTGGAGTGGTTTACCCTACTGCTGACAGTAAATGGGTGAGCCCAGTTTAATATGTTCCGAAAAAGGGCGGTATCACAGTGGTACCCAATGCAATGAATGACCTGATTGCAACAAAGACTATGACGGATTGGGGGGTTTGCATGGACTATCGCAAGCTTAACACTGCGACTTGCAAGGATCACTTCCCTATGCCTTTTATTGATCAAATGCTTGATCGGCTAGCGGGGCGGTGTTACTATTGCTTTCTTGATGGGTATTCGAGCTACAATCAGATCAACATCACCCTTGAAGATCAAGAGAAGACGATATTTACTTGTCCATATGGGACATTCGCTTTTAGCAGAATGCCCTTCGGTACCTTTCAGCGGTGGATGATGTCGATATTTTTAGATACGGTGGAAGAAAATCTTGAGGTCTTTATGGATGACTTCTCAGTTGTTGATGATTCCTTTGATGATTATCTTGACCATCTGGGTTGAGTGCTTAAGCGCTGTGAGGAGACTAATTTGGTGTTGAATTGGGAGAGCTGCCACTTCATGGTGAAGGAAAGGACCGTCCTAGGGCATAAAATCTCTGAAAAGAGGATTGATGTCGATCAGGCGAAGATCGATATGATTTCAAAGCTTCCTCCACCTATCTCAGTGAAGGGTATCTGGAGCTTCTTGGGAGATGCTAGTTTCTATAGGCGTTTCATTAAGGATTTCTCAAAAATTGCTAACCCGATGTGTAAGCTTCTTGAAAAAGAGGCTATGCTCGAATTTGATGAAAAGTACTGCAAGGCATTCGAAGAACTGAAGGAGTGTTTGACCTGAGCACATATTATTATTTCCCCTCACTGGTCTCTCCCGTTCGAGTTGATGTGTGATACGAGCGGTTTTGATATCGGTGTTGTGCTTGGCCAGAGACATAATAAAATCATGCACCCTATCTATTATGCCAGCAGAACATTGAATACGGCTCAGATGAATTGCACAGTGACTGAGCAAGAGCTGCTTGCTATAGTCTTTGCTTCTGAAAAATTCTGAGCGTATCGGTTGGGCTCAAAAATTATGTTGTACATAGATCATGCTGAATTGAGGTATCTAATGGCAAAGAAGGAAGCTAAGCCGTGATGATCCGATGGGTGCTGTTGTTGCAAGAGTTTGTTTTCAAGGTGAAAGACTACAAGGGAACTGAGAATCAGGTTGTTGACCATCTCTATCGGCTTGAAGAAGTCGGGAGACCTTCAGATGGGCTAGATTTGTTAATGCGTTTCAAGATGAGAGGATGTTGGTTGTGTCAATGGAGCTGGCACCATGGTATGTAGATATTGCGAACTCTTTGGTAATGGGTATAATTCTAGAGGAGATCAAGTCCTACCAAAAGAGGTTCTTGCGGGATTCTCGACAATACTACTGGGATGAGCCTTACTTGTTCAGAATATGTGCTGATAACATTATTCGGCGTTGTGTTCCCGAAAGTGAAGTGTGATGGCTATTCTAAAGGCATGCCATGACTCTCCAGTTGGGGGATATCATAGTGGTAACCGGACTGCTGCTAAAGTTCTTGAATGCGATTACTACCGGCCTACTCTCTTTCATGATGCAAATCTGTTGGTGCGGTCTTGTGATCAGTGTCAGAGGCAAGGGAGTATAGGTAGGAGGCAAGAGATGCCCATGAACTTTGTAATAGAAGTAGAGGTGTTCGATGTCTGGGGTATTTATTTTATGGGGCCCTTTGTGAGCTCTTGTGGCTTGATGTATATCTTGGTTGCTGTGGATTATGTATCAAAATGGGTAGAAGCGGTGCCTTTACCTAATAATGAAGCCAAGAGTGTGATGGGGTTCCTAAAGAAAAACATGTTTACTCGATTTGGTAACCCGAGGGTTATAATAAGTGATGGTGGTTCTCACTTCTGCAATAGAGCCTTCGCGATATTGATGGAGAAGTATGGTGTTAAACATAGGATGGCGGCACCTTATCATCCTCATACAAGTGGGCAAGTTACACAAGTGGGCAAGTTAAAGTCTCCAATAAGGAGATCCGGAGTATTTTAGCTAAAACGGTGAATGCAAAAAAAACTGATTAGGCCCGCAAGCTTGATGATGATCTATGGGCTTACCGGACTGCTTTCAAGACTCCGATTGGGACTTTGCCTTTCAAACTAGTTTTTGACAAAGCTTGCCACCTGCCCGTTGAACGGGAGCACAAGGCCATGTGGGCGTTGAAGAAGTTAAACATGGATTGGGAAGAAGCTACCAAGCTCTGATTGTTTCAACTCAATGAGATGGATGAGTTCTGCTATCAGGCCAATGAAAGTGCAGCATTGTATAAATAGAGGATGAAACAGTATCATGATAAGAAAATCCTGAAGTGAGAATTCTACAACGGTGATCTAGTCATGCTGTTTAAATATAGATTGAAGCTGCTACCGGGCAAATTAAAATCAAGGTGGTCCATCCCTTTTGAAGTGGTAGGTGTTTCACCCCATGGGGCGATTGAATTAAAGTCTGAAAATGGAACTCAGACATTTAAGGTGAACGGGCAGAGGGTGAAGCACTACCATTGTTGTGTTGATGGGGATAAAATTGTCGATCAGTACCGGTTGAAGCATCCTGAAATGGATCCTGATCCGGAATATTACGGTACCACCGTCGTGCCGCGACGTTAAATCAAGCGCTTTATGAGAGGCAACCCAAGTTTAGATTTCTGTATTTTTCTTGGTGATTTATTTTGTTTTCAGTAGTGTATCCGGGCTGTTTGCCGGGTGTTGAGTGTGCAGGAAATGAAATCAGAAACTCAATGCAAATTGACGGACCGTCAATAACGTTGATGGACCGTCGATGTGCGCGTATGGTATGCAGAGGTTCAGTTCCGAGAGTTTGCAAGTTCAACTCTCTAAAGAAGCAATTCGACTAACCGTCGATGTACAAAGATGGTTCGTCGAATTACCCAAGTAAGTACTGCGAAATAAATATATAAAATCCAAAAGAAAAAAAAATCGACCAGAGGGTTTAAATCCCTCAACACCCGCGCGCCCAACTCTCCCTTTTCACTTCCCTACTTCTCCACCTATTCAACTCCCTCCATAACTCCATATTCCCCTCTCCATTACCCACATACACACTTCCATTAAAACTCCTCAAATTCCCTAAACTACACTATAAAGTCCCCCATCTCACCACCACAGAAAACCCCAAACCCTCTGCCCCTACTCTCACATATTTTTCTTTGTTTTAGTAGTGTTTCTATCAAGTTTTTCCTCTAAATTCGTGTGATCAGGTATGTTGTGTTAATTCTTTTTCGTATTTTTCTTTTTTTCCTTGGTGTTAGTTTTATTTTTCGGTTTGCAATGAATACCTTGGGTTCCTAAACTAATTGCACAATTGGTGTTAAGGGCCCTGGGTTGTCTTTGTTGGTGATGATATATGTTAGGGTGTTCCAATAATCTCTTGTAAATGGAAGAAATGTATAGGTAGAGATCATGAACTAGGGTTTGGTGTTTGGGTGGAAATTCTTGCTAAAACTGGAAATTGTTTTAAATTCTTTGCTGGTGGTGGTGAATTTGGTATGCTTGCAGTAATTAGGACTCGGGGAATGAAAATATCATACCACCACTAAGTCGGCGTGCATTTTGATCCACACTCGTGTCGATTCATTATGCCCTCCAACAATTCGAAAAAGTGATTGTGTAATATTGATGGTCATAATAGAGCGAAGTATAAGTATCTCCAACGAGTTGGAGGGTATTTCGATTGATAACTGCAGTTTGACATTGTTATACCCGCCAAACAATAAAATCAATAATATACTTATGGTAAATTGTGATGAACAAGTGGATGAAGTCTGAGTAACCCGAAAGCCCTGAACCCTTAGTGTTTGTGCATATGTGAAAAATGACTCTGTGAATGTGTGTGTATTTGAAACAGGACTTGTTTTGCAGACTCTCTGTACTTCAATAAACAGGACCGTAAATATTCCATAGGTCGATAAACAGTACTTGTACAAGTACGGTACCGTCGATATACTTGACGGTCCGTCAACATGTTCGAAGATCCGTTGAAGTACATCAACGGTCTGCAGAGCCCAGATTCAGAGAACACACAGAGAAAGGTGAAACACCTTTGTTTGATCAAATATTGCACAGACTAACTAGAAATTGGTTTTTGCTTGCAGATATGGCTCTACCAAAGTTGACAACTACACGAGGAGGTGGTTTAAGGCAGACAAAGAGAAAAACGGGTAGAAGGAGGCCTAGTGATAAACTCACTCTAAGAGACGAACCCTCAGATGATGAGCCTGAGGTTATCCCAGTAAAGAAGAACAGGGCTGCCGTTCCCGTTTGGAACAGGCAGGTCACACTGCCATCCCGTTCACCTTTCGGTTCCTCCCAGTTCTGCAGAGGACGGATCTTCTTCATCCGGATAAGATAACGGAGATACAGAGAAGGGTTCAGAGTCTCTTGATTCAGGAGACGCTACGGAGGGTGCCTCCCAGTCATCCATTAGAACCCCCACTCAGCAGAGTTCATCTCCAGTTGAGGGTGATGATGCCACTACATCTCCTGAGGTCAGAACTAAAAATTTAAAAGATGATCGTAACTGGTTCACAGTTGAGGGTCCTAAAGAGCTGTTTGAGGCTGGGATTACATTGAAAAATGGGATCAGGCCGAACTAGACAAGAACTATCCATGAGGAGAGGCATATCAGTTTTGAGGGCCTGGAGATCCTCCCCCGCTCCAGAGACACCATTGAGCACTATCATTTGGGTTTCATTGATAATGCCCCTAGGGAGTACCATCCAGTGTTAGTGCGGGAGTTATATGCTGCTTATGGAGCCTTGATTAACAAAGTAAGAAAACCACGATAGAGGCTGATTGAGATTGACCCATTGACAGAGGTCGAGGTGAGAGGAGTGAAAGTTGATATCTCCGCTGAGGCAATCAACTGGGTGTATTTCGGTAAAGACGAAATAAAGACTATACTACTGATAGACAGATGAGTTGGATAATAAACATGACAAATGGGATGAGCAGACTGTCTGAGATTGAGTGGCGGCAGTGATTGGCCAACCAAGCAAGAGGGCAGAGACTGCTAACATGACCCAGTGGATAATGAAGCGCTGGATGGCACATGATGCCAAGTTCTGGTGCAGTGTGTTGCAGCTGCGGCTCCTTTCTACTCAGGCTGACAATGTACTTACTAGTGACAGATCCATCATATTAGTTGTATTGATGACTAGATACCCAATTAA
The DNA here is from genome assembly GCF_019175385.1 of Lycium barbarum. Taxonomy (NCBI): domain Eukaryota; kingdom Viridiplantae; phylum Streptophyta; class Magnoliopsida; order Solanales; family Solanaceae; genus Lycium; species Lycium barbarum. The sequence continues at coordinate 77,786,274 of NC_083347.1, read as the reverse complement.
TTTTCGGCGGTTGGCTGCCGATGAGATTTAGCTGAAGGCTTCACAGTCCATTACTTCATTGATAAATTCGTGTTTGATCACCGAACTCATTCGAAGGGCATATGTCCTTATTTTACCACATATTGATCACTGCATTACAGCTTCGCATGTGTACTCGGTGAGTAAGAGCAAAGATGAGGCCGTTAGAGAGGGCCAAGGTGTAGAGGATGGCTTCCTGGTATTGTTTGGGGGTTTGCCTGAGCCTCAGGATATTCACCCTTCAGGGGCCACCGGTGATACTATTGAGGTGTTACCCGCCATTACTGCCCCGGGTTCTGAGCCTATCCAGACTACAGATCTTGAGGCTTCACACACAACTGCACCAACAACCCACACTCCAGCTTTAGGGCCATATGCTGCAGCTCCACGGCCACCGACTACTGTGCCATAGCCACAAGGGCCCGTTGCACCACCACAGGGAGCAGCCAGAGTTGCGGACCCATATGCTTTCTCGCTTGAGAACTTCAGGAAATTTTCAAAGCAGGCAGCGACAGCAGATGAGCAGTCCAAAGTTATAGTCAGGCAGCTGGATGAGTTTGTAATCAAAGGGTTGTCTGAGTCGAGTACTTCTACTGATGTGTTGCGGGTTGAGTTAGAGCAGCTGAAGGCTGCAGTACTGATTTTGTAGGTTCGTGAACCGAGTGTACGGATGATTCCACCTATCACTATGACTGAGGTGGAGGAGGACGTGCTTCCAGTGATACAGTTATGTCACGCCCCAACCTTGGTAAGGCGTGATTGGCACCGGCACCTTACGAGAACCGAGCGAACCAAGCTGTAACTTACACTTACTATGTCTCAAATGGCAACACAATACCAAAGAGGCTAAAATGTGAACATAATATCATGCATACATATAAGTACAATAGGCCCACGATGCCAACATATCCATTGACAAGACATAACTAAATTGTATACAAGAATCTGTCTACAAAGCCTCTATGAATAAGACTAAAGTACATGAGTTGGGACAGGTCCCCTGACATTCCCTTAACACAAAATACATACACAACCCAGACTCAGCAATGCTCCCGGAAGAAGTGGAGCCCACCAATCAAAACTAGTACTTGAAAGTAGCCTGCTGTGGAAGATCGCCGTCCCGTCTGTCTACACCTGCGAGCATGAACGTAACGTCCATAGGAAAAGACGTAAGTACAAATAATGTACCGAGTATCTAAGGCGTAAATGTAAGATAATAAATATATACTTAAGGGAGGAAGATAAACATCAACTTGGCACTTCTGACTTACTAATGAGAATCTAGCATACATATCTCTCCATACTCTCATATCTTCAACTACATCTGTGTACTATACTGTAATTCTGACTAACATGTCATTCTGGTGCTATCTCTCTGCCCAACTGACCAGTGGTAACTCCCTGACCGGTCATAGCCCGGTGGTAACCGCCCACCCGATTATCTCTCAATGGTAGAGCGCAACTGCCTGACTGATCAATGGTAATTGCCCAATCGACCGTAGTTCTATAGTAATAACTGCCCAACCAGCCACAACATGGTGGTAAACACATATCTGCCCAACCGGCCGTAGCCCGGTGGTAACATCTACCCGACTGGTCGTAGACCAGTGGTAATTATAATCAACATCCTAACAAAACTTCTACGAGTAATCTCTATGCACTTCTCATGGTCATCACTTAACCCGTAGGGTCTACATAAGCACATAAGACTTGTAAGCATAGCTCGGGCCATTAGTACTTCTTCCTGCTTACTAGACAATAACCAAATCCTATGATACAACATAAACCTCTCTTCGAACATTAAATACCTCATTAGGGATCCTCTACTAGCACTCTATACATGTCCTATAAAACATTCCTTAAGAACCTATTCCTAAACTCATTGGATTATTATTGTGGAACAATCATCATGAACACATCTCACCTTGAAGGAACAAAATCATAAGGTGAGATCAACATCAATGAATAACATCAATAGACATGAAACAAGTTCAATGATATCCCAGGAACGTCGGGAACTGTAAGCTTTGGTATTTTAGAAATAGGGTTATTGAGGATATCATATATAGGTTCACAACAGAGGGATCATGCCTTAAGAAAGAAGGGGTTTTAGCCTTAACTTACCTGGAAACTCACTTCTCGACTTTCCAACCTACCTCTTGCCTTTCAATCTATTTAGGATCGCTTGTAGTCTCATCATCTACATATAAAATCATTCATACTATTTTTAGGCTCACCATTATACATTTTTTTAAGCCTTTAATTTACATCCATTTTGAATCTGCCAAAATTCGGGCAGTATCTTCCCTGTTTATTTGCCTAGCCCAAAATCACAATACCAACAACCAACAACAACAACAATACCAACATCAACAACAATATTATTAACACCAACATACTTCATAAAATGTCCCACATGATGTTTAACCCATTTCTCAACCAACTAATCCATTATACGATAATTTAATAACTCTATTTTCATAAATAAATCGAAATCAATATCAATAAAGAGAGATCCATACCTTATTCTTGCTAGAACTGCAATATCTTCAATAGCTACTTTGAATCCAAGCCAAAATCCACCACAAAATGATACTATAATCGGAACTATACACTATCCGGACCTAAATCCCGAGATTTGACTTGATTCGCGATAACATTTAGTGGACAGAAGTTGGGGGAACTTTCCAGAGGGTTTGGGAGAGTATTAGGGGTGTGTTGGATGAAAAATGAGTGGTAAATCACCTTTTATAAGGTTCTAGAGTCGATTTCCACCGACCTAGAATTTTCCCTTCGCGCTCGCGGCCTTGGGTCGCATTCGTGAAGGGTTAATCCCTGCTCTTCTTCGCGTTTGAGGCCCTTTGGTCGCGTTCGCGCAGGGTAAATTTTTGCTCCGGCGGCCTAACTTGTAACGTCTATAACTCTCTACTCCAATGTCCTATCGACGAGCGGTTTATTGCGTTGGAAACTAGAATTCATGAACTTAAATTTGAGCTTTTGTTTTGCTTCAAAACTCCTCATATAATAAAAGATTTTTTTCTCCAAGTTGGGCCAAAATTGTCCCTCATATTTTCTTCAAAGTTCCAGCAAATTTAATTTCCTTGATTCACTTGCCCTTCAATCCTTTCATAGCTTATTATATGAACTTAAACCCTCACAATCACAAGATAAGCACATATAATCTCATATACCTCCTAAGAGATAGCTCGAATCTCAACATACAAAACTATGGGGTGTAACATTCTCCCCCCCTTTAAAAACATTCGTGATGTTAAACTCTTAGGGATCACTATGGAAATTTCTACAGAATTTCCTCGGTAAATATAATACTACTAACCTATGACACAGCAATCTAAAATACACATTACCATATCGGCTACCATAAGTAATAATAACTTTTTTACCACACATAAGTAGTAAATATACTTGTATTATCATAGGGTAGCTACACCTGATTCTGATGCCTAGTCAAAGCATATATGCTGTTTTAACCACTCCAGAGCTAGACGCTCCACCTCTACCTCTGCCTCTGCTAACTGATGTCTAAGGGCCTTGTTCTGGGAAGCTTACCGAGGAAGTTGAAGCTGCTACTGATCCAGTGGGGAGCCTTACCACCACTATCATTCATCGGGCAATCCATTATATAGTGACCTGAAACTCCAGATGTATGAAATACATCAAAGCCCTGACGACGTCGTCCAGAATAGGCTCTACCACACTGAGTGCATCGTGGAGGGGGCATCCTCATCTGCGCTGATTCTCTCCGGTGCTGAAAACCCGAAGCCCTCAAATTCTGACCTAACTTAGAATAAGCTGAACTCTCATAACGCGGCTTCCGCGATGGTGAAGAAATACTAGTAGCAGAAAGTGAGGGCCTAAAACTACCTCTGACATCCTCTAACTGACTAGAAGATCTAACTCTCTTAGACTGACCTTCATTTAAATCCTCAGACTGTCGTCTCTTCTGATCTTCTAGATTCTGAGCATATGCCTGGATGCGAGCGATGTCCATACCGTTAAGTAAAACTGCAGTGGAACATTTATTAATTAAATGTGGCTCGAGTGTCGCCACAAACCGGTGTAATCCGTCTTCCATTTCTGCTACAATAGTCGGAGCATACCTATCTAAAGAGTTAAACTGGAGACTATACTCCCGCACACTTCTGTTCCCTTGCCTAAGAGTCAAGAATCTGTCTACTTTCGCCCGACGGACCTCTGGTGGCAAATAACGTCAAAGAAAGGCATCTATGAAAGAAAGAAATCCATACCTAATTCTTGCTAGAACAGCAATATCTTTAATAGCTACTTTGAATCAAAGCCAAAATCCACCACAAAACAATACTATAATCACAACTATATGCTATCCGGACCTAAATCTAGAGATTTGACTTCATTCGCGGTAAAATTTAGTGGACAGAAGTTGGGCGAACTTTCCAAAGGATTTGGGAGAGTATTAGGGGTGTGTTGGATGAAAAATAAGGGGTAAATCCTATTTTATAAGGTTTTAGAGTGGGTTTCCACTGACATAGAATTTCCCTTCGCGCTCGCGGCCTTGGATCGCGTTCGCGAAGGGTTAATCCCTACTACTTTTCGCGTTCACGGCCATTTGGTCGCGTTCGCGCAGGGTAAATTTCTGCTTTGGCAGTCTAAATGGTAAAGTTCATAACTCTCTACTCCAATGTCCTATCGACGAGAGATTTGTTGCGCTGGAAACTAGACTTCATGAACTTAAATTTAGGCTTTTGTTTTGCTACAAAACTCCTCATATACTAAAAGATATGCTTTCTCCAAGTTGGGCCAAAATTGCCCCTCATATTTTCTTCAAAGTTTTAGCAAATTTAATTTCCTTGATTCACTTGCCCTCCAATCCTTCCATAGGTTATTATATGAACTTAAGCCTTCACAATCATAAGATAAGCGCATATAATCTCATGTACCTCCTGAAAGGTAGCTCGAATCTCGACATACAAAACTACGGGGTGTAAAAAGTTAGTTGATGTTCAGGGAGCTCCTTTTGCCGCTCCAACGGTTGGTTTTTAGAAAAAAGAAAGGGAGTGATGGAGGATGATGATGAGGAGGATGAGTTGTGAGAGAGGAATTGCCTGCGGGGTCCGAGTATAGAGAAGCAGTAGATGGAGAAGGACATCAGGAACTCTATTTTGCTGAGCCGCCATTTTGGGAGTGCAGGTCCCACATCGAGTAGCGCTCGTGCTGGGCAGACTTTTCCACCACCCCTTCCTATTCTAGAGCAGGTGCCTGAGGGTACTATGTCTATTGTTGCCACTGAGACTTCATTTGATGCCTCGCAAGTTATTGAGCCGCGATATGAACAGTGCGCATAGAGCGACAAAGGTATTTCTACTCCCTTGATTTAATTTTACTGCATTGGGGACATTGTAGATTTTTTTCAGTTGGAGGTCGGAGTATTTGATTTTTGTTGAGTGTATATATGTGGCTAGGACCCCCTCGGCTTTTCTTTGCCATGAGTTCTTTTCCTAAGGGGTTTATTTTATGTTGAGCTTGGCATGTTTAGGATGTTGCTTACGATTGAATAGAGTAGTTTTGACTTACTTAGTAGTGTTCTGAAATTTATGGCATGCGTGTGGTTTTGTTGGAAATTGTGGACCTCCTCAAAAGTTTTGAAAAATGCATACTTAGAAATAGCTACTGATTGATGTGATTGATTCTTTGTATGACATTATGATTATTGGGGTATTGTGTGTAATGAATGATTGCTTAGGAGGTCACAGTTGTAAAAACATAATCGTCCTTAAGCCAATGTGTGGGTGAGTTGTTAGTTGTGTTCAGTTTATATATGTGTAATCTAGAACTTGCCCGGTTAGTCATACTTGAAGTCGACAGTTGGTTTGGTTGTGAGATGATCTTAGGCTTTCTTTGTATAAATAGTCACTTTGCCTAAATAAGCCTGGCCATATGAGGTAAATATCCCTAGTTTCCCCTTTTGAGCCTTTGACCTTTTTCTTGGCTAGCCATTGAAAAATTCGTACCCTTTGAGAAATTATTCCAGCTTCACACCTCTCTCTACATTTATTATACAAGTTTTCAAGAATATTTGAGGATGAACAACATAAAACAAGGTGAATCAAGAGTAAGAACATCATAAAAGATCATCTAGGTCAAGAAATCCAAATGGAGAAAAACTAGGGTTTTGCTCAAAGTGGAGTATTATTAACCAAAGCTTGTTCCTACAACTTCTAAGGTAAGATTCATGATTTTTACATGATGTTTAAGGTATTGAAGAGTTGAAACACATGGATTGTAGAAAATATGGTCAAGTAGGTCATGAATGATGAATAATGACATTTTGAGGAATAGTTTGAATTGAATCATGAATGTTGTTGTGTTGTGATATGAATGCATTAAAAATGGTACTAAGATCATGAACTAGACACTTTAGACGAATGGACGAAGTTGGATGTTATGACCATGAATATGGGTGAATTAGAGGAAAATTAAGGAATCTAGATAATGTGGATAATGTAAATGACTAATGGCCATTGTTATGATATTAATGAAGGTGTAGATTCTAGCATTGGAAGGAAGCGTGCAAGTGTAGAATAGTCCGACGAAAAGGTATGTAAGGCTAACCCTTCTTTCATAAGGCATGGTTCCTTGGCCAAACTCTTAAATCCTCTATATGAGTATGTCGTATTCAAATGATTGACACTCCGAGCTCATAAGCTCACGATCCTCGATATGTGCTACGATTGTACTACGCACCCCATATGACGAGTAAGCAGTATATATAGATGTAGCGAAAATGATGATGATAGTGATGACGACGATGATAATAATGATGCTAAAGGTGCCTACGGGCTATTATACTTACATGTGCCTATGAAGGGCTATAATGACACCACGAGCTTATAACGCCGGGTAGGATATATGTATATGAATATGTATAAAGTATGTATACGATTACGAAACGCGGCACACCTATGCAGATGGTACGGATAACCCTGAAGCCTTGGTAGGGCCAAGTATGAGTAACCTTGAGTCTTGGTTGGCCAAGTATGTATGAAACACCGATCCTATGAGGTCGGGTATACTATGTAAATGCTATGGATATGAAATGACTATGTATATAATATGAATGTGATAAGACTATGTATAAGAATACGAATAAGGACATGTATACGAGTATGAGCACAAGTATGGTACGAGTACTATTATGCAATACGGATGAAGACGTAGGTGTACAAATACGTATGAAAAATGGAAAGTCCTACGATAGGCAGGTAAGTGCTATGACGATGATATTATTGCCCCCCCCCCCCCCTCCTATGCTATTTCATATGTTGTTCATGATGCTTATTTATTGATGTTGCTCATGCGTTACATACTCAGTACATTCTTCGTACTGACGTCCTTTTGTTTGTGGACGCTGCGTCATGCCCGCAGGTGCACACGGAGACAGACTTGATCCATAGCTGCCTATTCGGAGGTTACATAGAGGGCTCCATTTCCTTCGGAGCCATATCTTTTGGGTACTCATTCTTTTGTGTATATAATTATTGGCTTGGCGGGGTCCTGTCCCGCTAATGTGATATGTTATACTGTTAGAGGCTCGTAGAAGTGTGTGTGTGTGGGTAGATGTGTTTGGCCTTGTCGGCCTATGTTTTGTATATCATTTTGTCGGCCACGTTGGCCCATGTACATTGATGTGGCATAGATGCCTATGATGATATAAATGTGCTGTTGTCCAAATGGGACTAGTTGACGAATGAATGGAAATGCATGTATAATTATGTGGCTCACCTAGATGTAAGCATAAGAGTAAGCTAAGAGGGTGCCTGGGTGGGCTAGCACCGGGTGCTCGTCGCGGCCGCGAGTCGGGTCGTGACAAAAGTGGTATCAGAGCAGTTCAGTCCTAGGGTGTGTCTACGAGCCGTGTCTAGTAGAGTCTTGGTTATGGGTGTGTTGCGCGCCACATTTATAAACAAGAAGCTGCGGACATTATAGGAATAAATGAGCTTCTTTCTTCATAAGAATCGTGCGATAGAGCTATGATGTAGGAAATTCTTGCTCCTAAATCGTGTGTTGTGTATTTCAGAGATGCCTAAAAAGGGAAAGACTACGGCAGCCCAAAAGGGCAAGACGGTGGCAAAGAAGCGAGCTAAGAAAGCACCGCCACCGGTAGTAGAGGAAAGTGAGTCCCAGGGTGCGGCTAAATCTCAGTCCTCCCAGACAGTGCCCATCTCTGAGGAGCGTGAGGAAGCCTCAGCCCCAGCTCCTGCACCTCCACCAAATGCTTTGGGCCAAGATGTAAAAGAGGCCATTACTTTATTGACTCAATTGGTTGCGGCCCAGGCTCGAAGTCACAATTCAGGGTATGGTGATAGGGCTGTTAGTGCAAGAGCCCGTGATTTCATTCCTTTGAACCCTCAAAAATTCTTTGGGTCAAAACCGGAGGAGGATCCCCAGGACTTTATTGAGGGTATGCTAAGGACGCTCTGGTTGATACATGTTTCGGACACCGAGTCAGTGGAGTTAGCGTCATATAGATTGAAAGATGTCTCGATTCAGTGGTATACGGTATGGATGGCTTCACGGGGAGCAAATGCACCTCCCCCGGTATGGCAAGAGTTTGTTGATGCTTTTCTCCGTCATTATATGCCCCCAGAAGTTCGGCGAGCTAGGGCCGATAAATTCTTAAATTTGAGGCAAGGCAATATGAGTGCCCTAGAGTATAGCCTCCATTTTAACTCCTTGGCCAGGTATGCTTCGGCCATGGTAGCAGATATGGGCGACAGGGTACACCGATTTCTAAAGGGCCTAGGGCCCCATCTGATGGACAAATGCTTGACTGCGTCCCTTCAGGACGGTATGGATATTGCACGCATTCAGGCACATGCTCAGAACTTAGAGGAAAGCCTACAGCAGCGGAGAAGTGAACGTAAACAGGATAGGGGACATAGCAAGAGGGCCAAATCTTCGGGCCCAATAAGTGAATCCAGAGGCAGACACAGGCAACAGTTCCCTAGACATTCGGGCTATTCTATGACCAGTGCACCTCCACGGTTTTCAAGCCAGAGCCTTGATAGATCTACTCATCCCGGGCCGAGTCAGAGTTATTCGGGGTCTCAGTTTAGAGGTGATTCAGGCCAGTCAAGGCCACCTATACCATGATGTTCCCAGTGTGGGAAGTCGCATTGGGGTCAATGCCGATTGGGTTCAGATGTTTGGTATTCACATGGTCGACCAGGCCATATTATGCATGATTGCCCCTCAGTACATGGTAGAGGTAGGACCCAACCATCAGGGTCGGTAGCCGGATCTTCGGCATCTGTACGCCCTACGGGGCCAGGTTCACATGCGCCAGTCGGCCATGGTACAGGTAGAGGCAGAGCTCCCAGTACTAGCGGCCCTCAGCACCGTATTTATGCCTTGGCTGGACGCCAAGATCTAGAGTCTTCTCCTGACGTGGTCACAAGTATATTATCGGTATTCTCTCATTATGTATATGCTTTGATTGATCTGGGCTCCACGTTATCATATGTTACTCCTTATATTGTGGGTCAATTTATAGTTGAGCCGGAGTCGATCAAACCTTTTGAGGTGTCCATACCCGTGGGTGAATCGGTAATAGCTAGCCGAGTATATAGGGATTGTATAGTCACGATTTGTGACCGTCGCACCATGATTGATTTGCATGAACTAGAAATGGTAGATTTTGATGTTATTATGGGCATGGATTGGTTGGCTTCTTGTTATGCCAATGTTGATTGCCGGATGAAGATGGTTCGTTTCCAGTTTCCGGGAGAACCAGTCTTAGAATGGAAAGGGAATGCGGCATCAGCAAAAGGTAGATTTATTTCCTATCTAAAGGCAAGGAAGATGATCACGAAAGGATGTATTTATCATCTAGTGCGAGTTCAAGACGTAGAAGTTGAATCGCCGACTTTTCAGTCAGTTCCCGGAGTGAACGAATTTCTGAATGTGTTCCCGGAAGAGCTTCCAGGCCTTCCTCCCGAGCGGGAGATTGATTTTACCATTGATGTGTTACCAGGCACCACACTTATATCTATTCCTCCATATAGAATGGCACCCGCAGAATTGAAAGCGTTGAAGGAGCAATTGAAGGACTTGCTTGATAAAGTCTTCATTAGGCCTAGTTCATCCCCGTGGGGAGCGCCCGTATTGTTCGTCCGAAAGAAAGATGGCTCCCTGAGAATGTATATTGATAATAGGAAATTGAATAAAGTAACGACTAAGAATAAATATCCTCTCCCAAGGATTGATGACTTCTTTGATCAATTGCATGGCGCCAAATGGTTTTCAAAGATTGATTTGAGGTCCAGGTATCATCAAGTGAGAGTTAGGGAGAAAGATATCCCTAACTAATGCGCCAGCGGTATTTATGGATTTGATGAATAATGTGTTCAGGTCCTTTCTGGACTTATTTGTAATCGTATTCATTGATGATATTTTGGTGTATTCTAGATCCGAAGCAGAACAGGCGAATCATTTGTGTATTGTCCTTGGAGTTCTTCGAACTCGAGAATTGTTGGCAAAGTTTTCCAAATGTGAGTTCTGGTTGAACTCAGTGGCATTTTTAGGGCATATTGTGGCAGCCAATGGTATTCAAGTGGATAGTCAAAAGATTGAGGCCGTGAAGACTTGGCCAAGATCCACAACTCCTACAGAGGTTCGTAGCTTTCTGGGCTTAGCAGGTTATTACAGGAGATTCGTTGAAGGTTTTTCCTCTATTTCTGCACCACTCACAAAGTTGACACAGAAATCAGCCAAGTTTCAATGGACAGATGCTTGTGAATGTAGTTTCCAAGAGTTAAAGGGTCGGTTGACTTCTGCCCCAGTTCTGACACTTCCAGAGGGATTGGGAGGATACGTTGTGTATTGCGAGGCTTCAGGTGTTGGGCTAGGCTGTGTGTTGATGCAACATGGCAAAGTGATTGCGTATGCTTCAAGGCAATTGCGGAAACATGAGCAGAATTATGCTACCCATGACTTAGAATTGACCGCGGTGGTCCATGCATTAAAGATATGGAGACATTACTTATATGGTGTCCACGTGGATATTTACACAGATCATAAGTGTCTTCAATACATCTTCAAGCAGAAAGAGTTGAATTTGCGGCAACGACGATGGCTAGAGTTGCTAAAAGACTATGATGTTGAGATCCTGTACCACCCCGGAAAGGCAAATGTGGTGGCTGATGCTCTTAGCCGTAGGTCGATGGGAAGTCTAAGTGATGTACGACCAGAAAAGAAAGAGATGGCCCGTGAGCTTCAACCGTTAGCTAGCCTAGGAGTCCGAGTAGTGGACTCAGGTAGCAGCGGAGCTACTATCCAGAATACAGCAGTCTCGTCGCTAGTAGCAGAAGTGAAAGAGCGACAATATGAGGATCCCATGCTAATGCAGTACAGAAATACACTCCCTCAGAAAAAGGAGTCATCATTTGACATTTCAGGAGACGGAGTTCTCCGATGTAGAGGAAGATTATGTGTTCCCGATGTGGCAAGTTTTCGCCACCAGATTTTGAGAGAAGCTCATAGTTCCCGTTATTCTGTTCACCCCGGAGCGACGAAGATGTATCATGATCTTATGTCTATATATTGGTGGAATGGGATGAAGAAAGATATAGCGGAATTCGTAGCTCAGTGTCCTAATTGCCAACAAGTCAAGATTGAACACCAAAAGCCGGGTGGATTGTTGCAAGCTATAGAAATCCTAACGTGGAAGTGGGAAGTGATTAACATGGACTTCATTTCAGGCTTACCCCGTTCTCGACGTAAGTATGATTCCATATGGGTGATTATGGATAGACTCACCAAGTCAGCTCATTTCTTACCGGTCAGGATGACCTATGAGGCAGAAGATTATGCGAAGCTTTATCTTAAAGAGATAGTAAAACTCCATGGCGTCCCGGTATCTATTATCTCCGACAGAGGGACTCAGTTTATAGCTAAGTTTTGGAGGTCTTTCCAAGAGGGTTTAGGGACCCGAGTTAGCCTTAGCATGGCATTTCATCCCCAGACCGACGGACAAGCTGAACGTACAATTCAGACTCTAGAGGATATGTTACGAGCATGTATGATAGATTTTAGAGGAAATTGGGATGATCATTTGCCACACATTGAATTTGCTTACAATAATAGTAATCATTCCAGCATTCAAATGGCACCATATGAAGCTTTATATGGGCAAAAGTATAGATCCCCAATTGGGTGGTTGAAATCGGAGAAACTAAATTGATAGGGCCAGACTTGGTCTAGCAAGCTATAGAGAAAGTCAAGCTTATACAAGATCGGTTGTTAGCAGCCCAAAGTCGTCAGAAGTCCTATGCGGATAATCGTCGAAGAGACTTGGAGTTCAAAGTGAAGGATTGGGTATTCTTGAAAGTGTCGCCAATGAAAGGCGTTATGAGATTTGGCAAAAAGGGGAAGCTTACTCCTCGGTATATTGGACCAAATGAGATTGTGCGCAAAATAGGCAGAGTGGCCTATGAGTTAGATCTACCTCTGGAATTGGAGTCAGTCCATCCAGTATTTCATGTCTCGATGCTTTGAAAATGTGTTGGAGATCCCACTAGGATCGTCCCAGTAAATGATGTGCAAGTGACAGAGAAATTGACTTATGAAGAGGTACCCATTGCCATATTAGACAGGCAAGTACGGCGGCTTAGAAACAAAGAGGCGGCCTCGGTTAAGGTTCTATGGAGAAGCAGTAAACGAGAGGAGATGACATGGGAAGCAGAAGAAAGTATGCGATCCAAATACCCACATTTATTTCAGCCCTTGGAAGAAGCCCAAGATGAGACGTCAAGATCATAAGGTATGTATATTTTCCTTTTATGATTTTGGGTCATGTGTGGCCAAAATTTTATGTTGTTATGTTGTGGCCCTGTGTGGCATCGATATTATGGGTTGTTGTGGCAGGATGGAAGTGCCATATTATATGGGAAACTCTGGCGAAATATTTGTAGAATTCCCGAGCACTTTAACATTCGGGGACGAATGTTCTTAAGGGGGGAAGAATGTTACACCTCGGAAAATAAATTTTCGTTGGTACGTAAGTGAACAAACTAGTGATAAGTATGAGTGCATGATGTCCATGAGCAAGAAACGGCGTTTGATGACCTTAGGCGAGATTTCGAAGGTATCCGATGTGAGGTGAGAAAGTTGGCTAAATTAAGATGAGATATAAGGTGAGCAATGCATGTGCATGGACGTGGGTGATTAAAATGAGAAGTCTAAGAAATATGGGAAGTTGCAGAATTGCAACTGCCCAGTGGTCGTAAAGTGCTAGGACGGACCGTAAACTGGTATACGGTCCGTATACTAGCAGGTCATAAACTGCCATGCAAGGCTTCAACTTTCTGCCAGCCGAGAAATGGTAAAATACGACCTGGAGGACGGACCGTAAAGTGATTTACGGCCTGTAAACCATGGTCGTAAATCACCATGTAAGCAGCCAAAGCTTCTGGTTCTGGAAATGGTTAAAGACGATCGCGAGGGACGGTCCGTAAACTGCAATACGGGCCGTAAACCATGATGGACGACCACTGTTCACCTCAGCCCAGATTTTGCAAGTCATTAAATAAAGGGACCTACACTTGTTTTATTTCATTACAACATTACACCACTTCTCTCTAAAACCTCTCTCTACATTCATTATACAAGTTTTCAAGGATATTTGAGGATGAACAACATAAAACAAGGTGAATCAAGAGTAAGAACATCATCAAAGATCATCTAGGTCAAGAAATCCAAATGGAGAAAAACTAGGGTTTTGCTCAAAGTGGAGTATTATTAACCAAAGCTTATTCCTACAACTTCTAAGGTAAGATTCATGATTTTTACATGATGTTTAAGGTATTGAAGAGTTGAAATACATGGATTGTAGAAAATATGGTCAAGTAGGTCATGAATGATGAATAGTGACATTTTGAGGAATAGTTTGAATTGAATCATGAATGTTGTTGTGTTGTGATATGAATGCATTAAAAATGGTACTAAGATCATGAACTATACACTTTAGACGAATGGACGAAGTTGGATGTTATGACCATGAATATTGGTCAATTAGAGGCAAATTAAGGAATCTAGATAATGTGGATAATGTAAATGACTAATGGCCATTGTTATGATATTAATGAAGGTGTAGCTGCTAGCATTGGAAGGAAAGTGTACAATAGTCCGACGAAAAGGTATGTAAGGCTAACCCTTCTTTCATAAGGCATAGTTCCTTGGCCAAACTCTTATATCCTCTATATGTGTATGTCGTATTCAAATGATTGACACTCCGAGCTCATAAGCTCACGATCCTCGATATGTGCTACGATTGTACTACGCACCCCATACAATGAGTAAGCATAAGATATAGATGTAGCGAAAATGATGATGATAGTGATGACGACGATGATAATAATGATGCTAAAGGTGCCTGCGGGCTATTATACTTACATGTGCCTATGAAGGGCTATAATGACACCCCGAGCTTATAACGCCGGGTAGGATATATGTATATGAATATGTATAAAGTATGTATACGATTACGAAACGCGCGCACACCTCTGCAGATGGTACGTAAGGCCAGGTATGAGTAACCTTGATCCTTGGTTGGCCAAGTATGTATGAAACACCGATCCTATGAGGTCGGGTATGCTATGTAAATGCTATGTATATGAAATGACTATGTATATAATATGAATATGAATGTGATAAGACTATGTATAAGAATACGAATAAGGACAAGTATACGAATATGAGCAGAAGTATGGTACGAGTACTATTATGGAATACGGATGATGACGTAGTTGTACAAATACGTATGAAAAATTGAAGTCCTACGAAAGGCAGGTAAGTGCTATGACGATGATATTATTGTCCCCCCCCCCCCCCTCCTATGCTATTTCATATGTTGTTCATGATGCTTATTTATTGATGTTGCTCATGCTTTACATACTCAGTACATTGTTCGTACTGACGCCCTATTGTTTGTGGACGTTGCGTCATGCCCGCAGGTGCACAGGGAGACAGACTTGATCCATAGCTGCCTATTCGGAGGTTACATAGAGGGCTCCATTTCCTTCGGAGCCATATCTTTTGGGTACTCATTCTTTTGTGTATATAATTATGGGCATAGCGGGGTCCTGTCCCGCTAATGTAATATGTTATACTCTTAGAGGCTCGTAGACATGTGTGTGTGTGGGTAGATGTGTTTGGCCTTGTCGGCCTATGTTTTGTATATCATTTTGTCAGCCACGTTGGCCCATGTACATTGATGTGGCATAGATGCCTATGATGATATAAATGTGCTGTTGTCCAAATGGGACTAGTTGACAAATGAATGGAAATGCATGTATAATTATGTGGCTCACCTAGATGTAAGCATAAGAGTAAGCTAAGAGGGTGCCCGAGTGGGCTAGCACCGGGTGCTCGTCACGGCCCCGAGTCGGGTTGTGACAGAGGATTACCCGGACGCAGGTAATGATGCTTAGTACGATATGACGATGTACGTGATGATGAATGTGATGATATATGGGATATGACAAAACATATACTATGATGATGTAAAATATGATATATGTAAAAAGTATGTTGCTTATAACACTCAAGAAGGTTATATCTTTTCTTATGATTCATGATGCTTCTATGACATTGTTCATTTCATTTCTGCCTTACATACTCAGTACAATGTTCGTACTGACGTCCTTTTTTTTTTTACGCTGTGTTCATGCCCACAGGTAGACAGGGAGGGGATCTTGCTCCGGACTCTTAGAAGCTGTTAGCTGACTGAAAGCACTCCTTTGTTCTGGAGGTGCTTGATTCCTTTTGTGTATATTTTTGTATGTTGGGCTCGACGGGGGTCCTGTCCCGTCTATGTATGTCTTGTATTCTAGTAGAGGCTCGTAGATACTCAATGTGGGTTATGTGGTTTCACGACGTGGATATTATGTAAATATATTGATATATGTTATTGTATAAAAGCATTATGTTTTGTAATGAAAAGCAGTTTTTTTGTAAAATGAGCATGAAATCGATAAATGATTGTTGAATGAGTCTAAGAAGTAATAGTACGAGCGGTGCTCGGTGGTTAGCCCCGGGTACCCGTCGCGGCCCCAAGCTGGGTCGTGACAACGGCTTCACTGGAAGATGGGATGGATATTTCCCGCATTCAAGCCTATGCCCAGAATTTAGACGAACAACAACATCCACAAAGGGGTGAACGTGATATTGATAGAGGGTAGAGTAAAAGGGCCAGATCTATGGGTGTCGGTAGCGACTATAGAGGGGGATCAAGGCAGTCACATTCTAGGTACTCAGGCCAATCAGAGACTAGTGCACCTCTACGATTTGCAGGAAGGAGATTTGACCGCTCTATTCATTCAGGGCAAGGTCAGAGCTCGAGAGCTTCAGGTTCCCAGTTTGGGGGTGAGTATAGTCAGAGGAGACCACCAGTTCCACGATGTAGTCACTGCAGAAAATTACATTTTGGGCCATGTCGCCAAGGATCAGACGCTTGTTATGTTTGTGGACAGACTGGGCACGTGATGCGTGATTACCCCTCGAGGTACGGTAGAGGTGGGGTTCAGCCCACAAGATCAGTAACTGGTTCTTCTTCTGTGCGCCCGGTAGGATAGACTCCCCAGATTTTGGCAGGTCGAGGTAGAGGCAGAGGGGAAGCATCCAGTTCAGGTGGCACTTAGCCCCGTATCTATGCTTTAGCCGGACATCAGGATCTCGAGTCTTCTCCAGATGTCATTGCAGGTATATTGACTATTTTGTCTCATGATGTTTATGCGTTGGTTGTTCCGGGTTCTACGTTGTCCTATATCGCTCCGTATATTGCAAGTCGTATTGGGGTGAAACCTGAGCCAATTAAAACTTTTGAGGTATCTACTCCGGTTGGTGATCCCGTAATAGCTAGACAAGTCTACAAAAATTGTGTGATTGTGATATGTGATCGCCAGACTAAAGTTGATTTAGTTGAGCTGGAAATGTTAGACTTCGATGTGATTATGGGTATGGATTGGCTGGCCTCATATGGGTGATTGGAAGCGAATCGAGAAATGTAGATAATGTGGCTAAATAAAGACTATTGTTATGATATTGTGAATGTATTGTTGACGTTTGGGAGTTGATTTACGATATGGAGGAACGTCGTATAAATAAAGGATATGCTGTCCAATTTTCTCTAGCTCTAGTCAAGTATGCTAGCCGTCGATTTCTAATGATAGTATGGTTTTAATGAAGGTAGAAACGTGAGCGTTGGAAGAGAACGTGCAAGTGTAGAATAGTTGGACGGAAAGGTATGTAAGGCTAACCCTTTCTTTCATAAGGCATGGTCCTTTGGCCAATCATCTAAATCTTCTATAAGTCTATGACGTGTTCTAAATGATTCTATCTTCAAAAGCTACTGAGCTTATGATTCTCATTATGTATTACGATTGTACCAAGTTCCTCATATGACGAGTAATCCTATAAGGATAGATGTAATGAACGACGATGATTGTGATAACGATAATGATAACGATGATAATAACGATGACGATAACGATAACGATAATGATAGTGATGATAATAGTAAGATGCTTATGAGCTATTATATATGTGTATCTATGTATGACTATTATGGAACCCCGAGCTTATAAGGATGGGTAGGATATGCATCTATTTACGTAACGCGCGCACACCTCTGCAGATGGTACGGATAACCCTGAATCCTTGGTAGGGCCAGGTAGATATAACCCTGAAGCCTTGGTAGGGCCAGGTATGTGTAACCTTGAGCCTTGGCTCGCCAAGTATGTATGAAACACCGAACCTTCATGGTCGGGCACGCTATGTAAATGCTATGTATATGCTATGGTTATGTATACGATATAAATATGAGTATGAATACGGATATGATACGAATAAGGATATGTATATAAATACGAGTACGAATGTGAAACCGATACGGATGCGGATGTATGTACACTAATATGCCTTAAAAATGGAAAGTCCCTATGAAAGGCAAATAAGTGCTTATGACGATGATATTACTATCTCCCATCCTATGCATTTTCTCACGTTGCTTATTATGCTTCTATATTGATATTGATCATTCTTTACATACTTAGTACATTCTTCGTACTGACGTCCTTTTGTTTGTGGACGTTGTGTCATGCCCGCAGGTGCACAGGGAGACAGACTTGATCCATAGCTATATTCTCAGGGACTACATAGCGGAGCTCCATTTCATTCGGAGCTATAGCCTTTTGGTATTGCTTCTTTTGTGTACATAATTATGGGCATAGCAGGGTCCTGTCCCGCCTATATGTTATGACATTCTCTCCTTAGAGGCTCGTAGACATGTGTATATAGTTAGATGTGTTTGGCCTTGTCGGCCTATATTTTGGATATCATTTTGTTAGCCTCGTCGGCTTATGTACATTGATATTGGCATAGATGTCAACGATGATATAAAGGTGTTGTTATCCAATGGGATTAGTATAATTGATGAATAGTAATGTATGATTGAATATGTGGTTCACTTAGATGTGAACGTAAAGGTACAATAAGGGGCACCCGGGTGGGCTAGCACCGGGTGACCATCGCCGCTCTCCGGTTGGGTCGTGACAAAAGTGGTATCAGAGCAGTTCTGTCCTCGGGTGTGTCTACTAGCCGTGTCCAGTAGAGTCTTGGTTATGGGTGTGTTGTGCGCCACACTTATAAAGAAGAGGCTGCGGGCATTTTAGGAATGATTGACCTTCTTTCGTCTTGACATCGTGCTATAGAGCTATGATATAAGAACTTCCTTCTTCTTAACCGTGTATTGTGTATTTCAGAGATGCCTGTAAAGAGAAAGGCTACAACAACCCCAAAGGGCAAGACAGCGGCAGAAAAGCAGGCTGAAAGAGCAACACCAACAGTGTTAGAGGAAAGTGAGTCCCAGAATGCGACTCAATCTCAGTCCTCCCAGTCCGTACCTATTTTCGAGGAGCGTGAGAGAGCCTCAGCTCCAGCTCCAGAACCTCCAGCTCCTCCGCCGGATACTTCAGGCCAAGATGTAAAAAAGGCCATTCATTTGTTTACTCAATGGTTGCTGCTCAGACTCAACGACAAAGTACGAGGCAAGGCGATAGGGCTGTTAGGGCAAGGGCCCGTGACTTCATTTGTTTGAACCCTCCGGAATTCTTTGGATCAAAGCCAGATGAGGACCCTCAGAATTTTATTGATGGAATGTTGAGGACGCTTCGATTGATACATGCTTCGTACACTGAATCGGTGGAGTTAGCGTCCTATAGATTGTGGGATGTCTCGATGCATTGGTACACGGTTTGGATGGCTTCACGGGGAGCCAATGCACCTCCCCCCGTATGGCAAGAGTTTGTTGATGCTTTCCTCCGACACTATATTCCTCTAGTAGTTCGGTGAGCTAGAGCCGATAAGTTCTTGAATTTGAGACAAGGTAGCATGAGTGCTTTAGAGTATAGTCTCCGCTTCAATTCTTTGGCTAGGTATGCTTCGGCCATGGTAGCGGACATGGGTGACCGAGTGCACCGATTTGTGAAAGGCCTAGGGCCACATTTGATGTATAGGTGCTTGACTGCGTCCCTTCAGGACAATATGGATATTGCACGCATTCAGGCCCATGCTCAGAACATAGAAGAAAGCCTACAGCAGCAAAGAAGTGAACGCGAGCATGATTGGGGAAATAGCAAGAGGGCCAGATCTCCGGGTCCGATGAGTGATTTTAGAGGCGGGCACAGACAGCAGTTTTCTAGGCATTCAGGCCATTCTATGACTAGTGTGCCTCCATGGTTTTCAGGCCAGATAATTGATAGATCCACCCATTTCGAGCTGAGTCAGAGCTTTTCGAGATCTTAGTTCAGAGGTGATTCGGGTCAGGCGAGGCCACCCGTACCATGATGTTCCTAGTGTGGGAAGTTACATTGGGGTCAGTGCCGATTGGGTTTAGAGGTTTCCTATTCATGTGGTTGACCAGGCCATATTATGCGTGATTGCCCCTCAGTTCATGGTACAGGTAGGACCTAGCCTTCAGGGTCGATAGCCGGATCTTCAGCATCTATACGCCCTATGGGGCCAGGTTCACATGCGCCAGCCGGCCATGGTAGAGGCAGAGGGAGAGTCCCCAGTTCTAACGGTCCTCAGCACAGTATTTATGCTTTAGCTGGACGCCAAGATCTTGAGTCTTCTCCTAATCTGGTCACAGGTATATTATCGGTATTTTCTCATGATGTATATACTTTGATTGATCCAGGCTCCACATTGTCATATGTCACTCCGTATATTGCGGGTCGATTTAGAGTCGAACCGGAGTCGATCAAACCATTTGAGGTGTCTACACCTGTTGGTGGATCGGTAATAGCTAGCCAAGTATATAGAAACTGCATAGTTGTGATTTGTGACCGTCGTACTACGATTGACTTGCATGAGTTAAAAATGGTAGACTTTGATGTTATTATGGGCATGGATTGGTTGGCTTCTTGTTATGCCAATGTTGATTGTAGAATGAAAATGGTTCGTTTCTAATTTCCGGGAGAACCAGTTTTAGAATGCAAAGGGAATATGGCGTCACCAAAAGGTAGGTTTATTTCCTATCTAAAGGCAAGGAAAATGATCACAAAAGGATGTATTTATCATCTAGTTCGGGTGCAAGATGTAGAAGCTGAATCGCCAACTCTTCAGTCAGTTCCCGTGGTGAATGAATTTCCGGAAGAGATACCAGGCCTTCCTCCTGAGCGGGAGATTGATTTTGCCATTGATGTGTTGCCAGACACTAAGCCTATATCTATTCCTCTTTATAGAATGGCACCCGCATAATTGAAAGAGTTGAAGGAGCAATTAAAAGACTTGCTTGAGAAAGGCTTTATTAGGCCTAGTTCATCCCTGTGGGGAGCACTCGTATTGTTTGTCCGAAAGAAAGATGGCTCCTTGAGAATGTGCATTGACTATCGGAAATTGAATAAGGTGACGATTAAGAACAAATATCCTCTTTCGAGGATTGATGACTTATTTGATCAATTGCAAGGTGCCAAATGGTTTTCAAAGATCGATTTGAGGTCCGGGTATCATCAAGTGAGTGTCAGGGAGAAAGATATCCCTAAGAAAGCCTTCAGAACAAGATATGGCCATTTTGAGTTCCGGGTAATGTCATTTGGGCTAACTAATACACTGGCAGTATTTATGGATTTGATGAATAATGTGTTCAGGCACTTCTTAG
Organism: Lycium barbarum; assembly: GCF_019175385.1. Taxonomy (NCBI): domain Eukaryota; kingdom Viridiplantae; phylum Streptophyta; class Magnoliopsida; order Solanales; family Solanaceae; genus Lycium; species Lycium barbarum. The sequence continues at coordinate 77,765,042 of NC_083347.1, read as the reverse complement.
ATCTATTTGTGATCGTATTCATCGACGATATCTTGGTGTACTCTAGATTCGAGGCAGAACATGCGGATCATTTGCATACTGTCCTTAGAGTTCTTCAAACTCGAGAGTTGTTTGTAAAATTTTCTAAGTGTGAGTTTTGGTTGAACTCAGTGACATTTTTGGGGCACATTGTTGCAGCCGATGGTATTCGGGTAGATAGTCAAAAGATTGAAGCCGTGAAGACTTGGCCAAGGCCCATAATTCCTACGGAGGTTCGTAGCTTTCTGGGCTTAGCAGGTTATTACAGGAGATTTGTTGAGGGTTTTTCTTCTATTTCTGCACCACTCACAAAGTTGACCCAGAAATCAGCAAAGTTTCAATGGACCGATGCTTGTGAACGTAGTTTCCAAGAGTTGAAAGATAGACTGAGTTCTGCTCCAGTCCTGACACTTCCAGAGGGATTGGAAGGATATGTTGTTTATTGCGATGCTTCAGGCGTTGGGCTAGGCTGTGTTTTGATGCAACATGGTAAGGTGATTGCGTACGCTTCAAGGCAATTACGGAAACATGAGAAAAATTACCCAACCCATGACCTAGAATTGGCTGCAGTGGTTCATGCATTAAAGATATGGAGACATTATTTATATGGTGTCCATTGGGATTTTTATACAGATCATAAGAGTCTTCAGTATATCTTCAAGCAGAAAGAGTTGAATTTGCGGCAACAACGATGGTTGGAATTGCTAAAGGATTATGATATTGATATCCTATATCACCCCGGAAGGGCAAATATTGTGGCTGATGCTCTTAGCCGTAGATCTATGGGAAGTTTGTATGATGTACGACCAGAGAAGAGAGAAATGGCTCGTGAGCTCTAGCAGTTAGCTAGCGTAGGAGTTCGAGTAGTGGACTCAGGTAGTAGGGGAACTACCATTCAGAATTCAGCAGTCTCGTCGCTAGTAGCGGAAGTTAAAGAGCGACAATACGAAGATTCCATGCTAATGCGTTATAGAGATACACTCCCTCAGAAGGAAGAGTCATCATTTGAGCTTTCAGAAGACGGAGTTCTTCGATGCCAGGGCAGATTATGTGTTCCCGATGTGGCAGGTCTACGCCACCAAATATTGAGAGAAGCTCATTGTTCCCGTAATTCTGTTCACCCTGGAGCGAAAAATATGTACCATGATCTTAGATCTATATATTGGTGGAATGGGATGAAGAAAGATATAGCGGAATTTGTAGCTCAATGTCCCAACTGTCAACAGGTGAAAATCGAGCACCAAAAGTCGGGCGAATTGCTACAAGCTATAGAAATTCCAACTTGGAAGTAGGAAGCAATTAACATGGACTTCATTACAGTGTTACCCCGTTCTCGACGTAAGTATGATTCCATATGGGTGATTGTGGATAGACTCACGAAGTCAACTCATTTCTTACCAGTCAGAACGACCTATGTGGCGAAAGATTATGCAAATCTTTATGTTAAAGAGATAGTGCGACTCCATGGTGTCCCAACATCTATTAACTCTGATAAAGGGACTCAGTTTACAGCTAATTTTTGGAAGTCCTTTCAAGAGGGTTTAGGGACCCAAGTAAGCCTTAGCACGACATTTCACCCGCAGACTGATGGACAAGCTGAACGTACCATTCAGACTCTTGCAGATATGTTACGGGCATGTATGATAGATTTTGGAGGTAATTGGGATGATCACTTGCCACTCATTGAATTTGCTTATAACAATAGTTATCATTCTAGCATTCAAATGGCACCGTATGAGGCTTTATATGGGCGAAAGTGTAGATCCCCAATTGGGTGATTTGAGGCAGGAGAGACAAAGTTGATAGGGTCAGACTTGGTTCAGTAAGCTATAGAAAAAGTCAAGCTCATACAAGATCGATTGTTAGCAGCTCAAAGTCGTCAAAAGTCCTATACAGATAATCGTCGAAGGGACTTAGAGTTCCAAGTGAAAGATTGGGTATTCTTGAAAGTGTCACCAATGAGGGGTGTAATGATATTTGGCAAAAAGGGGAAGCTTAGTCCCCGGTACATTGGGCCTTATGAGATCGTGCACAAAGTAGGCAAAGTGGCCTATGAATTAGATCTACCTCCGGATTTGGAGTCAGTCAATCAAGTTTTCCATGTCTCGATGCTTCGAAAATGTGTTGGAGATCCTACTAGGATCGTGCCAATAAATGATGTACAAGTGACAGAAAAGTAAACTTATGAAGAGGTGCCCATTGCCATATTAGATAGGCAAGTACGGAGACTTAAAAACAAAGAAGTTGTTATATCTCGTATTTTTGTACATTGGGATATTTTAAGCTAAACACGACAAGTTAAAGACAAGACTATTTTAGGGTACGAGGTAGAGACTTTTAACTTCCGATTTTGTTTCAATGCACAAGTTGCCTATAAACTTCATTTGGTATAAAATATTATTGGATATTTGGGATTAATTTACTATGATTAGATTATTAAATGGGATTAAAAGTTTAATTAGTCATGAATTAAGTGTTAGTGGCCGTGGACCCCACTCATGGCATGGCCAAATTTGATTGGCCCATGCTATAAGTGGGACAAGTGTCACTCTATAAGGCAGCATATATAAGTGGAATGGATGACTAATTACATAGTTATAATCCATTTCATCTTCTCCACTACAATAAGCCATAGAGATAGAAAGGGAAGTGCTCACGACTATGGTGGAAAAAAATCAGGTTCACCAAGCTTGATTCAAATTAATTTTCCATGGTGTTTTAAATCAAATGAAGGTCTAGGGTAACATGAATTGGTCATTCAGGGCAGCAAGGGTGGTTGTTAATTGAAGCCATTAAATTCAGCAAATTTTAGCCAAGTTGAAAAGCCAAGTATTCTAGGTAAGATTCAACTTTCTTGTACATGTATTGAGGATGATTTAAACGTGTTGTAGTGTGTATAAATGAAGGAAATTCATGAAGTTATGTGTGATTATGATGAGGCCGTGTAGGGGCTGATTTAGGAGAAATTGGTGGATTGACTTATTTGATGTTTTAGTTGTTGTGTTATGGACGTTATGGTGAGGATGAAGTTTAATAGTTCAAGTTGAAGTTGTAATTGTTTGTGAGCTGTTGTAGAAGCTAATAGGATGCTAATATAGTTTCTTATATTTGTATAAATGATGTTGTTAAACGTGTAGTTGTTGGTAGGATTTGTGAATTGAAAGAAAGAATGTGTTGTTGTTGTTCTTGTCAAGTGTGGAGATTGTGGGTTGTTTGGTATATTGATTGATCTGTTTTGAATATTGTGCGGGCTGTTGGAAGTGTCCTCGAGTCGTATTTGAATGGTCTCGGGTTAACACTTGAGCGTGTGATCATTGGTGTTGGCTTGATTTTATGTGGTTGATTTGAATGTAAGGGAGAAGTCGTCAAATTATTAAAAAGAAGTTATTAACGTTAGAATACGTATTGAATTCCCTCGTAGCCTAATCGTAGTTCTTGATATCTTAATATAGGATAAGGTACTATTGGGCAACGTATACGTGTTGTGTTGCGACTAAACGCTAAAGGTATGTAAAGCCTATCCCTTCTTTCTTTTGGCATGTCCTAGATGTAAATAAGATATGATATGAGCTTTGGGGTAATTCTACTCACTAGTTCCGAGCATGATTTATGATTCTTATTCGTTTTTGATGTTAGAACTCTCAGGATAGTCGAGCTATTGCCCTCGAGTCTCCTATATGATTGACTAGTATATGATGTATAAAAGTTCCTATTATTAAAGAATTCCATAATGAGTGGTGTCCTTTTCTTTCATAAGCTATCTCGTATTAATTTGATACATGTCTATGATCCCTGAGACGTTCCTTTATGTAGTTCGTAATGACATTTAGAAAGAACTTAATATGGCTGTCATCCTGATATTCGAGAATTAATAAGTCTACTTGTTTATTGAGTCTCAAAAGATGATCTGGGTACATATGATTACTTATTACTCTGCTCGTGCTTACTGTTACGTCTTTCACTGAGTCCCGGACCAGGACATGTTTTCGTGCACGGTTCCACTGCATGATTCACCGAGTCCCTTACTAGAGGGCCGAGACATGTTATATGTATATGTATATGATGATATGATGACATGATGGTATGATGATATGGGGATGGCGGCCAGGATGGCATATGATGCATTATTCACCGAGTCCCTCACTAGAGGGTCGGGACACGTTATATGTACATGTATATGATGATTTTATTTACCGAGCCCCTCATTAGAGGGCCGGGACACGTTATATATGCTTATGTACAGGATAATTATCTAGTTATGTCATTAAATCCTATAACGGTATGGGTATGATGTTGACACGTATGATTTATGTTCAAAGGTAAGTCTTATGGTTTTCTGGTTATTGTACTGAGTTCTACACTCCTTGTCTCAGTATGATCCTATCTACTATACTTCATGCTTTACATGCTCAGTACATATTTCGTACTAACCCCATTTCTTCGGGGGGCTGCGTTTCATGCCCGCAGGTACAGACACTCGTTTTGGTGATCCACCAGCATAGGATATCTATTCAGTTATTTTGGAGTGCTCCCATGTTCCGGAGCCTAGCTTGGTGGTACAAATCCTATTTGTTATATATATATATGTGTTTGGTCAGGGTACGGCGGGGCCCTGTCCCGTCATATGATACTGTCGTTACTCTTAGAGGTCTGTAGACATAAGTGTGGGTCTGTTTATAGTTATTGTTTAGTTGTGTGGACATGACTTATGTTTTGGGGCGTACCCATTCGTAGTAGCAGCCTTGTCGGCTTGCGTATATATATATGTTTTGGGATGTTGTGAGTAGTGGCAGTCTTGTCGGCTTGCGTAGATATATATACATATGTTATGGAAGCTGTATATTATGGTAGCCTTGTTGGCTTGTGCATAGCTGGGACGTTCCCCTATATAATGACAGTCTTGCCGGCTTATGTGCGATATAATCTGTTGAAAGTTGTAACTCCTCAGGAGACAGGTGGCTATGATATGCATATATGCGACAACTTTAAAGCAATGTATTGTCTTTATATATATATAAGTTCTTTATTATGCTAGCTGTGGATGATTATGGTTAACAGGTGTATACGAGTGTCCAGCTCGGGCACTAGTCACGACCTACGGGGTTGGGTCGTGACAAAAGTGGTATCAGAGTGGTTCATCCTCGGAGTGTCTACAGACCGTGTCTAGTAGAGTCTTGTTTATTGGTGTGTTATGCACCACATCTATAAACAGGAAGCTACAGGACATTTAGGGTGTTATCTTTCCTTCTTACTCTAGATCATGCGATAGAGCTGTATTATCAGGATAATTCCTCCCTAACGGATTGTTATGTTTACCGCGATACCTCCAAAGAAGGCGACAGCTGCCCAGAAGGGCAAGTCAGTAGCTGGAGAGACCAGTCAGACCCGGAGGATTACTAGGGCTTATGCCCAGTCTGTGCCTGAGATTAGGCTCCAGTCAGCGAGCTCCGCTATGCCGCCATTACCAGAGGAGCCTAGGGCAGCAGCAGCTGCAGATCAGGGGACGGCTCCACCGCCAGCTCCTGGGGTTCCAGCACCCGAGCCTCCAGCCTCCCAGCCAGGGGCGGAAGATAGGGCTATGAGGGATGCAGTCCAGTTACTGACCAGGTTAGGGTCAGGGCAGGCTCGCAGGCACGGATTAGGAGGCGACTATGTGGACAGACATGATAGTTTGAGGGCCCGTGATTTCTTGACTTGTAATCCCCCAGAGTTCTATGGTTCAAAGCCCGCAGAGGATCCACAGAATTTTATTCGATAGATGCAACGTACGTTGAGGATAATTAGAGCTTCCGAGACTGAGTCTGTTGAGTTGGATTCATATCGGTTGCGTGATGTAGCTGTCAATTGGTATGAGTCTTGGGAGTTGTCTAGGGGTGAGGATGCCCCTCCAGCAGTATGGGACGAGTTCGTGGAGGCCTTTCTGGGCCATTTTCTGCCTCCGGAGATGAGGCGAGCCAGAGTTGATAGATTCCTACACCTGAGGTAGAATGGCAGGAGTGTTCGAGATTATAGTCTCGAATTTGATTCGCTGGCTAGGTATACGCCTACTATTGTAGCCGACATGGCTGATAGGGTGCATCGTTACGTGATGGAGCTGGATCATTATTTGATTGATAGCTGTATGGTAATGGCTTCTCAGCCCGGTATGGATATTGCTCGAGTGCAGGCATATGCACAGGGGGTAGAGGACCGACATATAGGACGTCAGCCTGATAGAGATCATGATAGGGGTCAGCATAAGAGAGCTAAATCAGCTGGGTATTCTGGTGAGTTTCGAGGTGAGCAGCCCCAGCAGCAGCATAGAAGATATCTTTCTCAGCCAGCACGGAGTGCACCCCCACGATTCACCGGTAGGAGATTTGATAGCACGGGGTATTCAGGAGCTGGTCAAAGCTCCATGGTTTCGCGTTCACAGATGCACAGGAGTTCAGGCCAGATGAGGCCATCTATGCCTCAGTGTTCTCGATGTGGCAGGCGCCATCCGGGGGAATACCGTCTCGCTACTGGTGCTTGTTTTTCTTGCGGCCGTCAAGGCCATATTATGAGGGAGTGTCCATTTGGGGGTGGTTCAGGTGGTGCAGCTCAGCCTACTGGATCAGTTGCTGGTTCATCTTCTTCTATGGCTATGCGCCCTATGGGGAAAGGTATTCTGACATCAGCAGGCCGTGGCAGAGGCCGTGGCGGAGTTTCCAGTTCTAGCGGTCCTTCGAACCGCATATATGCTTTGGCTAGCAGAGAGCACTAGGAGGCGTCACCAAATGTGGTTACAGGTATATTATCGATTTTCTCCCGAGATGTTTATGCATTGATAGACCCTGGCTCCACATTATTGTATATTTCTCCATTTGTTGGTTGTAGAATTGGGATAAAACCTGAATTGATAAAACCATTTGAGGTAGCTACACCAGTAGGAGATTCTGTTATAGAGATTGTTCGGTTATCATATATAATCGTTGCACCAAGGCAGATTTGATAGAGCTAGATATGACTGAGTTTGATGTTATTATGGGGATGGATTGGTTAGCTTCTTGTTATGCTAACGTTGATTTCAGAGGCAAAATAGTTCGATTTCAGTTTCCAGGGGAGCCAATTATAGAATGGAGGGGAAATACAGCATCGCCGAGGGTTAAGTTTATTTCATACCTCAAGGAAAGGAAGATGGTTAGAAAGGGTTATATTTATCATCTGGTTCGTGTGCATGACTTGAAAGCAGAAGTACCGACTCTTCAGTCAGTCCCGGTAGTTAATGAATTTCCAGATGTATTCCCAGATGAACTTCCAGGCCTTCCTCCTGAGCGTGAGATAGAGTTCACTATAGATGTGTTGCCAGACACTCAGCCCATATCTATTCCTCCTTACAGAATGGCACCTACAGAACTAAAAGAGTTGAAGGAACAACTGAGAGATTTATTAGAAAAGGGCTTCATCAGGCCCAGTACATCACCTTGGGGACCACCGGTATTATTTGTAAGAAAGAAAGATGGGCCGTTGCGAATGTGTATTGACTATAGGCAGTTGAACAAAGTAACAATAAAGAACAGATATCCCCTCCCCAGGATTGATGATTTATTTGACCAGTTGCAGGGTGCTAAGTGTTTCTCGAAGATAGACTTGTGGTCAGGCTATCACCAGGTGCGGGTAGAGGAGGCAGACATTCCGAAGACTGCGTTCAGGACCCGATATGAGCACTATGAGTTTAGGGTGATGTCCTTTGGGTTGACTAACGCTCCAGCAGTATTTATGGATTTGATGAACCGAGTGTTTAAGCCATTCCTTGACCTGTTTGTGATTGTGTTCATTGATGATATTCTGGTCTATTCACGATCAGAAAAAGAGCATCCAGATCACTTGAGGACGGTACTTAGGGTCCTCCAGCACCAGAAATTATATGCTAAGTTCTCTAAATTTGAATTCTGGTTGACTTCAGTAGCATTTCTGGGGCATATTGTTGGAGCTGACGGCATTCGGGTAGACTCGCAGAAGATTGAGGCCATAAAGACTTGTCCTAGACCTACGACACCTACTGAGGTACATAGTTTTCTGGGGCTAGCAGGGTACTACAGGAGATTTGTGGAGAAGTTTGCTACGATTTCAGCTCCTTTAACAAGGCTAACTAAGAAGGCAACTAAGTTCCAGTGGACCGATGCTTGTGAGCGAAGCTTCCAATTATTGAAGGACAAGTTGACTACAGCTCCAGTCCTAACTCTTCCTGAGCGACCAGATGGCTATGTCATTTATTGTGATGCTTCCGGTGTTGGATTAGGTTGTGTGTTGATGCAGCATGGCAGAGTTATAGCCTATGCCTCCCGGCAGCTCAGGAAACATGAAAGGAATTATCCTATACATGATCTGGAGTTAGCAGCAGTAATTCATGCGTTGAAGATATGGAGACATTATCTATATGGCGTACATGTTGATATTTATACAGACCATAAGAGCCTCCAATACATCTTCAAGCAGAAGGAGTTAAATCTGCGGCAAAGGAGATGGCTAGAGTTGCTGAAGGACTATGATATTGACATTTTATATCACCCAGGAAAGGCCAATGTTGTAGCAGATGCACTCAGCCGTAAATCTATGGGCAGTTTGGCAGATGTACTACCAGAGCAGAAAGAGATAGTCCGTGAGGTTCGTCAGTTAGCTAGTCTGGGAGTCCGTTTGGCTGATTCTGATAATGGCGGGGTTTCGGTGCGAGGTATTGCTGAATCCTCTATTATAGAAGAGGTAAAGAAACACCAGCATGAGGATCCTATTCTTGTACATTACAGAGATATAGCACTTCAGAAGGATGAGACCCCATTCGAGATTTCATCTGACGGAGTACTACGATACAGGGGCAGAATATGTGTACCTGAGGTTGCAGGGTTACGGCGACAGGTTATGGGAGAGGCACACTATGCCCGTTATTCTGTTCATCCAGGGTCAACAAAGATGTATCATGACCTCAGATATGGTGAGACTAAGTTGATAGGCCCAGATATGGTTCAGCAGGCTGTCGATAAGGTGAAGCTTATTCAGGAGAGATAACTGACAGCCCAGAGTCGGAAGAAATCATATGCAGATAATCGACGTCGACACTTCGAATTTCAGGTTGGTGACTGGGTGTTCTTGAAAGTGTCACCCATGAAGGGTGTTATGAGATTCGACAGGAAAGGGAAGTTAAGCCCGAGATACATTGGGCCTTATCGGGTTATCCGTAAGGTAGGCCAAGTTGCCTACGAGTTAGACCTACCAGCTGATTTGGAAGCAGTACATCCAGTCTTCCATGTATCAATGCTTCGCAAATATATAGGCGATCCTTCGAGGGTGTTTCCTGCAGATGATATCCAGGTGACAGAGGAGTTATCCTACGAGGAGCAGCCTATAGCCATACTTGATCGACAGATCAGGAGGTTGCGAACCAAAGACGTGGCTTCTGTTAAAGTATTGTGGCAAAACAATAATAGGGAGGAGATGACTTGAGAAGCTGAAGAGGAGATGAAAAAAAATATCCTCACTTGTTTCCTACGCCTATAGGTAACCTAAACTCCTTGCTTAGTTGTATTAATTGTCTGATCAATCTATATGTTGGTGATAAAGAGAATCCTTCCCAAGACTCTTATAGGACCCGACGGAATTAATTTAACATTCGAGGACGAATGTTCTAAAGGGGGGAAGGATGTTATGTCCTGTATTTTTGTACATTGGGATATTTTAAGCTAAACGCGACAAGTTAAAGACAAGACTATTTTAGGGTACGAGGTAGAGACTTTTAACTTCCGATTTTGTTTCAATGAACAAGTTGCCTATAAACTTCATTTGGTATAGAAATATTATTGGAGATTTGGGATTAATTTACTATGATTAGATTATTAAATGGGATTAAAAGTTTAATTAGTCATGAATTAAGTGTTAGTCGCCGTGGACCCCACTCATGGCATGGCCAAATTTGATTGGCCGATGCTATAAGTGGGACAAGTGTCACTCTATAAGGCAGCATATGTAAGTGGAATGGATGACTAATTGCATAGTCATAATCCATTTCATCTTCTCCATAACAATAAGCCATAGAGATAGAAAAGGAAGTGCTCACGACTAAGGTGGAAAAAAATCAGGTTCACCAAGCTTGATTCAAATTAATTTTCCATGGTGTTTTAAATCAAATGAAGGTCTAGGGTAACGTGAATTGGTCCTTCAGGGCAGCAAGGGTGGTTGTTAATTGAAGCCATTAAATTCAGCAAATTGTAGCCAAGTTGAAAAGCCAAGTATTTTAGGTAAGATTAAAATTTCTTGTACGTGTATTGAGGATGATTTAAACGTGTTGTAGTGTGTATAAATGAAGGAAATTCATGAAGTTATGTGTGATTATGTTGAGGTCGTGTAGGGGCTGATTTAGGAGAAATTGGTGGATTGACTTATTTGATGTTTTAGTTGTTGTGTTATGGACGTTATGGTGAGGATGAAGTTTAATAGTTCAAGTTGAAGTTGTAATTGTTTGTGAGCTGTTGTAGAAGCTAATAGGATGCTAATATAGTTTCTTATATTTGTATAAATGATGTTGTTAAACGTGTGGTTGTTGGTAGGATTTGTGAATTGAAAGAAAGAATGTGTTGTTGTTGTTCTTGTCAAATGTGGAGATTGCGGGTTGTCTGGTATATTGATTGAGCTGTTTTGAATATTGTGCGGGCTGTTGGAAGTGTCCTCGAGTCGTATTTGAATGGTCTCGGGTTAACACTTGAGCGTGTGATCATTGGTGTTGGCTTGATTGTATGTGGTTGATTTGAATGTAAGGGAGAAGTCGTCAAATTATTAAAAAGAAGGTATTAACGTTATAATACGTATTGAATTCCCTCGTAGCCTAATCGTAGTTCTTGATATCTTAATATAGGATAAGGTACTATTGGGCAGCGTATACGTGTTGTGTTGCAACTAAACGCTAAAGGTATGTAAAGCCTATCCCTTCTTTCTTTTGGCATGTCCTAGATGTAAATAAGATATGATATGAGCTTTGGGGTAATTCTACTCACTAGTTTCGAGCATGATTTATGATTCTTATTCGTTTTTGATGTTAGAACTCTCAGGATAGTCGAGCTATTGCCCTCGAGTCTCCTCTATGATTGACTAGTATATGATGTATAAAAGTTCCTATTCTTAAAGAATTCCATAATGAGTGGTGTCCTTGTCTTTCATAAGCTATCTCGTATTAATTTGATACATGTCTATGATCCCTGAGACGTTCCTTTATGTAGTTCGTAATGACATTTAGAAAGAACTTAATATGGTTGTCATCCTGATATTCGAGAATTAATAAGTCTACTTGTTTATTGAGTCTCAAAAGATGATCTGGGTACATATGATTACTTATTACTCTGCTCGTGCTTACTATTACGTCTTTCACTGAGTCCCGGGCCAGGACATGTTTTCGTGCACGGATCCACTGCATGATTCACCGAGTCCCTCACTTGAGGGTCGGGACACGTTATATGTATATGTATATGATGATATGATGACATGATGGTATGATGATATGGGGATGGCGGCCAGGATGGCATATGATGCATTATTCACCGAGTCCCTCACTAGAGGGCCGGGACACGTTATATGTACATGTATATGATGATTTTATTTACCGAGCCCCTCATTAGAGGGTCGGGACACGTTATAAATGCTTATGTACCGGATAATTATCTAGTTATGTCATTAAATCCTATAATGGTATGGGTATGATGTTGACACGTATGATTTATGTTCAAAGGTAAGTCTTATGGTTTTCTGGTTATTGTACTGAGTTCTACACTCCTTGTCTTAGTATGATCCTATCTACTATATTTCAAGCTTTACATGCTAAGTACATATTTCGTACTGACCCCCTTTCTTCGGGGGGCTGCGTTTCATGCCCGCAGGTACAGACGCTCGTTTTGGTGATCCGCCAGCATAGGATATCTATTCAGCTATTTTGGAGTGCTCCCTTTTTCCGGAGCCTAGCTTGGTGGTACAGATCCTATTTGTTATATATATGTGTTTGTTCAGGGTACGGCGGGGCCCTGTCCCGTCATATGATACTGTCGTTACTCTTAGAGGTCTGTAGACATAAGTGTGGGTCTGTATATAGTTGTTGTTTAGTTGTGTGGACATGACTTATGTTTTGGGGCGTACCCATTCGTAGTAGCAGCCTTGTCGGCTTGCGTATATATATATGTTTTGGGATTTTGTGAGTAGTGGCAGCCTTGTCGGCTTGCGTAGATATATATACATATGTTATGGAAGCTGTATATTATGGTAGCCTTGTTGGCTTGTGTATAGCTGGGACGTTCCCCTATATAATGACAGTCTTGCCGGCTTATGTGCGATATAATCTGTTGAAAGTTGTAACTCCTCAGGAGACAGGTGGCTATGATATGCATATATGCGACAGCTTTAAAGCAATGTCTTGTCTTTATATATATAAGTTCTTTATTATGCTAACTGTGGATGATTATAGTTAACAGGTGTATATGAGTGTCCAGCTCGGGCACTAGTCACGGCCTACGGGGTTGGGTCGTGACAAAAGTGACCTCAGTTAAGGTTTTATGGAGAAGCAATAAACGAGAAGAAATGACATGGGAAGCAGAAGAAATTATGCGATCCAAGTACCCGCATTTATTTCAGCCCTTAGAAGAAATCCAAGATGAGATATCACGATCATAAGGTATGTATGCTTTCCTTTTATGCTTTTGGGTCGTGTGTGGCCAAATTCTATCGCTATTATGTTACGGACCTGTGAGGCATTGTTATTATGGGTTGTTGTGACAGGATGGTAGTGCCATATTACAGAGGAAACTCTGGCGAAATTTTTGTAGAATCCCCAAGAATTTAACATTCGAGGACGAATGTTCTTAAGGGGGGAAGAATGTTACACCTCGGAAAATTTTTCGTTGATGTACAGTGAATAGGCTAGTGGAGAGCACGAGTATACGGTATTTCAATAAGTAAGAAATGACATTCGACGACCCTAGTTAATATTTCAAAGATGTTAGAGGTAGGGGAAGAAAGTTTGCCAAGAGAAGGCAAGGTTTACGATAGGTATCAAAAAGGAATTGTGAGTAACAAGTTAACGACGGTTTAGTGATGATTTGGAGGAGAGTTATAACATCCCTTTGATTGCTAATGAGGTGATAAACAAGTGTCAAGAAGGTTCCATAAGGATTGGAGATCAAACGAGTCGACGAGAATGAGTTCGGACAAACTGGGTATTATACGGTCCAACATACTGGCCGTATGTATGGCCGTATAATCAGCCCAGAATGACACATTTCACTGGACCAAACATACAGCCCGTATAAAATGTACGGACCGTTTGTTGGTCCGTATATCTGGTCGGGGACAGATTGGGTTATTTAATGAGGGATCCAAGTGTTATTTCATTTCATTTCCATATCACTCCTTTCTCTCTAAAACATCTCTCTACATTTATTCCACAAGTTTTCAAGAGATATTACTGATCAACAATATAAACTAAGTGCATCAAGTGTAAGAAAACCCATTGAGGATCATCCAAGTCAAGAAATCTCATTAGAGATGAACTAGGGTTTTGGATCAAGTGAAGTATTTCCACCCAAATATTTGTTCCTACAACATCTAAGGTAAGAGTTATGGTATTTCTATGTTGTTTAAGGTATTTGGAAGTTGAAATACTTGGATTGTAGAAGGATATAGAAAAAAATGGGTCATGAATGTGGAATAGTGCAATTTTGAGTAATAGCTGGAATTGAGTCATGGTTCTTGATGTATCGTGAAATGAATATGTTATAAATGATGTTAAGAACATGGGATAGACATTGTATGTGAATGAACGTCGTCGTGTGTTACGACCATGGATATGGGTGATTCGAAGCGAATTGAGATATGTAGATAATGTGGCTAAATAAAGACTATTGTTATGATATTGTGAATGTATTGTTGACGTTTGGGAGTTGATTTACGATATGGAGGAATGTCGTATAAATAAAGGAGATGCTGTCTGATTTTCTATAGCTCTAGTCATGTATGCTAGCCATCGATTTCTAATGATAGTATGGTTTTAATGAAGGTAGAAATGTGAGCGTTGGAGGAGAACATGCAAGTGTAGAATAGTTGGACGGAAAGGTATGTAAGGCTAACCCTTTCTTTCATAAGGCATGGTTCTTTGGCCAATCATCTAAATCTTCTATAAGTCTATGACGTGTTCTAAATAATTCTATCTTCAAAAGCTACTATGCTTATGATTCTCAATATGTATTACGATTGTACCAAGTTCCTCATATGACGAGTAATCCTATAAGGATAGATGTAATGAACGACAATGATTGTGATAACGATAATGATAACGATGATAATAGCGATGACGATAACGATGACGATAATGATAGTGATGATAATAGTAAGATGCTTATGAGCTATTATGTATGTGTATCTATATATGACTATTATGGAACCCCGAGCTTATGAGGCCGGGTAGGATATGTATCTATTTACGTAACGCGTGCACACCTCTGCAGATGGTACGGATAACCCTGAAGCCTTGGTAGGGCCAGGTAGATGTAACACTGAAGCCTTGGTAGGGCCAGGTAGATGTAACCCTGAAGCCTTGGTAAGGCCAGGTATGTGTAACCTTGACCCTTGGTTGGCCAAGTATGTATGAAACACCGAACCTTCGTGGTTGGGCACACTATGTAAATGCTATGGTTATGTATACGATATAAATATGAGTATGAATACAGATATGATACGAATACGAATAAGGATATGTATATGAATATGAGTACGAATGCGAAACGGATACAGATGCGGATGTATGTACACTAATATGCATTAGAAATGGAAAGTCCCTATGAAAGGCAAGTAAGTGCTTATGAAGATGATATTACTATCTCCCATCCTATGCATTTTCTCACGTTACTTATTATGCTTCTATATTTATATTGATCATGCTTTATATACTCAGTACATTCTTCGTACTGACGTCCTTTTGTTTGTGGATGCTGCGTCATGCCCGCAGGTGCACAGGGAGACAGACTTGACCCATATCTATATTCTCAGGGACTACATAGAGGAGCTCCAATTCATTCGGAGCTATAGCTTTTTGATATTGATTCTTTTGTGTACTTAATTATGGGAATAGCGGGGTCCTATCCCGCCTATATGTTATGACATTCTCTCCTTAGAGGCTCGTAGACATGTGTATATAGTTAGATGTGTTTGGACTTGTCGGCCTATATTTTGGATATCATTTTGTTAGCCTCGTCGGCTTATGTACATTGATATGGGCATAGATGTCAACGATGATATAAAGGGGTTGTTGTCCAATGGGACTAGTATGATTGATGAATAGAAATATATGATTGAATATGTGGCTCACCTAGATGTGAACGTAAAGGTACGATAAGGGGCGCCCGGGTGGGCTAGCACCGGGTGCCCGTCGCGGCCCTCCGGTTGGGTCGTGACAGATCGGCGAACCCTTATCTCAACAATTATTCGGTTCTATTTTTTTCGATTCGTATTTGCACCTGCCTCATTTAAAAAGAAAAGGATTGTGCTCTAAATGGACATTATTTTTAGAGTCGCCACCAAACTTATAGGTAAGTTTGGAAAACCAGTTCGAAAGGATTCATTTAAAACGGCAAAGTTTTAAAAGAAACCAATCTATACCAAAGTTTGGGTAAGGGTTCTGGTGATCCCCCGGGGAAGGTGTTAGGCATCCCAGTATTTAGGATTCATAAAATACGGTTGACCTACAGATTCTAATAGCATGCCTTGTATATATAAATTGTTTTTGATAAAAACTGCATTTGTTTTATATTTCCGCAAATAAAGGTTAGCCATTTATGCAAAAACTATTCATTTTCAAGAAATAGAAATGGTAGAGTTCTGCCCAAAATTGGGCGTTTTGGGTTTTGGACTAGACCACCTAGGTTAAAACCCGAAGGCGTTAACCTATGTAGAACACCACGTAAGCCGACCTGAGTTTTTTTAGAAAAAAAGGTTTTTAGTTTTAAGTTTTATAAAAGTCTCTTTGGCATACTATTATTGTCCATATGTTAACCATATTTTACATTTTTTGATTTTTTGTTTTTTAAAGTCCAAATTTGTCCAAAGTAATTTTAAGTCCATTTGTCCAAATTGTCCATAGGTACAATCCCAATTTGTCTCAATGTCCATAAAATTTGTCAAGTCCTTTTTTGTCCAAAATCATAGTATACGTTTGAAAAAAAATGTCCATTGTTATCCATAAAGCAATTTCTGTCCCAAAATCATTTTTTACACGTCAATTTTTATCAAAATCAGTTTTCATAACTTAGAAACAATTTTTTGGCAGCTCCAAATTCGTGATAATTTTGAAAGGGTTCCAATAAGCATATATTGTCAAATACATAATATCAACTGAACGGGTTGGGCCTACCAAGCCCAACAGAAAAATAATGCAATTTAAACTTATTCCGCTCCAAATCGGCTCCCATGCTTAGCTCATCCATGGTTGAGGTCGACTCGATCTAATGGAGTTGGTGGGCCTCATTGGACCCACCAACGGATAGGGGGGTTTACAAAATAAAAGGTATACAATACATTAGTACTCAATCTTAGGGACATAAATTAAATTACATGGCTAAAAATCAAGTTACAAAATAATTGGGCTAGGCCCATAATTACTAGCTATCAAGGGAAAGGGACATTTATGCAAAAAGGGACAAATTTTAAAATGAATCTCAGCTGAGCCGATTCCCAGGCCCAAACTGTGAAGCAAGCATGAATTTTTCTAAGTGTAGGACAGTGATATTCAAGATATACTAGGTGATATACCTATATATGGAGAGTAAAACCCCTTAGGGGGGCATACCTTCCATATACACTATATGTTCCCTATATTTCTCCTTCAAAATAACTCATCAAAACTACCCAGAAACAACATCAAATTCCCAGAAAATACATAGAACACAGCAATGGAACAAACTAATTAGTAAGCAAGTTTTCTTTCTCAAATGACAAGTTTTAGGCAAGTAAATCAAGCAATATTTCAGTAAAACAAATAGCAAAAGATCTATAGTTTAAGCTAAGAAAATCAGCATCCAAAACTCAATACATCAACTAGTTTTTGAAGTCAAGAAGCTCATGATTAACCTAGTCTAAAATGATAGCAACTCTTAAACAAATAGAGACTTTCAAAATTCTAGTTTGAGGGGATTAATACACAGTTTTCATGAGCACATTTG
Source organism: Lycium barbarum (assembly GCF_019175385.1). Classification (NCBI taxonomy): domain Eukaryota; kingdom Viridiplantae; phylum Streptophyta; class Magnoliopsida; order Solanales; family Solanaceae; genus Lycium; species Lycium barbarum. The sequence continues at coordinate 77,747,820 of NC_083347.1, read as the reverse complement.
CAAACAAGATTTTCAGTTTACCTTGACTTAATTTGAAAGATTCAGAAATGACAAGCACACAAGCCTTTATAATTTCAAACAAGAGACTCCAACATGTTTTCAAAGTTCAAATACGCACAACCTCTTATTGTAAACTCAAGTTTACCAGTTAAGGCATTTCTGGACAAATATTATGTGGGAAAATTAACAACAACCTTCAGTTATGATGGATGCCCTACCAGTATACAATAAAGAAAAAACAGAGATATATTTGTGTTCTTGTGGTTTTCCTTCAACATGATCATGTTGTTACACCTCGGAAAATTTACCGTTAACGTACAGTGAATAGACTAACGAAAGGCATGAAGTATACGATGTCTTGGTAAGTAAGAAATAACATTTGATGATTTTAAATGAGATTTCAAACACATTCGAGGTAGGAGACGGAAGTTGTTAAGTAAAGCAAGGTATATGTTGTGTGTCAGGCAAGATTTACGAGTATTGAATTAATGAGAGCTTAATGTTGTTTTGGAGAAGAGTTATAACATCCCTTATATTGTTAATGAGGTGTTAAACAAGTGTTAAGAAGGTTCCATAAGGATTGGAGATCAAACGAGCCGATAAGAATGAATTCCGAAAAGTTGGGCAAAATACGGTCCAACATACTGGCCGTATAAAACTTACTGGCCATATGTTCTGCCCAGAATGGGACCTTCACTAGACAAAACATACGGCCAGTTTAAAAGATAAGGACCGTATGTTGCTCCGTATGTCCGAGTCGGGTCAAATTTTTTAAGTTGATATAAGGACCCTCTATCATTTAATTCATTTCATTTTTCACTCCACCCTTCAAGAACACTCTAGAGAAATCTCCACTCTTCATCCATAAGAACTCAAGAGAGATTGGTGATCAACTTCATCAAACCAACAAAATCAAGTGTATGAAACACATTAAAGTTCATCCAAGCCAAGGAATTCCAAGGGAAGCGAAATAGGGTTTTGGTGCAAGAGAAGTACTTCCACTCAAGGCTTATTCCTACACCATATAAGGTAAGTTTTATGGTATTTCCATATTGTTTAAGGTATTGAGAAGTTGAAACTATTGGATTGTAGAAGGATATAGAAAATGGGTCACAAAGATAGGAACAATGAGATTTTGAGTAGTAGTTTGGAGTGAATCATGAATATTAATATGTTATTATTGTAAGTATGTTATGAATGACATTTAGAACATGGGATAAGCATTATATGTGAGAACGTAATAGTGAACTATGACCATGATTATGGAGGAATTGAGGTGAAATTGTGAAATGTGGATAATGTAGATGAATGATGATCGTTGCTTATAATATTGTGAATGTTGTTATGGATGTTTGGGAGTCGATATGGAATATGGGGAAAGTTGTATAAACAAAGAAAATGCTGCCCATTTTTCTCTAGCTTTAGTAAGCATGTTCTTATAATCGATTAGCTAATGTTAATACGAACTTTCTTGAAGGTAGAAACGCGAGCATCGAAGGAGAACGATCAAATGATAGAATAGCTAAAGGAAAGAGGTATGTGAGGCTAGTCCCTTCTTTCTAAGGCATGAATATCATGACATGATCTTCCCTCCTTCTCCATGAATTTCCTATATTCCGTACAACTAAGAGTTTATGTTCATGAATAGCCATATGGGTTAAAGATAAGGGATATTATGAACACGATGATGATGAGCTTAAGTCCAAAGATTCTAGAGTTCACGATATGATGTTTCCACAAAGCTAATGATGTTAACTACGATCCATTGATGTTGTTTATTGTATACACTCACCTTATATGCTAGTTCCTTCAAGGTGAGGCAGAATGCTTATGAATGCTCCATAATGGAATCGGGGGTTCACGACCTTATGTCACCCCAATAAAGTATAGTTTTCTTTGAGTACTATGCACGCATTATGACGAGTACATGATGATGATATTACACCGCGCCTATATGGCCGGGCAGACACCGCTAAGGCGGGCAGCGTATACACCATGTCTAGATGTCATGGGCACACAGCACTAGTGGGCGGCATAAGATGGTACCCCAGACGCGAAAGGCCTGGACGCGGGCTAATGATTATTACACCGTACCTATATGGTCGGGAAACTTATACATATATGCATACATGATATGATGATGATTATGGAGTAAGCCAGCATGCATTATTTCTGTTATAATTGATAGTCAGTTACAGGTTGTTCCTCATTTGATGCTTCCTTATTTCATTGATGTATTATTATTGTTGATGACTTACATACCCAGTACAATGTTCATACTGACGTCTGTTTTCTTTGGACGCTGTGTTCATGCCCACAGGTAGACAGGGAGGTGATCCAGACTCGTAGGAGCTATTAGCTGACTTGAGAGCACTCCATTGTTCTAGAGGTGCCATTGATTTGTTCTTTTGTGTATTTACATGTACTTGGGGCACGGCGGGGTCCTGTCCCGTCCATATGTCTAGCACTCTAGTAGAGGCTCGTAGATATGTATGTGTGGGTAGTATGGTCTCACGATTTCTCCTCGTATGTATATGTATTATTTTGATAGCCGGAGGGCTTATGTATATAAGGTAAATATGTTTCAAGTGAAAAATGGTTTTCCTATGATTTGAGTATAAGATTAATGAATGAAAACTTGATGTGTACAATGGGTAATGGTACGAGCGGTGCTCGGTGGTTAGCCCCGGGTGCCCGTCATGGCCCCTAGTCGGGTCGTGACAAAAGTGGTATCAGAGTAGTTCAGTCCCAGGAAGTGTCTACGAGCCGTGTCTTGTAGAGTCTTGTTTATGGTGTGTTGCGTGCCACACTAACAAACAGGATGCTACATGGCATTTAAGAAAAATAGTCATTCTTCTTCTTATGAGATTGTGCGATAGAGCCGTGTATAGGATTTTCTCCTCCCTAATAGTGTGCTATGATTTCAGAAATGTCGCCAAAGGGGAAAGCTACAGCCGCCCAGAAGGGCAAGATTATGATGAAAAGGCGGGTAGAAAGAGCGCTACCCATGAATGTAGAAGAGGGTGAATCACATAATGAGGCTCCATCTAATGCCTCTTCTACTCCGCCTATTATAGAAGAACAAGAAGGGGCTTCAGCTCCTATGCCTCCAGTTCCTTCACCGGCTACTTCGAGTCAACAAGTGACCTAGACTATTAATGTATTGGCACAGTTAGTTGCCGCCCAGGCACAGCGGCAGAATGCAGGTCCAAGTGATCGGGCAGCTAGTACCAGAGCCCTTGATTTCATGAGTTTGAATCCTCCGGAGTTTTTCGGGTCAAAGCCGGATGAAGATCTGCAAGGCTTTATTGATGAAAGGTTGAGGACATTAAAGATTATTCATGCCTCCGAAACTGAATCTGTGGAGTTGGCATCTTATAGACTCCGAGATGTGGCGGTATTACGGTACAATAATTGGATATCATCAAGAAAAGAGAATGCGCCTCCTCCCATTTGGCAGGAATTTGTAGATGCCTTCATCCACCACTATTTGCCACCCGAGGTCCGCCGAGCTAGATCGGATAGGTTCTTAAATATAAAACAAGGAAATATGAGTGCCCGGGAGCACAGCCTTCAGTTTAATTCATTGGCTAGATATGCCCCGACTATGGTGGCCGACATGGAAGATAGAGTGCACAAATTCATGAGTGGATTAGGGCCACATTTGTTCAAGGACTGCTTGACGGCTTCGTTGCAAGATGGGATAGATATTTCCCGCATTCAAGCCCATGCCCAGAATTTAGAAGGACAACAACATCCGCAAAGGGGTGATCGTGATATTGATAGAGGGCAAAGCAAGAGGGCCAGATCTATGGGGGCAGGTAGTGATTATAGAGGGGGATCAAGGCAAGTATATTCTAGACACTCAGGCCAGTCGGCGGCTAGTGCGCCTCCACGACTTGCAGGTAGGAGATTTGATCGCTCCTTTCCTTCAGGACAGGGTCAGAGTTCGAAAGCTTCAGGTTCTCAGTTTGGGGGAGATTATAGCCAGAGGAGACCCCTAGTACCGCGATGCATCCAGTGCGGTAGATTACATTCCGGAAAGTGTCGCCAAAGTTCATATGCTTGCTATGCCTATGGCCAGGTTGGGCACATGATGCGAGATTGCCCGTCGATGAGTCGTAGAGTTGGGGTCTAGCCCACAGGATCAACAATTGGTTCCTCTTCAACGTGCCCGGTATGGCAGACTCCCCATATCCCAGCAGGTCGAGGTAGAGGTAGAGGGGGAGCATCTACTTCAGGTGCCACTCAGGCCCGTATGTATGCTTTAGCCGGATGACAGGATCTTGAGTCCTTCCCGGATGTGGTTACAGGTATATTTTCCTTATTTTCCCATGATGTGTATGCATTAATGGATCCGAGTTCTACCCTATCTTATATTACTCCGTATATTTCTGGTCGTAATGGGGTGAAACCCGAGCCAATTAAACCTTTTGAGGTATCTAATCCAGTTGGTGATCCCGTGATAGCTAGACAAGTGTATAAAAATTGTGTAATTGGGATATGCGACCGCCAGACTAAAGCTGATTTAGTTGAGCTGGAACTGTTAGATTTTGATGTGATTATGGGTATGCATTGGTTGGCCTCATGTTATGCTAATGTTGATTGGCAAATGAAAGTAGTTCGATTTCAATTTCCGGGAGAGCCCGTGCTTGAATGGAAGGGTAACACAGCATCTCCCAGGGGTAGGTTTATTTCTTACCTTAAGGCAAGAAAGATGATAGCTAAGGGCTATATTTATCACCTAGTCTGAGTTCATGATACCGAAGCAAAGTCGCCAACTTTTCAATCCGTTCCGGTAGTGAATGAATTCCTGAATGTATTTACAGATGAACTTCCAGGCCTTCCTCCGGAAAGAGAGATTGATTTCGGTATTGATGTGTTGCCGGACACCAAGCCTATTTCTTTTCCTCCTTACCGAATGGCTCCGGCAAAATTGAAAGAGCTAAAGGCGCAGTTGAAATATTTGCTTGAGAAGGGTTTTATTAGACCCATTTCATCACCGTGGGGAGCAACAATCCTATTTGTGAGAAATAAAGATGGTTCCTTACGGATGTGTATCGATTATAGACAGTTGAATAAGGTGATGATAAAGAAAAAATATCCTCTTCCGAGAATTGATGATTTATTTGATAAATTACAGGGTGCCAAGTGGTTTTCTAAAATAGACTCGAGGCCAGGTTATCATCAAGTGAGAGTTAGAGAAGAAGATATTCCCAAAACAGCTTTCAGAACGAGATACAACCATTATGAATTCCGGGTGATGTCTTTTGGGTTAAACTAATGCTCCGACAGTGTTCATGAATTTGATGAATAATGTATTCAGGCCTCTCTTGGATTTATTCGTAATAGTATTCGTTGATGATATTCTGGTATACTCTCACACAGAATCAGAACATGCAGACCATTTACGTATTGTTCTAGGATTTCTTTGAGCTCGAGAATTGTATGCAAAATTCTCAAAGTGCGAGTTTTGGCTGAATTCTGTGACTTTTTTGGATCATGTTATTTCAGATGATGGCATTCGAGTAGATACTCAGAAAATTGAAGCTGTGAAGACTTGGCCAAGGCGTACGACGCCCACAGAAGCTCGTACTTTTCTGGGATTGGCAGGTTACTATAAAATGTTCATAGAAGGATTTTCCTCTATTTCAGCCCCATTGACGAAGCCCCAGTCTTGACACTCCCAGAAGGGCCAGATGGTTATGTTGTATATTGTGATGCTTCCGGTGTTGGGTTAGGATGTGTGTTAATGCAGCACGGTAAAGTCATCGCTTACGCTTCGAGACAGCTGCGGAAACATGAAAAGAACTACCCAACTCATGATCTCGAATTGGATGCAGTTATTCATGCATTAAAGATGTGGAGACATTACTTGTATGGTGTGCACATTGATATTTATACAGACCACAAGAGTCTTCAATACATTTTCAAACAGAAGGAGTTGAATCTGTGGCAGAGGCGGTGGTTAGAATTATTGAAAGATTATGATATGAGTATTTTATACCACCCTGGGAAGGCAAATGTAGTAGCTGATGCGCTTAGCCGCCGATCGATGTGCAGCCTATGTGAAATTCCTCCGGAGAAGAAAGAATTAATTCATGAGCTCCACCAACTAGCTAATCTTGGAGTACGTTTAATTGATTCAAGTAGTGCAGGGATTGGTATTAATAATCCCACAGTTTCGTCCTTGAATATGGAAGAGAAAGAGCATCAATATAACGATCCTCAATTGAGCCATTATAGAGACACATTTTATGAAAAAGAGAAGTCTCCATTGAAAACTTCTATGGATGGAATTCTTAGATACCGAGGCAGGCTATGTGTTCCGGATGTTGCAGAATTGCGTCGCCGAATTCTAGAAGAAGCTCATTATTCTCGGTATTCTATTCATCCTGGAGCGACAAAGATGTATCATAATCTCAAGTTAATCTATTGGTGGGATGGAATGAAGAAAGACATAGCAGAATTTGTAGCTCAATGTCCAAATTGCCAGCAAGTGAAAATCGAACCTCAAAAGCCAGGAGGATTATTGCAAGCAATGGAGATCCCTACTTGGAAATGGGAAGTGATAAACATGGATTTTATTGTGGGGTTACCCCGTTCCCGAGGCAAGTATGATTCCATATGGGTGATCGTGGACAGACTCACGAAAGCAGCTCATTTTCTTCCAGTCAGAACCACTTACTTAGCAGAAGATTATGCAAGGTTGTATCTCAAGGAGATTGTGCGACTCCATGGTATTCCGATATTTATTATCACAGATAGAGGGGCACAATTTACAGCTAAGTTCTGGAAATCTTTCCAAGAAGGCTTAGGTACTCAAGTAAAGCCCAACACGACATTTCATCCGCAAACTGATGGGCAAGCCGAACGTACCATTCAGACCTTGGAGGATGGCTAAGGGCATGTGTTCTAGATTTTGGTGGTAGTTGGGATGACCACTTACCCCTTATTGAATTTGCATATAACAATAGCTACCATTCCAGTATCCAAATGGCTCCGTATGAAGCTTTATATGGAAGGAAGTGTAGATCCCCAATTGGATGGTTTGAAATAGGAGAAGTACAGATAATAAGCCCTGAATTGATTCAACAAGCAGTAGAAAAAGTCAAGGTGATCTGAGATCGATTATTGACAGCCCAAAGTCGCCAAAAATCTTATGCGGACAACCGCCAACAAGACTTAGAATTTCAAGTTGATGATTGGGTATTCTTAAAGGTGTCACCAATGAAAGGAGTGATGAGATTTGGTAAGAAAGGAAAGTTAAGTCCCCGATACATTAGACCCTATAAGATTATCCGCAAGGTGGGTCAAGTAGCTTATGAATTGGACTTGCCTCTAGAACTTGAATCAGTCCATCCAGTCTTTCGTGTCTCAATGCTCCGCAAGTGCATTGGAGATCCTACGAGGATTGTTCCAGTAGATGATGTTCAAGTGGCAGAAAAGATAGTCTATGAAGAAGTGCCCATTGTCATATTAGACAGGCAAGTACGGAGACTTCGAAATAAAGAAGTAGCCTTAGTTAAAGTCTTATGGCGAAATAACAACCGAGAAGAAAAGACTTGGGAAGCAGAAGAGAGTATGAAATTCAAACACCCGCACTTATTTCATCCCCCAGAAGAGAGCCAAGATGAAACATCAAGATTATGAGGTATGTATGTTTTCTTTTTATGCATATGGGTCGTGTGTGGCCAACTTATATTGCTATGGTGTTGTGGCCCTGTGAGGCAATGTTGTTGTGGACTGTTGTGACAGGATGGTAGTGCCATATTACAGGGGAAACTCTGGCAAAATTTTCGGAGAATTCCCGAGTGTTTAACATTCGAGGACGAATGTTCCAAAAAAGGGGTGAAGAATGATACAACTCGTAAAATTTCCCGTTAACGTATAGTGAATAGACTAACGAAAGGCACGAAGTATACGATGTCTTGGTAAGTAGGAAATAATATTTGATGATTCTAAATGAGATTTCAGAGACATTCGAGGCAGGAGACGGAAGTTGTTAAGGAAAGCAAGGTATATGTTGTGTGTTGGGCAAGATTTACGAGTATCGAATTAATGAGAGATTAATGATGTTTTGGAGAAGAGTTATAACATACCTTATATTGTTAATGAGGTTTTAAACAAGTTTTAAGACGGTTCCATAAGGATTGGAGATCAAACGAGCCGACGAGAATGAATTCCGGAAAGTTGGGCAACATACGGTCCAACATACTGGCCGTATAAAACATACTGGCCGTATGTCTGGCCGTATGTTCTGCCCAGAATGGGACCTTCACTGGACCAAACATACGGCCAGACATACGGCTAGTATAAAAGATACGAATCGTATGTTGGTCCGTATGTCCGAGTTGGGTCAAATTTTTTAAGTTTATATAAGGACCCTCTCTCATTTAATTCATTTCATTTTTCACTCCACCCTTCAAGAACACTCTAGAGAACTTTCCACTCTTCATCCACAAGAACTAAAGAGAGATTGGTGATCAACTTCATCAAACCAACAAAATCAAGTGTATGAAACACATTAAAGTTCATCCAAGCCAAGGAATTCCAAGGGAAGCGAACTAGGGTTTTGGTGCAAGAGAAGTATTTCCACTCAAGGCTTATTCCTACACCATATAAGGTAAGTTTTATGGTATTTTCATGTTGTTTAAGGTATTGAGAATTTGAAACACTTGGATTGTAGAAGGATATAGAAAATGGGTCACAAAGATAGGAACAATGAGATTTTGAGTAGTAGTTTGGAGTGAATCATGAATATTGATATGTTATAATTTTAAGTATGTTATGAATGACATTTAGAACATGAGATAAGAATTATATTTGAGAGAACATAATAGTGAACTATGACCATGATTATGGAGGAATTAAGGTGAAATTGTGAAATGTGGATAATGTAGATGAATGATGATCGTTGCTTATAATATTGTGAATATTGTTATGGATGTTTGGGAGTTGATATGGAATATGGGGAAAGTTTTATAAACAAAGAAAATGCTTCCCATTTTTCTCTAGGTTTAGTAAGCACGTTCTTATAATCGATTAGCTAATGTTAATACGAACTTTCTTGAAGGTAGAAACGCGAGCATCGAAGGAGAACGATCAAACGATAGAATAGCTAAAGGAAAGAGGTATGTGAGGCTAGTCCCTTCTTTCTAAGGCATGAATCTTATGACATGATCTTCCCTCCTTCTCCATGAATTTCCTATATTCCGTAAAACTAAGAGTCTATGTTCATGAATAGCCATATGAGTAAAAGATAAGAGATATTATGAACACGATGATGATGAGCTTAAGTCCAAAGATTCTAGAGTTCACGATATGATGTTTCCACAAAGCTAATGATGTTAACTACGATCCATTGATGTTGTTTATTGTATACACTCACCTTATATGCTAGTTCCTTCAAGGTGAGGCAGAATGCTTATGAATGCTCTATAATGGAATTGGGAGTTCACGACCTTATGTCACCCCGATAAAGTATAGTTTTGTTTGAGTACTATGCATGCATTATGACGAGTACATGATGATGATATTACACCGCGCCTAGATGGCCGGGCAGACACCGCTAAGGCGGGCAGCGTATACACCATGTCTAGATGGCATGGGCAGACACCACTAGTGGGCGGCATGAGATGATACCCCAGACGCGGGAGGCCTGGACGCGGGATAATAATTATTACACCGTACCTATATGGTCGGGAAACTTATACATATATGCATACATGATATGATGATGATTATGGAGTAAGCCAGCATGCGTTATTTCTGTTATAATTGATAGTCAGTTACAAGTTGCTCCTCATTTGATGCTTCCTTATTTCATTGATGTATTATTATTGTTGATGCCTTACATACTCTGTACAATTTTCATACTGACGTCCGTTTTCTTTAGACGTTGTGTTCATGCCCACAGGTAGACAGGGAGGTGATCCAGACTCGTAGGAGCTATTAGCTGACTTGAGAGCACTCCATTGTTCCGGAGGTGCCATTGATTTGTTCTTTTGTGTATTTACATGTACTTTGGGCATGGCGGGGTCCTGTCCCGTCCCTATGTCTAGCACTCTAGTAGAGGCTCGTAGATACGTATGTGTGGGTAGTATGATCTCACGATTTCTCCTCGTATGTATATGTATTATTTTGATAGCCGGAGGGCTTATGTATATAAGGTAAATATGTTTCAAGTGAAAAATGATTTTCCTATTATTTGAGTATAAGATTAATGAATGAACGCTTGATGTGTACTGGTACGAGCGGTGCTCGGTGGTTCGCCCCGGGTGCCCGTCATGACCCCTAGTCGGGTCGTGACACATGTCAAGTTCAAATAGAGTCCAAGAAATGCATAAGATCACAAAGAGGCTCAAAACTAGTTGATCACACTAGGTAGAATGAGGTAGTGCCAAGATAATTAAAATGACAAAGAAATAGTTTCTTAACTTCAAAATTTACAGTTTACCTTTTCAAAATTTCTAATTCAAATACCAAGTCTTGATTCTTAGTTGTTTTGATCATAATGCAGGTTTTCAAATTCAAATGAGGCAAAGGCATCCAAGTAGAAGTAATGACAAGCAACACATAGACAGTTTAAGTAACTCATATGCACATAATTCCTTTTTCTTTTTCCAAAAGGTCATGTTTAGCAAATAATGGTTCAAATTTTAAGGACAAGTTCATGGAAATTCCAAACTGCAAGCTGGAATGAATAGCAACATCCAAGAGCAAGTTCTAAATAAAAATGGATCATCATGACACCATATAAGACTTAAACAAGAAGCTTGGTTCAAATAATGAATTTCAAGGTAAATTTTCCACTTTAAATCACATAGTCACACAGTTCTTACAAGAAATTAATGCCAGTTTTCAGCAAATCTCAAGGAAAGAAATTCAAGGGTGCATGATCCCTATTTTAAGTCGTAGAAACACACTAGAAGGTAAACACACATAGGAGACTATAACAAAATAGATTTGACAAGTTTATATTTTTTGAATCATTTTAGGTAAAAGGGACACAGAATTGACTTTCAATAAAACTTCACACCTTTTGAAACCACTTTCTTATTCTTAAAAGTTCAACTAGACAGATTCAGAGAAAAGGAAACAAGTGGTTAACCAAGCAGCTTTAAGGAAAGACTAAATCATGGAAATAAAACAGATTGTTCACTCAAATCTCACATAAGAAAGAAAGTCATCTTTTGGAAATTTTGAGAATGCATAAAAATTATAATACTCAACCTAGCCTGTGTTGCTTATTTTCTATAAACTGATTCATTTTAACCCTTATATGACTTAAGTGGTTCAAAAACTGGAGTAAGTGTCAAAATGGAAGAACACTCTTACTCTGTTTTACTAATTCAAACCCAAAAATTTCAAATAGCACACATAAGCATATAAAGCTAAGTAGACTCCATTTTTTGTATAAAAAAAACAGGTCTCAATGTACTTATTAACTTTCATATTGACAACTTTTGATTTCAACATCTTTCAAACTATATAATAGAGCATTACTGAACCACTTAGTCAAGTTAAAAACTCATTTAATTTCTACTTTTCAAAACTGTGATGACACTTAAACAACTTCCAGAGCTTTAAACTACAAATCCATTTCTAAGTATGACTTAAGACCATCTTCACACAAAATGTAAATACACCAGTCATAAACCAAGTTATAGAAGACACTTAGCAACTTCCAGGTCATATTTTAACAGTTTAAATAGTAACAAGATGTTAAACTCTAAGTTTCAGACCCAAATATATTCAAGATATTAGACAGTGTTCACAAGAAATTCATATAACCTTAACAAATAATTCCAACATTCATTTTGAAGGCATAGTCTCAATAAGCTAAGACAGTTTTCACACATGGAGCAAACATATCACTAAAATGAATCAAGATGGCTAATAAAGATCACATTTGGCTAAGTTAAGGCCAAGTGAAGTCTAATATCACAAAATCCATTTCAGGGTATCAAAAATAACTTCACTCTAACTAAAATAGTTAGTATTTGGTACTGTTTCTTTGAAAAAGTCTCAAACATCCAAATTTCAAAAACATAACACAAAACGGAGACTATACCACTCTTTTAAACCCATTTCTTCTCATTTTTAAACCTAACAAGTTATAACACCTATTTAGTTATAATAAGCTCTCTTTTAATTCATTCCTTATATCTTAAATAATCAAAACATGGACAGAATCATCATTGTAAGTAAGCAATTGACAGTTTATAACACTTTACATAATAAATAAACTAGAATACTAAAGATTCAAAAACTGAAAATAAAAGTAAAGGTTTAGAAAATGATTTACCTTTTGAAGGGGCAACCTAAAGACCAAAGGGGATTGAAATTCACCTTCAAGTAATCCAAACTCCTTTTTATCTTCAAAAATCCCTTTTTTATACTTTCTTATTATATCTGTATCTATATATTGAGTGAATGCTTATATATATATATATATATATTGTTGACTGTTTTATATATATAATGTATATAGTGTGTATTTTTTGTATAGCTCTTAGATTTTAAGTTTATGCTCACGATTTTTTCGGGAAAAAAAGTCCTCCTCTCTCATTCTCTTTTCTTTCTATTTATAGACTTAGCACACTTTGGGAATCCTAGGAATAAAATGGACACCTCACTCAAATTTTCCCCCCAAAACCCCAAAATTGTGTACTCTGTATCAAAATTTGAAATTTTCACACATAGGACAACAAAAATCACAACCAATTGTACCTTAAAATCTACAAACAATCCAACAAAAATCAGAAAATTTAGGATAGTATGAATACAACCCATTATGTACTATTCCAACTGTACAATTGTACCAAATAGTACAATAGGGATAAAATCCCCAAATTGTGTACCCTAATCCGTGAAGCATCTAGGAAATTTCTCTAGATTCTTTACTGTGTGTATTAAGGTGCACATGATGGCTAAGGGCTCGAGGCCCCGCCCATGGCAACCTTAATACGTAAGGAACCCGAGTAACAACCTAATTATGCTTCAATTAAGTATTAAAAAATGAAATTCAAAGGGAAATAAACCTGAAAATCATGAGTAACCATGATTAAGTGTAAAACCCCTCAAGAATCTGGCAAAAAATGACCCTAAATCATCGTGAATTAAGCACAGTAAGATGAAACCCTAGAATCGTGAAAATCACCTCAAAGAGAGACGAGGGGTGCGGGTTGTGAAAGATGAGAATTGTGGGTGTGAAGTTTGTAAAAACAAACTTCACACCCTTTATTTTTTTAAAACATAAAACCCTCTACTTTTAAAAATAACCAAAAGGACCCTGTCCTATTTTAATAATAATGAACTATATATTATAAATACCTATGTCACTACGTAAAATAGTTATTTAGTCAAGTTAAAATTGAAAACTCGCAAATTTGAAAAATTATCTTTAAAACAAGCCCAATATCGACATAGTTCCGGGCAACATTTAAAAATGTGAAATATGCGATCAAAATGAGCCGTAATTCATACGTCATCTAAATTAACAATTTTCCCAGGTTAACTCGTATGGCCGGACCCCGGTCTCTGGGCTTCCTATATATCTCAGGTTACATGAGAATTCAGGCCGTTTGTAGTTCTGACACTAAGAGGACTAAAATAAGGAAATTTTAGATCATCTCAAGATGTCCTGAGATAATCGTAAGAATATGGCCGAGCCTCGAAATTTGAGTAGCCTACACATCCTCGACTTTTGGGAATCAGGCCAATTGTAGTTCAACTCCACAGCCCGAAAAGGAATATCCCTTTATGTGGGAACACCTTTGACTATTTCCGGTAAAAATCCGACCGGAGACGGTTTTTTGGAAGATTTTTAGGGTTTAGTTACTTGAACTGATGTTTCAATCCTGGTGTAGAAAGCTTGACTCTTGTACATTTTTTGGCCGGTTGCCCGAGAAAAGTTCCACATTTGCTCCTCATGTCTTGAGTCTGGCTCTTTGGCTCCTATCTCGGTAGCTTTTAGCTATCTCCAAATGCTGAGTCATGTGTGTTAGTGACTTGAAATTTTTATCTTATCATAAATGTCATACCTGTGCGGCATTCTTGCCATTTGTCTTAAAGGGTTTACTCTGTCAATATTCTTCATTTGTCTAGCTCTTGGCGAACGCTCGTCCGTCTTTTCTTCTTTTCCTGTAAGTTTGTGCTTTTGTGTGTATATATATTTTGAAATAATTTTAACTACTTTGGATAACAATCGCGATACTTCGGTTGGCTCTTTTCTTGTCATTTTCAGATGTTTTCATTTCTCAATGAGAACTTTTGTTGGGATCTTGGTCGGACTATACCGCATTCTTGCTAAACCTTCACACCCCAGTCCGGTTTTAATTTTCGTAAGGAGGATGCTATTAATGAAGACCATGTTTCCAAGTGCGAGCTCATTTTTGTTTCTTATGACATCCGCTACCCCTGAAAGTTTGGAATCACATAATTTTCACATACTACGGTAACTATCACAAATCTGGTGTCGACTGTATTGTTATCTTCATACGAAGTATGCATTGCATCGGTTTGGGACTACATAACTTATAGTCAAAAATACCCAAATGAGGATTGCACATCAGAGTGCAGTACCATACTCCTCTGTGTCCAGAATTACAACATTTAGTCAGAATATTCAAGTAAACAACTGCATACTCATGTGTGGGGCCGTTTCTCATGACAACCGCTCTCCCTGAACCAGAATTTCTTTAACTTGAGATAAACTACAGTAGCAACCGCAAATCTTGATGTAGGAATCACCTTCATATTTCAACGATTGTGGACATCAACCTCAGAATTATGCTACCTATTTTTGGCTATATATGGACGGCGACTACAGCCCCTTCAACACGAAGTCGTATCACCCAAATCATCATTCTGACGAACAAAGCTAACCTCGGCAGCAAGACTGACATGCTCCTTTTTTGACTCCGGGGAAGAATACCCACCCGGTAACAGGGTTCACATCTTCCAAAAGGACTAGACACTTTCATGGTAAATACGGCACTACAATGCCGATATCAACTCTTTGCCTTCAAATCACGGATTGTCAGGATGAAAACTGCAACCACCCTTTCAGCCAAAATTAATCTATCTTTACTGACATTCCATGTCGACGATCTTAAACTTGATGTCAGAATTATGTCACCTGATTCAGGTGTGAACTGTGCTTACCAAATTTAAGGCGCCTAATCAGTCAATGCATCAAGGCAAACCATGCGACGTCTAGGTCGGGGTCTCAATACCTTGATGCAATACTGTTTAGTGGAGACCAGGCTTCGGTAAGCCGTGATTATATCCTTCGGTAGTCTTAAAATTATATATATATATATTTTAAAATTTTCGTGCTTCGCAAACCGATCAAACTTGTCAGCGTAAAACAACTTTAATTAAGGAGAATTTCGTTACCCTTCTCGGCCGCTATTCCTTATCATTTTGTCTGAAGGTTTCCTTTTCCTTCGTTCTGTTGTTATTATCCCTGTTTAGACATCTAAGCAAACAAGTTAGTGTAAAAATCCTTGCTTGTACGTTCCTGCATCCACACAAAATTCGTAAGTTCCCTATGTGGTCTACCGCCCTTCCTGCAAATGGACTTCTACCGTTCACATTTCGGCAGGATAGAATGCTCAATTTTTTTTATTTTTTTATTTTTGGAAAAATTATTTTCGTAAGCTAGAAATCTTTGGGTGATGATTTTGGAAAACAACAAGCTTATATTTCGGAAGACGTATATTTTCTGCAAGTTGTAAATTTCATAGTAATAGTAATTTTGAAAAGGATATATTCCATACACAGCCTTGTTAATGTCATGACATTGGTTACCCGAACGAGGTCTTATCTCACTCTTTTTGTCTTGAGCTTGACTTGTACTAAAATCTTCGAATCCCTTTCAAAAATTTTGCCTCAACTTATATGCATTTTTGTACCAACTTGAATTCCACCCTGTCGAAGGAATTTTTGAGATCCTCCCAAAAATTCTGCCCCAGTGTAAGAGTGTACTTGTTGATTCTGGCTTTTATTGTGTCGAAGGAATTTTTCGAGATCCTTCTAAAAAATTCTACCCAGTGTAGAAGTTTTAATCCGCTCGTTCCTTTGAACTTGTATATCAAAAGAATTTTTGAGGTCCTCTCAAAAATTTTGCTCCGGTTTCCATATGGGGTTGTCTTTGTCTTTCTTTTGCCAAAACATCTCTGAGGTTTCATAGGATTTATTGGAAATTTTGTTGGAACAACTGAGCTCGGGAGAGCGCCTATTTATCCCAAATGTGAATCAAGTCATAACGTAGTTCGGGATAAATGTATCGGAATTTATTGGTGAGAACGAACTCAAAAGAGTGCCTACGTATCCCAAATGGGAATCAGGTCATAACGTAGTTCGAAATACATGATTTTGGATTTTTTGAGTTAAAGCGACGGGGCTTGGAAAAGCGCCTACGTATCCCCTTATAAGTATAGGGAATCAGGTCCTTGCGTAGTTCGTACATAATTTTGGATTTTTTCCTTCTAAAAATTCATAATTACAAGTAAAGTAAATGCAATTAAAATCAACATAAAATCACAAAAGCTATGAATCTCTATAGTTGTCTTCTTTCTCAAACATAGTATCTCTTGATGGCGTCTAAATTTATTGCACTTTGCCACTCTTGGCCATCCATTTCAGCGAGGACAACTGCTCCTCCTGATAACACCTTTCGCACCTTATAAGGCCTTTCCTATTTTGACGCAAACTTTCCTTTGTATTCTTCTTGATTTGGGAATATCCTCTTGAGCACCAATTGCGCTACTTGGAAAAGTCTAGTCCTCACATGTTTGTTGAAGGCTCGCCATTCTTTGTTGGTTCAACTGACCATTGCAAATAACGATCATCCTCTTTTCTTCTATCAAAGCTAGTTGCTCATGCCTTTTACGGATCCATTCAGCGTCGTCCAATTCTGCTTCTTGTATGATTCGAAGGGAGAGGATTTCTACTTCGGCTGGTATCACCACCTCAGTTCCATAGACCACCAGATATTGAGTGGCTCCGGTTGAAGTTCATTGACCACCAAATATTGAGTGGCTCCGGTTGAAGTTCTGGCGGTTGTACGATATCCCAGGAATGCAGATGACAACTGTTCATGCCAGTCTTTGTAGTTATTAATCATCTTTCTGAGAATCTTCTTGATGTTTTTGTTGGTGGCTTCTATAGCTCCATTCATTTGCGGTCCGTATGCAGTCGAATAACGGTGAGTGATTCGAAATTGAGTGCATAATTCTTTCATCAGGTGGCTATTCAAATTGGCCTCATTGTCTATTATGATCGATTCTGGGATGGCAAATCAGCATATGATGTTGTTGCGCACAAAGTCCGCTACTACTTTCTTTGTTACTGACCCATAAGATGCCGCTTCCACCCACTTGGTGAAGTAGTCTATGGCGACCAAAATAAAACAATGCTTATTTGAGGCAGCCGGCTCAATTGTTTCTATGACATCTATGCCACAAGCGGCGAATGGCCAAGGCGATGTCATAGCATTCAGTTCTGTTGGAGGGACTTTTATCAAGTCTCCATGAATTTGACACTTGTGGTATTTCTGAACGAATTTGCTACAATCGTTCTCTATGGTCATCCAGTAACCTGTCCTTAAAATCTTTTTTGCCAGTACGAACCCATTCATGTGAGGCCCGAAGATTCCAGCATGTACTACTTCAATTACCTTGTGGCTTCGACAGAGTCAACACATCTGAGCAAACCCAAATCTGGGGTCCTTTTATACATAACATTCCTATTAAGAAAGAAACCATTTGCCAGCTTCCTGATTGTCTTCTTCAGATTGATGGTAATTCCTTCAGGATGTTCTCCTTTTGCCAATTACATTTTAATGTCGATGTACCAAGGTTTTCCATCAATCTCGACCTCTACAAAAGCACAGTGAGCTGGTTGATCTCTGATTTCGACTCTTACAGGATCAATGTACTTACTGTCAGGATGCTGAATCATGGATGCTATTGTCGCCAATGCCTCAGCAAACTCATTCTGGCTTCTTTGTATATGTTTGAACTTGACTTCTTGGAATCGATCCGCCAGTCTTTGCACAAGTCCAACATATTATATGATCTTCTCGTTTTTGGTGGCCCATTCTCCTCGAACCTGATGAATCAAAAAATTTGAGTCGCCAATTACCTGAAGGTTTCGCACATCCATGTCAAGGGATAAATGAATACCTATGATGCAATCTTCATATTTAGCCATGTTGTTGGTGCAGCTGAAGTTCAAATTGGCGGCCACTAGATAATATTGGCCTGAGTCTGAAACCAAAACGGCTCTGATTTTTGATCCTTTAAAGTTGACCGCTCTATCAAAGTATACTTTCTAGCCTAATTCATCTTCATTTTCTTCACCCTCAATTGTCATCACTTCTTCATCCGGGAAGTAAGTCCATAAAGGAATGGGGTTGTCATCCACCGGGCTTCCTGCCAGTAAATCTGCTAATGCTTGCCCCTTAACTGCTTTTTGTACGACGTATTGGATGTCGTACTCACTCAATAGCATTTTCCATTTGGCCAGCTTCTCGATCGGCATAAGTTGGTGAAAGATATACCTTAGGGGGGTCCATTCTTGAGATCAAATGAGTCGTGTATGCAGCCATATAATGTCTTAATTTCTGAGACACCTAGGTTAGAGCGCAACACATCTTTTCCACCACAGAATATTTGGATTCACAGGGTGTGAACTTCTTACTGATGTAATAGATGACTTTTGCTTTCTTGCCTTTTTCGTCATTTTACGCCAACATGCACCCAAAAGCATTTTCTGATACTGACATATAGAGTAGTAAAAGGCTTCCCGATCTTGGCGGGACCAAAACGGGTGGATTTTACAAGTATCTTTTGATTGTGTCGAATGCTTTCTAACAATCCTTTGTCCATTTGGTTGGAGCATCTTTCTTGAGAAGTTTGAGAATTGGTTCTACAATTACTGTGGACTGGGCAATGAAGCACCCAATATAATTCAACCTTCCTAGGAAACTCATAACCTCTTTCTTTGTTATTGGTGGTGGGAGTTCTTGAATTGCTTTGATCTTTGGGGTGTCCAACTCAATACCACGACGGTTGACTATGAATCCTAGCAACTTCCCGACAGGTACTCCAAATGCGCATTTAGCAGGATTCAACTTCAAATAGTATTTGTAGAGTCTGTTGAAGAATTTTCTCAAATGCTTAAGATTATCATCACCCACTCGGGACTTGATGACGATGACGTCCATATACACCTCGATCTCTCTATGCATCATATCATGAAAAATAATGGTCATCGCTCTCATGTAAGTAGCGTCGGCATTCTTGAGCCCAAAAGGCCTTACCCGGTAGTAATATACTCCCCATGGTGTGATGAAGGCCATTTTCTGAGCTTCTTCATCCATCAGTATCTGATGATAACCCGCGTAACAGTCCACAAAAGACTGAACCTCATGTTTGGCGCAATTGTCAATAAGTATGTGAATGTTAGGAAGTGGGAAATTATCCTTTGGACTAGCGCAGTTAAGATCTCGATAGTCCACACAGATCCTCATTTTCCCATCTTTCTTTGACACTGGGACTATGTTTGTTAACCATGTCGGGTAGGGGGTTACTTCCACAACTCAAAATTGAATCTGTTTCTCGACTTCTTCTTTGATTCTGATGCTGACATCGAGCTTAGGCTGTCTGATTTTCTACTTTACCCGGGAAAATCCCTCTACAATTGGCAACCTATGAGCGACAATGTATGTACTCAAACCCAGCATATCGGTGTATGACCCAACAAAAACATCTTCATACTCTTTCAGCAAACTTTGGTACCTTTCTTTCTCAGGTTCTGTCAAATGTACACTTATCCTAGTTTCTCGGTCCATTTCCTCATTTCCTAGATCAACTGCCTCCATTTTCTCTAGGTTTGGTATTGGCCTATTTTCATACTCCTCTTCGATGTCTATCAACCCCCTGGTTCAGTTCACTCTTCTTCTTGATCATTTTTTTGTTTGTCACCGTTCTTAATTGTTTCGTAACATGTCATGACATTATTTTTGGCTTCTGTGTTATTATTGTAAAGCAAAGTAACACAATTGTCAATCATACAAAAGCAATTAAAATTTATGTATATATAAACAATTTTGTCTTATTGCCAACTTTGAGGCGTTTTCATTGAAATTTTAAAAGAGTGATACAAACTGTGGTCCTGACTCGGAATAGAACATCGAGCCATTTTAATTATTAAGAAACAAGTAATAAGGAAGTGTAAAAGCATGAAAAGGCGGTAAGCCGGGCCTCAAAGCCGACTTTCGCCATTTTTCTAAACGTGACCATTCTTTCTACCGCAACGTCAACAACAGGGTAGAAGTCTATCCACTTGACATTTCTCCTAGCTCAGCATGACAAATATCCAGTGCTTCAAAGCATTCTTCAATGATCGCTGCACATTCCTCTTCCTAAAACAGCGTCCTTAAACCCTCTTCTGGATCCTCGCTGCTGTGACTCAATGGGCATGCGGTGAAGGACTGATATAGACAACGAAATGGTTTTCTCATTTTAACAGGACCTCTTGGTCCATGTTCGGCATCTTCTTTTTCTTCTTCTGCCTCACACAGCTTGTATCCAACCCCAAATCGATATTCCCCATTATCAATAGTTATTGGTTTTCTAATTTCCTGTAAGTTCCTTCCCAGACCTTTCCCGGGCATAAACCCATTTCTTATCATAGTCATGGCAACCATTTTGTAGACCGGTGGCATAGGGATATCTTCATCACCCCCCCCCCCCCTGCGATCTAACATGGCAGTATCACTTTGCAATTTTTCTATCACCGGTACTAAATTGTACTGATAGTTATGGATACTTCCTTTACCGTGAATCACGACTTCTTGATCATCCCAGATGAATTTGAGAGATTAATGCAATAAAGATGTCACAACCCCAGCGACATGCAACCAATGTCGTCCCAACAATAACGTCCTAATAATAAGTTATAACTTATTTTGATATCCATGATAAAAAAAAAATCCACAACGAACTCTGCGGGACCCATTTGTATGTGCAGATCTATTTCTCCAATTGGATCACTGGTTGCGCCATCATAAGCTTTTACATTTGTTTGACTCTGGCGGATTTTGCCAACATCATATCCAAGCCGTTTCAAAGTCATCATAGGGCATAACTTCAACCCAGCCCCTCCATCAATCAGCACTTGAGGGATATTCTTATCCCGGCATTTGACTGTTATGTGTAAGGCATTGTTATGGTCTTACCTTCTCTTGGTAATTCGTCATCTGAAAATGATAGCCTATGTGCTCGTACAACATACCCTACAATCTCGGCCAATGTTTTACTTGTAGTGCCGGCGGGTACTTGGACTTCATCCAAAGCTTTCATTAACGCTAAGCGATGTTGAGACGAACTGAGTAATAATGACATTACTGATATCATGGTAGGAGTCTTATGCAAGTGCTCAATAATCGAATAATCCTTGACTGGCAATTGCCTCAAAAAGTTTTTAGCTTCACCTTCAGTGATTGGTCTTTTCTGAGGATTTTCGCGAGGTGGCGCTTCGAGTACAGGATTTTCTGGAGCATACCTTCCTGACATGGTCATACCCTGAACCACAGCGGCTACCTCATTTCCTTTGACCATCATCAGGTGCGGTGGTTTGATCACAAAAGGTGCATTCTTAATTGGCCCTGATGTTTTGAGTACGAACGACTCTTTCTTGGCTACAGCAGATGACTGGGACATCTCAGATTTCATTGTCATGGGGCCTAACACTTCTTTTTGCTCTTGTAAGGACAACGAGGGGACGGTGCTTTCCAATCCTTCAATATCTCGACAAATGATCGCAGGGCTCTCTTCCCATTCATCACCTCTTTCTATCATGTGAATTTGATTCCCTTCTTGCTTCGGGAGAGGATTTGTGTCCACATTTAGAGGTGTTGGCTCCAAGATAAGCTCATGATTGTCAATCATATCTTGTAGCTTGTGCCTTAAGTTTATGCAACATTCAGTAGTATGGCCAACTTGGTTAGAATGATAGGCGCAAGTGAAACCTGGCCTATACCATCGATCCTTGGGGTTAGCAGGTTTTGGTGGAACAATATTCATTAGACTGGCATCTCTTAGTTTGGCAAACAAACTATCCCTTGATTCTGGTAAAGGAGTGAATACTCTCGGAGGTTTCTTTTGGGGTGTCTCATAATTTCCTGGTAGAGGCTGATTTTGGAAAGTCTAGTTTTGTGAAGCTTGGTTATTGGGTGCTGGCATTTGATAATTTGGTCATGGAGCTTAGGTGCTAGGTACTAGTATTTGGTAATTTGGTTATGGAGCTTAGTAGCCAGGTTGTGCGTAGCACACAGACATCGGGCTATATTAGGGTGAAGTGGTTATATGGCTGGTTGGTGGAGGTTATTGGTAGTTGTCTTGATTTTTGTGGGTTATCTCTTTTCCTCAGCTTTTTGGGCTAGTAGCTCTATAAACATAAGCTACATCTTCTTTATTCTTTTTTCCTCTCGTGGCGCTAGACGCACCTGCCTATTTAGTACGCTAACAATCCTACCAGTCTTGAGGCCACTTTCGATGTCTTCCCCAACGGCGACTAAATCTGCAAAGGAGCTCCCTTTCATATTTATCATTTTGTCAAAACAATAAGATTTTTGGTACCAAATAAATGCAGCTACTAGCTTAGCTTCAGTCATAGGTGGTAGCACACGTGCTGCCTCATCTCTCCAGCGACTGGAATATTCTCTATAGGTTTCTGTCGATTTCTGATGGATTTTCTCCAATGAGAAGCGATCAGGCACATTTTCCACATTGAAACGGAATCTCTCCATGAATGAACTTTCCATCTCCTCCCATGTCTTCGATCGACTGATGTCTTGTGAGATGAACCACTCCATAGTTGTTCCTGACAGACTTCGACTGAATAATCTCATAAGCAAAGCTTCATTTCCACCACTCCCGACCAACTGGTCGCAATAAGCTCTCAAGTGGGCCCTGGGATTGCCCGGCCTATTGAAATGGTCAAATTTGGGAATTTGAAACCTTCTGGTAAACCCAAGTCTGATTGTATGCATAAATCAGAGTATCTCAGCCCCTCTTTCTTGTTAGAGCCCTACTCTAGTTCAACAATTTTCTTCCCCATCTCCTTCTCGATTTTGTCTATTCTAGCCTCAAAGAACATTTCCATGTTCTCCAGTTCTGGTGAGGAGTCAATATGTGTGATATGGTCTTGAAAAGTAACATTTGGTTGCACAGGGCGGGTTGTTTGAGTTCTCGTTGCCCGAGAAGTTTAATAAGCATCTGAGTTATAAGATGCGGTAGCATGAGCAGGTATTTGGAAAACTGGTGTTTGGTGGGAGGAATTCCCCACATGGGTAGTGCTTCGGCGCAGTGGAGTTTGAAAAATAGTTTCGGTCTGAGTTTGTGGGAAATGGTCAGGGATTGGTAAGTTTAAATTTGGGAAACTGGGTGCAGGCCTTCTAGCCTCAGTATTAGTAGCATTTTCTTTTTTAGCCCTCAGGCGGGCTGCTTCTTCTCTAGCTTCAGCCAATTGCCTTATTAGTAGGTTAACGGCCTCTCCAAAGGCATTCCAGCTATGTCAGCTGTTGGGGTACCCTCGACTAAGGCAATTCTATTCTGATCGTTGTTTATTGGTGGAGTCTCAGGCATGTTTTCTTCTCGTGGAGGGTTTAAGGACGCTGCAGCAGCTTTTGATCTAGCAACTAGTGTCGGGGAATCGACCCGTGTCTATAAGAGAAAATAACTCATAGGCTCCCAAATTAGTGTTAGTTTAGGCACAAAATACAAAATATCACATTGTTTGCAGTTTATAGCACATAGATTCATATATCTTATTTCAACTCTTGATCGATTAATATTCCGAGGGTATTTTGGTGGTTTTGATTTTTTGGTAAGGGGTCTTCATGGTTGTTTGGCTTCTACCCATCCTGTATTAAGAGGGGTTGTAATTTTTATGATAAAAGGACCGACTCTTAAATAGACTGCTTACGTATCCCACCAAAGGGAAATCAGGTCCGTCCGTAGTTCAGGATTCCACAGAAAAGGTTTTTCCTATGCTACCCGAAACTTAGCTTTCTACCCTGATCAGGCCTTATGTAGGCATCCCATGTATCCCCAATGGGAAATCAGGTCGGCGTGGTTCCATTTACATAAAAGGGAAAGGGATATTCCTCTTAATTGAAAACAGTAAAGGGATACTTAGATTTTTCTACCCAACCAATGCTAGGCGACTTTTCATTGTCTTCTCATCTTCATCTTCAATCCTTGTCTTCCTGTGACAATCCAAACGTGGCCCTCATTCACGAGGTGTTCTAATTCCAGTTTGAAAACCACACATTTTTCAATGTCGTGGCCAGGGTGACCATGGTGAAATACGCAAACCCTTTCTCTTGGAGGTCCTGGGCGACTCTGATAGGTTTGCGGCACTGCTCTTATCTTCTTCACACTACACAGTAGGGAGTGAATCCTGGCATATGACTCCTCGAATTTTGAGAAGTCACTTCTCTAGAATCTAACTCAATATATTTTCTAGATGATCTCTCCCTTGGTCATGGGTCAGGAAAGAGTGGGGGCATCATAGTTGGATAATTCTCCCTTGGTCAATCCATTGGACCAACTTCCTTTCTAACGCTCCACACTCATTGGCTGTATGCCCCGACTAACTTCGATGGTAGAGGCATTTCTTGTGGATCACAGAAGGAGCACACTGTGGCAACAGATTTGGGCTTTGCGCGTACACTCCAGAACTCCCCAAAGTCTCTAAGAGTTTTTGTTTGGACATTTCTACTGGCGCACCCCAATTGTGAGATCCTGTGCCCTTGAGAACAATTGTGCATGAAACCGGAGGTTCCTCGAGCTGAGATTCGCTTGGGTTCCCATAAACTTCCTGCTTCAAATTGGGGATAAGCAATTCATCGTCTCCATCGGGTATAGGGTCAAGCCCTTTTTGTTGACTGAGTGGGACGTTATTCCCAAGCGGTGCTTCCGGCACTTTTACCCGATTGGCAGGGTGTTGCTTAGTTAGTTCCTCAACATAAGCTAGGAGAGTTCTAGCTTCTTTCATCTTCTCATTGGCTGCCCTAGTGGTCTGGACAACTTCTTTCATTCTAGCTATAGCTAGGGTTAGGCTATCGTCCCACCGTAGGTTTTCCTTATTTGTTGCTTCCCTGTCCTCATCGTCATTGACCAGACTAATGTAAGGAGAAGTTGCACTCATGCTGTCCGGAGTCTCAATTTCCTATTAGCAAATCAACCTTTTGAGAGTGGAGCTAAATTAGTTTTGTGGGTTGTCTTCTTTGTTTTTATTTTAGGCAGTGTCTGGAATGTGTACCAATCAAGAGTTTTAATAATACATATGATTTTCACACAAAACAGTTATATCAAAGAAGCATTTAAACAATGTATAATTCGATTTCCAATACCTCGTTACTCCAAGGCTACTAACGCATGAAGTAAAATTGTGCCATATGTAAAACAAATTTATTGTTTCCCAAAAATAAAAATCCCAATGCTTTTCATTAATAATATCTTTCCCAAGTGGGATTACAAGACTTTAAAGTAAATAAATGCAATAATATCAAAAGAAGTCCACTCCTCGGATCGAAATCTGCTCCCTTTCAGTCCGTAGCTTCTTAGCCCTTCGAAGGGGGGTCTGAATGGCTACGTGGGCTGGTATCAATGTTGTCCCGATCCACTGACCCCTCTGAACATCAGTCAATGACGTCCCTATATCTATGGCTCCCCTAACAAAAGTGTCAAGCCAATCTAAATTGGACAATGATGCATTTGCCTCGTCTGTCAAACCCTTAATTACATTTTGATCATATTCTGTTTTTGCTTGATGATTCGCTGCCCTTTCTTCTGCTTGTCGTTTCATTCTTCTAACCTGAATTACTTTTGTGGCTTCCTATCCACGGGAAATTTGTAAAGATATGGACCTGGAGTGGCAGTACCTGTTAACTCAGCCCCGAGCCACTTATAGTAATCTTCGTCGTGACCTGGGTCATTTGGATCCTCGTCCAAATTGTCTTCTTTTATGACATTCTTCCAATCTTTCCTAACATCTTGTATACCCTCGATATGACCTTCTTCGTAGTCTCGCACAAACTCTCCCATAGCTCTTTTATTTGGGATGACCTGTCTCATAACGAACTGTCTAAGTACCCTCAGAAGTGCTTAGGGTCTGATCCCCCTAATGCCCATAAGTGGTAAATATGGACGTCTACGGCTCTTGACATAAACAGACTTGGAATGGAAGTCAGGCACTCTCCACCTAATGTGTTCTTCTCTTATTCTGGAAAAGATGTGAGCTCATCCCACTTTGTCTTGAACCCCAGAAGGTACGGTAGCAATGCTCAGATCATCTTCCTTCCGGGCCGGATCTCGGCGGGAGGTTGAACCATTCTTGTCTAAATGCTTAAGTATCCACCATTGAACCAGGAGATTGCAACCCTGGACGTAATAATAGCGGTTGAGACACTTCCCTAAAGCTCAGTATATGTCTGACAAGATGATAGGGATGATATCAAAGTACTTGGTATGCCCGTCAGCTGTAACACCTCTAAGGACAGAATGGGCAACAAAGACAACCCTGGTGTCTATGGCTAGGGACGAATTTAGTGGAAATACCATGGTTCCTAGTAGACAAGTAGTGAAGGCTAGTATTTGGTTGGCTTCTAAAGATTAGAATGAAGTAAACTTGAGGATGTGGTTTTCATACCCCTATTTGGACGAATACCTCCCATACAGCTCCCTAAAGGCTATTGTGGGCCCCTGTGTCCAGTCAGCCTTGTTGACAGCAAACATGTCTTTGATTTCTTTTTGGGTAGGTTTGTGAGGGATGAGGATATTTTGAGCTAACTTCTTTTTGGATCTGTTTGCGTGAATACTTATATATATATATATATATATAGTATTTTGTTGACTGTTTCATATATATAATGTATGTAGTGTATTTTTCTCTTTATAGCTCTTAGATTTTCAGTTTATGCTCTTGATTTTTTTGAAAAAAAAAAGTCCTCCTCTCTCATTCTCTTTCCTTTCTATTTATAGACTTAGCACACTTAGGGAATCCTAGGAATAAAATGGACACCTCACCCAAATTCCCCCCCCCCCCCCCCCCCCAAAACCCAAAAAAATTGTACTCTATATCAGAATTCGAAATTTTCACACACAGGACAACAAAAATCACAACCAATTGTACCCTAAAATCTACAAACAAAATCCAATAAAAATCAGAAAATTTAGGATAGTACGAATACAACCCATTATGTACTATTACAACGGTACAATTGTACCAAATAGTACAATGGGGATAAAATCCCCAAATTGTGTACCCTAATCCGTGAAGCATCTAGGAAATTTCCCCTAGATTCTTTACTATGTGTATTAAGGTGCACAAGATGGCTAAGGGCTCGAGGCCCCGCCCATGGAAACCTTAATACGTAAAGAACCCGAGTAACAACCTAATTGCGCTTCAATTAAATATGAAAAAATGAAATTCGAAGGGAAATAAACCTGGAAATCATGAGTAATCGTGACTAAGTGTAAAACCCCTCAAGAATCTGGCAAAAAATGACCCTAAATCGTCGTGAATAAAGCATAGCGAGATGAAACCCTAGAATCGCGAAAATCGCCTCAAAGAGAGACAATGGGTGTGGGTTGTGAAGGATGAGAATTGTGGGTGTGAAGTTGGTTTTTACAAACTTCACACCCCTTATTTTTTTAAAACTTAAAACCCTCTACTTTTAAAAATAGCCAAAAGGACCCTGTCCTATTTTATTAATAATGAACTATATATTATAAATACCTATCACTAAGTAAAATAGTTATTTAGGTAAGTTAAAATTCAAACCTCGCAAATTTGAAAAATTATCTTTAAAAAAGCCCAATATTGACATAGTTCCGGGCAATATTTAAAAATGTGAAAAATGCGGTCAAAATGAGCCGTAATTCATACGTCGTCTAAATTAACAATTTTCTCGGACTAGACGGAGCGGGATGAAAGTAAATAACTCGTATTTATTATATTTGTCAATTTTTCAGAAAGTAGTGATTAGACGTCATTTTTTTCAATTTTCTCGAGATTTTTAAAATTTTAAAATTGAAAGGAAATATCCTTACTCTGTCATTGACTCAGTAAATTTGAAAATTAAAATACGCGTCTTATGAGGGAAAATTAGGTGTCAACAACTGCCCCCTTCGAAGTTTGAGGATAGCAAAGCCATCCTTGAGCTATGATGTCACGACCCAACTATAGGGCCATGACGGGCACTCAGAGCTAACACACTGAACACCTCTAAACATACATCTCATAAACATTTCTAGGTGGACCATAAAGATAGCTCCTGGATATTATGATCTGTAAGGACATATATCACAATATAACGGCACATCTCTATATAATCTTCAACAGTTATGTCCATCATCACCAACTGACAAGGCTACTAAAATGTTATACAATGATATGGACCGGTAGGGTTATGAAATGCCTAACTATACACATATGTCAGCGAGCCTCTACATAGAATACAAGTGATCATAAGGACCAATACCAATAGACTACAGCTCTGAAGTAAGTGGAGCGCTCCTAAGAATCCGCTGATAAATCACCTACGGGTCAAATCCGTGTACCTGTCTACTTGCGGGCATGAACGCAGCGTCCACAAGAAAGGACGTCAGTACGAACAATGTACTGAGTATGTAAGGCATGAATAGCAACATAATAAGAAATATAGAACATAACATGAGATAACGATAACCTCTATGTCTGATTGCCTCTTAGGGCAAATATCATGCATGCTTAGTCTTTTCATAAAAACCTTTCTCATACTTGTATAACATAATAGTGCTACGGAACCTGCAGCCCGATCCATATATATATATTATATTGCTGCAGAACGTGCGGCCTGATCCATACCCATATATCCCGCGTCCGGGAGGATGTCATGATATACCAACTGATCTGGTGGCTATGCGTATATAATGCCTCACCTTTCCCCATATCCCCTATATATATACGCACACACACGTCCGGGCATCCCGCGTCCAGGACGATGTCATGATATACCAACTGATTTGGTGGCTATGCGTATATAACACCTCACCTTTCCCCATATCCCTTATATATATTTGTGTGTGTGTATATATATATACATATATATACACACACACACACACACACACACACATATATATATATATATATATATATATATATATATATATATATATATATATATATATATATATATATATATTATATTGCTGCAGAACGTGCAGCCTAATCCATGCATGCTACTTATATATATATATATATATATATATATATATATAAAGGGGATATGGGGAAAGGTGAGGTGTTATATACGCATAGCCACCAGATCAGTTGGTATATCATGACATCGTCCCGGACGCGGGATGCCCGGACGTGTGTGTGTGTGTATATATATATATATATATAAGTATCATGCATGAGAGCCCAAATAAAAGCTACGACTCTATCGGAGTGACGTAAGGTTGGTAACCTCTGATTTATATCATGACATCGTCCCGGATGCGGGATGCCCGGACGTGTCTGTGTGTGTATATATATATATATATATATATATAAGTATCATGCATGAGAGCCCAAATAAAAGCTACGACTCTATCGGAGTGACGTAAGGTTGGTAACCTCTGATTTATATTATGGAACAATCATCATCGCTATATCTCACCCCGAAGGAACAATTATCATGAGTTGAGATCAACAACAATGAGTAAAATTAAGGAAATCGTGAAATATACTCAACAATCTCATGATAGCATTAAAACCATAAACTTTCGAATTTCTAGAAATAGGATCATCATCATCAACATTATCATCATAAAACATACTTATCTTTCGCATCATAAGAACTCTAAGAATCATGAATCTCTAGCTTTTGGGAATAAGGACATTATGGAAAACATGTATAGGTTCATAAGAAAGGAATCATGCCTTTAGAAAGAAAGGGTTTAGCCTTAACATACCTTTTCGGTCGCCTTAACTTTAACTATTTAACGCTTATCTTATCCTCCCAAACTCGTAAATCTACATTCAAGAGAATTCATATTATTGTTAGGCTTATTGTCATATGCTTGTCTTAAGCCCTCAAATTAATTCCTTTTATGATCTGCCGAAATTCGGGTAGCATCTCCCCTGTTTATATCCCTAGCCCGAAACACAATACCAACAAAACAACAACAATAGCAATACTAATATCAACCACATCATCATCAATACCAAAATATTCCATAAAACATCCCACACGATGTTTTTCAACATACAAAACAATATACACTTCCTTTCTTCTCAATCAAGGAGCATAATCTCATCAACACACCAACAACATTAGATACCATACATATACATGTAAATCAGCCCAACCACACAGCCACAACATGCTCAAAACACTCCATAAACACAGCAACTACAACACAACACTTTATGACCTTTCCTCCATAACTATTTTCACTTTTAAGAATTGATAAACCTTCAAATCAAATCAACATAAGAGATAGGATGAAGAACATACCTTATACTTGAATAAATTTAGCCACAACAAATTTCTTCAAGACCAAACTCACCACACCGTCAAGTAGAAGCAAGAACAATCACCTTTTATGGACT
Organism: Lycium barbarum; assembly: GCF_019175385.1. NCBI lineage: Eukaryota > Viridiplantae > Streptophyta > Magnoliopsida > Solanales > Solanaceae > Lycium > Lycium barbarum. The sequence continues at coordinate 77,717,151 of NC_083347.1, read as the reverse complement.
AGTTTGGTGTAATCTTGTTAAATTCTTGATTTAATGGGCTATAAAAGTTTAGGGGATGTGTTAGGAGATTTATAAAACTCATGGGAGTGTAAAATTCTGAAAACAAAATGGGGTTGATGGGGTTTTTATACCCCTTATAAGTCGGTTCCACCGACTTTCTCAAGTGGGACCCGCGGAAGCCATTTGGCAGTTTGGAGGGTTATTTTAAAATGGCCATAACTCCTTAATCCGATGTCGTTTTGACGAGCAGTTTGTTTCATTGGAAGTTAGACTCGACGAACTTCATTTTAGGATTTGAAACACCTTAAAACTCCTAATATACCTGGAGATATACCCCTCTAAAATTGACCCTAAATTCTGTACAAAATTCTGCCAACTTTTTTTCAAATTTTCGACAAACTTATTTTCTTCAATTTGCTTGGTCCCCGAATATTTCAAAACTCTCCATACATGATATTTATCATTAATAATACTTGATAATAGAAATGTCCTTTGTTTTCAAGATTGTCCTTCCCGGTTATGACTTACGAGATCGTAATTCGTCCTTTACCTCATTGTTACGAACTTCCCATAGCTTGTACATTCCAAAACTTCATGGGAAGTATCCAATACTCCATTAATATGGTGAAGTACGTGGCATGCGCATGCTCTAAAAGTGCAAGGTGTAACATCCTTCCCCCCCTGAGGAATATTCGTCCTCGAATGTTGTAGCTTGCGAGCTTACGACACTTTTATTAGTTTCTTGAAATGGTTGTCCTCCTTTAGTTCCTGATCTCTATGCTCTTATACTATAGGATCATTAGTCTTCTTTCATATCCTCCCAATTCTCTGGCAAACTCATTCATTAGTTCCATATCCTCATGTTCTTATGTTGTAGTCAGTGGGGTCATTTTATTTTCGTAAGCAGGATGCTATTAATGAAGACCATGTTTCCAAGTGCGGGGTCATTTTTGTTTCTTATGACATCCACTACCCCTGAAAATTTGGAATCACATCATTTTTACATACTGCATGACTGTTTCAAATCTGGTGTCGACTGCATCATTATCCTCATACGAAGTCTGCGTTACACCAGTTTGGGACTACGTCACTTATAGTTAAAAATACCCAAATGAGGACTGCACATCAGAGTGCAGTATCATACTCCTCTCATGATAACCACTAACCTTTATGTCCGGAATTACAACATGTAGTCATAATATTCAAGTTAACGACTGCATACTCAAGTGTGGGGCCTTTTCTCATGACAAATGCTATCCCTGAACCAGAATTACATTAACTTGAGATAAACTCCAATAGCAACCGCAAATCTTGATGCAGGAATCACCTTCGTATTTCAAAGATTGTGGACAGCAGCCTCAGAATTACGCTGCCTATTTTTGGCTATATATGGACGGCGACTACAGCCCCTTCTGTACGAAGTCGTATCGCCCAAATCATCATTTTGAGGAACGAAGCTTACCACGGCGGCAAGACTGACATGCTCCTTTTTTGACTCCGGGGAAGAATACCCGCCCGTTGACAGGGCTCACATCTTCCAAAAGGAATAAACTCTTTCTTTGTGAATACGGCACTACCATGCCGATGTCAACTCTTTGTCTTCAAATCGCGTATTGTCAGGATGAAAACTGCAACCACCGTTCGAGCCATAATTAATCCATCTTTACTGACATTCTATATCGATGATCTTAAATTTGCTATCAGAATTATGTCACCTGATTCAGGTGAGAACTGTGCTTACCAAATTTAAGACACCTAATCAGTCAATGCATCAAGGCAAGCCATGCGGCGTCTAGGTCGGGATCTCAATACCTTGATAGAATACTGTTTAGAGGAGGCCAGGCTTCTGTAAGCTATGATTATTTCCTTCAATAGTCTTAAAATTATACATATTTTTTCTAAAATATTCGTGCTCTGCAAAATGAACAAACTTGTCAGCGTAAAACAACTTTACTTAAGGAGAATTTCGTTACCCTTCTTGGTCACTATTCCTTATCATTTCGTCTCAAGATTTCCTTTTGCTTCGTTCTGTTGTTGTTATCCCTATTTAGACATCTAGGCAAACAAGTTAGTGTAAAAATCCTTGCTTGTTCGTTCCTGCATCCACAGAAAAATTCATAATTTTCCTATGTGGTCGACCGCTCTTCCTGCAGATGGACTTCTACCGTTCACATTTCGACAAGACAGAATGCTCAATTATTATTATTTTTTTGAAAATTTATTTTCACAAACAAGAAATCTTTGGATGATGGTTTTGGAAAACAGCAAGCTTATATTTCGGAAGACATATATTTTCTGTAAGTGATAAATTTCGTTGTAATACTAATTTTGAAAAGGATATATTCCACACACAGCCTTTTTAATGTCATGACATTGGTTACCCGAACGAGGTCTCATATCACTCTTTTTGTCTTGAGCTTGACTTGTACTAAATCTTCGAATCCCTTTCGAAAATTTTGCCCCAGCTTATATGAATTTTTGTACCAACTTGAATTTCACCCTATCGAAGGAATTTTTGAGATCCTCTCAAAAATTCTACCACAGTGTAAGAGTGTACTTGTTGATTCCGGATTTTATTGTGTCGAAGGAATTTTTCGAGATCCTTCTCAAAAATTCTATCCCGGTGTAGAAGTTTTAATCAGCTCATTCCTTTGAACTGGTATATCAAAAGAATTTTTGAGGTCCTCTCAAAAATTCTGCCTCGGTTTCCATATAGGGTTGTCTTTGTCTTTCTTTTGCCAAAACATCTCTGAGGTTTGTTAGGGTTTAATGGGAATTTTGTTTGGAACGATTGAGCCTGGGAGAGCGCCTATGTATCCCAAACGGGAATCAAGTCATAACATAGTTCGGGATAAATATATCAAGATTTATTGGTGAGACCGAACTCAAAAGAGCGCCTACGGATCCCAAATTGGAATCAGGTCATAACGTAGTTCGAAATACATGATTTTGGATTTTTTGGGTTAACGTGACCGAGCTTGGAAAAGCGCCTACGTATCCCCTTATAAGTATAGGGAATCAGGTCCTTGCGTAGTTCGTACATAATTTTGTATTTTTTTTTTTTTACTAAAAATGCAAAATTACAAGTAAAGGAAATGCAATTAAAATCAACATAAAACAACAAAAACTATGAATCTTTGTAGCCGTCTTCTTTCTCAAACATAGTATCTCTTGATGGCATCTGAATTTATTGCTCTTGGCCACTCTTGGCCATTCATTTCAGCGAGGACAACTGCTCCTCCTGATAACACCTTTCGCACTGTATAAGTCTCGCGATAATGATATAAACAAATGCGGAAGTAATGAGAATCCAACCTCAGTATCTGGTCTGGTCATACAAGAGCTTTTCCAATACTACAAGTCTGAATAATACATAAAAATCTCAAATGATGTCTCGAAATAGCAATAAGACATAAATAGTAAGAAGAGTCTTTGAGCAGCAAATATCCTCATGTTCACCTTGAATAGACTCGGCAGCAACCTCGATAATCAGCCACGAGGGGTAGAAGCAGATCTAACCAGGTACTCTGCATTCATAAAAGAATGCAGCAAGCGTAGGTCAGTAGAAACAACAAGTACTGGTAGGTATCTATTACACCTCGGAAAATGTCATGTCATTGCACAGTTTATAGATTAACGCAGGGAAAGAAGTATATGATGTTTCTACGAGTAAGAAGTAGTACTTAACGGTTTCCATTAAGATTCCAAAGACGTTTGAAGCACGAGAAGAAAGTTCATTAAAGAATGTTAAGCATAAGCCGTGTTTTGAAAAGGGGTTTTGCAAAGCACCGAGTTAACGTGAACTTAATGATGTCTTAAAGAAGAATTATAATGCCCCTTAGATTGTTAATGAAGTACTAAACATGTAGTAAGAAGGTTCCATAAGCATCGGAGGCAAAACGAGTCGACGAGGACAAGCTTCGAAAAACTGTGGATTGTACGGTTCACTATACGGACCGTATAAAAGATACGGCCCATATACATGACCGTATATCCTGCCCAGAATTGGGGTCTCCACTGGAACCATTATACGGTCACACATACGGACCGTATAAATTATACGAACCGTATGTGTGTCTGTATAACTCGGTTGGGACAAATTTTTAAATTGATATAAGGGACCCCAAGTTCATTTATTTCATTTCATTTTCTCTCCAAACCTCAAGAAGTCTCTAGAACTCTCTCCACACTTCATCTACAAGAATCCAAGAGAAATTAAGGATCAACTTCGTCAAACCAAGGAAATCAAGTGCAAAAAGCTCACTAGGGTTCATACAAGTCAAGAAAACTCTTTGGATTAAAGCTAGGGTTTTTCTTCAAGTGAAAGATTATCATCCAAAACTTGCTCCTACACAATCAAAGGTTAGTTTTATGATTCATCCATGCTATTTAGACTATTGAGGGGTTGAAAGACTTGGATTATAGAAGGAAATAGAAAATGGGTTACAAATATGAGAATAGTGACATTTTGAGTAGTAGCTTAATATGAATCATGATTCTTTGTATGTTACGAGTATAGTTATGTTATACATAATATTAAGAACATGGGAGAAACGTTATATGAGGATGAATGTAATGTTGTAATATGACCAAGGTTATGGATGATTTGAAATGGAATTGGGAGACTTGAGTAATGTGGGGTGAATGAATGTTGTTGATTATGATATGATGAATGTTATTATTGACGTTTGGGAGTTGATATATGATATGGAAAAAGTTGTATTGACAAAGGAGACACTGCCCAATTTTCTCTAGCTTTAGTTCAAGCATGCTTACGTTATCGATTATCTAATATTAGTACGAACTCTCTTGAAGGTAGAAAAGTGAATATTGGAGGGGAACGTTCAAGTGATAAAGTAACTAAACGGAAAGGTATGTAAGGCTAGTCCTTTCTTTCTAAGGCATGATTCTTACGACATGATTTTCCCTATCTCTCCATGACTTTCTTACATTCCGGAAATTATGAGCCTATGATATAAAGAGCTTCTCATGAGATAAAGTTAAGAAATATGTTATGAAAATGATGATGATGAGTTTAAGTCTAGAATTCCAAATCTCATGATGCGATTCTTATGAAGTGAATGATTCCTTGATATTATCCACTGTTGTTACACGCACCTTAAAATACTAGTTCCTTCAAGGTGAGGCAGGATGCTTATGAATACTCCATAATCGAATCGGGGGTTCATGACCTTACGTCACCCCGATAGAGTTATAGTTGTGTTTGAGTTTTTATGCATCATTCATGGTAAGTATATGATAAGGAGATTACACCGTGCCTATATGGCCGGGCAGACACCACTAAGGTGGGCAACGTATACACCATGTCTAGATGGCATGGGCAGACACCACTAGTGGGCGGCATGAGATGTTTACCCCGGACGGCGGAGGCCTGGACGCCGGCTAATGATGATCACACCGTACCTATATGGTTGGGCAGCTTATATACGCATACATGATATGATGATGTTTATGAAGTAAGTTAGTATGCATTATTCAATCTTAAGTGACAGTCAGTTACAGGTTGTTCTTTACTTGATTTCTCCTTATTTCATCGATATATTATTATTGTTTATGCTTTACATACTCAGTACAATGTTCATATTGACATTCTTTCTTTTTGGACGCTGTGTTCATGACCACAGATAGACAGAGAGACGGTGCGGATCCATAGGAGCTTATCAGCAGATTGTTAGGGGCAGTCCATTATTCCGGAGGTGCTATTTTGATACATTAATTTGTTTACATATTTGGGCACGACGGGATCTTGTCCCGCCCTTATGTCTAGTACTCTAGTAGAGGCTCGTAGATACGTACGTGTGGGTATAAGTTGTGTCCCATGATGATGTCAGTGTACATTTTTGTATATTTTTTACAGGCGCCCACCTTCAAATACGGGTATTCCATTTCAAAGCTCTGGCACACAAAGCAGAGTATGCCTCAGGATCTCGGCACACAACACGAGATTTCATTTCATTTTAAGGCTCCGGCACACAAACCGGAGTATGCATCAAGGTCCTCACACACAATCCAGGACTCCTCCCCATTCAAAGCTTCGGCACACAACCCGATCTTTTCATCAGGGTCCCGACATACAACTTTGTAGTCAATTTTAATCCATGGCTCGGTGTTTGGTCACCCCTCTAGCAATACATCATTTTCCTCCCCAAATTATTTTCCCGAACTACAATCGGTCTGACTCCCATTTCAGGGATGTGTAGGTAGCTCAAATTCGAGCATGACCGTTCTTCGTCCTATACTTGCTAGGACCATTCTAACAACACTGGGCAAAATTTTGATCGGATGATCAAAATTTTCCATAACATCCATTAGTTGTCACCTTTCGAACTACATTGACCTGATTCTCGTGATTGACGAGATATGTAGGAAGCTCTATGTAGAGTTCGGTCACATCGGGGCAATAATCATTCTTTCCCCAGCAAGTATACAATCTTGCACCCTCCCAGCGTCTCGTAGCTTGACACTGGGGCAATTTTGGAAGCGACGACGTGGGTACGCGAATATTTTTCGGCCCTGAACAATCCTTCCCTTTTATCATTCTTCTTTCTATCACAACCCTGCCGACGGACTAATAAGAGTATTGCCAAAGCTCTATCAACGTCTGGCTTTTTTCTCCGTACATATCCTTTTAGCAATTCTTTGTCGAGCCAAAATAGGCTACATGTCAACGTCTTTGTCCGAACACTCTTTCATTGTCTTCGGTCGAAGAGGGACAAGCTGTTGACACCTAATTTTGGCTTGACGTGCTTAAATTAACGTTTTGGGGGACCTTGATTCGTTAAAGAGCACAAAATACATTTTTTACATTTTTTCGACAATTTATTGATGATTATCCTTATTTTAGGAATTTTATCAATTTATTGTCATTTTTTAAGAATCATTATTTTGCACATGTACAGCGTAATATTATCATTTTTGTGCAATTAATAATTGTCTCTTTATTTTATAGCAGTACATTTTCATATCTTATACATTAATAATTAAATTTCATACTTACACATGTATTAATTAACTATATTTTAGTACAGTCTGTCAGTGCAGAGAAAATCGGAGCAATTAATTTTTAAACGCAGAACAAAATTCGATCAAGTCAAGGTCTCGTCACCTTTTTAAAAGTTGACATTTGAGGTGATGGGTTGGGTTCTTGATCCATTGATTAATAAATTTTTATACATTGGTTAAAAGGGTGAAATCCCCATTGGATAATAACCTATGGATTAAAATAAGCATTGAGGAGACAAAGGGGTGCAATCTTCTATTCTTTGGACAAAACAAGGGGGCCATTTTGCATTATAAGAAAAGGGAGGGGGTATTCATCTTCTACATATATTTACACACACACACAAACACTCAAATTTTTAAACCTAATAAAAACATTTCCCATCTCCTCTCCTCCACTTCACAAACAGCAGCCGCCGCCGCCAGCCCTCCACACCGGAGCTCCGAGCTCCGGCGAACACCCACTCACGCACCATAACACCATCTTGTCTCTTTCTCCTCCCTTCCTCCTCTTCACCCACAAAACAGCCGCCGACCACCGCCCCCACACATCACCAACGCCCTACAAAATCACTACTAAATAGCCCTTTCTCTATTCTCAAAGCTTCACCATCGTCACTACCGTCTCCTCACCAGCGAAACTCCGATCAAATAGCGGCAACTCTCATCGCCGCTGAGCAGTCACCACACCAACCCACTACCACCAGTGACGCGAAACAGCCACCATTCCGAGCTCCACCATCATCTCCGACGAATCCCGTTTGTTTTGTGTTTTGTACATTTTTCGTATACGTATAATTGTGTTTGTTTGTTATGCTACTGTTGGGATATTTATTTGCGTTTCCAGGCAATACTTTTGTCCCGTTTCAAATCTGGCCGGAGTTGAATTTTCCCGTGACTGTTTGAGTTCTCCGGCCAGCGTTTAAATGATTAATTTTTGCTATTGTTTTTTTTTGTTTGTTTTTGGACTAATTTCTTACAAGATTTTTATAGATGTTGTTGCTGCCATTGTTGGGCTGTTTTTGAGTATTTTCCGGTGACTTCTTTGTTGCCAGAGAATCTCCGTCTTGCTTTTTGTTGTTGCTGCTTATTGTCACTGTTTTTTTGGCTTTTCCCCGCGACGTTGCATTTGTTTCAATTTATATGTTGCTGCTCTTTTTTTTCGGTTCGCATGATGGCTTCTCTTAATTTAGTTACTGATTTTATCCGTTTCTAGAAATATCACGATAAGTCGATTTGCTGGTTGTTTCTAATGATTTTTAACATTTCTCTTGCTAAATAAATGTTGGCTTTGTGCCCAAAAAAAAAAAAAAACTTTTGGCGGTCAATGGTACTGTTAACTTTTTTATCGCATTTAGTTAAATTCATTTGGGCGAATACTAAACCCAAATGCCCGATGAAGAAATTTCCGTCGATTTCCAAGGCCTCCCATGTACAAAAGACGGGTTTTTTATTTTAAGTTTATTCATTATTTTTTTTATTCATCCGATAGTTATTTGTTCTCTTACTAATATTTTTACTAAGTGTTTATACAGGTACCTGGAGATACATCCCGAAGACGACACTCGGAAGGAACCCAAAGACTTCATCGAATAACTGTTTGTATTTACTTTCCGCATTTTTTTTTATAACTATACAAAACATAAACTCATAGTATAGTGGAAACTTTATTTTTTGGAATGACGGGTTGATATATTTATTTACTTGTCGCCTTGTTTGTTAAACTTAAAATCGTCATTCGCTTTAGGCAAGACTTAGGCCGTCAATACTTTTATAACTGTATTAAATTGACTTGGTATAAATACTTTGTTAAATAAATTCACACTTTTGACGTTTAGGCAAAAATGCTAGTCCATCCTTTATTTTATATTCTTTATACACTCTTAATACAACTTACATTTTATATTGTTTCGTGTACACTAATACATATTTTAATTAAGTTAAATCCACATTTTGACGCTAGGCAAATATAAAGTCGGCCGTTTACAAATCTTTTATTCTTTAGAGGTATTACACATTTTCACTCATTTTGTATCCACAATTTCTTATATTTATTTTTTTACCAATACTTTTTACAATTATTTTGTTCCTTATTCTTTTGATAGGATATTCATTAAACAAACACTCTTTTTAACTAAACGGTAGAAACAAGTCAAATAAACTTTACTTTTCTGAATAATTTTGCCATATAAACTCGTTACACCAATGAATATTCGTAGATTATTTTTACATTCTTTACGGACTAATATACCTAGTTATACAACTCTTTAGATATTTTATGTTTGATATACACTCTTTTATTCTTGAAAATACATTCTTTATTTATTTAATATCCATGCATTCTTACATAGACGCACATTCTTTATATCCTTGATATATATATATATATATATATATATATATATATATATATATATATATATTACATAGTCTTACATATTTTTTTATATATATATATTCTTAATATAGTTACACATTCTTTACACTAACATATATACGGTCTTTGTACTAACAGATATACTTTTATACTTACGAGGTACATTCTCTTTATACTATTTTATATATTCTTTTTTACTATACATCCTTTATGAATACTTGATACTTGATATAAATACATTTTTATACACTGTATATATTTAGTATATTATCACTTAGTGTAGCTTTTGATCAAGTCATAATATTTTGAAAACAGGTAATAATAATGATAAATAGATAGATAATCCCCCTCTAGTGTTCAGTTAAACTAAGTTTAAGGACTTTCTTCGGACAGGCTCTGAGGGATGCTTAATACCTTCCCCTTGGGGTAAATAAAACCCTTATCTAGAATCTCATAGGCTTCGTGGACTAAAAATGGAGTAGACACACAAATACACATAGGTTTCCTGATTTTCCTAAAAAATAAGGTGACGACTCTAACCCTTTTAAAACCAGTTAGAAGAACCGTGAAGTTGCAAACTATCTTGGACCCGTTCAAAATAGGGCGTAACAGAATGGCGACTCTGCTGGGGATAACCTTGGTTTTGACCTTAACAGACTTAGTTTAAGTGAACACTTGAGGGATATGTGATTATTTATTTGTTTTTATTATTATTACTTGTTATGTATATATCATGAACTGCTACAATATTATCTTTGAAAGGACGCGAGCAAAGCCAAACTCGTGTTCCTTATTTGTTTGAAGACTAAATGTTACTGCTTTCTTTATACTATCATCGCACTTTCAATTGAGTCTTTGGCCGTACACATACACACATTGTGCACGCGAGTTGTGCTTTGCACTCCTCCGAACCTTCTTCAAACTCCATAGTTTCAGAGATTGGTGGGCTAGTTTTACTACTTGCCATCTCGCAGTTATCCGAATATTCTTTATCAGCTTAGGTGAATCTACTCTTAGATTTCTTAGGCCGTTGTACGTATAAATTTGATCACTGCCCTAGCCGGATTAATTTCATTCTTTATTTGTCACATATCCTTTATTTGCTACATGTTCTTTGTATCTGACATATTCTTTATTTTTTTCACATACTGTATATATTAGACATTCTATAGTTGTACATATATACTAGACATACATATATACTAGACATATCTTCTTCCGCCTCATCTACTTTATCGGACAATTTTGGTTGACTTGTGTTGAGCTTGGAACCTTTCCAAACCCTCACACCCATTTTTTGGTCTTTACGACCACCCTCACAGCCACATTATTTTTCATACCCATTTTCGGCCTTTGCTACCATCATTTTGACTTTACCATTCTTTTTTAATACAAAACAGCCCTGTACATTCTTTCCATCTCCAGAACAGACTTTTCCAGGTCCGAATTCTTATTCATAGCCTCACTTATTTTCAATACAATCACCAATTCATAGAAATCATACAAATCACATACAACACCGTATCTGCCCGAACTACGTCTGACCTGATTCTTGTCCTGGCAAGATACGTAGGCAACCCTACACAAGGGTTCGGTCTCCCCACTGTTTCAGAATAATTCACCGGAATAAAAAAAAAACTGGGACAATTATTTTGGAGTAGTTAAAAGACTCTCTTCAAAAAAGGTTTCTAAGAGCGTCAATCAACCCCTTGAAATCCAAAACCCAACAGAGGCAATGCCAGCCTTACCCCAACCATCACCCAGTTTTGGTCCCAAATTATGGGATATAAGCTTTTCTTCTTCCAAGCATCGCAAGCCATGAGAACTTTGGCGTGTCGGCCTTTATTTTTCAATCCCAAGGGTTCAACACATGTAAATCCTTCCCCCCTCAACTATACAATAATCGTGCCAACTGATAAGGAGTAATGTCAAAGATCCACAAACAGTTTGGTACCCAATCATTGCAACCTTACCGATGGGCGCGGAGTATTTTTAGAATGTCCATAAAAGTCGGCATTCCCCCTTATCACCTTGTCAGCGGATGCGGATTATTTTTTAAAAGCTCCGTTGACGCTGACATTTCCTCATAGCCAACCATGCCAAGGGATGCGGAGTAGTGTCAAAGCTCTGGCAACGTCTGACCTTCTCCTCCATAATAATCTTGTCAATGTACTGTAGTAATGTCAAGGCTCCATCTACAGTTGACCTCCTTCTGCTCGGCTGCCTGTTAGAGTATTTTCAATGCTCTGGCTGCGATCGGCTCATTTTTTCTGACCGCCTACCATAGTACTGCCCAAGCTCTGAGCCTATGATTGGTCTCTTCCTGGATAATTTTCAAAAGCCCCATGTCTGCGATGGACACACCCTTTTGCCATCTGTCGGAGTACCTGCAAAACTCTGCCTTCAATCGGCACCTCTTTTCTTACCTCTCTGAACGAACTACGCGCACATGATTCTCATAAAAAAATGAGATACTTAGGCAACCCTTCTCGGGTTCGGTACCCCTTATTCAAAAAATACAAAAAATAAATAAATTTTAGATTCATGTCTTTGACTTGATTGGTACCAACACAGTTAGGAATGTGCATAGGAAAGAAACAAGTAACAATCGATAGAGTGGAGAGGACTGACTTCGTGGTAAACCATAGATTCTTTTGGTACCTCTCATTCACACTTTAAGTGACACTTGAAAAATTCTCTTGCATGCTTATAAGACAAGAATAAAACCAACCTCATTGTTTCATGTGCATTGTGTGGTGAGATTTAGATAACGTTCAATTGCATTTGCATTGTGATCTAGAACTTGGCCTGAATGTCTGTTGAGGTGAAATTATGAGTAACACTTGGTATAGGAAAGGATCGTAGGCCTTCTTTGACTCATTTGAGCCTTTCTAGCCTACCAAATGACGTTATCCCTAGCATTCCCCCTTTGAGCCTAAAGCCTTTTCTTTGACAACCACATCATAAGCCTATACCATTTCTGAGTGCTTACATGCACTAGCCCTCTCTTGGCCCAACCTCCCTGAGCTAGCGTCCTAGAAATGTGCAATCTCGGATAAAGATCCAAGCTGAAGCTTCCAATGACAAAAGGATACAAAAGTCCCATAAAAACAAAGATGAAGAACGACCTCCAAAGCAAGAAGGAGACCAACAAAAAAAAAATCATCAGACATCATTCAGGATCTCGGGCATACAACCCGTCATTCATCTTTATTTTTCACATTCCGGCATACAACCCGGAATTAACATCAGGACTTCGGGCATACAACCCAGGTCAATTCTCTTAATCCCCACAGAGTCTCGGGCATACTGTTACACCTCGGAAATTTTTCCGTACTTGTGTGATGAGTAGAACAATGAAGGACTTGAGTGTATGGTGTTTTACTGAGTCGGGAATGGCTAATTTTGCATTTTTAGAAATAATAAAGTTGCAGAAAAATTTTCACCCAGTGGTCGTATATGGCACTATACGGCCCGTAAAGTGATTTACGGACCGTATAGTGCAATCGTCTTTCATTGCGTCAAAAATCTCAAGTTTCTGTTAAGTGTTGAAATGGTTAAAAACGACCCAGAATACGGCCCGTAAACTGGTTTACGGACCGTAAACCAGGTCGTAAACTACCAGGTCCCTCAGCCAAGACTTTCTGTAAATGTTGAATATGGTTAAATACGACCTAGTTTACGGCCCGTAAACTGGTTTACGGACCGTAAACCAGGTCGTAAACTGCCATGTCCACCAGCCAAACTCTCTGTTTTTGGAATGCTTAAATACGACCACAGTGGACGACCCGTAAATCAAAATACGGTCCGTAAACTGCAGTTTACGAACACTGTTTATCCCGAAAGAAATTCATTAAACATCATCTTTTGAGTTATTAAAAGGAACTTAAGCCTCATTTTATTTCATTCTTCATTCATACAACTCAAGAACACTCTAGAACTCTCCAAATACTTCCTCCATAAGAATCTAAGAGAATCAAGGGAAAGCTAAAGATCAACAACACAAAACCTATGAAATCAAGTGCAAGAACACATCAAGGGATCATCTAAGTCAAGTAATTCCCAAGAAGGTGAAACTAGGGTTTTGTCCAAAGTGAAGTATTGCAACTCAAGACTTGTTCAACCAACATCCAAGGTAAGTTCCATGATATATTCATGTTGTTCAAGGCATTGAAAGGCTTAGACACTTGAAATGTAGAAGAACATAGAAATGGGTCATTATTAAGTGAATAGTGACATGAACGAATGATAGTGGAATTGAACTACGAATATTGGAGTGTTGTGAGTACAAATACGTTATAAATGATGTTTATATCATGAAACAAGCGTTAAACGCATGAAAATGCAAGGACGAGTCATAAGGCTAATTATGAGGGAAATTGGAGGAAAATGGTGGATTTTGCTAAATGTACGTAAACGACGATTGTTGATTTCGATATTGTGAGTAATGCTATGAATGTTGGGAGTTAATATAAAACATGGGAAAAATAGTATAAACAAGAGAAGCGCTGTCCGACTTCTCTTAGAATTAGCGACGCGTTCTTGTAGTTAGTATGCTAATGTTGATATGAATTCTTTATGAAGGTAACGACACGATATTGAAGGAGAACGAGTGAGCGATATCTTAGCTAAACGACCAAGGTATGTGAGGCTAGTCCCTTCTTTCTGATGGCATGAATCTTGTAGCACGAAATTCCTATTCTCTTCATGAGTTCTTATAGTCCGAAAGGCTAAGAGTCTAACTCCTTAATGTCTATATAAGATGAGGAATACGATATGATGATGCTAGTATAATGATGATGTTAATTATCGCTTACACTCACCGTATGTACTAGTTCCTTCATGGTGAGGTAGAGTATCAATAGTTGTTCTATAATGGAATCGGGAGATCACGACCTTACGTCACCCCGATAGAGTAAAGTTGATCTTGAGCCTTATGCATGTATTACAATGAGATAAGTATTTTATGATGAGTATATTATTATTATGAGCATTTTATGATAAGCATGACATGAGCATTTCACACCGTGCCTAGTTGGCCGGGCAGTCACCGCCAAGGCGGGCAGCTATACGGATACACCATGACCTTCGGGCATGGGCAGACACCACTAGTGGGCGGCATGAGATGGTACCCCGGACGCGGGAGGCCTGGACGCGGGCTAATATTATTGATTATCACACCATTCCGACATGGACGGGAAGCTTGCATATGATGCATATATGTTATGAGGATGAGTATGAGTAAGATGGCACGCGTGAATTCCTTTATGATTATCAGATAGATCCAGATATTTCATGTTGATGTTATCACTATATTGTTGATGTTTTCTTTCATTGTTTATGCTTCTCATACTCAGTACAACATTCGTACTGACGTCCTTTCTTCGGACGTTGTGTTCATGCCCACAAGTAGACAGAGAGGAGAGCTTGGCCCAGATCCTCAGTAGCAGTCAGCTGGTTGAAAGCACTCCATCGTCCGGAGGTGCTTAGGATTATCCTTTTGTTATATATATATGCATATTTTGGGCACGACGGAGTCTTGTTTCATCCATGTATATACAGTATGTTAGTAGAGGCTCGTAGATACGCAGTGTGGGTTAGATGGTCTCACAAGACGTTTTCATATGCGTGTATATTATTTTGATGGCCGAAAGGCAATTGTATATAAAGTATTTATGTTTGTTTAATTATGATTTTTCCTACAACTGGTATGTAAATTGATAAAAGAATATTAAATGAGCAAGATAAGTAGTAGAGTGAGCGGTGCTCGGTAACTAGCTCCGGGTACCCGTCGCGGCCCTAGCTGGGTCGTGACAGAAGTGGTATCAGAGCAGTTCGTCCAAGGAAGTGTTTACGAGCCGTGTCTAGTAGAGTCTTGTTTATGGTGTGTTGCGCGCCATGCTAATAAACAAGAGGCTACAGGGCATTTAGGAAAGTGACCATCCTTCTTCTCATGAAATCGTGCGATAGAGCCATGCTTAGGATTATGTTATTCCTAAAAGTGCGTTATGGTTTTAGAAAATGCCGCCAAAAGGAAAAGCTACAGCTGCCCAGAAGGGCAAAGCTACGACAAAGAGGCAGGCGGAAAGAGAGCCTCCGGCAAATGTAGAGGAAAGCGAATCGCAAAGTGAGGCCATGCCCAATGTAGAAGAGCAGGGAGGAGCCTCAGCTCCGATTCCGCCACCGGGTGCTTCGGGTCAACAAGTGTCCGAGGCCATCCATTTATTGACACAATTGGTTGCCGCTCAGGCACAACGACAGGATGCGGGTCCAAAGGATCGTTCAGCTAGTACGAGAGCCCGTGACTTTATGGCCTTAAACCCTCCGGAATTCTTTGGGTCAAAACCAGATGAAGATCCGCAAAATTTTATTGATGAGATGTTGAGGACTTTAGAGATTATCCATGCTTCCGAGACCGAATCCGTGGAGTTGGCTTCTTATAGACTCCACGATGTGGTGGTGTTATGGTATAAGAATTGGGTGATAACAAGAGGAGAAAATGTTCCACCTCCCGTATGGGAGTTTGTAGATGCCTTTATTCGTCACTACTTGCCACCCGAAGTCCGCCCAGCTAGAGCGGACAAGTTCCTGAATTTAAAGCAAAGGGGTATGAGTGCCCGAGAGTATAGCATGCAATTCAACTCATTGGCCCGATATGCTCCGACTATGGTGGCCGACATGGGAGACAGAATCTATAGATTTGTGAGTGGTCTGGGGCCACATTTGTACAGAGATTGTTTGACGGCCTCCTTGCAAGACGGGATGGATATTTCCCGGATACAGGACCATGCTCAGAATCTCGAGGAACGACAACGACAGCAAAGAAGTGATCGTGATTGTGACAGAAGACAAGGTAAGAGGGCTAGATCTATGGGAGAGAGCAGTGAGTATAGAGAGGGACCGAGACAGACACATCCCAGGCTCTCAGGTCAGTCCGCGACTAGTGCGCCTCCCAAATTCTCAGACAGGAGGTTCGATCGCTCTTTTCAGTCAGGGCAGGGTCAGAGTTCGAGGGCCCCAAGTTCTCAGTATCAGGGAGATTTTAGTCAGAGGAGACCTCCAGTACCGCGGTGTAGCCAGTGTGGCAAATTACATTCCGGACGGTGTCGTCAGGGTTCGGATTCTTGTTATGCTTGCGGGCAAGTTGGTCACATGATGAGAGATTGCCCCTCAGCGAGAGATAGAGCTGGGACTCAGCCTACAGGTTCAGCGGCGGGTTCTTCTTCAGCATGCCCGACAACACAGACTCCTCAGACTACAGCAGGTAGAGGCAGAGGTAGAGGGGGAGCATCTAGTTCAGGTGCTGTTCAGCCCCGTGTGTATGCTTTAGCTGGGCGACAGGATCTCGAGTCTTCCCCAGATGTTGTCACAGGTACCCTGACTATATTTTCCCGTGACGTATATGCTCTGATTGATCCAGGTTCTACCTTCTCATATATTACTCCGTATATCGCTGATTGTGTTGGGGTGAGACCCGAGCCAATTAAACCTTTCGAAGTATTCACTCCGGTTGGTGATCCTGTAATAGCGAGGCAAGTATATAAGAACTGTGTAGTCATTATACGTGATCGTCAGACAAAGGCTGATTTGATTGAACTTGAGATGATAGATTTTGATGTAATTATGGGTATGGACTGGTTGGCGTCATGCTATGCTAATGTTTGTTGCCGGACAAAGGTAGTTCGATTTAAATTTCTGGGAGAGCCCATACTCGAGTGGAAGGGTAATACAGTTTCCCCAAAGGGTAGGTTTATTTCCTACCTTAAGGCGAGAAAGATGATAGCCAAGGGTTATATTTGTCATCTAGTTCGGGTTCATGACACGGAAGCGGAAGTGCCAACTTTCCAGTCTCTCCCGGTAGTGAATGAATTCCCAGATGTGTTTCCCGACGAGTTACCAGGCCTTCCTCCAGAAAGGTAAATCGATTTTTCTATTGATGTAGTACCCAACACCGAGCCTATTTCTATTCCTCCCTATCAAATGGCTCCAGCAGAGTTGAAAGAGCTAAAGGCACAGCTGAAAGACTTACTCGAGAAGGGTTTTATTAGACCCAGTTCATCACCATGGGGAGCACCGGTCTTGTTCGTGCGAAAGAAAGATGGGTCGCTACGAATGTGTATTGATTATAGACTGTTGAACAGGGTGACTGTGAAGAACAGATATCCCCTTCCCAGAATCGACAACTTGTTCGACCAATTAGAAGGTGCTAAGTGGTTTTCTAAGATAGACCTAAGATCGGGTTATCATCAAGTGAGGATCAGAGAAGAAGACATTCCCAAGACAGCCTTCAGAACGAGGTACGGCCATTACGAGTTCCGAGTGATGTCGTTTGGGTTGACAAATGCCCCGGCGGTGTTCATGAATTTAATGAATAATGTGTTTAGGTCGTTCTTGGATCTTTTTGTGATAGTGTTTATCGACGATATCCTGGTATATTCTCGCACAGAGTCAGAACATGCAGATCATCTAAGAATTGTTCTTGGCGTTCTTTGAGATCGGGAATTGTATGCAAATTTTTCGAAGTGCGAGTTTTGGCTAAAATCCGTGGCATTTCTAGGTCATGTTATTTCAGGTGATGGTATCCGAGTCGACACTCAGAAAATAGAAGTTGTGAAGACTTGGCCAAGGCCTACGACACCTACGGAAGTTCGTAGTTTTCTTGGGTTAGCAGGATATTACAGGAGATTTGTAGAGGGCTTCTCATCTATTTCAGCCCCATTGACGAAGTTAACTCAGAAGTTGGCTAAATTCCAGTGGGATAATGCCTGTGAGCGTAGTTTCCAAGAGTTAAAAAATAGGTTGACCTCAGCGCCAGTGCTAACACTTCCAGAAGGGTCCGATGGCTATGTCGTATATTGTGATGCCTCCGGTGTTGGAATAGGATGCGTATTGATGCAGCATGGAAGAGTCATTGCATATGCCTTGAGACAGTTGCGACGGCATGAACAGAATTATCCGACTCATGATCTCGAATTGGCCGCGGTTATCCATGCCTTAAAAATATGGAGGCACTACTTGTATGGTGTACGTGTTGACATCTATACGAACCACAAAATCCTCCAATATATTTTCAAACAGAAGGAGTTGAACCTGCGGCAAAGGCGATGGTTAGAATTACTAAAGGATTACGATGTGAACATTCTATATCATCCAGGGAAGGCGAATGTAGTGGCAGATGCATTTAGCCGCCGATCGATGGGTAGTTTATGTGGAGTTCCTTCGGAAAAGCAGGAAAATGGTTCGTGAGCTCCATCAACTAGCAAGTCTCAGCGTACGTGCGACTGATGCAGGAGATGCAAGTATTAGCATCAATGACCCCACAGTTTCATTATTGAATCTAGAGGTGAAGGAACGGCAATATAAGGATTCCCAGCTAAGCCATTATCGAGATCTAGCTCACGAAAAAGAAAAGTCTCCATTTGAAGTTTCCATAGAAGGGGTCCTTAGATATCGGGGCAGGTTTTGTGTACCGGATGTGGCAAACTTACGCCAACGGATTTTAGAGGAAGCACATTATTCCCGGTATTCTATTCATCCAGGTGCAACCAAGATGTACCACGACCTTAAGTTGCTATATTGGTGGGATGGCATGAAGCGAGACATAGCAGGGTTTGTAGCCCAATGTCCAAATTGTCAGCAAGTGAAAGCCGAACATCAAAAGCCAGGAGGTTTATTGCAAGCAATGGAAATTCCTACGTGGAAATGGGAAGAAATTAATATGGATTTTGTGGTAGGATTACCCCGTACGCGAGGGAAGTATGATTCTATATGGGCGATCGTGGACAGGCTCACAAAAGCAGCTCATTTTCTCCCCGTCAGGACTACATATTCAGCGGAGGATTATGCTAAATTGTATCTCAAGGAGATTGTACGACTTCATGGTATTCCTTCGGCCATTGTCACGGATAGAGGGGCGCAGTTCACAGCCAAGTTCTGGAAGTCCTTTCAAGAAGGTCTAGGTACTCAAGTTAAGCTCAGCACGGCGTTCCACCCACAGACCGACGGGCAAGCCGAGCACACTATTCAGACCTTAGAAGATATGCTACGAGCATGTGTGCTGGACTTCGGTGGTAGTTGGGATGAGCATTTGCCTCTTATTGAATTTGCCTATAATAACAGCTATCATTCCAGTATCCAAATGGCTCCATATGAAGCCTTATACGGAAGAAAATGCAGATCTCCAATTGGATGGTTTGAAACCGGAGAAGTATAATTGATAGGCCCCGACTTGGTCCAACAAGCAGTTGAAAAGGTTAAAGTGATTCGAGACCGACTGTTAACAGCTCAAAGTCGCCAAAAGTCTTATGCGGACAACCGCCGACGGGATTTAGAATTTCAAGCTAATGATTGGGTATTCTTGAAAGTCTCGCCAATGAAGGGAGTAATGAGGTTCGGCAAAAAGGGGAAATTGAGTCCAAGATACATTGGACCTTATCGAATCATCCGCAAGGTGGGTAGAGTAGCCTATGAATTGGACTTGCCTTCAGAGCTCGAATCTGTACACCCAGTATTCCATGTTTCGATGCTCCGCAAGTGTATTGGAGACCCCACGAGGATTGTTCCGATTGATGATGTACAAGTGACAGAGAAGTTGACATACGAAGAAGTGCCCATTGCTATTTTGGATAGACAAGTGCGAAGGCTTCGGAATAAAAAGGTTGCTTCAGTAAAAGTGCTATGGCGGAACAATAATCGGGAAGAAATGACTTGGGAAGCAGAGGAAAAGATGAAATCTATGTACCCCCATTTGTTCCAATCCCCAGAAGAGATTCAAGATGAGACGTCGACGATATAAGGTATGAATGTTTTTAGTTTATGTTTTTAGTCGTGTGTGGCCATAAATATGCTGATATGGTGATATAGCCCTGTGAGGCGATGATATTATGGGTCGTTGTGGTAAATTGGTAGTGCCAAATTACAAAGGGAACTCTGGCAAAAATTTTCTAGAATCCCCGAGTGTCGAACATTCGAGGACGAATGTTCCAAAAGGGGGGAAGAATGTTACACCTCGGAAATTTTTCCGTACTTGTGTGATGAGTAGAACAATGAAGGACTTGAGTGTATGGTGTTTTACTGAGTCGGGAATGGATAATTTTGCATTTTTGGAAATAATAAAGTTGCAGAAAAATTTTCACCCAGTGGTCGTATATGGCACTATACGGCCCGTAAAGTGATTTACGGACCGTATAGTGCAATCGTCTTTCATTGCGTCAAAAATCTCAAGTTTCTGTTAAGTGTTGAAATGGTTAAAAACGACCCAGAATACGGCCCGTAAACTGGTTTACGGACCGTAAACCAGGTCGTAAACCACCAGGTCCCTCAGCCAAGACTTTCTGTAAATGTTGAATATGGTTAAATACGACCTAGTTTACGGCCCGTAAACCAGGTCGTAAACTGCCATGTCCACCAGCCAAACTCTCTGTTTTTGGAATGCTTAAATACGACCACAGTGGACGACCCGTAAATAGAAATACGATCCGTAAACTGCAGTTTACGGCCACTGTTCATCCCGAAAAAAATTCATTAAACATCAGCTTTTGAGTTATTAAAAGGAACTTAGGCCTCGTTTTATTTCATTCTTCATTCATACAACTCAAGAACACTCTAGAACTCTCCAAATACTTCCTCCATAAGAATCCAAGAGAATCAAGGGAAACCTAAAGATCAACAACACAAAACCTATGAAATCAAGTGCAAGAACACATCAAGGGATCATCTAAGTCAAGTAATTCCCAAGAAGGTGAAACTAGGGTTTTGTCCAAAGTGAAGTATTGCAACTCAAGACTTGTTCAACCAACATCCAAGGTAAGTTCCATGATATATTCATGTTGTTCAAGGCATTGAAAGGCTTAGACACTTGAAATGTAGAAGAACATAGAAATGGATCATTATTAAGTGAATAGTGACATGAACGAATGATAGTGGAATTGAACTACGAATATTGGAGTGTTGTGAGTACAAATACGTTATAAATGATGTTTATATCATGAAACAAGCGTTAAACGCATGAAAATGCAAGGACGAGTCATAAGGCTAATTATGAGGGAAATTGGAGGAAAATGGTGGATTTTGCTAAATGTACGTAAACGACGATTGTTGATTTCGATATTGTGAGTAATGCTATGAATGTTGGGAGTTAATATAAAACATGGGAAAAATAGTATAAAAAAGAGAAGCGCTGTCCGACTTCTCTTAGAATTAGCGACGCGTTCTTCTAGTTAGTATGCTAATGTTGATATGAATTCTTTATGAAGGTAACGACGCGATATTGAAGGAGAACGAGTGAGCGATATCTTAGCTAAACGACCAAGGTATGTGAGGCTAGTCCCTTCTTTCTGATGGCATGAATCTTGTAGCACGAAATTCCTATTCTCTTCATGAGTTCTTATAGTCTGAAAGGCTAAGAGTCTAACTCCTTAATGTCTATATAAGATGAGGAATACGATATGATGATGCTAGTAAGATGATGATGTTAATTATCGCTTACACTCACCTTATGTACTAGTTCCTTCAAGGTGAGGCGGAGTATCAATAGTTGTTCCATAAAGGAATCGGGGGATCACGACCTTACGTCACCCCGATAGAGTAAAGTTGATCTTGAGCCTTATGCATGTATTACAATGAGATAAGTATTTTATGATGAGTATATTATTATTATGAGCATTTTATGATAAGCATGACATGAGCATTTCACACCGTGCCTAGTTGGCCGGGCAGTCACCGCCAAGGCGGGCAGCTATACGGATACACCATGACCTTCGGGCATGGGCATACACCACTAGTGGGCGGCATGAGATGGTACCCCAGACGCGGGAGGCCTGGACGCGGGCTAATATTATTGATTATCACACCGTTCCGACATGGACGGGCAGCTTGCATATGATGCATATATGTTATGAGGATGAGTATGAGTAAGATGGCACGCATGATTTCCTTTATGATTATCAGACAGATCCAGATATTTCATGTTGATGTTATCACTATATTGTTTATGTTTTCTTTCATTGTTTATGCTTCTCATACTCAGTACAACATTCGTACTGACGTCCTTTCTTCGGACGCTGTGTTCATGCCCACAGGTAGACAGAGAGGAGAGCTTGGCCCAGATCCTCAGTAGCAGTCAGCTGGTTGAAAGCACTCCATCGTCCGGAGGTGCTTAGGATTATCCTTTTGGTATATATATATGCATATTTTGGGCATGACGGAGTCTTGTTCCGTTCATGTATATACAGTATGTTAGTAGAGGCTCGTAGATACGCAGTGTGGATTAGATGGTCTCACAAGACGCTTTCATATGCGTGTATATTATTTTGATGGCCGAAAGGCAATTGTATATAAAGTATTTATGTTTGTTTAATTATGATTTTTCCTACAACTGGTATGTAAATTGATAAAAGAATATTAAATGAGCAAGATAAGTAGTAGAGTGAGCGGTGCTCGGTAACCAGCTCCGGTTACCCGTCGCGGCCCCTAGCTGGGTCGTGACACATACAACCCCGAACTCAAAAAAAAAAAAAGGGCTCCAACTTGCAAAAGATGTCGCACAAATACAAAAGACAGGGACAACAAAACGAAGCAGATCAGTGTCAGAGCACAAAATACCAAGCACAGACATAGTACAATGCTCAGGGAAGAATTAGTCACTCATTACCCAAATGATATCCTACCCTTTTCCCAAGCCTACATTACAAACCCATAACAAGCCCTACATGATCCTATGCCAAGGGTTCTCACATTAGTGGATACTTACATGACGGCCAAGCCTATGGTATCACAATTGCATGCATTGAACATCTTTCTGAGTTTGAGTGTACTTCTCTAGACGTCCCAAAGTTCAAAAATACTGAATATGTGTGAAAAGGGACTTTCTTTCTAGTGAGAGCACTTGAAACATTAGGGTAGGTATAGTTCAAAACCTTTGCTTGAAGCAAGATGAACAAATCTTGTTAATACTTACCATTAATATAGCAAGACGAACTTCCCATAGCTTGTACCTTCCAAAACTTCCTGGGAAGTATCCAATACTCCATTAATATGGTGAAGTACATGGCATGCTCATGCTCTAAAAGTGCAAGGTGTAACATCCTTCCCCCCCTTAGGAACATTCATCCTCGAATGTTGTAGCTTGCGAGCCTACGACACTTTTATTAGTTTCTTGAAATGGCTGTCCTCCTTTAGTTCCTGATCTCTATGATCTTATACTATGGGATCATTAGTCTTCTTTCATATCCTCCCAATTCTCTGTCAAACTCATTCATTAGTTCCATATCCTCATGTTCTTATGTTGTACTCAGTGGGGTCATTTTATTTTCGTAAGCAAGATGCTATTAATGAAGACCATGTTTCCAAGTGCGGGGTCATTTTTGTTTCTTATGACATCCACTACCCCTGAAAATTTGGAATCACATCATTTTCACATACTGCATGACTGTTGCAAATATGGTGTCGACTGCATCATTATCCTCATACGAAGTCTGCGTTACACCGGTTTGGGACTACGTCAGTTATAGTTAAAAATACCCAAATGAGGACTGCACATCAGAGTGCAGTATCATACTCCTCTCATGATAACCACTAACCTCTATGTCCAGAATTACAACATGTAGTCAGAATATTCAAGTTACCGACTGCATACTCAAGTGTGGGGCCTTTTCTCATGACAACTGTTATCCCTGAACCAGAATTACATTAACTTGAGATAAACTCCAATAGCAACCGCAAATCTTGATGTAGGAATCACCTTCGTATTTCAAAGATTGTGGACAGCAACCTCAGAATTATGCAGCCTATTTTTGGCTATATATGGACGGCGACTACAGCCCCTTATGTACAAAGTCGTATCGCCCAAATCATCATTTTGAGGAACGAAGCTTACCTCGGCGGCAAGACTGACATGCTCCTTTTTTGACTCCGGGGAAGAATACCCGCCCGTTGACAGGGCTCACATCTTCCAAAAGAAATAAACTCTTTCTTTGTGAATACAGCACTACCATGCCGATATCAACTCTTTGTCTTAAAATCACATATTGTCAGGATGAAAACTGCAACCACCGTTCGAGCCATAATTAATCCATCTTTATTGATATTCTATATCGACGATCTTAAATTTGCTATCAGAATTATGTCACCTGATTCAGGTGAGAACTGTGCTTACCAAATTTAAGACACCTAATCAGTCTATGCATCAAGGCAAGCCATGCGGCGTCTAGGTCGGGGTCTCAATACCTTGATAGAATACTGTTTAGTGGAGGCCAGGCTTCTGTAAGCCATGATTATATCCTTCAATAGTCTTAAAATTATACATATTTTTTCTAAAATTTTCGTGCTCTGCAAAATGAACAAACTTGTCAGCGTAAAACAACTTTACTTAAGGAGAATTTCGTTACCCTTCCTGGTCACTATTCCTTATCATTTCGTCTCAAGATTTCCTTTTGCTTCGTTCTGTCGTTGTTATCCCTATTTAGACATCTAGGCAAACAAGTTAGTGTAAAAATCCTTGCTTGTTCGTTCCTGCATCCACAGAAAAATTCATAATTTTCCTATGTGGTCGACTGCTCTTCCTGCAGATGGACTTCTACCGTTCATATTTCGGCAAGACAGAATGCTCAATTATTATTATTTTTTTGAAAAATTATTTTCACAAACAAGAAATCTTTGGATGATGGTTTTGGAAAACAGCAAGCTTATATTTCGGAAGACATATATTTTCTGTAAGTGATAAATTTTGTAGTAATACTAATTTTGAAAAGGATATATTCCACACACAGCCTTTTTAATGTCATGACATTGGTTACCCGAACGAGGTCTCATATCACTCTTTTTGTCTTGAGCTTGACTTGTACTAAATCTTCGAATCCCTTTCGAAAATTTTGCCCCAGCTTATATGAATTTTTGTACCAACTTGAATTTCACCCTATCGAAGGAATTTTTGAGATCCTCTCAAAAATTCTACCACAGTGTAAGAGTGTACTTGTTGATTCCGGATTTTATTGTGTCGAAGGAATTTTTCGAGATCCTTCTCAAAACTTCTAGCCCGGTGTAGAAGTTTTAATCAGTTCGTTCCTTTGAACTGGTATATCAAAAGAATTTTTGAGGTCCTCTCAAAAATTCTGCCCCGGTTTCCATATGGGGTTGTCTTTGTCTTTCTTTTGCCAAAACATCTATGAGGTTTGTTAGGGTTTAATGGGAATTTTGTTTGGAACGATTGAGCCTGGGAGAGCGCCTATGTATCCCAAACGGGAATCAGGTCATAACATAGTTCGGGATAAATATATCAAGATTTATTGGTGAGACCGAACTCAAAAGAGCGCCTACGGATCCCAAATTGGAATCAGGTCATAACGTAGTTCGAAATACATGATTTTGGATTTTTTGGGTTAAAGTGACTGAGCTTGGAAAAGCGCCTCCGTATCCCCTTATAAGTGTTATATCCCGTATTTTGTACATTCGGATAATTCGAGATAATTGCGGGAAGTTAAGGGCAAGGCTATATTTTTTACCTTGTTTAGCACACAAGTTGTTCATGAAAGTTTTGAAGTGGAAATATTAATAAAGGCTAAGGGTAAAAAGGAAAATTCGCAAGATGATTCGTAGAAATATGGAGGAAGGCTAAGGGCAAATTTGGAATTAGGAAAAATTATTTTTCATGAATTCAAAAACAAAAAAAAAAAAGAAGAAAAGTCTTGAATTGCCAAGTGGGCCTTCCAAGTTGGATGGGCCAAAGCCCACATGGAAATTTAATAAATAGCCCAAAGGATGACAATTAGAACACATTCTTCATTCTCCACCCTTAGGAATTTTCAAGAAAGTTGGAGAAAAAGCACAAGGGCCATTTCGGCCATGGCATACCAAACAAAGCCTTGGAGAAATCTTGATCAAAAAAATATTTTCTTCTAGCTTTTCTACTAATTAGAAGGTCCTCTTTAACATGGAGAAATTGTTGGAGCAAGAAAAACATTCGTGTGCAAGTTGTGGATTCTAGCAGAGAAGAAATTGAGTGAAAAAGGTATGTATCCAATCTTCTTTTACTCGTGTTAGGAATGATTTATGCATGTTGTGGTATGTGGAAATGGATGGAATTCATGAAATATGTATGTGTATGGTGTGGCCGAATAGGGTGTGTTGTGTAGAAAGAATGAAATGATTTTATTTAGTAGTTTGATTGTTGTGATATGGATTCCATGATGTAAAATGGATGAAAACTATGGAAGTTGTGTGTTGGGGGTGGTGGCCGAATATAGGCTACCTTGTATGGCAAGAATGAATTAATTCTATTTAGTATTTTGGGTTGTCGTCGTCGTGGATTCTATGATGTTAATGAAAGTCCAATGATTCAAGTTGGAGTCGTAATTGTTATGGACTGTTTTTGGAGGCCAATGTGATTGAACGTAGCTTTTATATTTATGTGGATAGTGTTGTTAATATGAAAAAAATGTTGGTGTAGCTCATGAATATGGAAGAAAGGAAATGTGTTGTAATTGTTCTTGTTGAATTTGGAAGAATTCGGGTAGTGTATGTGTTGGTTAGGCCGTTTGAAATGTTGTGCGGGTTGTTGAAGTGTTCTTGAATATTGTTGAATGGTTTCGGAATTGTATTTGAATATGTGAACAATCATGAATTGGAAATAAAGAAAATTGTTGTTGAATTATATAAAAGGAGCTACTAATGTTGGAGTGTATTTTGAATAAATTGTTGAAGATGGAGATATGATTGTTGGTATTATTGTTGATAATTTGGCCGAGTTGAATTCTCGGATTTGTTGTTGTATTTTTGGCCGAGTTAGATTCTCGGGGATGATGTATTTATAGGGGAGATGCTGCCCAAATTTTTGTAGACAAGTGTCGATTTAAGATTGAATCCTTAAAGGCTTATAATCGATGTTTGGTATTTGTGACCAATTGTAGATTTTGGGCCATTCGGGACTTGAGATTGGAGAAGCGTAAGAAGCGGAAAAGGTATGTAAAGCCTTACCTTTCTTTCTTTTGGCATGTCCTAGACATAATAGGTTATGATACAAGCCTCGGGGGAAACTCTATTCCTAGAAATCTGAGCCTAATTTTGACCCCTAATCGTTCAATGTAATTGAATTAGGTACTTTATATTTTGATAGAAAAATAGTTTAAACATCCGTAACTTTCACAAACGGAACCGGATTGCCTTGAAACTTTCATAAGTGACTTCACATGGCCTACTGTTCGTAACTTATGTACGCCACCTCAACTTGACCCGAGGTGGGCCCACAATTCCCGAGACCCTTTGTGTTGCTCCATTTGACTTATTTCTGTACGATAGTTAAGGGAAACTTTTGGTTAACGTCCCTAGCTTCTGTGGACGGTCTCGAATTGTCTGAAGATGGTCGTAGAGGTTTTATAATGAATGATGTCCGTAACGATACTTGAAAGGCATTTAGTTTCTCACTACTTTGCATGTGCATACGGTTGTTAACCTTTTTTTTTATGCTAACTCGGATTTACTTGAAACGTGTTTGTGGTTTATTAATGATTTCAAGAAAGTTTGTTTTGTATTAAAGTAAACATAAAGCCACTTTCCAAAACCACTCCGACGGGGGTGAGATTTTAATATTTAGACTTTCTGAAACCACTCCGAAGGGGGTGCGATGGCCTCAGCTTATGCCTGAGTGTGCTATGGCCTCGGTTTATGTCTGAGCGAGCTATGGCCTCAGTTGATCACTGAGTGTGCTATGGCCTCAGCTTACGTCTGAGCGCGCTATGGCCTCAGCTTATGTCTGAGTGTGCTATTTTCAAAACCACTCCGAAAGGGGTGCGAGGTTTTACTATTTCATTTACTACTTATGTTTACTTTATCATTATTGTTATGCCCGAAGGGGCCATTATCATTATTATTATGCCC
The DNA here is from genome assembly GCF_019175385.1 of Lycium barbarum. Classification (NCBI taxonomy): domain Eukaryota; kingdom Viridiplantae; phylum Streptophyta; class Magnoliopsida; order Solanales; family Solanaceae; genus Lycium; species Lycium barbarum. The sequence goes on along the minus strand of NC_083347.1, from coordinate 77,688,884 downwards.
GAAGGGGGCCATGATTATCATTATGCCGGAAGTGCCATGCCCGAAGGGGCCATCTTCATTATTATGCCGGAAGCGGCTGTCTGAAGGGACTATTATGTTACTATGCCGGAAGCGGCTGCCCGAAGGGGCTATTATTGATATTGTGCCGGAAGCGGCACGTGTGCTGTGTTGCAATATTTATTTAAAGGAAATGTGTTAGTGCGCATTACTTATTTTGAAAGGCCGGTTGGATTGTATTGTTTACTTAAAGACTGTTTTGAGACTTGTGTACACATTTATGTTCTTCCGGCGAAGGCTACAGGTATTGGATATGGTTGTGACTCCTTTCTTTCGTTTCAGGCTACTTAAAGTTTGGTTTCTAAACTTGTTCACTGTCGCATTTTCCTGGATTATGACTTGTTACCGCTTTACATATTCAGTACATACTCCGTACTGACCCCCTTTCTTCGGGGGCTGCGTTTCATGCCACGCAGGTACACCCAGATGAGTAGAAGACATTGCTAGAAGATGTTCCAGCTGAATTGGCGAGCTCCATCTCAGTTCGGAGTGTTTTCGAGTCATAGTATTTATGTCATGGTACTTGTATATGTTAGAGACTTTGCAGACAGCGTCCCGTGGATAGGGTGTCGAGGAGTGTAAATCATGTATATGTGTTAAAAGAGTATGCATTTTCATATAATTTCAGTTGGTAAGAAGTACATAATTGATGGAAAGTTTTCATAATTTGATTAAAATAGTGATTTCTATTTTGAAAATTTTTCATGTTTTTAATTTATTTTTTTTTGAAATGACAGATTTTAATAAGAGCGAATGTCTTAGGGTTCGCTCGACTCTGAAGAGAGTCGGGTGCCCATCATGCCCTACCAAGGTTAGGGTGTGACAAAGTGGTATCAGAGCAGGTCGTTCTAGGGGTTGTCTGCATAGTCGTGTCTAGTAGAGTCATGTTTATCGGTGTATTGTGCATCACATCTATAAACAGGAGGCTACGAGACATTAATAGGGTGTCATCCTTTCTTTCATATCTGAGATCGTGCGATAGAGCCAGTCGTAGGAAATGAAGTCCCTTGTACTAACCTTTGATTTCAGCAAAAGGATGACATCGACGGAAGAAAGCGACCAACGGCATTAGCAGTTACACAGTACAGTGGTAAGTAACGATGCAGGAGAGGCATGTTGGATGAGGTAAGGATATTGACGGATGATTGAGATGTAAAGTTTGGCGATGAAAGTGAAAGTGAATATTGAAGATTGAAAAGGGTAAAATAGTAATTGTAAAGAGAAAGGCGTGTTACCAAAATGTCTCGGAATCTGTAAGACTTTGACTTGCTCCAGATTATGTAATAAAGGTCGTACAAGGAAGTGGACGCGATTATATCAACATTAAGGCACCGGATTCCATCGAAGTATCGAGGTTAAGCGTGCTAAGATGGGAGCAATTTTGGGATGGGTGACCCCCTGGGAAGTATACCAAAATTCCAAAAATGTGGATATAAGAGGCAAATATAGGAAGGACAAGTGGGAGTACGAAGGACAAGAATAATGAGTTGGCACAGTTGATTAGAAAACCCATGACACGGAATGAGGATTTATGTGAAGACCCAGGAGTTCGATCATAAAGGAAATAGAGTAAAAGATAAGGAATGGACATGAAGGAAAGGACAACTATAAGAGAGACCCTCCCAAAGTGTTATAACACCCCCATAAAGCCAGTTGAACATTCGAGGACGAATGTTCTAAAGGGGGGGAAGATGTTATATCCCGTATTTTGTACATTCGGATAATTCGAGATAATTGCGGGAAGTTAAGGGCAAGGCTATATTTTTGACCTTGTTTAGCACACAAGTTGTTCATGAAAGTTTTGAAGTGGAAATATTAAGAAAGGCTAAGGGTAAAAAGGAAAATTCGCAAGATGATTCATAGAAATATGGAGGAAGGCTAAGGGTAAATTTGGAATTAGGAAAAATTATTTTTCATGAATTCAAAAACAAAAAAAAAAAAAAGTCTTGAATTGCAAAGTGGGCCTTCCAAGTTGGATGGGCCAAAGCCCACGTGGAAATTTAATAAATAGCCCAAAGGATGACAATTAGAACACATTCTTCATTCTCCATCCTTAGGAATTTTCAAGAAAGTTGGAGAAAAAGCACAAGGGCCATTTCGGCCATGGCATACCAAAAAAAGCCTTGGAGAAATCTTGATCAAAAAAATATTTTCTTCTAGCTTTTCTACTAATTAGAAGGTCCTCTTTAACATGGAGAAATTGTTGGAGCATGAAAAACATTCGTGTGCAAGTTGTGGATTCTACCCGAGAAGAAATTGAGTGAAAAAGGTATGTATCCAATCTTCTTTTACTCGTGTTAGGAATGATTTATGCATGTTGTGGTATGTGGAAATGGATGGAATTCATGAAATATGTTTGTGTATGGTGTGGCCGAATAGGGTGTGTTGTGTAGAAAGAATGAAATGATTTTATTTAGTAGTTTGATTGTTGTGATATGGATTCCATGATGTAAAATGGATGAAAACTATGGAAGTTGTGTGTTGGGGGTGGTGGCCGAATATAGGCTACCTTGTATGGCAAGAATGAATTAATTCTATTTAGTATTTTGGGTTGTCGTCGTCGTGGATTCTATGATGTTAATGAAAGTCCAATGATTCAAGTTGGAGTCGTAATTGTTATGGACTGTTTTTGGAGGCCAATGTGATTGAACGTAGCTTTTATATTTATGTGGATAGTGTTGTTAATATGAAAAAAATGTTGGTGTAGCTCATGAATATGGAAGAAAGGAAATGTGTTGTAATTGTTCTTGTTGAATTTGGAAGAATTCGGGTAGTGTATGTGTTGGTTAGGCCGTTTGAAATGTTGTGCGGGTTGTTGAAGTGTTCTTGAATATTGTTGAATGGTTTCGGAATTGTATTTGAATATGTGAACAATTATGAATTGGAAATAAAGAAAATTGTTGTTGAATTATATAAAAGGAGCTACTAATGTTGGAGTGTATTTTGAATAAATTGTTGAAGATGGAGATATGATTGTTGGTATTATTGTTGATAATTTGGCCGAGTTGAATTCTCGGATTTGTTGTTGTATTTTTGGCCGAGTTAGATTCTCAGGGATGGTGTATTTATAGGGGAGATGCTGCCCAAATTTTTGTAGACAAGTGTCGATTTAAGATTGAATCCTTAAAGGCTTATAATCGATGTTTGGTATTTGTGACCAATTGTAGATTTTGGGCCATTCGGGACTTGAGATTGGAGAAGCGTAAGAAGCGGAAAAGGTATGTAAAGCCTTACCTTTCTTTCTTTTGGCATGTCCTAGACATAATAGGTTATGATACAAGCCTCGGGGGAAACTCTATTCCTAGAAATCTGAGCCTAATTTTGACCCCTAATCGTTCAATGTAATTGAATTAGGTACTTTATATTTTGATAGAAAAATAGTTTAAACATCCGTAACTTTCACAAACGGAACCGGATTGCCTTGAAACTTTCATAAGTGACTTCACATGGCCTACTGTTCGTAACTTATGTACGCCACCTCAACTTGACCCGAGGTGGGCCCACAATTCCCGAGACCCTTTGTGTTGCTCCATTTGACTTATTTCTGTACGATAGTTAAGGGAAACTTTTGGTTAACGTCCCTAGCTTCTGTGGACGGTCTCGAATTGTCTGAAGATGGTCGTAGAGGTTTTATAATGAATGATGCCCGTACCGATACTTGAAAGGCATTTAGTTTCTCACTACTTTGCATGTGCATACGGTTGTTAACCTTTTTTTTTATGCTAACTCGGATTTACTTGAAACGTGTTTGTGGTTTATTAATGATTTCAAGAAAGTTTGTTTTGTATTAAAGTAAACATAAAGCCACTTTCCAAAACCACTCCGACGGGGGTGAGATTTTAATATTTAGACTTTCTGAAACCACTCCGAAGGGGGTGCGATGGCCTCAGCTTATGCCTGAGTGTGCTATGGCCTCGGTTTATGTCTGAGCGAGCTATGGCCTCAGTTGATCACTGAGTGTGCTATGGCCTCAGCTTACGTCTGAGTGTGCTATTTTCAAAACCACTCCGAAAGGGGTGCGAGGTTTTACTATTTCATTTACTACTTATGTTTACTTTATCATTATTGTTATGCCCGAAGGGGCCATTATCATTATTATTATGCCCGAAGGGGGCCATGATTATCATTATGCCGGAAGCGCCATGCCCGAAGGGGCCATCTTCATTATTATGCCGGAAGCGGCCGTCCGAAGGGACTATTATGTTACTATGCCGGAAGCGGCTGCCCGAAGGGGCTATTATTGATATTGTGCCGGAAGCGGCACGTGTGTTGTGTTGCAATATTTATTTAAAGGAAATGTGTTAGTGCGCATTACTTATTTTGAAAGGCCGGTTGGATTGCATTGTTTACTTAAAGACTGTTTTGAGACTTGTGTACACATTTATGTTCTTCCAGCGAAGGCTACAGGTATTGGGTATGGTTGTGACTCCTTTCTTTCGTTTCAGGCTACTTACAGTTTGGTTTCTAAACTTGTTCACTGTCGCATTTTCCTGGATTATGACTTGTTACCGCTTTACATATTCAGTACATACTCCGTACTGACCCCCTTTCTTCGGGGGTTGCGTTTCATGCCACGCAGGTACACCCAGATGAGTAGAAGACATTGCTAGAAGATGTTCCAGCTGAATTGGCGAGCTCCATCTCAGTTCGGAGTGTTGCCGAGTCATAGTATTTATGTCATGGTACTTGTATATGTTAGAGACTTTGCAGACAGCGTCCCGTGGATAGGGTGTCGAGGAGTGTAAATCATGTATATGTGTTAAAAGAGTATGCATTTTCATATAATTTCAGTTGGTAAGAAGTACATAATTGATGGAAAGTTTTCATAATTTGATTAAAATAGTGATTTCTATTTTGAAAATTTTTCATGTTTTTAATTTTTTTTTGAAATGACAGATTTTAATAAGAGCGAATGTCTTAGGGTTCGCTCGACTCTGAAGAGAGTCGGGTGCCCATCATGCCCTACCAAGGTTAGGGTGTGACAATAAGTATAGGGAATCAGGTCCTTGCGTAGTTCGTACATAATTTTGTATTTTTTTTTTTTTACTAAAAATGCAAAATTACAAGTAAAGGAAATGCAATTAAAATCAACATAAAACAACAAAAACTATGAATCTTTGTAGCCGTCTTCTTTCTCAAACATAGTATCACTTGATGGCATCCGAATTTATTGCTCTTGGCCACTCTTGGCCATTCATTTCAGCGAGGACAACTGCTCCTCCTGATAACACCTTTCGCACTGTATAAGTCTCACGTTAATGATATAAACAAATGCGGAAGTAATGAGAATCCAACCTCAGTATCTGGTCTGGTCATACAAGAGCTTTTCCAATACTACAAGTCTGAATAATACATAAAAATCTCAAATGATGTCTCGAAATAGCAATAAGACATAAATAGTAAGAAGAGTCTTTGAGCAGCAAATATCCTCATGTTCACCTTGAATAGACTCGGCAGCAACCTCGATAATCATCCACGAGGGGTAGAAGCAGATCTAACCAGGTACTCTGCATTCATAAAAGAATGCAGCAAGCGTAGGTCAGTAGAAACAACAAGTACTGGTAGGTATCAGTTACACCTCGGAAAATGTCATGTCATTGCACAGTTTATAGATTAACGCAGGGAAAGAAGTATATGATGTTTCTACGAGTAAGAAGTAGTACTTAACGGTTTCCATTAAGATTCCAAAGACGTTTGAAGCACGAGAAGAAAGTTCATTAAAGAATGTTAAGCATAAGCCGTGTTTTGAAAAGGGGTTTGCAAAGCACCGAGTTAACGTGAACTTAATGATGTCTTAAAGAAGAATTATAATGCCCCTTAGATTGTTAATGAAGTACTAAACATGTAGTAAGAAGGTTCCATAAGGATCGGAGGCAAAACGAGTCGACGAGGACAAGCTTCGAAAACCTGTGGATTGTACGGTTCACTATACGGACCGTATAAAAGATACGGCCCATATACATGACCGTATATCCTGCCCAGAATTGGGGTCTCCACTGGAACCATTATACGGTCACACATACGGACCGTATAAATTATACGAACCGTATGTGTGTCCGTATAACTCGGTTGGGACAAATTTTTAAATTGATATAAGGGACCCCAAGTTCATTTATTTCATTTCATTTTCTCTCCAAACCTCAAGAAGTCTCTAGAACTCTCTCCACACTTCATCTACAAGAATCCAAGAGAAATTAAGGATCAACTGCGTCAAACCAAGGAAATCAAGTGCAAAAAGCTCACTAGGGTTCATACAAGTCAAGAAAACTCTTTGGATTAAAGCTAGGGTTTTTCTTCAAGTGAAGGATTATCATCCAAAACTTGCTCCTACACAATCAAAGGTTAGTTTTATGATTCATCCATGCTATTTAGACTATTGAGGGGTTGAAAGACTTGGATTATAGAAGGAAATAGAAAATGGGTTACAAATATGAGAATAGTGACATTTTGAGTAGTAGCTTAATATGAATCATGATTATTTGTATGTTACGAGTATAGTTATGTTATACATAATATTAAGAACATGGGAGAAACATTATATGAGGATGAATGAAATGTTGTAATATGACCATGGTTATGGATGATTTGAAATGGAATTGGGAGACTTGAGTAATGTAGGGTGAATGAATGTTGTTGATTATGATATGATGAATGTTATTATTGACGTTTGGGAGTTGATATATGATATGGAAAAAGTTGTATTGACAAAGGAGACACTGCCCAATTTTCTCTAGCTTTAGTTCAAGCATGCTTACGTTATCGATTATCTAATATTAGTACGAACTCTCTTGAAGGTAGAAAAGTGAATATTGGAGGGGAACGTTCAAGTGATAAAGTAACTAAACGGAAAGGTATGTAAGGCTAGTCCTTTCTTTCTAAGGCATGATTCTTACGACATGATTTTCCCTATCTCTCATGACTTTCTTACATTCCGGAAATTATGAGCCTATGATATAAAGAGCTTCTCATGAGATAAAGTGAAGAAATATGTTATGAAAATGATGATGATGAGTTTAAGTCTAGAATTCCAAATCTCATGATGCGATTCTTATGAAGTGAATGATTCCTTGATATTATCCACTGTTGTTACACTCACCTTAAAATACTAGTTCCTTCAAGGTGAGGCAGGATGCTTATGAATACCCCATAATCGAATCGGGGGTTCATGACCTTACGTCACCCCGATAGAGTTATAGTTGTTTTTGAGTTTTTATGCATCATTCATGGTAAGTATATGATAAGGAGATTACACCGTGCCTATATAGCCGGGCAGACACCACTAAGGTGGGCAACGTATACACCATGTCTAGATGGCAGGGGCAGACACCACTAGTGGGCGGCATGAGATGTTTACCCCGGACGGCGGAGGCCTGGACGCCGGCTAATGATGATCACACCGTACCTATATGGTTGGGCAGCTTATATATGCATACATGATATGATGATGTTTATGAAGTAAGTTAGTATGCATTATTCAATCTTAAGTGACAGTCAGTTACAGGTTGTTCCTTACTTGATTTCTCCTTATTTCATCGATATATTATTATTGTTTATGCTTTACATACTCAGTACAATGTTCATATTGACGTTCTTTGTTTTTTGACGCTGTGTTCATAACCACAGATAGACAGAGAGACGGTGCGGATCCATAGGAGCTTATCAGCAGATTGTTAGGGGCACTCCATTATTCCGGAGGTGCTATTTTGATACATTAATTTGTTTACATATTTGGGCACGACGGGATCTTGTCCCGCCCTTATGTCTAGTACTCTAGTAGAGGCTCGTAGATACGTACGTGTGGGTAAGTTGTGTCCCATGATGATGTCAGTGTACATTTTTGTATATCGTTTTTGTAGCCGTTCGGGCTTATGTATATCCATGCATATCTTTGGGGTTTATATATATGTTCAGGTTGAGTATGATGACTAGCAGGATGAGTGGTGCTCGGTAGTCAGTTCCAGGTACCAGTCATGGCCCCTAGCTGGGTCGTGACTGTATCATAGGCCGACTAAGGTTGACTAACGTATATAAAGACAATAAAGCAAGATAAACACGTAAAACAACGAGGTACAAGTCAACACGAATCAATAACCACGGTACAAGTCATCACCTATGTTATAGCATCTAAACTCAATTGTGCCAAGTGTCAGTATAACCAATCCGAACCAGTATGTCACAATCATATCACAACCATATCACAGAAAACCAAGAAGTACAATCCAATGCAATAATGTATGAATGATGAATGCAATGCATATGAACCATACATATGTACTCCGATGATGGAACATCACATCTCGACAGCACAACCTATGGGGGACCCGTGAAGTCCTTGTACCAGTCACTCCGCACACAGCCCAGAGATGACTCTGTATCCAACCAATACTCCTTATAGCAATCATTTCGCACACAGCCCAGAGATGGCTCGATATATAATAAGTCTCAAAATAGTACCGGTCACTCTGCACACAGCCTATAGATGACTCGTATCAAATGTGTCTCAATACATCTGTATTTCGTTCTCACTTTCCATCCTTAGTACCATAACAAGGAAATTATCAATGTAACACGGAAATGAGTATGAATACGATGGAATGTAATATCAAATAACCAATTCAGTCCAAAACAGAACCACACATGGCACACAAGCAATATCAATAATAAGGCTACACAATAAGCTACAATGGAATCACAATTCTCAACTCAATATCAAATCAAAGTAAGGTACCGCAATATAATAATCATGATATATCACTAATCATCAATATCCAATATCTCAACATGGAAATGAGCCAATAAGTAAATAGAAGAAGATAAGTCAACAACGCAACGGGGTGGATAGCCCCCAAATCATTAAACAAGGCCCAACCTAAGGAAATATCCAACCCAACTTCATATCCGAAGGTTTACATGCATTCTCCGACAATATCATCTAAACATAGGCTTCACTAATCGAAGTCTCACCATAAGGTAAACCGTAACCTACTTGAAAAGTCGAACAGCAAGTCTCCAATAGTCAAACCTCAGTCTTTCCCTTCCCTTAAGCCTCGTGATAATGGAAGTCTAATCATATCTGAATTATGAAATTAGAATCAAGACGAAACATCATTCAACCCTTACTTCTTTTCAAGACCCAAATCCTAACTTATGGAATGGGGTTTATGAACTAAAAAGATGAATTAGGAATCTATAGGTCTCAACATGAAATTAATGTTCTATCAATTATAAGCTAGAAGAACTAAAAAATTACTTAAATTCGAATTCTAGGCAAAACCCCCAAATTTGGATATGAACCCTAACTTCCAATTTCATAAATTACACACTTATAATGAAGAAATCATGAAATAGTAGACTCTAATCATCAATCCCATGCTTAAGGGAGCTAACCCAACCATTAATTCGAGATTTAATAGCCTAGAATGAAGAGCCCACAAAACCCTCTTTCAATCCACCATTTCTTAAGGAAACTAGCATGTTTAATGGACTCCTAAGGGGATTAATGCAACATGGAATGGAAACTAAGGTGAAAGAACTTACCACAATGATTTTCTATGAAGAACAGCCTTGAATGCTCCCAGGAAGCTCTAAAGTCATAATGGTATTGAATGAACAACTTAGGGCTTTTAATACATATTTAATGAATCTAACTGCCCGTCACCCGCTCCCGTGGTCCATTAGCCGCTCCAGCGGTCCCGCTTTCATGATCCCTTGACCGCTTCTGCGATCTTGCCCAAAATACACAAGGACGCAGTAGTGGCAGGGCCACCGCTACAGTGGTCTTGGTGCCACTTAAGCGGTGCACCAGACATAAAAAAATTACACAAGTTTCACTAATTCAACCCGAAATCCCGACTATCACCCATGACCATCAGCTTACAAACCATATATGTAAACAAATATTAAAACGCGCTACGAACGTACTCGTGGCCTCAAAATTTCCAACGAAGGTCTCGTTGACCGAGTCAACCCACGATACCTCAAAACTAACTTTCCAACCCAAGTCCCAAAATGTACCTGAGTGCATTAGGAACCGAACCGATATACACACCAGCACTAAAAGATCATCCAAACCTCTCAGAACCGACAGATTCTCGAAAAAGGTCCGTTTACCAAAAAGTCAATTTTGAGTCAACTCTGTTTCACTTTAAGCCTAAATTTCCCAAAAAGACACCCAAATAATTTCCAAAGAGCTCAGGAAGCGTGTCAATGGTCCCCTCGAGAAAGGTTCAAAAGCACCGAAAAGGCAATATCGACCAAACGGGTCGTTACTTCAGATACCAATTAAACCATCGCTCGTCCTCGAGTGACGAAGGGAAAATAATGGAAAAGTACCTGAATAGGCAAACAACTGAGGATATCAGCTACGCATGTCAGACTCAGTCTCCCAAGTGGCCTCCTTAACTGGACGATGCTTCTATTGCACCTTCATAGAAGCTATCTCTTTAGACCTCAACTTTCGAACCTGCCTATCCAAAATCCCAATAGGCTCCTCCTCGTAAGTCAAATTCTCATCATGCAATACCGAGTCCCAACGAAAAATATAAGTACCATCGGCATGATACTTCAGCATAGACACATCAAAAACTGGATGAACGCCTGCAAAGCCTGGTGGCAAGTACAAATTAGCTACTACGCCCACATGACCAAGGATCTCAAATGGCCCAATATACCTCGGACTCAACTTACTTCTCTTCCCAAATCTCATAGCACCCTTCATGGGTGAAATATTCAGCAGAACCTGATCACCAATAGCGAACTCTAAATCTCAGACTTTTCGGTCCGCATACATATTCTGTCGACTCTGAGCTGCCAAAAGCTTGGCCTGAATAACCCTCACCTTCTCAAGAGACTCTCTCAATAGATCCGTACCCCAAGGTCAAACCTCAAATTCATCAAACCAACCAACCAGAGATCTACATCTCTTACCATACAAAGTCTCAAAAGGCGTCATATCGATACTCGAGTGATAGCTGTTGTTATACGCAAACTCTGTCAACGGTATGTACTGATCCCAACGACAACCAAAGTCTAGAACGCAAGCCCTAAACATATCCTCGAGCATCTGAATGGTCTTCTTAGACTGCCCATCGGTCTGGGGTGGAAAGTTGTACTAAGGTCCAATCAGGTACCCAACTCAACCTGAAAAGCGCTCCAGAAATAGGAAGTGAAGATAGTACCCCGATCAGATATGATAGAAATGGGAACCCCATGCAATCTCATAATGTCACTAATGTACAACTTGGCTAACTTCTTCGCGGTATAAGAAACCTAAATTGGAATGAAATGAACGGACTTAGTCAACCGATCAATTATCACCCAAATCGAATCAAACTTATCCAGGGTCTTCGGAAGACCTACAACGAAATCCATGGCAATCCTCTCCCACTTCCACTCGAGAATGAGCAACCTCTGAAGTACACCACCGGGTCGCTGGAGCTCATACTTAACTTGCAGACAGTTCCCACACTTAGCTAAAAAATCAGCTATATCCCTCTTCATGCGACGCCACTAGTAAGGCTGCCTCAAATCACGATACATGTTAGTCACCGCCGGATGAATGGAATATCGAGAGCTATGGGCCTTAGCCAAAATCAAATGAATCAAGTCACCAACACGACGAATGCACACGTACCCCTTAATCCTTAAAGTACCCTCAGAATCAATCATGGCCTCCTTGGCCTCACCTCTCAGAACCGCATCTTGAATCTTGCTCAACTGAGCATCCTCAAACTGATGAGTCCTGATCGGATCTAACAAGGACAATCTCACCTCCACAAAAGCTAAAACTTTTCCTGGAGCTGAAATATCAAGGCGGACGAAACTGTTGGCCAGAGTCTGATCCTCCATGGCCAACGGATGCTCGAAAACAACTAAATGGGCTAAACTCCCCATACTCGTGGCATTCCGACTCAAGGCATTAGCAACAACATTAGTTTTTCCTGGATGATAAAGAATAGATATGTCATATTCCTTCAGGAGTTCCATCCATCGGCGCTGCCTAGAATTAAGATATCTCTGGGTAAACACGTACTGAAGGCTATGGTGAACGGTGAAAACTTCACAATGGATGCCATACAAATAATGCCTCCAGATCTTCAAATCCAAGACCACAGCTGGCAACTCCAAATCATGGGTAGGGTAATTCCTCTCATGGATCTTTAACTGACGGGAAGCATAGGCTATGACACTACCCTCCTGCATCAACATAGCACCCAAACCCATACGAGATGCATCACAATAGGCTGAAAAATCCTTACCCTCCACGGGTAATTCTTGAATCTAGGCTGAAGTCAAAAGGGTCTTGAGCTTTTTAAAGATCTCCTCAAAATCATAGGACCACTGGAAGGGAATATCCTTCTGAGTCAATCTGGTCATCGACGAAGCAATAGGAGCGAAACCTTCACAAATCAACGGTAGTAACTGCCCAAACCCACGAAACTATGGATCTCGGTCACAGTAGTGGGCCTCGCCCAATCCCTCACAGCCTCAATCTTCTTAGGATCAACCATGATCCTATCCTTAGATACAACGTGGCCCAAGAACACCACAGACTCCAACAAAAACTCGCACTTCAAAAACATAGCAAACAAACTATTCTTCTTCAACAACCCAAGCATAGTGCGAAGATAGCTCTCATGCTCCTCTTTACACTTGGAATAAACCAAGATATCATCGACAAACACAATCACAAAGGAGTTAAGGAATGGCCTAAAGATGCCATTCATCAAATTCATGAATGCAGTCGGGGCATTTGTAAGCCCAAATGACATCACCAGAAACTCATAATTTCCATATCTCGTCCGAAAAGCTATTTTCGGAATATCCTCGGCCCTAATCTTCAGGTGATAGTAGCCTGAACGCAAGTCAATCTTTGAGAACACTAAAGCAACCTGAAGCTTGTCAAATAAATCATCAATATGAGGCATAGGGTACTTGTTACGAGTAGTAACCTTGTTCAGCTGATGATAATTGATGCACATCCTCTTATAGATCCATCTTTCTTCTTCACGAACAACACAGGACCACCCCAAGGGGAGAAACTCGGTCTAATGAACCCTTTGCTCAATATATCCTGCAACTGCTCCTTAAGCTCTCTCAAATTGGTGGGTACCATCTGATATAGCGGAATAGAAATAAGGCGAGTGTCCGGCTCTAAGTCAATATCGCGATCGGGTGGCATACCAGACAGATCGGATGACAAAACCTCCGCGAACTCGCTCACAATGGGAACAGACTCAAGGGGTAGAGATGCAACAGTAGTGTCACGCACATGAGCCAAATAAGTTAAACACCCCTTGTTGACAAATTTCCTCGCCTGAAGAAAGGAAATAATCTACCTCGGAGAGGGACTAGGAGTACCCCTCCACTCAAGTCTAGGAATGTCCGGCATGGCTAAAGTGACTGTCTTGGCATGACAGTCCAAGATCGCATGGTAAGGAGAAAGCCAGGTCATACCCAAAATAATATCGAAATCCACCATATCAAGTATCATCAAGTCTACCCATGTGTCATAACCCATAAAAGTAACCAAGCACGACCGATAGACTCGATCAACCACAACAGAATCTCTGAATGGAGTAGACACATGAATAAGTACGGCTATGCTATCACAAGTCAAGTCCTAACCAACAGCATGATATGCAGACACATATGAATAAGTGGATCCAGGATCAAATAATACAGAAGCCGCTCTATGTCGTACAGAAACAGTACCTGAAATAACCGCATCTGAGGCCTTCACCTCGGGTCTACTTGGGAACGAATAACACTGAGCCCCGCGACGACCAGACTGTGATCCACCTCTCAAACTCTGAGACCCACCTCTACCAGACTGGGACCTACCCCTAGAAGTCTATAAACTACTGCACCGTAACCTAACTGAGCACCACCTCTCGAAGAAGCACCACCCCGGCTACCTAAAGATGTTTGAGTCCTCTAGGACTGATAACCTTTTCTGGGTCGAGGACACTCTCTAAGAAAATGACCAGGCGTTAACAAGCTCTAGAAGGCGAAGCCTGATGAACCGAAATTGAAGACCCAACTGGAGAAACCCTGTCTACTTGTCCAGAAAATGAGCTCTTAGAAGCTCTCTGCCTGTAGGGCCCACTAGAAAAAGTCTACAATGCTGACTGTATAGGGCGGCAGGAATAGGACTGATACTGCCTAGAAGAATGTCTGGTACCCCTCGATCTGGAACCACTCTAACCTCTAAACTGTCTCAGTCTCTTCTCAATAACCCCTATAAATGAACGGGCCTTAGCAGCCTCAACTAATGACGCATGATCAACAATGAACTGGAAGGAAGCACCCATGGCCTCAAGCTGAAGGCATAGAATCTGAAGAGAAGTAACGAGTCCACCAACAAATCATCGAATCCTATCAGGCTCAGTAGGAATTAGGGACGCTGAATAATGAGCCAAATGCAAATAACGAGTCATATAAGCATCATGTCACGACCCAACCAGAGGGCTATGACGGGCACCCGGTGCTATCCACCCCTGCACCTCTTATCGTACCATCAACTTCACATCTAGGTGAGCCACATGGCCTACTCATGATTCCAATACATCAACAATATTAATCATATCGGGCAACAACACATTTACATCATCATCAACAACAATGCCCATATCCATATACACAAGCCGACGAGGCTACCAAAATAATATACTAAATGTGAGCCGACAAGGCTACAAGACATCTAACCATACACAAATGTCTACGAGCCTCTAAGAAGAGTATGTAACATCCTATAGATGGGACAGGACCCCGCCATACCCATATGTATGTACACAAAAGAATAATACCAACAACTGTAGCTCCGAATGAAATGGAGCTCCTCTATGAAGTCCCTGAACAAGGAATCTAAGGCTCGAGCCTGTCTCCCTGCCCACCTGCGAGCATGACGCAGCGTCCACAAACAAAAGCACGTCAGTATAAGGAATGTACTGAGTATATAAAGCATAGTCAATAACATAATGAAAGCATAAGAAATAACATAAGATAGACGAGTCATGAAATGAAAGAGCTAGGTATACCTCTAGCGATGTTCGTCATATTTACTTACCCTCTTTCTAATGGGAAACTTTTATTTCACACATTCATACATTTAGAAGCATCATACCCGACCATGATAGGTTCAGTGTCTTACATACCGGACCATGATAAGGTTCGGTGTGATACATACCTAGCCCTACCAAGGCTCTGTGTTATCCGTACCTAACTGCAGTGGTGTGCACGCGATAAATATCATACCCGGCCATATAAGCTCGGTGTTACATAATAGCCATTCATACTTATACACGTATACATAAGAGTCTATAAGTCTCATCAACATCATTATCATCATCATTTTCATCACATCTATCCTTAGAGGATCAACTATCATATAAGGAAAGCAATATAATCGTGAAAGTATCAAGGATCATGAGCTTTAGTAACTTTAGAAATAGAATCATTTGGTAAACATTATGGAACTGATGAAAGGGTATATAGCAACTGAAACATGCCTTAATGAAGGAAGGGTTAGCCTTACATACCTCTTTGTCTTTCTTAACTACTTAACTTTCACAGTCGAAGCTTGAACAATCTACATTTAGAAGGATTCATATCACAGTTAAGCCTTAATGATACACTTAAATTCAAACTAGAATAATTCATGATCTAATAAAAATTGAGCAGCATTTCCCTTATTTCGTCAACTTCCACCATATTACAAAACAACTCCGAACAACCACAATAACTTCCGTAATATCATAATCAAATAATCACATTCCATTAAGCCTTCAAAATTCATCCTCATGCTCAACTTATACTAGCAACTTCAAACCCATTCTTAGCACATTTTCATACAATACTTCCTCATCACCATTACTACCTTCCATAACAAGATTATATCCATATTATACTGAGAATCGTGACTCAAGTTAGCTTAATACTCAAAAACATCATAAAAGCTACATTTAGCCCTCATTTTCTACTTTCTTCTTCTACCCAAGTTCTTTAACAACCAAGCATTCATGATAACATGAAATAAGGGCAAAAAATAACCTTTCATCTCATGGGAATGAGCTTTGGAGCAGCTACCAACTTATGTAAAAACCCTAGCTTCAATGCCCAAGTATACCTTGAAATCTACCAACCCTAGGGAGCCTTCTAACACATGAACACTTTGATTCTTGTTATTTGATCTTTGAAATCTCTTGGGTTTGAGTGAAATATGTTGGGAAAAGGGTTTTGGAGCTTTGGAGAGCTTGGAAGAAATGTGGGAAATGAAAATAAAGTGAGGGTCGTCCATGCTTATAAAAAGAAAATTCTGAACCGACCCGATTATACGGCCAATTATACGGGCCATATAATTTATACGGTCCGTATAATTAGACCGTATAATCTTACCAGGCTGCACCCTTCTCTGGAAGAAATCTACGGACCATTATACGGGCCGTATAATTTATACGGTTCGTACAAATAACCGTACAACTGGGAATTTCCGAATTTCATTCTCGTCGACTCGTTTGACTTCCAATCCTTATGGAACCTTCTGGGCACTTATATAACACTTAGTTAACCATACAATAGGACCTATAGCAGCCCCTCAAGATATTTCTAAATAAATATTAGCTTAATTATAGCGGAAACCTTCCGAACACGACTTACATTTCACTTCCTTCAACAAACTAAACTTCTCATATTCGTATGACTCGAAATTTTATAGTATGCACCTTAAGATATCTAATACTTTCCTTAATCTCGTAAGGGTTTCTAATCACCTTTAGCTCACGTTAGCCTACTCACAAGGCAACAAATTCCAAATTTCCGAGATGTAACATTCTTCCCCCATTTGGAACATTCGTCCTCGAATGTTAGGTTTTTGGGAATTCTATAAAAATTTTGCTAGAGTTTCCCCTATAATATGGCACTACCCTCCTGCAACAGCAACCCCAAAATACACCGCCTCACAGGGCTACAGCAATAACATCAATAACCATGGCCACACACGACCAGGAAAACATCAAAGAAAGCACTACATACCTGAGGATAATGGCGTCTCTGCCTGAGTCTCTTCTGAAGGTGAAAATAAATGCGGGTACCTGAACTTCATGTCATCTTCTGCTTCCCAAGTCATTTCCTCTCTATTATTATTTCTCCATAAAACTTTTACTGAAGCTACCTCTTTGGTTCTGAGCTTCCGTATTTGCCTATCCATAATGGCAATGGGGACTTCTTCATAAGACAATTGTTTGGTAACCAGGACTTCATCTATTGGTACGATTCTAGAAGGGTCTCCAATGCATTTACGAAGCATCGATACATGAAAAGCTGAGTGAACTGACTCCAAGTCAGAAGGTAAATCTAATTCGTAAGCCACTTGGCCTACCTTGCGTATAATCTCATAAGGTCCAATGTACCAGGGGCTAAGCTTACCCTTCTTTCCAAATCTCATGACGCCCTTCATTGGCGACACCTTCAAAAATACCCTTTCACTTGGAACTCTAAGTATCTTCGACGACTATCTGCATAGGATTTCTGACGACTCTGAGCTATTAATAATCGATCCTGTATAAGCTTGACTTTATCTATAGCTTGCTGGACCAAGTCCGGCCCTATCAATTTGGTCTCTCGTACTTCGAATCACCCAATTGGGGATCTATACTTTCGCCCATATGAAGCCTCATACGGGGCCATTTGGATGCTAGAATGTGTTACACCTTGAGAATTTCTGCGTCGATTATGTCGTAAGTAAACTAATGTAAGTCCAGAGAAGCTATGATACCCCTATCAGGTTAAAGAAATACTTTTTACAATCATTAAGCATGTATCCTAAAGGTTCCGAGGCTAAGACAATCGAAGAAAGTACTTTTCGTGAAAATTTATTGACTGGGCAGAGATACGACCCAGCATACGGACCGTAAAAGTGACATACGGACCGTCTGTCATGTCTGAGAGGCATAAAACAACATCAGAGAGTTGTGCAGAATTTTGGCCAACATACGATCAAACATACGGACCGTAAGTATGACATACGAATCGTATGTCCACCGTAAGTTACTGTCGGTGGAAAAGTTCCAAGTTACATATATTTGGCCCACTTTATTTTTTTCCCATTTTTCATCACCAACAGACCCTAAATACTCCCAAAAAAACCTCTCCGCACCACTAGAACCTTCCCCACACTCCATTTACATAAATCCAAGGAATATCAAAGATCAACATCATTAATCCAAGGAAATCAAGTGCAAGGAAGCTCTTTAGGATTGCTAGAAGTCAAGAATTTGTTTGGAAGTGGAGCTAGGGTTTTCTTCAAGTGAAGCATTTCCACCTAAAACCCATTTCTACACAATCAAAGGTGAGTTTTATGATCATTTCATATTATTTAGACTATTGAAGGGTTGAAAGACATGGATTATGGAAAAAGGTAGAAAATGGGTTACAAATATAAGAATAGTGGTATTTGTGAATAGTAGTTTGACATGGATCATGATTCTTGAGGTATTATGAGTGAAATCTTGCTGTAAATGATACAAATGATGTTAAGGAGGTATTATATGAGAACAAATACGATGTTATGCCATAACTATGGTCATGAATCATTTTGGTAAGGAATTGTAGGAATTGAATAATGTCGAACTTGACAAAGTTATTGATTATGGTATTATGAATGTTGTTCTTGATGTTGGGAGTTGTTATAGCATATGGAGGAAGTTGTAGAAACAAAGGATATGTTGCCCAATTTTCGTTAGCTTTAGCTTAAGCCTAAGTATGTCTTCAATTATCTAATCTTAGTACGAATTCCCTTGAAGGTAGAATCGCAAGCTTGAGAGGCACACAATTAGACGATAGAGTTGAAGAGATACAAAGGTATGTAAGGCTAGTCCCTTCTCATCCAAGGCATGATTCCTATGACATGACTCCCTTTGTCTCTCCATGACTTTCTTACATTCCGGAAAATATGAGTCAACGTTATATAGGGCTTCTTATGAGATAAAAGAATAAGAGATATATTATGAATACGATAATGGTAATGACGAGCCTAAGTCTAGAGATTCTAAAGCCTATGATACGATATTCTCACGAAGTTCATGCTATGAATATGATATGACATTTTACGAAGCTAATGATCATTATACGATTCCTTGATGTCATTCATTGTTGCCAGACCCACCTTATGATGCTAGTTCCTTCAAGGTGAGGTATGATGATTATGATTACTCATAATGGAATCGGGGGTTCTCGACCTTACGTCACCCTGATATAGTTATAGATTATCTTTGAGTTCTAATACATGTTTCATGATGAATGTATGATGATGATAAGGTTATGATGAGTTTATAATAAGTATATGATTATGAGATTCCATGTGCCTAGATGGCCGGACATGTTACCGCGAAGGCGGGCTGCATACGATTCCACCTTGCCTAGATGGCCGGACATGTCACCGCGAAGGCGGGCTGCATACTATTCCACCATGCGTAGATGGCCGGACATGTCACCGTAAGGGCGGGCTGCATATGATTACACCGTGCCTAGAGGGCCGGACATAACACCACTAGTGGGCGACGTATGATGGCTACCTGAACGCGAGTTAACGACGATGGTACATGTGATATGTTTATATATGTGAGATGTATAACACGTGTTCACTTTTAAAGGTTAATCAGGTTATATCCTCATCTCATGCTTCATGATTTCTCTATTATGCCAGTATTATCCATGCCTTACATACTCAGTATAATGTTCGTACTGATGTCCTTTCTTTTTGGACGTTGTGTTCATGCGCACAGGTAGACAGGAGGTGACCTAGATTCATAGTAGCTGATTAGCGGACTTACATGAGCACTCCATTATTCCGGAGATGCTATTTTGATATATTATTTTTTGTACATCTGTTTTTGGCATGATGGGGTCCTGTCCCGTCCTCATGTATAGTACTCTAGTAGAGTCTCGTAGATACGTACGTGTGGGTAGTAGATGTTCCATGTTGACTACATTGTACTTTTATATATCATTTTTGCAGTCGTGAGGGCTTATGTATATAGATTTTTGAAGCCGTGAGGGCTTATGTATAACACGTGTTCACTTTTAAAGGTTAATCAGGTTATATCCTCATCTCATGCTTCATGATTTCTCTATTATGCCAGTATTATCCACCCCGTCGTGCCCAAAATACATGTATATACACAAAATAATAAGTTAATGGCACCTCCGGAACAATGGAGTGCTCTCAAGTCAGCTAATAGCTCCTACGAGTGTGGATCACCTCCCTGTCTACCTATGGGCATGAACACAACGTCCAAAGAAAACGGACGTCAGTACGAACATTGTACTGAGTATGTAAAGTATGAATGAAATGAACATAATAGAGAAATCATAAAATATAAGATGAAGATATAACCTGCGTAACTTTTAAGGGTGGATACATTTCATACATATATCATATATAATCGTAGTACATGTATCATCATACCGCATACATCATCGTATCATATATATCATCATCGTTAACCCGCGTCCGGGTAACCATCATATGCCGCTCACTAGTGGTGTCATGCCCGGCCCTCTAGGCTCGGTGTAAACATAGCAGCCCGCCTTAGCGGTGATATGCCCGGCCATTTAGGCTCGGTGGAATCGTATGCAGCCCGCATTCGCGGTGACATGCCCGGCCAACTAGGCACGGTGGAATCATATCGTCATATAGTCAACATAAACTTATCATTATCACAGATCTCATAGGCATATCATAACCTTATCATAACTTAGCATCATCATACATTCATCATTAATCATACATTAAAGCTTGAAGGTAACCATGGCTATGTCGGGGTGACATGAGGTCGTGAACCCCCGACTATGTTATGGAGTGATCATAATCGTCATATCTCACCTTGGAGGGACTAACATTTTAAGGTGAGTGCACACAAGGAAAAACATCAATGGAACTATACTTAGGGTCATTAGCCTCATGGACATCGTACCTCACTTTAAGGTTCTTTGTACTTAAACTCATCATCATCATTATCATGCTCATATCATATCTCTTTTCTTTAGCTTATACATATATAGCTCGTTACACTCATGGACGCATGGTTTCCTTTATTTAGGAAGATCATGGGAAAATAGGAGGATTCATGCCATAGGAGTCATGCCATAGACGGAAGGGATTAGCCTTGTATACCTCTTTCGTTTAGTTATTCTATCGTTTGATCGTTCTCCTTCGATGCTCGCGTTTCTACCTTCAAGAGAATTCGCATCAACATTAGCTAATAGATTATATGAACGTGCTTACTAATGCTAGAGAAAATTGGGCAGCATTTCTTTTGTTTATACAACTTTCCTCATCTTACATATCAACTCCCAAACATCCATAACAACATTCACAATATTATAAGCAACAGTTATCATTCATCTACATTATCCACATTTCTCAATTTCACTTCAATTTCTCCATAATCATGGTCATAGTTCACTATTGCGTTTTCTCACATATAATACTTATCCCATGTTCTAAATGTCACTATATCATACTTACAATCACAACATATCAATATTCATGATTCACTCCAAACTACTACTCAAAATCTCATTATTCCTATCTTTGTAACCCATTTTCTATCTCCTTCCATAATCTAAGTCTTTCAACCTCTCATTACCTTAAGCTACATGAAAATGTCATAAAACCTACCTTAGATAGTGTAGTAATAAGCCTAGAGTAGAAATACTCCTCTTACACCAAAACCCTAGTTCACTTCCATTGGAATTTCTTGGCTTGGATGAACTTCAATGAGTTTCATACACTTAATTTTGTTGGTTTGATGAAGTCCAATCTCTCTTGGGTTCTTGTGGATGAAGAGTGGAGAGCTTTATAGAGGGTTCTTGAGGTGTGGAGTGAAAAATGAAATGAAATAAATGAGGTTGGGGTCCCTTATATCAACTTAAAAATTTGACCCGACTCGGACATACGGACCAACATATGGTCCGTATCTTTTATACTGGCCGTATGTCTGGCCGTATGTCTGGTCCAGTGAAGGTCCCATTTTGGGCAGAACATACGGCCAGACATATGGCCAGTATATTGGACCGTATGTTGCCTAACTTTCCGGAATTCATTCTCGTCGGCTCGTTTGATCTCCAATCCTTATGGAACCTTTTTAACACTTGTTTAACACCTTATTAACAATCTAAGGGATGTTATAGCTCTTCTCCAAAACATCATTAAGCTCTTATTAATTCAATACTCGTAAATCTTTCCCGACACACAACATATACCTTATTTTCCTTAACAACTCCCGTCTCCTACCTCGAATGTCTTTGAAATCTCATTTAGAATCATCAAATGTTATTTCTTACTTACCAAGACATCTTATACTTCGTGCCCTTTGTTAGTCTATTCACTGTACGTTAACGAGAAATTTCCGAGGTGTAACAAATAATGTCTCCACATCTTCAACGCATTAATCACCGCAGCTAACTCAAGATCATGGGTTGGATAATGCTTCTCATGTTTGCGTAACTTCCTTGAGGCGTAGGCAATCACCTGACCATGCTGCATCAATACACACCCTAATCCAATGCTCAAAGCATCACAGTAGACAACATAGCCTTCTGGTCCTTCTAGAAGTGTCAAGATTGGGGCCGAGGTTAACCTGTTTTTCAGCTCTTGGAAACCACGTTCACAAGCATCCGTCTATTGAAACTTAGCTGATTTCTGGGTCAACTTCATGAGTGGAGCAGAGATAGAAGAAAAGCCCTCTACAAAACTCCTGTAATAACCTGCTAAGCCCAAAAAACTACGAACCTCCGTAGGTGTTGTAGGTCTTGGCCAAGTCTTCGCAGCGTCAATCTTTTGAGTATCTACCCGAATGCCATCGGCTGAAATAATATGCCCCAAAAAGGTCACTGATTTCAATCAAAATTCATACTTAGAAAATTTGGCAAAGAACTCTCGAGTTTGAAGAACTATGAGAACGTTACGCAAATGATCCGCATGTTCTGCCTCGGACCTAGAATATACCAGGATATCGTCAATGAACACGATCACGAACAAATCTAGAAAGGGCCTGAACACATTGTTCATCAAATCCATAAATACTGCCGGTTCATTAGTTAGCCCAAATGACATTACCCGGAACTCGAAATGGCCATGTGTGGTTCTAAAGGCCGTCTTAGGAATATCTTTCTCCTTAACTCTCACCTGATGATACCCGGATCTCTAATCTATTTTTGAAAACCATTTGGCGCCTTGTAATTGCTCAAATAAATCATTAATCCTTGGAAGCGGATATTTATTCTTAATCGACACTTTATTCAGTTGCCGATAGTCAATGCACATTCGAAAGGAGCCATCTTTATTTCGCACAAACAACACGGGTGCTCCCCACGGGGAAGAACTAGGCCTAATAAAACCTTTCTCAAGCAAGTCCTTCAATTGCTCCTTCAACTCTTTCAACTCTGCGGGAGCCATCCTATAAGGAGGAATGGATATGGGTTTTGTATCCGGTAGCACATCAATAGCGAAATCAATCTCCCTCTCAGGA
This sequence comes from Lycium barbarum, assembly GCF_019175385.1. Classification (NCBI taxonomy): domain Eukaryota; kingdom Viridiplantae; phylum Streptophyta; class Magnoliopsida; order Solanales; family Solanaceae; genus Lycium; species Lycium barbarum. The sequence continues at coordinate 77,665,296 of NC_083347.1, read as the reverse complement.
GGGAGGCCTGGAAGCTCATCCGGGAATACATCCGGAAACTCATTCACCACGGGGACAGACTGAAGAGTTGGCGTTTCGGCTCCTACATCTTGCACCCGAACTAGATGGTAAATACACCCTCTAGTAATCATTTTTCTTGCCTTGAGATAGGAAATGAACCTACCTCTCGGGGACGCTGTATTTCCTTTCCATTTTAAAACTGGTTCTCCCGGAAACTAGAAGCGAACCATTTTCATTCTACAATCAACATTGGCATAACAAGAAGCCAACCAATCCATGTCCATGGTAACATCAAAGTCAACCATTTTTAACTCATGTAAATCAACCATAGTACAATGGTCACAAATCACAACTACACCATTTCTATATACTCGACTAGCTATTACCGGTTCACCAACGGGTGTAGATACCTCAAAAGGTTTGATCGACTCCGATTTGACCCCAAACCGACCCGCAATATATGGAGTTCATGACAATGTGGAGCCCGAATATATCAAGCATATACATCATGAGAGAATACCGATAATATACCTGTGACGACATCGAGAGAAGACTCAAGATCCTGGCATCCCGCCAAAGCATAAATACGGTGCTGAGGACTACTAGAACTGGGAGCTCTCCTCCGGCCTCTACCATGGCCAACTGGCGTATGTGAACCTTTCCCCAGAGGGCGTATCGATGATGAAGACCCGGTTGTCGATCCTGAAGGCTGGACTCTACCCCTTCCACCAATCGAAGGGCAATCACGCATGATATGGCCTGGCCGACCGCATGCATAGCAAACCTCTGAACCTAGTCGACACTGGCCCCAATATAACTTCCCGCACTGGGAACATCGTGGCACGGGTGGCCTTGCCTGACCCGAATCACCTATGAACTGAGAACCTGAAGCCCTGAAACTCTGACTCGGCCCGGAATAAGTGGATCTATCAAATCTCTAGCCTGTAAACCGTAGAGGCACACTAGTCATAGAATGGCCTGAATTCCTAGAAAACTGCTTTCTTTGCCCGCCTCTAAACTCACTCGTCGGACCCGAAGATCTAGCCCTCTTGATATACCCTCTATCATGCTCACGCTCACTTCTTTGTTGTTGTTGGCTTTCCTCCAAATTCTCGGCATGGGCTTGAATGCGGAAAATATCCATGTTGTCCTAAAGGGATGCAACCAAGCACCTATCCATCAAATGTGGCCCTAGGCCTCTCACAAATCGGTACACTCGGTCACCCATATTCGCTACCATGGCCGGAGCATACTTAGCCAAAGAATTGAAGCGAAGACTATACTCTAAGGCACTCATGCTTCTTTGCCTAAGATTCAAGAATTTATCGGCTCTAGCTCGCCGAACCTCTGGAGGAAAGTATTGTCAGAGGAAGGCATCCACAAATTCTTTCCATACCAGGGGAGGTGCATTGACTCCCCGTGAAGCCATCCAAACCGTATACCAATGAACTGCGACATCCCGTAATCTATAGGACGCTAACTCTACCGATTCAATATCTGAAGCATGCATTAACCGAAGTGTCCTCAACATCCCATCAATAAAGTTTCGAGGGTCCTCATCCGGTTTTGATCCGAAAAATTCCGGAGGGTTCAAGCTAATAAAATCACGGGCCCTTGCACTAACAGCCCTATCACATTGCCCTGTACCTTGCCGCTGAGTCTGAGCGGCAACCAACTGAGTAAGTAAATGAATGACCTCTTTTACATCTTGGCCTAAAACATCTAGGGGGGAGCTGGAGGTGCTAGAGCTGGGGCTGAGGCTCCCTCATGCTCCTCAAAAATGGGCACTGAGTAGGAGGACTGAGATTGAGCCGCATTCTGGGACTCACCCTCCTCTACAACCGTTGGCGATGCTCTTTCAGCCCGTTTTTCTGCCACTGTCTTGCCCTTTTGGGCTGCTGTAGCTTTTCTTTTTACAGGCATTTCTGAAATACATAATACACAGTTAAGGAAAGAGAAATCCTTATATCATGGCTCTATCGCACGATCTTATGAAGAAAGAAGGTCATTCATTCCTAAAATGCCCACATCCTCCTATTTATAAGTGTGGCACGCAACACACCCATAAACAAGACTCTACAGGACACGGCTCGTAGACACTCCCCAGGACAGAACTGGTCTGATACCACTTTTGTCACGGCCCAACCAGAGGGCCATGATGGGCACCCGGTGCTATCCACTCGAGCACCTCTTATCGTACCATCAACTTCACATCTAGGTGAGCCACATGGCCTACTCATGATTCCAATACATCAACAATACTAATCACATCGGGCAACGACACATTTATATCATCATCAACAATAATGCCTATATCCATATACACAAGCCGACGAGGCTAACAAAATAATATACTAAATGTGAACCGACAAGGCTACAAGACATCTAACCATACACAACTATCTACGAGCCTCTAAGAAGAGTATGTAACATCATATAGACGGGACAAGACCCCGCCATGCCCATATGTATGTACACAAAAGAATAATACCAACAGTTGTAGCTCCGGATGAAATGGAGATCCTCTATGCAGTCCCTGGACAAGGAATCTAAGGCTCAAGCCTGTCTCCCTGCCCACCTGCGGGCAGGACGCAGCGTCCACAAACAAAAGGACGTCAGTACGAGGAATGTACTGAGTATGTAAAGCATAGTCAATAACATAATTAAAGCATAAGAAATAACATAAGATAGACGAGTTATGAAATGAAATATCTAGGTATACCTTTAGCGATGTTCGTCATATTTAATTACCCTCTTTCTAATGGGAAACTTTCATTTCATACATTCATACATTTAGAAGCATCATACCCGACCATGATAGGTTCGGTGTCTTACATACCCGACCATGATAAGGTTCGGTGTTATACATACCTGGCCCTACCAAGGCTCGGTGTTATCCGTACCCAACTGCAGTGGTGTGCACGCGATAAATATCATACCCGGCCATATAAGCTCGGTGTTACATAATAGTCATTCATACTTATACACGTATACATAAGAGTCTATAAGTCTCATCAACATCATTATCATCATCGTTTTCATTACATCTATCCTTAGAGGATCAACTATCATATAAGGGAAGCAATAGAATCGTGAAAGTATCGAAGATCATGAGCTTTAGTGACTTTAGAGATAGAATCATTTGGAAGCCATTATGGAACTCATGAAAGGGTATATAGCAACTGAACCATGCCTTAATGAAAGAAGGGTTAGCCTTACATACCTCTTTGTCTTCTTAACTACTTAACGTTCACTGTCGAAGCTTGAACAATCTATATACTTCTTTGTCTTCTTAACTACTTAACGTTCATTGTCGAAGCTTGAACAAGCTACATTTAGAAGGATTCATACCATAGTTAAGCCTTAATAATAATCTTAAATCCAAACTAAAATAATTCATGATCTAATAAAAATTGAGCAGCATTTCCCTTATTTCGTCAACTTCCACAATATTACAAAACAAGTCCCAACAACCACAATAACTTCCATAATATCATAATCAAATAATTACATTCCATTAATCCTTCAAAATTCATCCTCATGCTCAACTTATACTAGCAACTTCACACCCATTCTTAGCACATTTTCATACAATACTTCCTCATCACCATTACTACCTTCCATAACAAGATTATCTCCATATTATACTAAGAATCATGACTCAAGTTAGCTTACTACTCAAAAACATCATAAAAGTTACATTTAGCCCTCATTTTCTACTTTCTTCTTCTACCCAAGTTCTTTAACAACCAAGCATTCATGATAACATGAAATAAGGGCAAAAAATAACCTTTCATCTCATGGGAATGAGCTTTGGAGCAGCTACCAACTTATGTAAAAACCCTAGCTTCAATGCCCAAGTATACCTTGAAATCTACCAACCCTAGGGAGCCTTCTAACACATGAACACTTTGATTCTTGTTATTTGATCTTTGAAATCTCTTGGGTTTGAGTGAAATATGTTGGGAAAAGGGTTTTGGAGCTTTGGAGAGCTTGGAAGAAATGTGGGAAATGAAAATAAAGTGAGGGTCGTCCATGCTTATAAAAAGAAAATTCTGAACCGACCCGATTATACGGCCAATTATACGGGCCATATAATTTATACGGTCCGTATAATTAGACCGTATAATCTTACCAGGCTGCACCCTTCTCTGGAAGAAATCTACGGACCATTATACGGGCCGTATAATTTATACGGTCCGTACAAATATCCGTACAACTGGGAATTTCCAAATTTCATTCTCGTCGACTCGTTTGACTTCCAATCCTCGTGGAACCTTTTTGGAACTTATATAACACTTCATTAACCATACAATAGGCCCTATAGCAGCCCCTCAAGATATTGCTAAATAAATATTAGCTCAATTATAGCGGAAACCTTCCGAACACGACTTACATTTCACTTCCTTCTACAAACAAAACTTCTCATATTCGTATGACTCGAAATCTTATAGTATGCACCTTAAGCTATCTAATACTTTCTTTAATCTCATGAGGGTTTCATAATCACTTTAAGCTCACGTTAGCCTACTCACAAGGCAACAAATCCGAAATTTTCGAGATGTAACATTCTTCCCCCCTTTGGTACATTCATCCTCGAATGTTAGGTTCTTGGAAATTCTACAAAAATTTCACCAAAGTTTCCCCTATAATATGGCACTACCCTCCTGCAACAGCAACCCAAAATACACCGCCTCACAGGGCTACAACAACAACATCAATAACCATGGCCACACACGACCAGGAAAACATCAAAGAAAGCACTACATACCTGAGGATAATGGCATCTCTGCCTGAGTTCTAAAAGATCATCTGGACCTCTCAAAATTGACGGATTCCCGAAAAAGGTCCGCTTACCAAAAAGCCAACTTTGAGTCAACTCGTTTTCACTTTAAGCCCAAATTTCTCACAAAGTCACCCAAATCATATCCAATGACCTCGGGAAGCGTCTCAACGGTCCTCTCGGGTAAAATGTGAGCTAAACAAGCTCGGGAAAGGGTCAAAAGCACCAAAAATGCAATAACGACCAAACGGATCGTTACAGAAATGCTGAGAGAGATTTAGTTTGTGCTAAGAGTAGAAGGTTGCCTGATTGCACAAACATAGTTGCAGAAGTTGTGACTATCAAGGAAGGACTGGAATATTGTGTTGTTAATCAGTTATTTCCTCTTGTTTTGGAAACAAATTCCCTCACCATGGAAAACATTCTGGAGGGGCTATGGGAAACTCCTTGGAGTATGGCTATGGAAGTAAATGTTATCAACAACATGAGAAGGGATAAGAATGTGCAAATTGGCCATGTGCTAAGGGAAGGAAATAGCCTGGCAGATTATTCTCACTAACTTAGCTTTTAATTATGCAACAATCTTTCAATCCAACGATTTTCAGGAAGTTCCTTTAGCTTGGAGAGAGATTATGAATTCAGACAAATCTTATATACCATATATAAGATCAATAACAATATAAAGAAGATGCTAACATGAAAATTTATCTAGAAGTAAAATCACAGTTACAGTACATAAATTAGCAAGTGTAGTTGTAGATGCTATAAAAGAACTACAACTAAATAAATTGATTAAGCCTGTCATTTTCTCCTAATGGTGATATCAACATCTCATTATGTTCATTCTGTTAGCAGGGAACAAAGGGTGGAAATCTAGTTATAGTAATCTCAAAACTGCAGCTATACTTTATACATTGATGACTGAAGAACAAGTTTAAAGATATACAAGTTGTCTACATTAGCCTGAAGCACATTCAGTTCATTTTGATTCCATGCACCTGGTGAGAGCTCTAAGGTGTTTATAAATGCCGTCAAATCAAGGCTACTAGACAGTTATACATCATTAGACTGATTTCTTTCCATGTTGCTTTATTTTTGAAAATCAGACTTGGTGTTATCCAAATACTGGTTTCATTTGTTTCTGCTAGCCAGCTTTGGTTAGTTCTATAAGACTATCTTGATTTTAATAAATTTCCACCGACTATTTGGTGGACTTAAAAAAACACAAATAGCGAGACATATGTAGTGAGAGCAGAGTCAACACCAGAGTCTCGAAGGTCCCAACTAGTGCAGGAACAAAGAACATGTTCCTATCAGGATATATCATTCAGTTCTTGAGTTCTAATAGTTAGGTTATTAGTGTGGTTCCATTTATTTACTTTTCTTAGTGATTGTAATAGGTGTTTATTGAGTCGCAAGGGACTTCTCGGATTGGGTGTAGTCATTGAAGAGAGAGTATAGAGAGCCAACAGTTTGGAACTGTTGAAGAAGAGGGAGTTAGGACAGGAATTGTTTGGAACAATCCCGTAGGTGTAAAGGTTATTGTAACATAAGTTGCTCGAGTTTAGTGGAAAGTTTGTGAAACTCCTACAGAGGTAGGTCGTGGTTTTACCTTCCTTCAACATGGAGCTTTTCCACGCTGAATTTTGTATTGATTTTATTATTTTGCACTTTGCCATCTTGCGTAGTTTCTCAAAGAACATATTCTTTGAGTGTTTAGGTCCTAGCCCAGTTTATCATGAACCATTCGTATGATACACACCCCTTTTAGCATGACGTAAGCTTAAAACTTTTTGAAATTTTCTGGGGTGCTAAAAGCATTCCTTTAATCAAGAGAATATGATTCAAACATATTGGAGGTTCTACCTTAGATTGTGAACTTAAATTTTATAACTTATTAGAACTAATGATTTGATCTTCTGAGAATAAATTAAACTTTATACACCATATATACAACATATTATCTGTTGTATCTATAAGTAAAGGCGCACACAAACAAATCAATGATCTTTTTAATGCGAGTCTTTATTAAATAGAATAAATAATTATTTTATAGCAAATATTATATCTAAACGCATAATTAATAGTATGTATCATAATTCCCAACGATCTCCCACTAAAAAGTTTAGTCATGGAAATTATTATAATAAACACTATACCGAATTACATGATTAATAGTATGGCCCAACATTCTTTCTAATACAAGAATGAGCAATCCTAAAACACCTAAAAAGATCAATTATCTTTCATTACCTCTTTCTTTTTGTTATTCTACTTAAAAAAAAATAAAAAATATAACACCGCGAACAAAATTTTATCCAACTTCAAACCAAAAACAGGTAAACACGCATATCACTTTTTTAATGTATTAATGAACCAAACATTCATAAAAGAAAGTATATCAACATAATAATTTAGAAATGTTCATCCCAAACTATAATTGTGATATAATTTTATCTACAAATCAAAGACTCATAAGTGTTTCGTGTGTAAAAAAAATGGAAAAGAGTCAAAACCTTTCACCTATTGGATGTCAATTGCTCTTAACATTAATTTTTAGATTAAGAATGTCACTCCTTCCACTTATTAGACTCAAACTTCTCTTAACGTTTAATTTCGAGTTGAAATGGCCCCTTTTAACAAAATTATGAGATGACATATATTGAATTTTAACTAAATAGGGTTGCACTGATTCGTTGGTTCATGTGGCCCCAACCATAAATAACCCGACCAATCAAGGTTTATAGAAAATAACTAAAAACCATTTGTCAGTACCCAATTTATTTGATGTTGCACGTCTTTTGACTAAATGAATTTAAAAGACAACAATATCTTCTTCATTTGAAGCTCTGATTTTTTGTTCAATACTGATGCAAACATGCTCCAATAAATTTGAGATCTAGTTCAACTCAGATTCATCATCCTTTTGTAATGGTAGATTCTTAAAAATCTACTTTTTCATGATTCTTAGAAATTCAGCCCCAACAATTTTGAAACAATAAATTCGAATGGGTTGAATGTAATATCCACGTGGATAAGTACCATCTATTTAAATAAAGCACACAAATTGTGCTCTAATAGGTATAAGGAAAGAAACTTTTAACCCGAAAATTAATGTTATAGGCAATTGGAGTTTAAAAAATTGAAGAGGGATAAATTGAAACCATGGGCATTTTTTACCCAGATAGTGAGTTTAATAATCTTGAAGACCGGAATATAAATTTGTTTAGTATTCTTGAAGACCGGAATGTAAATTTTAAGAATATCTGAATTATTGAAGAATTTCAAAAGCAGACAGGTTGATTTTCGGAAACTAACTTCTCTTGTTTCCAATCCACTCTAATTTTCTAAGCATCATATTTATGAACTACAACAAAATATTTTGTGCCTAGTTATGTTTTAAAAATATCATACAATACTGAGTGTACACACTTTCTTTTATGAATATCTCAAACAAAGAAACAGGAAAATTTGTGTGTCCCGTATCATGACTTGAAGTTCCCATGAAACGTTTTGATATAAAAGCTACACCCTTCATTTGGAATATTGGAAATGGAAAAAAGAAAAGAAATTGACGTAATAACTTTTTATGGCCTTTTGTTTTTTTTTTGTCAGATAAAATTTTATCCATTGAAGAGAGAACTTCATTAGCATTGAGGGAAAATATTTTTAGCAAAAACAAAATTTTTGTCCCATTTTCCTTTGCTTTCATTTGCCTTTGCGCGCTTTCCGAATTAGGAGAAAATGACAAAAATGGTATTATGTTATAGGATAGGTTCAAAACAGTTTTTTAAATATGTGTTGAACAGGTTTGGTCTATTAAGTTTGTTAACAATTAACACTTCTAGTCTACGTCAAATACTTACCAACCTCTATCTGTTAAATTTGATCGGAACGTTGAAAAAGAAAAATTTAACCATAAATATCAAAAAAGTCCCACAAATCCTAAAATATGCAACATAGAAAAAACTACACTAAATACTAAAAAGGTATAAAAATAACTGAAACTACACGCAAAAATAAATCAAAAAAAACATAGACAAAAAAAAGTGCACCTCTAAATATTATATAATTCCTGTCAAATCTAATAGACAGTTCAATAAATATTTGATAGACTTAAGGACCAAAACTGTTCAATGCACAGTTAAGAGATTATTTTGAACCTATCCTTAAATATAAAGGACCATTTTTGTCATTTTCTCTATTATTTAGTACCTTCACGAATCTAAGTTTTAATAGTTGAAATGTATTTCATGAGCATTGCAATAACATCAGGAGATACTTCGGAGCCTGCTTTCTTCAGTTGCTGAATCTTTTGCTCAGTTTCTATCTCAAGCCTCTTTTCGGTTGAGTCGGAACTTCCACTGGTCTGTATATATATCAAATAAATAATAGGGGTCTATTCGAAATCATTCTATAGAATCAATAGGCATAATGCATAGATAGATACTTAAATTTGACTTTTACCGTCAGTTGAACATATCAACTTACAAGATAATCATCTAGATACCCCAACTCGTCTACACTATGTCAGTTGAATACTCCAACTTTACAAAATGATCATGCCAGTTGAATGCTCCAACTTTACAAAATGATCATTTAGGTACCTTCAAATTTTATGTGCCACGTCAGCGTCAAGTGTTCATGAGACACAGTGGGAACGAGTTTCGGTGTCTAAATGTGCATTCTCAAAGTTAAAGTATTTCGTTGTCAATTGAAACCAAATTAAGGTGTATATATATATATATACACACTATGTCCCATCAGTATATTTGTACAATGAGTTATCCTAAGTCTTTGAAGTATGGAGTAGTTAAATAGTAATAATTTGTAACAAGACATATAATTTTTACAACAAAATCACATTTTTTAACTTATCAGTAAATCCCTTTTCAATAAATCATTTCCAAAGAACATCTCTAGTTAAGTATCTACGCGCACTTCCACGTCTTGATTGGAAATTCATAGTGTCAATTGTCTCTTAACATCATAAATTATTCAATATGACCAAAAGTAATGGTCATATCGATTACTTTTGGAGATTTTTGTTGAGTTCTTTGTTTCGCATCCATTATGATTTTGATAACCAATTTCAATCAAAAATCGGCTTATTTAATCAAAGAGAAAAGACAATTTAAAAGAGAAAAACCTCAGATAGTTTCTGTTTGTACTCAACTTCCAGATGGGAACGATAATTTGTCACTTCCATCTCAGCTTCTTCTTTTGCTTGCCTCAACCTTGTCATTTTAACTTAAAAGGTAGCAAAACACATAATTAAGACTAATCCTTACCAATTTCATGAAGAAGAAGCAGCTTTCCAAAATTACACTAAATATTTACCATTTCTAGCAGCATAAACAATTTGTTGGGCTTCCTGTTCAGCAATGAGTAGCATCTGAATGCCTCCTTGTCCTCTCATTGAATCCATCGCAGCTTCTAAGCCTGAATACGAGGAAAAAAACATTTACGCTATCAGATCACTTATAAAGTACTAATTACATGTAACTCTCTATGATAAACAATAGTAACCTGATAAGTAATGTAAATAAATTTTTATAGTTAATGTATTGTAATTACCAATGTGTAACTTTTCCGAAAACAAATATACTATTAGATCACTTAGAGGATAATTACATGTGCTAACTTTTTATGATAAATATCACTAATTGGTAACATAATAAAAATTGTACTTACCTTGTTATAATAGATAAAAGCTAGGTGAACAAGTACAATCATATACTATAAGTGAATTTTTATTGAGTTGATTTCTTAAATGATCGTTCAAGTTTTAATTTTTTTTAATCAAAATCACTAAACTAATTTGTGTAACTATAAAATCAGTCAGTTTATGGATAGCTTCTTAATAAATATGGAAAACATATGAAATTATCATTTTTACAAATTTATCAATTAATGTTCATCAAGAGATTTATTTATAATTTATTATCTACTAAGTGATCCGATTATGTAAATATCTTTTACACTACTTTAATTGAAGTTACGAAGTAGGAGTACCAATTTTTTTATTATATATTTTCATATTTTTTACTTTTTATGTCATATAAACAGATGAAATTCCATCAATTTTACTTAGCTAAATATTCCCATTTCTTTTCTTTGGGATTTAAAGGAATTCTAAAATTTCTACATACTAGTTTAGAGGATTCTCCAAAGCGGCCAATAGAGAGAAAAAGAACGGGACATCAGAATGCCTCCTTTTCCTCAATCATTTTTTGCAATAAATGTTTCCAATCGAAAATGTTAATCAGCTTACTGTATCTGTTGTTCATTCTAATTTTGATGATTAAAATGATTGGCCGACTTAGATTACGGAAAACCTTGAAATGTGTTAGACGCAACATTTTAAACGCAAAAAAATCAATAAAAAAGAGGAAACTAAATATATATATATATATATATATATATATATATATAGAGAGAGAGAGAGAGAGAGAGAGAGAGAGAGAGGGGTCAATCAAATCGAAAAGAGGAGGAAGAATAATGAAGAAATATACATGAAAGTTACGTAGAAAGATATTAAAGCTACGTCAATATGGCTGAACATATTAAAGCAATTAATTGTTTATATATGAACAAACTTGTCTGTTTCACGATTAAATTAAATATATGAAATATGTACCTGAAACTGTTTGTATTAGAGCTAGCTAGGACCTCTGGAAAGTTACCTTTCTGAGCAGGAAAGTTAGGATATGGATATGAAGGGGAATAACGACTGAATAACAAAACTTGGATGTGATTTTAATTAAGCAGTTATAGGGATCCTATTAATTATACTTTGTCCTGGTTAATAGGATGGCTGTTTCAACATATGAAAGAACACGGTCAAAAAGTCTTGTGAATTATCGGGTCTATAATGCCTTTATATGTCATTTTTGTAGAATATAGTTTAGTTCCCAAAGAGAAAGCAAAGTGGAAAAGAAGCCACGTACGCCTTATTTGTTTGTTTTTTAAATCTAACTAGAGGGTTGAAGCCCGTATTGTGCACGGGCCCAATATGTTAGGCATTTAATGTTTTTCTTCCAATTGTAACGGGAAAACAATAAACATAGAGCCCTGTGATTGTAATAAAAATGGATATTGATAACTATAACACACAAAGTTTTCTGTAAATGGGTATAATATGACTTGTTTTCTATTCTTTATAATGTGCGCAGAAAAACATAAAGGTGCCCTTCCAATAACAGTCCAAAACGGCAGCCTCAGTTGCTGCATTTTTTTCCAGCTTTTGCTTCTTGTTGTTACAGAGCTCTAACACAATGGCTCAAAACTGGTTGAAGTTAAGTTGCATTTTCTTGAAAGCTGGCATTGCATACCCTGCTTCAATCAGTAGTGTTTGGGCCAGTTTATTTCCTTGAAAGAAGACTTCGTGGTTCAGCTGCAACACGTGGTTTAGATAGAAAGTAAAACCTGACAACGAATATTTTCGACTTTCCGATAAAAAGTAGTGAATGATTCTATATCAATTCAATCCCGAGAATCATCACAAAAGAAAACCTTGAAGATCAAGTGTAGTGGTCTGCAAGCTTCGCAATGCAAGCAATGCAATCCAAGCAGAGGTCAACTATCTTTTTCCCAAACTTTACACAGTTTCGATGGATTGAATTACTATTATTTCAACTCAACATAATCAAGTCCAAAAAAGAGTACTTTAAGGAGATAAAACAAAAGATGTATTCATTGGATTTAGAATAAGGTCAAGTTCGACCTATATTACGGGGGTACAAAGATGGTGTTATCTTCAATCACAAATATAAAAACATATTAATTGTCTATAAACATAAAAAAGGCAAGATATGAAACATCTCTAAGAAAATAAATTTATTTTCTCCGACGTGACTTAGGTTAGAGTTAACCACTTAAAAGTAACTTCAACTTACTTAGGATCAGATATAATTGAACAATGGAATTAAATTTAGTCCCAAATTTCGAACTCAAACTTGTTATTTTGATAAGATCCATCATTTTCATCCTCAACACTCCAAAGCTGTTGGGCTGAGAACTAAGAAGCAACGTCAAGAGTAAACTTTAGGTTGGTTTTTCTAATGGAGAAAAACAGGCCTTCTTGTGGTGGGCGGATAGGTGTCAGTGACTCGGTTCCATTGATATTTTTCTAGAAACTTATACCATAATAAATTTTTTTAATTATCTTATTAAGTATTTAACTAAAATTAGATTTTATTAACCATTCCAGTTATCTTGGTGAAAGTGAGAAATGGTGGAGCTGAGTTAGAGATATGCACAGGATGGAATGGGATTGCTGATATAAAGTCTAGAGGGATGTGTTGTTTGTTAAAAATGCAACTAATTTTTAGGAAATAAGGATTAGTAGCTTTAATACTTCTGTTCATTTTGGTGGTCTCAATTGTACAGTTAAACTGTAAAATCTCTCTACCAAGTGAACAAAGTTTCCAATTCCAAAGATATATTCAAACCAAGGAAGACAAAATCAGAACCAACATCTGAAGAATGTGAATACTAAATAAGCTATAAAAAATGAACTTACCAAAGATTTGTAATTTTCTATGTTGTCTTCGAATTGTCTGATTTTCATGTGAAGATGGAACTGAAAATGCAGCATAAAATTGAAGGAGAATTCAGAATACAAACCTTGAAAATCAAAATGATCTAAAAACTGAGAAAATGCATTTGCAAGAGTTCTTGTTGGACCTGAATGATGAATTCTTGATTGGCCTGAAATGGAAGGAGACAGAATTTAACAACTTAATTAGTAGTTTATATAGTTGGAGTGCTACATTTAGAAGTTTTTCGTTATATCATAATTCATATGCAAGCATTGCCCATAACTAAAGATCTTGCACATAACAAAATAAGAATCACCAACCTAAGATTTTCCAAGCACAACAAATAAACTAAAGAGTCCTTAAAGTTGACCCAAAAAGCTAAGTGTTTTCCTTTCTCTGAAGATTTCGAGATCTGAAAGGAAGGAGGATATAGTTTATTAGCTGCAACAAACCTCTTTTTGATTAAGTAGTTGCAACGAAATTCAAACTACAGGAAACAATACAAAGATGATTCTTACTCCTTTTCTCTGCCCATTCAAGCTAGTCCTTCATTTCTCATACTATACCTACAAAATGACATCCACAGCAGAGACAATGACCAACCTACTTAAGTAGTAATTGCAACTTGAATATACGACTTTTTTTCCGGGCCTGACGCAAATTTTCCTTCTCCAACAATGCCCTTGGAAATTAATCACACATTAAGTTGTTTTTATTGTTATCACCATTAGAGATGCTACAAATTGGAAGGAAAGAATAGAGAAGATGACTTGAGTTATTAATGGATTATAATCGTGACATCTTACACGATTAAAGCTTGAACAATTTTTTTTCGCTCTCTTCTCTCTCCTACGTTCCCATGCAACCCTAACTAACAAACCCTACTTTACCTATGGCCACCTTGGCCGCTGGCCAGCCGTCACCGGTGGGTGGTCAGCCTCCACCAACAACCAACACTATACACTACCCACCCCTCACTCACCCGCAATTCCACGATATTCAACCAACTCTCCCGTCCACTTCTTCTTCTCCAAGCTATGCTCAAACACTTGTGCATGGAACAACTCCCACGTCCAATTCCTTTTGTGATCCAATACCAATGAAGGAGGTAACATATGTTGATGGTATCCCTATGGTGCGTTGGACAACATCTGAAGTATCTAGAATGGAGTAGATTGAAAACCTACAACATGTCATTATTGGTAAGTTTTCTTATGGATGGCCGGAGTCAAAAGAATTAAGAACTATTATTCCTCAACAGTGTGGTGTGAAGGGAAAGTGTGATATTGGTTTCCTGAGAGATATACACTTATTGATAAGATGTTCTCTAATGGAGGATTTCATTACTATGTCTTCAAAGGGTGCTTTTTGGCTGAAATCCAAGGAGGGTTTTACGTATCAAATGAGGCCCTTAATTTATGACTCTAATTTTAAGGTTGAGGAAGAAACGTCAATAGCCATGGCTTGGATTTCTTTTCCAAACCTGCTTCTCACGTATTTTGTCAAAGAATCATTGTTTACTTTGGCATTTTTAGTTGGAAAACCCTTATTACTTGACATGGCCACTATAAACAAAACTAGACCTAACTGCACAAAGGTTAGGGTTCAACTAGATTTGTTATCTAATCTTCCTAAGTTTGTTATGATGGAAATTGAAGATGAGAAGACTAAGGAGATTAGGGTGGTAAAAGTGAGAATTCAGTATGATCATTTACCAAAGTATTGCACATAATGCATGTTGCAAGGCCATGAAAAATAGGACTGACGTGTATTGCATCCTGAATTGGTGGCAGACACAAAAGAGGATGCAAAGGAAGGGGAGAAGGAGCATGAGAAGGAGAATGTGTCAAATGTGGCTACAACCTCTACACTAGGAAGAAGGAGGAGACATCATGGATGGAGATATCCTGTGCAGACATATGTGCCTAAGGTTCTATCAAGTGGGAAAGTGGTTACTTATCCTGGAATCAATGACAAAAGGAAAAAGACAAGTAAGGATGTTGCTGATGCTAGGAACAAGAGTGTTCTTGCACCTGAAAGTGGAGATTCAACACATAACAATTTTGATGTGCTAGAGAAAATCACAGAAGAAAAAGTCAACAATAATGTAGAAGATAAGGGTCCAGATGACACTTATGTGTTAGTCAAGGAGGTAGAAAATGACAAGGAAGAAGCTACTCAACTATTTGATAAGAAAGGACTAGAGGAGCATGATCAGAGTTTGGAATCTTGTGTGGCAGTCAATGATGGAGAAGATAACATCAAAGATACAGAAAGAAAAATGGACCCAAATGCTGAACAATCAGTTTAGGCAACAAAAGATGGGCATAAAAGTGTGGGAGAAAGGGTTGATGAGGGTGTCATTGCTGGTGAGGTAGATGATACTGACAAAGATTTAGAGGACAGAGTTCAAAGGTATCAGGACCTCATAAAAGAAAATGTATGTGAGAAATTTACAGGCCATGTTTTTTCTAAGGATGGACATGCCTCAGAATTTATGATGGAATGTATTCAGGCTGAAGAAAAGGTTCAAGATGGTGATGGTACACATGAGAAGATGGGGCTAGAAGAGAACATTGATGATTTGCATGATTTAAACTCATGTGAGAAAGAAATGCAGACTGAGGATGCTGACAGGTTTGCAAATGCCAGGGGGAGTTGGTGGTTGCAGATAGTCAAAAACATCAGATATTAAGTATTCCACCTTTGTCTCAGGCTCAAGTCCAGGAAGTTGATTTGTCTCCTGATAATAATATGAATGATGGAAATTTGAGCATCTCAATTAATGACAATGGCATTGGTTCATTTCCTCCTGAGAGGGAGGTGATGAAGGAGTTGACAGTTATACAAGTGGAAAACAACAATGTGCAGCAACTGGTCAACCAAAGAAAACAATCTCCTTTGAAGGAATTGCATGATGTGATCTCTCATAATATTAATATGGGAGCTGAGGTGGAACATGATGAGGGCAAAAACAAATTCAAAGCAAGTGAAGAAGAGGCTTCAGTGGAGCAGGTTCTTAGTAATGTGGTAAAAGAAGCTGGCATCTCTCCAAGATCTAGACAAAAAGGCACCAAGAAGGGAAAGAAACAAGTAATTACAAACACTATTCTTATAAGAGTAGTACCAAAGAGAGGTTGTAAGCATATTTTTAAATGATGATGAAAACACTCTTTTGGAATATCAAGTCTGTGAACACACAACAAGCTTTTCACACAGTCCAAATGCTGCACAAACATCATAAATTTTCCATTATAGCTTTAATGGAGCCTTTTCAACACTTTAGGCATATTCAGAGATTTAGAATGAGGCTAGGCATGAGATATGCCCACTACAACTGCAATGGTAAAATATGGTTCTTTGTGAATGATAATGTGGATGTGGAGATCATACAGGATCTAGAACAACAAATAACTGTAAAGCTGTTGTTCCAAGAGTGGAATAAGTCACTGGAGGTAACAATGGTATATGCAAAGTGTGATCATTTGGAAAAAATCAGTTTATGGGATAGTCTGCATAGTTTGGCCGATCACATGGACTTTTCTTGGTTGGTAGGGGGTGACTTCAATGTCATTATGAATGAAGATGAGAAGATTGGTGGTTTGCCTATTTTTCCAGATGAATATGAAGATTTTGCATTAACTCATGTGAGTTGTTTGACATCAATTATAAGGGGAGTCTGTTTACTTGGTGGAATTGGAGGGCAAGTAGTGATTGCATTTTCAAGAGATTGGATAGAATGATTGCAAACTGTTTACTTGGTGGAATGGGAGGGCAGGTAGTGACTGCATTTTCAACAGATTGGATAGAATGATTGCAAACTCCAAACTACAGGATTGGTTTGCACATATGGAAGTGGAACATTTATCTAGAACTGGCTCAGACCATGCCCCTTTATTACTTACTTGTGGGGAAATCTCACATCACATAAGGAAGCCTTTTCGATTTCTGAAATTCTGGACAGAACATGAATCGTTCTTAGAGATGGTTAATCTGGCATGGAGCACAGATTTTGAAGGTGATGAGTTTATCAGCTTTAAGTTAAAGTTGAAGAATGTGAAAACTGCATTATCTGCATGGAGTATGGCAACTTTTGGTGATATTTCAAGCAGTTAACAGTAAGGGAAGAGGTGGTGAGAATTAAAGAACAATTATTTGAAGAGGATCCTTCTCCTATGAACAGGATGGTGCTACAGCAAGCACAAGCAGAATTGAAGAAGTATGTTCAGTATGAGGAAGAATTTTGGAGGCAAAAGTCACATATGACAAGTTTTGCTGAAGGAGACAGGAATACAAGGTATTTTCACAGTGTTGTGAATGGCAGGAGAAAGATATTGCAGATCAAAAGAATTCAAAATCAGCAAGGGATATGGATAGAAGGGGATTCACTTTTGGCAGAAGAAACTTGTAGATTTTATTAGCAGCAGTTCTCTCAAGAGGTTGATCCATTATACTTTGATTTGCTATAACATGTTCCTAGTATGGTTGATCAGGATACTAACAATCAACTGGTAAGCATGCCAAATTTGGAGGAGGTGAAGAAGGCTGCGTTTGAATTATCTGCAAATAGTGCTGGTGGTCCAGATGGTATGATTGGTATATTTTATCAGGTGTGTCGGCACATTGTAGGTGCTGATGTATACAATGTTGTGAAAGCTTTCTTTGATGGGCAGACTCTTCCTAAGTCAATAACACATACCAACCTGGTACTATTACCAAAGAAGAATAACATTGAGACTTTTGCTGATATGAGACCAATCAGCCTCAGTAACTTCATCAACAAGGTTATTTCTAGAGTGGTTCAGGATAAGTTGGAAGGCCTTTTACCTTCTCTGATATCTCCTAACCAGTCTAGTTTTGTTAAGGGCAGATGTATCATTGAAAATTTCCTTCTAACTCAAGAAGTTGTGACTGACATTAGACTAAGGGGAAAACCAGCTAATGTAGTGCTTAAGCTTGACATGGCCAAAGCATATGATAGAGTATCATGGAGTTCCTTGATCAGAGTTTTAAGGAAGATGGGATTTGCAAAAGTGTTCATAGATATGGTTTGGAGGTTGATAGCAAATAACTGGTTTTCCGTACTCCTTAATGGCCAAACTTCTGGTTTTTTCCACTCCACCAGGGGTATAAAACAAGGAGATCCACTCTCTCTTGCTTTGTTCATCTTATCTGCTGAAGTTTTATCTATAGCTTTGAACTCTTTATTTGAGAACAATGATTTTAGAAGCTGTGGAATGCCCAAATAGAGTGCAAGTATGAATCATCTGGCATATGTAGATGACATAATAATTTTTTCATCTGTTGATTCTAGGTCTTTGGAGCTGATTATGGAGGTATTACATGACTATGAGCAGGTATCAGGCCAACTTATCAGCAAAGGCAAGAGGTCTTTATATGTATACAGTAAATTTTCTAATGTGTTGATACAACAAGTGGAGAACATTACTGATTTTTCAAGAGGCACTTTTCCTTTTACATATTTGGGTTGTCCTGTCACACATTCAAGGAAGAAGAAAGCTGATTACAATGATCTGATCAAGAAAGTCAAGAATAGGCTGCAGACTTGGAAAGGAAGATTGCTATCATTTGGAGAAAAAGCTGTTTTGATCACTAACGTTCTAATGAGCATGCCAATACATCTGTTGTCAGCTATCAAACCTCCAAAATGTGTTATCAATGATCTGCACAAAATATTTGCAAGATTCTTCTGGAATAATAGTGAGGAAGGCAGAAGAAGACATTGGTCATCATGGTTGAACTTGTGTATGCCAAAAGAGGAAGGAAGAGTGGGCTTTAGATCTTTGTTTGATGTATCTAAAGCCTTATGTGCAAAACTTTGGTGGAAATTCAGGACAACAAATACTCTATGGGCAAATTACATGTGGATCAAATACTGCAAAAGGCACAGTCCTCAGAATGTGCAGTGGAAGGGAGGTTCTCAAGTATGGAAGGCAATGATAGAGGCTAGAGATAATATAGAACATGAAATATGGTGGGAACCAAGGAGTGAAACTGCAAATGTATGGTTTGACAATTGGACAAAGCGAGGGGCTCTATATCACATTATTCCTGATGATTTTGTGATAGATGAGGGTGTTCAAGATGTAAAAGAACTTATGCTGCAGGATGGTTGGAACATAGGAAGACTGCAACAATTATTCCCCATTGATATGGTGGATCATATATTAGAGGAATTGCACTTTCATTAACCAAAAGAAGAGTGGGATAGGCCAAGATAGATGATGACAGCTTCAGGCAAATTCACAGTAGGTATGGGTACTTCTGAGGAGAAAAGCAGTCAAGTCAGATGTCTTTAAGAACATGTGGATGTCAGGTGTACCTTTTAAGATATCCTTCTTCTGGCGGTTGTGGAAGTTTAAAATACCAGTTGGAGAGGTAGTAAGAAGAATTGGGATAGATACTGAGGCAAGATGTTATTGCTGTGATCATAGGCAATATGAAACTGTGGATCACTTGTTTGTTACAGGAAATGTTGCTACAAAAGTTTGGACATATGTTAAAACTGTTGTAGGCATCACAACACAGTTTTAACAAGTCAAGCAGGTTCTTTAGGTCTGGTGGAATGCAGATTGCCTCTCAAAGTTCAGAGCTATTTTTAAAGCTATTCCAATGGTCACCATGTGGCAGATATGGAAGTGGAGGAATACAGTCCTACATGGAGCGAAGATGTCCATCAACAAAGTGATTTATGAGATCAAGATAATCATATATCAAATGTGTAGACTGAGGTTTCCATGGCAGCACAGCTTACCAAGATGCATACCTTAAATCCTACAAGTTTTTGAAGCATACATGCCAAGAATTGTAAGCAAGATAGTGAAATGGGAGTTTCCTATGCCAGGGTGGTTGAAATTTAATTCTGATGGAGCTTTTAGGGGAAATCCTGGACCAAGCTCTATGGCCTTTTGTATTAGAAATGCAGCAGGTGATTTCCAGTTTGCAGCAGCAAGAAGAACATCAGATGGCTCAAATTTGGTAGCTGAAGCAATGGCACTACATGAGGGTCTTAAGTATTGTGTTACACACAGTTTGTTACTAGTTGTTATGGAAACAGATTCTATGACTATGAAAATGATCTTAACTGGACAGTGGGAGGCTCCATGGAATATATCAATGATCATAAATGATATTTCAAGACTGAGGAGGGATAAGGAAGTGAGGGTGGAGCATGTTCTGAGAGAAGGAAATGGCCTAGCTGATTTTTTAACTAACTATGCTTTTGATTTTGCAGGTGATCACCATTTTCATAGTTTCACTTCACTTCCTGTGAAAGCAAGGCAAATAACCACACTAAACTAAAAATAAAAATAAAGCACACATGCAGACATAATTTCAGGTGTATACTGAAGAATTTAAATCATTAAATGAAATTTGATTCAGAGCAAGGCCAAACGCAGCTAGAGCAAAAACAGGATCATATAGCTAGAGGATAATGAGAGAAAGAGAAAATTGCTTTACACCTGGAAATATATGAACAGGAAGAACAAACTTTTCCATGTTGAAGACATACGGTGTAGTTACGATAACAACCCCCAATTCTCTTTGGAAAAATAGTCTACATGAACTGATGGAGAGCTGCTGATGACACGTGTTGCTACTTTTAGAGATACGATTCAATTTACAAAGTATACAGGATGCAAGAGGTACAATTTGAAATAAATTGAAATTCCCAAAATGCGCTTGTTCGTCCTATCAACTGCCATTTCTGTATAGAACTAGATTGTCTATACCGGTGCTGCGTATGGGTCCAACACTTCGGATTATAGTGTATCTATGTATATGTAGTTGTGTTTAGATAGTGATAATATATATATATATATATATATATATATATATATATATATATATATATATATATATATATATATATATATATATATATATACACACTATGTTCCAAATACGATTAATATAACATTATAGTTTGTGCTCCGTATCTAAAACTTTATTATATTCGTGTTTGTTACGAAAATTTATTAATACTTTTTAAAAGAGAAGACTTGTTTAAAAGAAAACTATTTTCCTCTCTTTGAGATAAAATAATAGCAATATTTAAGCATTAGTTGATACTTTCAATTTTAATTCGATTAATTTAAAGGTGTAAAGTACTTATTATTTTTTATCAACTTTTAATTTGGATAATTCTAATTCTAATTATTAAATTATTTTACAAGTTTAAAATGAAACAAAGTAGAAATTGATTTTCTATTTAAACGAAGAAATGCTATTTTTTAATTTTTGGTAAATATTCTCGGTTTAGCTCATTTTACTTGTCATGTTATCTTTTGCATGGTTTTTTAAGAAAATGTGAATTAGAATTATTCATTTGATATATGAAAAAGTAATTAAATTTTATCTTATTTTAATATATAAGTATTTTAAGTATGTTGCTGTACAATAATTTCATTTGCTCCCACTAATGGGTTGATACGCATGCGGCAATAAATCTATCATTATTGATTTAATTGTTTGATTTTCTAAGCACTTTTGTATTTTAAGTATGTTGCTGCACAATAATTTCATTTGCTCCCTCTAATGGGTTGATACGCATGTGGCGATGGATCCATCATTATTGATTTAATTGTTTGATTTTCTAAGCACTTTTTTTTAACATTGTTTATTTTTTTAATATGGGATTCACTTTTTTTTTTAATATTGCTTGATTTTGTTAATATGGGATCCACTTTTTTTTTTTCCCGTGAGTTTAGATGTGGTGGATTCTTGGGGTGGGCACAGTACGGTATATATCGAATACCATATCGATACCGAAGTTTTTAATACTGCGATTTTGGTATTACGGTATTTGGTATGGTATTTGGTATGAATTTAAATTTTCTTTGGTATTTGGTACGGTATTTGGTATTTATAAAATGGATACCGAGATACCGTATACCGTACCGAAGTTTATACTACATATATACAATCCATATATATTATATTTACTACTGCTAAATATATAGACTAGTTTTCGTAGAAAAAATTACATCACATCTCATTTAATGCCAATTTGTATCTAATAGAAAATTGTACCATCAAAGCTAACCTTTTATCCAATAGTTTCATGCTTTCAGATGTGCTGAGGCCTAAAAGCTGCCTTTAATTTGTATCTGCTATTTTTCCAATCCATTAAGACTCGAAATGGTGGAAATGGTATGTTCTCTCTGCTGCTGAATGAAATTTTACTGTAAAATTGTATAGGACTGAAGATTATGCTTAATTTTGGCTACTGTTGTTAAGACTTTGGAACTTTGACTACTCTATCGTGATTCAAATGTTCGTTGTGTAATTGATTAACGAAGAAAATTGCTTGTACTTTCTTTTAAATATGTCTATTTGTGTATGGTGTTAGTTTAATATAATTGAGAAAAGTCGAAGTCATAATCCTTTATTACATAAGTATATATGTAAGTCGAAGTCAAATAAACTATGGTTACTGAATTACCGTACCGTGAAATACCGAAATCGAACTTAAAAATACCGAACCATACCGAATTAGTTTGGTATGGTAATGGTATCGTATTTTTAAAAACCGAATACCGAAGTTACCGAACCGAAGTTTCCAATACCGTACCATGCCCACCCCTAGTGGATTCCACTTTTTTTTTTTTTTTTAATTACTGGTTGGTGTTTAATATGGGGCCCCAATTTTTTTCTTTTAATATTAGTTGTTGTTTAATATATATGGGGAATTTTTTTAATTATTAATTGTTTTTTAATATATATATATGGTTAATACATATGGGGCCCACAATTTTTGATTTTTGAAACGGACGGTACACGATTTTTTAAGGAAACGTCTATTAGAATTATTATTTCACTAATTTACCTTATTAATTATTTGATCTCCATTTAATATTATTTTTTCTTTTATGACATTAATCTCTTTTCACATTTATTAGAGTAAGGAAAAAATAAAAAAGTAATTAAATTCTATCTTATTTTAATATATAAGTATTTTAAGTATGTTGCTGTACAATAATTTCATTTGCTCCCACTAATGGGTTTTTAAGTATGTTGTTGTACAATAATTTCATTTGCTCCCACTAATGGGTTGATACACATGCGATAATAAGTCCATCATTATTGATTTAATTGTTTGATTTTCTAAGCACTTTTGTATTTTAAGTATGTTGCTGTACAATAATTTCATTTGCTCACTCTAATGGGTAGATACGCATGTGGCAATGAATTCATCATTATTGATTTAATTGTTTGATTTTCTAAGTACTTTTTTTTTAACATTGTTTGTTTTTTAATATGGGATTCACTTTTTTTTTTTTTTTTTTAATATTGCTTGATTTTGTTAATATGGGATCCAATTTTTTTTCTTCTCCTTTTTTTTTTTATTATTGGTTGGTGTTTAATATGGGGCCCAATTTGTTTTTTATTTTTTTAATATTAGTTGTTGTTTAATATATATGAGACATTTTTTTTTAATTATTAGTTGTTGTGTATGTTGCTGTAAAATAATTTCATTTGCTCCCACTAATGGGTTGATACGCATGCGGCAATAAGTCCATCATTATTGATTTAATTGTTTGATTTCCTAAGCACTTTTGTATTTTAAGTATGTTGCTGTACAATAATTTCATTTGCTCGCTCTAATGGGTTGATACGCATGTGGCAATGAATTCATCATTATTGATTTAATTGTTTGATTTTCTAAGCACTTTTTTTTTAACATTGTTTGTTTTTTTAATATGGATTCACTTTTTTTTTTTTTAATAGTGCTTGATTTTGTTAATATGGGATCCACTTTTGTTTTTTTTTTTTTTTTTTATTACTGGTTGGTGTTTAATATGGGGCCCAATTTTTTTTTTTTAAATTAGTTGTTGTTTAATATATATGGGACATTTTGTTTTAATTATTAGTTGTTGTTTAATAATATATATGGGGCCCACAACTTTTTTGGGGCCCATAATTTTTTATTTTTGAAACGGACGACGAAAAGTGATCTCACCCGTGCTTCTATATAGTGTAAAAAATAGAAATATTCAATTATTCAAATCTATATTATAAAGTGCTTTTTTCTTGTAACAAGGATTGAAATAATCTGAATGATTGAGACGTATAATAAAGTGTCAAGGTCTTATGTCTTTTTTGCTTTTATTAAGATTAATGACGTTAGAATCAGAATACACATCTAAATATTAAGATGCATATTAAAATTGGGGAAAAGGGTCAAAAATACCTCTCTACTTTGGAAAAAGGACTAAAAATATCCTTCAAACTTATTTTGGGTAAAAAATACCCCTCCCATTCTTAAAGTTTTCAAATATACCCCTGTCTTGATGAAAATTATCCCCCAAAATAATCCAAAATTATTTTTTAAACCCGCTCCATCATTTAAACCTGACCTAACTAAATAATAACCCATAAGACCCCCTTATTCCCCCAATACGTAGGTTTGAAGCTTGAGGGAATTGGGGGAATAAGGGGATCTTATGGGTTATTATTTAGTTGAGTCGGGTTTAAATGATGGAGCAGTTTTAAAAAATGATTTCGGATTATTTGGGGGGATAATTTCCATAAGGACAGGGGTATATTTGAAAACTTTAAGGATAAGAGGGGTATTTTTGATCCAAAATAAGTTCGGAAGATATTTTTAGTCCTTTTTCCAAAGTAGAGTGGTATTTTTTACTCTTTTCCCTTAAAATTAATCCATTTGAATCAAAATACAAATGTGAATCTTAATTAGTTGTATTAAGATCCGTATACTAAATAATTAAGATAATTTGTTTCTCAATGTACACAGTTTGTTTTTATTGAAAATAACTCCCTCCGTCCCAATTTATGTGATATAGTTGACTTGATACGGAGTTTAAGAAAGAAAATAAGACTTTTGATACTTGTGGTCCAAAACAAGCCATAGATATTTCTGTAGCTGTAAATTTTCTCATTAAGGGTAAAAGGAAAAGTTTTAAATTAAATTATTTCTAGCTATAAAAATGTATCATTCTTTTTGGACAAACTAAAAAAGAAAGTGTATCACATAAATTGAGTATATGCTGAAGAATCTTGATTCAAAGCACTATATGAGTTGCTTGCACTAATTAGATATCATCTCCTTAAGACAAATAGCTTGTAACTTTTTTTCCAGAATCATCTATTGTAGATTTCTGCAAGTCAGCATCGTTCTCAATCTACAACTCAGAAATGATTTAAGAATAAGTTGCAGCACTATATAGCTTTTTCATACTCCTTTCTCAAAGTGATTATACGGGTGACAGTAAAAAAGACTAAACCAAGAACAGAATAGTCCAATTCCAAAAGAAATTTTTTATCATAAAGAATCATAAGTAGATATATGAAGACTAATAGTATCAACTATGCCCCAATCTAAAATATTTCGGGTTGATTATACGAGTCCTCTATATCCATTCCCCTCTATTCATCCCATTTCATTTCAATATTAATGATTCATCTTGTAAAAAATTAACTTCCGAACCATTTTTGGAAAGTCATGAAACAATTGCAATATTCTTTTATTGGAAGCTAGAAGCAAATACTAACTCATGAACTTGCATTATAAGAATTGAAAAAAGTTCCCAAGTATAGGAAAAATGTTTTTCATTAAAAAGAAAAGGAGCTTGTGAGACGTCATATATAAGTCTTTACCTTGGGGTGTTTAAAGTAGTTTATGCTGAAGTCATATGTAAGTCTTTACCTTGATGAATTTTACTTTTTTCCTGCATAAGGCTCTCTCAATTTAGATTAAATTTCTACATCTAATTTCTTACTTAAATAACGATAATCCACACAAAAAGTTGCAGAAATATCTTAAAGACCAGAAACTTCTGAAAATGAGTTCATGATCAATATCAAAACCAAAATAAGTATTTTTTTTTTCCTATGATCACCAAGAACAAATTGATTACTTACGAGTATTCAATTTACTATTGCGTTGTTTCCAGTTAAGTCGGAACGAGTAAGCATATCGTTCTCAAAATCACTAAAATTGAAGGGGCAGAAAACCTAGATTATTTGTTAATGATACAATTTTTGATAGTTGTTCTTTTGATTTGTTACTAATACACTAAGGGTACACAATTGACAGTCAATAGCAACACAAACAGGGCTAATTTCCTGAGAAGAAAAGAAAATGAACTACGAAGAATTGAACCTAAATATGTCCTCCCTCTGTCCCAAAAAAATTGTTCTTCTTTCCTTTTTAGTCTGTTCCAAAAAGATTGTCCCCTTCCTATATTTAGAAACAATTTAACTTTATGAGATGATTTACAGCCACACAAATATCTAAAGCTTATTTTGGATCACACATTTCAAAATATTTCTTTTATTTCTTAAACTTTATGTCAAATCAAAAGAGGACAATCTTTTTGGGACAGAAAAAGTATATATTTTAAGAATACTTGATTTGGAATCTTTCTATTGATGTTAAAAATTCAGTGAACTTACAGCTGACCGCCATAATTGATTGATTTGATACTTGTTGGACACAACTTTATTTCCCCTGGAGGCACAATGAAAAGAAAAATTGATATGAAGTAAAACAAGAAATAAATAAAAATCAATAAAGAACATAAAAATGCCTCCACAACGAGAAAGTTAGGCAACTCTTCCGGACCAAATATGAAAGAGTGAAGAACTCATCACACCCAACATTCGACAAGATCAAAGTCAAAAGACTGTGTGCTAATTTTATGCTTCTTTCCATGTATATACACCTGATTTCCTATTTTATCCAAAATGCTAATTGATGATAACAATCTTCAAAATGAAACTGAGGTAAAATACAAAAATGGTAGGTAATTTGTAGCTCGGTGAGCAAGCCAATGGCAACAAAGCTACTCCCTCTATTTCAATTTGTTTGTCTGTAACGACCCGTTTGGTCGCTTCGAAGAATTTACTCCTTTTTGTCCGAACGACCTTTCCCCTAGCTTAATTTTGGCGTATTTGACTTGCGGGAATAGGTTGCACAGTTATCGAAACAATGAGGTTACTTTGGTGATGAAAATCCCAGTTTTGAATTCATAAGTTTTGGTGTTATGAAACTTTGATCAATAGTTGACTGGGGAAGCGATTCTTCCCGATCGGAGAACAGGGGAGTCCGCTGGTAGGAATTCCTTAGTGTGTATTACCATTTTTTCATAGAGGGGTATGGATCAAAGATCACTTCTCTCTCGAGGTATAGATTAGGTAAACACATCCGAAATTGAATTCCGATAATTCTCTTAGGTCCGGAACGTGATTTTTAATCGTGTAGTTTTACGGGTCCCGACACATTTGGGTGAGATTTGGATCATTAGTTGAAAACTAGTTAAGTTAAGGTTAAGGGTTGACCTTGGTCATCATCGGGTCTAGATGACCTCTTTTGGGTCTTGGATGCGTTTCAGATGTCGAAAGAACTCTAGAAATTTTTGGTGTTCAGTTGCTGGTTTTCTTCTTCGAGTTCGCGAGGGAGGGACCACAATCGGGAGGCTTGATCAGGGTGGTCAGTGTGATCGTGTGACCTCTATCGCGTTCGCGAAGGCGAAGAGGGACTTTTTGAATTTGAGATGCTTGGGCAGGGTCAGGGTCGCTATGGCGAGGCATGGCTCTCATTCATGTAAAAGGGTCGGGCAGAACAGTGATTTAATTGCCCAACTTCGATTTTTGACTCCATTTCACATAACTCATGTTTTAGAGCTCTTTTTTGGGTGATACCAAGTACCTTCTTCAAGATTTAGCCTGGATAAGATTCTAACTTTTATTTAAGTAATTCCCCATGAATCCATCCTTTATTATTCAATTCTCCCCATGATTTTAGAGTGTAGGATAAGGGGTTTCCATAACTTTGGGTTTAGGAGAAGCGATGAAATTAAAGGTTCAAATGTGATTAGATTTTCATGATTTTTAGGATTCCTACTATATAGACTATGTGTAAGACGAATTTAAGTTAAAATAACTGTTTTGCCCTTGGGTCTTGGGTCCGATTATTTTGGGTCCATTTTTGGGTTTCGAGTAAAAGTATAGCAATATGGGTGTCTATAGACCCGTGTATTAATGTAGAGCTTGTATTTAATAGACTTTGATCGTTCAGAGGTAGTTCGGAAGGGAAAGACTCAGGTTTGAGAGTTCGTGGCTCCAGCTCAGCTGTCGATGTAGGTTACGGTTTACTCTTTAAGACTCTGGTTGGAGGATGTATATAGTTGATAAATACTGAAGAGGTATTGGGTGTGAAAGGGGATCCTTCCTTAGTGATTGTGATGAGCACTTGGGTGGGTACCGTGTATTTGTGTCACGACCCAAACCGATGAGTCGTGACGAGTGTCTGGCCTCTAGCGACCAAACACCCCTGTACTCATATCTGAACCTTACTGAACATCAATGGCCCATAAACATCTTAAACTGAACTCATATTGCCTCATAAAAAGGGTGATATTAAGAACTCTGTACAATCTGTATATATATACATACATGCTGAAAAAACAGTGCAAGCCAACTAGGCCGCTACATATACTGTACACAAAAGAATAAGGGTGTAACACCCCGTACCTTTAACCTAAGCTTTGACCATGATCCCAGACTTAGAAAATCAGATAAAGAATATGAGAATTGGAATTTCCCTGTTCAGTTGTAAGATGGGGGTTTACACCCATGAACAGTGAACGTATTTCAGTATACGGGCCGTAATTCAAGTCGTAAACTGGTACCAATGATTTCTGAGCATTTTGGAATTTGACATTTGGATGTCAAATGGTTAAATACGGACCGTTTTTTAAAATACGGCCCGTATTTCAAAACGTATTTGGAATATGGGAAAACGTCCTTGATGAAAGTTGTAGAGCTTTAAAATACCTTTCCAACGGTATATTATGGGGGTCAAATGGATATCTGTGCAAAGAGTTATGACCATTTTACTGAAGAGACGCATTGCAGTCCGTATTTCAAAATACGGCCAGTATTTAACTAGGCCGAAAATTTAATTTTCCAGAACAGTATATATTCATCCATATCAGTTCAAATCATTATTTTTCATTCCTTCAAGCCCTAGAACGACCTCCTACCCTCTTCCATCATCAAGAACACCAAGGTAAGCCTACTCTAATTATTCCAAGTCAATTCTAATACATATCCTTGTAATCTAAACAAGAAATCATCATTCCAAAACTAGAGTTTTCAAGAAAACACATCTCAAGGTTCAAGAATTCAAGATTTTGGAAATCTTCTTTAAAGTTAAAATCTTAAATTCATGTTTGGAGCATTACCAGGTATGTAGAGTTACTATCTACGTGTGGGAACATCATTGTTCTTCCCCACGCATCATAATCCATAAAATTATGATTCTCTACTAAAACTAGGGTTTCAATACCATGCTCATGATAACCCTAGGTCCATGTCCATGATTATATTATGTATGAATTGTTATAATTCCATCATTGAGTTCTTAATATTTCTTTATGATTATTGAGAATCCGTCCGTAATCTATGAAAACCCATATCTTGTATTCCATGAGTTCTTGCATGCATGTTTTGTTTTACTAAGAATGATTGTTTCATGAATATCCTACATGTCTACAAGTTTTCATGCAACTATATTATATAATTACTTTCATGCTATGATACAAGATACATACATACAAAATACAAATTATTTCATGAAACCATATTTACAAGTTATTTCATGAAACCATGTTTACAAGTTATTTCATGAAACCATGTTTACAAGTTATTTCGTGAAATCATGATTACAAGACAAGTACAAGTTAATTCACGAAAATCATGGGCTTCTTAGCCAACTATATTATGTTCATGTTTTTGGGAGTTGCACGAATTACCGAGAAGGCTCAGATAGCCTGAAACTATGTAGCCACCATAGGACAAGGATCGCTCCGCCCAGTTAGGACGATACCTTAATTTTACACTGAATGGATCCATCAGGCACGTTACCACCTTATACCCTGGCAAGGTAGGAGGGCTCTGCTGGTCCGGCGAGGTACCAAACTCCACGTACCCACATGGTGATATCACATGTTGGTTTATGAAATGCTCTCCCTATTTATCATCTTTTACTTATGTTATATATATATGTATTCATGCTCATGCTCATGTTCATGTCCAGGTTTTCAGTTTCAGTTCTTATCATGTTATTCCATGTCCCATGTTATTTCTTTCAGTTGCTTTATACCAGTACATTCAATGTACTGACGTCCCCTTTTATTGCCCGGGGGCCTGCATTTAACGATGCAGGTACTGATATACAGGACGACACATCTGCTCAATAGGACAACATTCGTATCAGCTTATTGGTGAGCCCCATCTCATTCAGGGTTTAGTCAACTTTTGTTTTATGATTAGTTATGCATCTAAGGTATGCTGGGGGCCTTGTCCCAGTAAGTATGTTTTCCAGTCAGACTCATGATAGTGGTTTCATAGACTAGACAAGTCAGTTATGTTATGTCAGACTTTCGGGGTCGTATTGCCATTTTGGCTCATTCATGTTATTTCCGCACTCATGTTTAAACAAGTATTTTTATTAAGTATTATGACTTACTAGGTTTTATAAAGGCTCATCATGCATTCACCTTATATTCTGCTCATGTTATGCCTCATGATGATTCAGCAAGCCATGTGGTTCGCTCGGTCACATGCAGTAGTAAGGCACCGAGTGTCGTGTTTCGCCCAGGCCATGGTTCGGGGCGTGACAAAGCTTGGTATCAGAGCCTAGGTTTAAGTGTCTTAGGGAGTCTATGAAACCGTGTCCAGTGGGGTCACTTTTATATATGTGTGCGCGCCACACATATAAACGGTTGACCACCAAGACATTTAAGTTTGTCTCACTTCATTCAACTTTAGATAGTGCAATAGAGCTATGTTCTCAGAAATCACTCGGACTCGTGTGTTGTTTCCCATTCTACCGAATACACCACGTCTTAATAGATGAAAAAGATATAAATCTAATCGTTATCGATGTGTTTCTTTCAGATGGAGTCATCAGGAATTATTCTAACTCGTGCCATGAAGCTTAGAGCAGTAAATAACATTCTTTTTCCATCGAATTCTGAACGTATCAAATGTGTAAGCGGCAAGAAGGAAATTCGAGACCCAAGACTTGCCAAATAGTGCATGGTGTGTTTATCAGGTGTTAGTACTATTTGAAAGACAAATTTCGATATGGTAGCACACGTAGGTTATATACCCTATAGAGTATGTTTATTTGGACTCTTTGACCATGGAGCTATAGTATAAGGGTGATGGTTCATATTTAAGACCCCACGAGGTAGGATGTTATGAAGTTAACCGCAGCAGGCATAAATTGTCCACGGTAGTTTTGAGCAGGAAATAGCTTAAGAGCCAACCACCTGTAATACTAGAAAGTCTCGACCTTTTCTAGGATATATATATATATATATATATATATATATATATATATATATATATATATATATATATATATATATATATATTTTCCATATGATCTATGCACATGACTAGAAAGGGATTGATACGATAAGAAAACCACGAGCAGACGATATTGAAATTTTTTTATGGTTAGTTTTAAATTATTTAATCTTATTCAGATCAGACCTAGAGAGATGACGTTAGTAAGTTACTACAAGTGGAAGATATTACTATGAGATAAAAGATATGACAATTTCCTCTTAGGTTATGTGATTAAGTATTTATCCCCAATGTGTTACGATATAATTTTGAAAGTGTATTGGGAGTTTGGGGTTAGTTGTTCCAACTCCTTGTTTGAGACAGATGAAATTTCCCCAAGTGTGATCTATGTCCATATTTCAGAAAAGATAGTATATAACCCTAGAATAGAGTCAGATAAGGAGGAAAAGTTAGAAATAACCTTATGCTTCACTTTAGTACTTAGAGAAGAATTAGAGAATATGATGCTAGCAAGTGGTTAACAGAAGCATAGTGAGTGAGTTTGAATAGACACAGTGAATTAGAAATTTTCAGCAGAGTTAGTAGAAGTACGATTTGAGTTACTTAGTCAAGTTAGAACTACTAAGGTAACTGTCTGAATACACCGAAGGCGTGTTAGAAGCCAAACGGTTTAAGTTAAATTCGAGGTATAGAAATTGGTGAAAGAAGAAAACCATCTAAGCAGTAAGAGAGTAAGCTACAGAAAAAAAGCCTTTAAGTGCTATAAAAAAAAAGTTTCCCCCAAGACTGACAGAGCTAGTATGCTAGTCATGTACATTAGAAACCCGTTCATTTAAGTAATCCAGTTTTCCCAGTAAGTAAGACTTGCTTGAAGTAAGCCTAAGAAATAAGTCTTCAGTAGTTTAGAGGAAATTAGCAAAACCATTAGATGACCACTCATCGTTAACTCAAGGGATCCACAGGCTTTAAACGTCAGCTTTTGAACTAAGGGGGAGATCGTGCGATAAGGTGCCGATATGAACTATGTGTTTTGTAAGTTGATAGGTGTTAAGGAGATTATGTCCGAGGGTCACAGTTTCATGTAGCCAAGATAAGGTGCGTAGAATGTGATCTTTGTCATGCTGTTGAGATCAAGTACTAAGTAATTATGTTATGAGATAAAGTTCTAGATCGAATAGCGGGTTTTAAGGGTATAACGGTTCCAATTCCAAAGTAATTCATGTACTATGTGGTACTAATGCCCAGACGTACTCTACTTGTGCCTTTCGTACCCATATCATTCCCATGTTAGAGATTGATACTCCACGTTTAAGATACAAGAATTAAGACTCCATACGGTAGTAAGCTATGCAAGGGAATGTCCTTTCATGTTTCGCACATCAGGTGTGCTCATGTCTAAAGTTAAAAACCGCATTTAGGTCTCACGTATCTATCATGCTTTTATACTCATGTCCATGTTCTAGCATCTAAGTGATTTTCAAATCTGATGATGATCTTGACCTCTATGATTATGTTATCCATGTTACCACATACTCGTTCCCCAATTCATTTCGCTATGCATTCCACTTATAGCGGTAGTGTAACAATGATTTTGTGAGATAATAATGAAGGTGAACTAAGATGGATGTCCTACCCATGATTCTATGTAATTCGTGCTTATGTTCCTTTAGTTAATGTTTTACGATCCTGATGACATGATTCCTTTTTCCTTTCGCTAAGTATCTAGGCCTCGTTATGTTCAAGGTGACTTTCTACCCATGTCTTAGATGCTCAAGGAACGAATTATTCATGCCTATAATCCATTCTTTCATGAGCCTTATTTATAAAAAGGGCGTTTACTCACGGTGATAAGAGTAAGCTATGTTGAACCATGTCCTATTCTTTCGGTATATCTAAATTCTAAAGGTAATGTTTTATCCATGCCTTACGTATCTGAGTACCCAAGAGTTAGCCTGCAACTTGTGCTCTATGCAAGTCAGACTACTGCCTTAGTCTTACTTCAATACTCATGAACTCAAGTCCATACGCCATGGTGTTTAGGTAATCATATAAATGCCATATTTTTCATGGTCCCATGCCCCATGTCATGTTATTCACGTTTCATGCCATATGAATCACGTTCCCATGTACGTATGTTCCACGTTACGTCCTCCATGTACAATGCACCATGTCATGTCTGTTCTCTAAAGCAAAGTATCTTATATGAATAGTACCAATAATTCATTTTCTCTCAGTCCTCTATAATTCGCTCACGAGAATGAGAAAGATGAGCTAAGGTATTCATAATCATGATTAACAGCTAATAAGATAATCAGAAGTAAGGTGCATTCCTATATTCAAATAGATATATTTTCATGTACCCTATGGTACTTATCTCAGGAGTATTCTACTCAGATTCGACGTATTCATGTTATGCCTATGCTAGATATTTATGAACACCTATGTTAGGATCATATTCTTGTTATACGACTCAAGTCTGTCGCATTCACATCGAGTTGCGCTTACATTCAAAGTCTAAGTCATACTTCTATCTCATATTACCATGGTGACATACGAACGTCTGTGATTAAGTCTCTAAGTATCCAAATCCTACACGCGCTCAGTATTCAACCCACATGTTGTAACAATTATGTTTCAACATTCAGATCCCATGTTACGATATCCATTTTCACACGCATTCGTATCTCATGACAGTTTAGCACTCATGTATTCATGTCATCCAGTCTTCATGTATATGTCCCACGTCATACGTCTCACGCCCAGGTAATCATGTCATGTTCGTGCCTATTTCCAGTACTCATGTCATTCGTGCCTACGCATTTCTTCCAAACCCCATGTATAGTAATCATGTAATCATTCAGCCAATATTCGTGTGTTCAAGCCAGCTCAGTATTTATGTCAGCTACATTCAAGATTCAGTAATCACGTTATGTCACATCATGTGTATTAAGATGATATGTGAGTTGTGTGTTGGTACTTTAGTTAGCTGACAGGCGTTTGAGAGATGTCGTGAGGGTCTGAATTATGAAGGAAGTCCTGCCATAAATTTTGTAGATTCTAGAGTTAGTAGCGATTCTTAACCACTAGTCATAAATTGAGGACAAATGTTTCATGATTCTCATTCATGTAGGTGCTACTCAGTTTCATGTTCCCCGTGTACATGTTTCTATGTAATCACGTATTCAGTTCTCATGATCCATCACCATGTTCCCATGTAACCACGTCAAGCTCTTATGTTTTACGCCATGTTTCTTTCATTTTCACGTATTCAAGCCATGTCCAGCCATATTCTTAACCATGACCCATCATTCGAGGACGAATGATCCCAAGGGGGAGATATTGTAACACCCCGTACCTTTAACCTAAGCTTTGACCATGATCCCAGACTTAGAAAATCAGATAAAGAATGTGAGAATTGGAATTTCCCTGTTCAGTTGTAAGATAGGGGTTTACGCCCATGAACAGTGAACGTATTTCAGTATACGGGCCATAATTCAAGTCGTAAACTGGTACCAAGGATTTTTGAGCATTCTGGAATTTGACATTTGGATGTCAAATGGTTAAATACGGACCGTATTTCACAATACGGCCCATATTTCAAAACCTATTTGGAATATGGGGAAACTTCCTTGGTGAACGTTGTAGAGCTTTGAAATACCTTTCCAACGGTATATTATGGGGGTCAAACGGACATCTGTGCAAAGAGTTATAACCATTTTACTGAAGAGACGGAGTGCAGTCCGTATTTCAAAATACGGCCAGTATTTAACTGGGCCGAAAATTTGATTTTCCAGAATGGTATATATTCATCCATATCAGTTCAAATCATTATTTTTCATTCCTTTAAGCCCTAGAACGACCTCCTACCCTCTTCCATCATCAAGAACACCAAGGTAAGCCTACTCTAATTATTCCAAGTCAATTCTAATACATATCCTTGTAATCTAAACAAGAAATCATCATTCCAAAACTTGGGTTTTCAAGAAAACCCATCTCAAGGTTCAAGAATTCAAGATTTTGGAAATCTTCTTTCAAGTTAAAATCTTAAATTCAAGTTTGGAGCATTACCAGGTATGTAGAGTTACTATCTACGTGTGGGAACATCATTGTTCTTCCCCACGCCTCATAATCCATAAAATTATGATTCTCTACTAAAACTAGGGTTTTAAATACCATGCTCATGATAACCCTAGGTCCATATCCATGATTATATTATGTATGAATTGTTATAATTCCATCATTGAGTTCTTAATATTTCTTTATGATTATTGAGAATCCGTCCGTAATCTATGAAAACCCATATCTTGTATTCCATGGGTTCTTGCATGCATGTTTTTTTTTACTAAGAATGATTGTTTCATGAATATCCTACATGTCTACAAGTTTTCATGCAACTATATTATATAATTACTTTCATGCTATGATAGAAGATACATACATACTAAATACAAATTATTTCATGAAACCATATTTACAAGTTATTTCATGAAACCATGTTTACAAGTTATTTCGTGAAATCATGATTACAAGACAAGTACAAGTTAATTCACGAAAATCATGGGCTTCTTAGCCAACTATATTATATTCATGTTTTTGGGAGTTGCATGAATTACCGAGAAGACTCAGATATCCTGAAACTATGTAGCCACCATAGGACAAGGATCGCTCCGCCCAGTTAGGACGATACCTTAATTTTACACTAAATGGATCCATCAGGCACATTACCACCATATACCCTGGCAAGGTAGGAGGGCTCTGATAGTCCGACGAGGTACCAAACTCCACGTACCCACGTGGTGATATCACATGTTGGTTTATGAAATGCTCTCCCTATTTATCATCTTTTACTTATGTTATATATATATGTATTCATGCTCATGCTCATGTTCATGTCCAGGTTTTCAGTTTCAGTTCTTATCATGTTATTCCATGTCCCATGTTATTTCTTTCAGTTGCTTTATACCAGTACATTCAATGTGCTGACGTCCCCTTTTATTGCCCGGGGGCCTGCATTTAACGATGCAGGTACTGATATACAGGACAACACATCTGCTCAATAGGACA
Source organism: Lycium barbarum (assembly GCF_019175385.1). Lineage (NCBI taxonomy): Eukaryota > Viridiplantae > Streptophyta > Magnoliopsida > Solanales > Solanaceae > Lycium > Lycium barbarum. The sequence continues at coordinate 77,628,540 of NC_083347.1, read as the reverse complement.
ACATTCGTATCAGCTTATTGGTGAGCCCCATCTCATTCAGGGTTTAGTCAACTTTTGTTTTATGATTAGTTATGCATCTAAGGTATGCTGGGGGCCTTGTCCCAGTAAGTATGTTTTCCAGTCAGACTCATGATAGTGGTTTCATAGACTAGACAAGTCAGTTATGTTATGTCAGACATTCAGGGTCGTATAGCCATTTTGGCTCATTCATGTTATTTCCGCACTCATGTTTAAACAAGTATTTTTATTAAGTATTATGACTTACTACGTTTTATAAAGGTTCATCATGCATTCACGTTATATTCTGCTAATGTTATGCCTCAAGATGATTGAGCAAGCCATGTGGTTCGCTTGGTCACATGCAGTAAGGCACCGAGTGCCGTGTTTCGCCTAGGCCATGGTTCGGGGCGTGACAAGGGGCCGACAAGGCTACATCATCTGACAAATACATATAACTGTCTACAGACTTCTACTGGTGTATAACACTGTAGAGAGGATGGGACAGGGCCCCGTCATACCCATATGCATACACCTCAAAGAATGGCATACCAAACATCTCGGGATTAAGTGGAGCGCATTGACCACTACTGGATATAGAGGTCCTACTGAATTGGACCACCAGGCAATCTACCTGAACCTGCGGGCATGAACGCAGCCCCCTTGAACAATAGGGGAGTCAGTACGGATAATGTACTGAGTATATAAAGCATAAGAGTAGCATAAGCATAAAAATCATGAACTGAATCTGGAACTCAAATACCACTGAATGTCCACATAGATTTGTATGAACCAGTATCTGTAAACATGTGCATAAATCTGTATAACTGCGAATGCCTCTGTGGGTGCATAATATACATGCTCTCAAAGATAATCGTACTCATGCCTATATTGATATAGGTCATACGTATATATGCATATATAACGCCTGTCAAGCCTCTATGGGCATCCCATCATATCATATCGGCCTCTCGGCGGCCATCGTCATTATATACATTGCTGCGGTACGTGCAGCCCGATCCTTATATCATCATTATGGTGCACCAGCTGATCAGGTGGTAATGCGTATATAACGCCATTCCCTTTACTCATATCCCATGTACACATAATACTCGCGTATATAACGCCTTCTGGTCACGGGTCAATGAGCATATATATATGAATGAATGTAATGCATAAATAAACTGTATACATAGAACTGGACCCATGAACAGAAGGAACAATCACAAACGGGGTACAAGAATATCACAGCCTGAAGTACTCCTGATGTTTCTAAGAGTTGAGTAATATGGAAGCTCGTTTACTAACTTGTTGATTCATATCATAAGATCATGCCAAAGTGAAGGAAAGGATAGCCTTAACATACCTTAACATCTCCTTAATCGCTTAACGTTCTCCTTCCAATTCGCAAGGTCTACATTCAAGAGGAATTACACTAAAGTCAAGCCTTGAAGAAACACTTTTAAGCTCGTACTAGCATAGTTAACGAAATTTGGGCAACATTTCCCCTATTTTATTAACTTCCACCAAATGATGAAACAAATACCAAACAACAATAACCACATCCGCAATATCACAATCAAGAAGTTATATTCAATTAAATCCCAAGTCTAGCCAAAATCCCCTTTTTAAGTGCACTCTTAGTAATCTTTTTCATTACACCATCCATGGCTTCTCCACTTTCATTCTTTTCCTTTCTAAGGGGTACTAAACCTTTATATCAACTCAAATATAAGAATAAGATGAAGAACATACCATATAATCAAAGAACTTCACTTCGCCCAACTTTCTCCGAGACCCAATTCACCTCAACTTTGAAAAGGAGCAAGAAACTTCAACTTTCCATGGATTACCTTAAGCTCTTGATGTTGATCTTCTCTCTTGATGATATGGAAAGGTGGGAAGGGTTTTAGAACTTTAAAAATCTCTCAAAAGGACTCTAAAAAGGTAATGAAATAAGTGAGCGAAGGTGGAAATGAATTTGGGGCCGTTTGGGTTTTAAAAAGGTGGCAAAATACACCCCGACCAACTTGGCGAAGAGTATGCGGCCGCACACTCCTTCCTTGGCCCGGGGAGGGCCTTGGGTAGAAAGGCCAACAATTTTGGAAAGTTGGCTGTCACACTCCGACCTTACTAGGGTGTGATAGGCACCCGACCCCGTATTTGGAGCCGAGCGAACCCGCTGACTCTTATTACATACTTAATCTCTTTAGACTTTTACATCAATAAGAAATGAAAAACATAGCTAAGCTTTCAGAATCTTTCTTTCATCGTACTCCGATCAAGTATAATCTGTAGTCATAGTGAATTAGTAACATAATACAATAAGACACGTCGGCTGATGAGGCCGCTTTCAAGACTGACATACTACACCCACGACTCTGTCTGCAAAGTTTCTAACATTAATCGGACATCATAGCACACATACTCTGACTCGGCAACACTCCAGGGACAAGTGGAGCTTGCCAACTCCGCTGGAACATCTGCTATAATAGCTTCAACTCATCTGGGTGTACCTGCGCGGCATGAAACGCAGCCCCCGAAGAAAGGGAGTCAGTACGAGGAATGTACTGAGTATGTAAGGCATGAATAGTAACATAGTAAGGGATGTAATTATAAACCATACAGAATGGGAACATAGAGCATATCATGAGATAAAAGAGTAACCTGTACATCTGAGTGCCTCTTAGGGCGGATGCCATGCATGCTAGCTTTCTTTCCAAAAACAACATATAAATATTTACAAGTAAACTGCCCGACCATATAGGTACGGTGTAATGCTGCCCGGCCATTTAGGCACGGTGTAATGCTGCCCGGCCATTTAGGCACGATGTAATCATCATTAGCCCGTGTCCAGGCCTCCCGCTCCGGGGTAATCATAATCTGCTCACTGCAGTGGTGTGTCTGCCGGCCGCCTATTGGACGGCGCGGTGTTATACTGCCCGGCCATGTAGGCACGGTGTTATTAAAATACATACATAATTATAAAGCATGCATGAGAGCCCAAGTGAAAGCTACAACTCTATCGGAGTGAAGTAAGATCGGTAACCTCCGATTATATTATGGAATAATCATCCCGACCTTGTCTCACCTTGAAGGAACAATTATTATAAGATGAGACTAGCAACGAATAACAGCGTTAAGTGAACATAGAATAAGATCATAACCACGTTTCGAGTCAATCCGAGTTAGTATAAGAAAGTTATGGACATTGTCCCTTACAAAATCATTTTCATCGTAGTCATCGTAGAAATATTCTCATCCTTGACATCATCATTATCACTGAAAAACATATCCGTCATTGTTATCATAAGATCTCACATAATCACAACCTTTGGTTTGGAGAGTACGAATATTTTGGAAAACATTTATAGGTTAATAGGAAAGAAATCATGCCTTGGAATCTTAGATTTTTAACCTTTGATAACGAGAAAAAAATGTGGAAACATTTATAAAGTCATAACCTAGGGATCATGCCTTTGAAAGAAAGGGACGAGCCTTAACATACATGTTCCACGTCCTATTAGCTACGCTTAATTGTCCAAGCTCGTTATCGCTAGTCTACATTCAAGAAGATTGACGCAATCATTAGATTCATCACCATATACTTTTCTTAATCCTTTAAATAAATTCACTTATGATCTGCCGGAATTTCGGCAGCATCTCCTCTGTAAATACACCATCCCCGAGAATCTAACTCGGCCCAAATCATCAATCAACAATCCGAGAATTCAACTCGGCCAAACTATCCACAACAATACCATTAATCATACCAACAACATCAACAATTAATTCAAAACGCATTACGACGTTAGTAACTCTTTCCTACATAAGTCGACAACTTTCCATTTATATTCAATTCAATTACATACATTCAAACCAACATCGACACTCACAAGTTCAAGTAATTATTCAAGATCATTCAAACGAGATTCAATAACACTTCAAGCAATCCACACAATATTCTAGACAACCCAACCAATATACCATGCCAACTGAAACCTTCCAAACTCCAATAGGACAACAACAACACATTTCTTTCTTCCAAATTCATCAACCACACCAACAATTCACACTTTAACAACATCATTCTCATAAATTCAAGAAACTATATTAGAATCACATTAGTTTCCACAATAAGCCACAAACAACTATAACTTCAACTTGAATCATTAAACTTTTATTTGCATTATAAAATCCACAACACAACAACCAAACTATACTAAATAAAATTAGTTCACCATTCCTACACCACATACACCTACTCGGCCAAGCACCAACATCCACAATCTCATGAATTTCATCCATTTCCACACTTCACAACATTCACAAACCATGCATAACATATGAAAATGAAGATTAAACCTTACCTTCTTCACTCAACTTCTTCACTCGGCTAGAGTTGCAAATTGCAAGAAAAAATGGTTTACTTGTTCCAACAGCTACTCCACGTTGTAGAGGGCCTTCCAATTAGTAGAAATACTAGAAGGAATTAATTTTTCCTTGACCCTTCTCCATGGTTCATGTTCGGCCACCATGGCCGAACACCCCCTCTTTTTTTTTTTTTCTTTCTCTCCAACTTCTAAATTAAAGTTAATGAATGAATGGCCCTCTCTTATTTATATATTTAGCTCCTTCCAATACCAAAGGGACACATGTCCCTTCTCCACCTTTCTTGAAATTTCTTAAAATAACCAAGGATGATCACTTGTCTTCTTGTGCAAGCTTTTGTCCAAATATATTTATAATTATCCTTATTAAATAAAAATGTTGCCACATACTTACATGCCACACAGCCAATTGGCTTCTTCATGAATTTTCAAGACTTCTTGTGAAATTCCAATTTTGCCCTTAGCCTTCCGCAATATTACCATGAGCCATTTTGCGAATTTCTCTTTTTACCCTTAACCTTCTCATTATTTCCATACTAATAATGTTCATAAATAATATTCATAACCAACTTGTACATTAAAATAATTTTGGACAATGGTCTTTCCCTTCACTTACCACAACTTCCTTGAAATATCCGAATGTATAAATTACGAGATATAACATTGGCGCCCAGTGTGTGCGTCAGCACATCGAGTGTGCGACCGCACAGTGCCCACTTTCTCCCAGTTTCGCGAAGATGCGGTCTTTTCAATTCGTTTGATCTCCAATCCTTATGGAATCTTCATGACACTTGTCTAGAACTTCATTAACCATCTAAGGGGCCTTATATCTCTTCCTCAACGTGATTCTAGGCAATTCATAACTCAAATGGTACTAAATTCCTCACAACATGGCTCAACCTTAGCTTTCTCCGACGAACTTAACCCTTTAGCCTCAAATGCCTTTGGAATCTTAATTAGAATCATCAAACGCCCTTATTAATATTACAAGGGCTTCATATCCACTTTAGGTTTACATTAGCATGCTCATAATATGGGCGACACGAAAATCCAAGGTGTAACATTCTTCCCCCCTTAAGAACATTTGTCCCCGAATGTTAAACTCTCACGGATTCTATAAAAATTTCGCCAGAGCTTCCCCTGTAAACGTACCAATCCATCCTTTGCACAACAACCCAAAATATTGCCACACAAGGCCACATGCTAAAATACATAACACCATGGCCTCACACGACCAATTACAACAACTAAAAATCAAAACCATGGCCTCACACGACCAATCATAATAACTATACTTAAAACAATACTTGGGGATGATGATGCTTCACATTGAGTCTCTTGTGCGGGTACTTTGTCTTCATCTCTTCTTCAGCTTCCCAAGTCATTTCCTCAACATTATTGTTCCTCCAAAGAACTTTAACAGAAGCTACATCCTTAGTCCTCAATCGGCGAACTTGTCTATCCAATATAGCTATAGGAACTTCCTCATAGGATAACTGCTGGGTCACCTGGATATCATCTACCGGTATGACTCTCGAAGGATCTCCTATACACTTACAAAGCATGGATACATGAAATACTAGATGTACAGACTTCAACTCAGAAGGTACCTCCAACTTATATGCCACTTTGCCCACTGTACAAATAATTCTATATGGTCCTATGTATCGAGGGCTTAATTTACCTTTCTTTCCAAATCTCATTACTCCTTTCATAAGTGTCACTTTCAGGAAAACCCAATCGCCTACCTCGAACTCTAACTTGCGTTACCGATTATCTGCATAGGATTTCTATTGACTCTGTGCTGCTAGCAATCTTTGGGGGAATCATTTTCACCTTATCAACTGCTTGCTGAAATAAATCTGGGCCCACTAAATGGTTTTCTGCAATATCAAACCACCCTATAGGGGATCTACTTCTCCGTCCATATAAAGCCTCATAAGGAGCCATCTGAATACTGGAATGATAACTATTGTTATAGGCAAACTCGATAAGAGGTAAATGATCATCCCAGCTGCCTTGAAAATTGAGTACACAAGCTCTCAACATATCCTCAAGTGTCTGTATAGTACGCTCTGCCTGTCCATCTGTCTGCCGGTGAAATGCAGTACTAAGACTCACTTGAGTCCCCAATCCATTCTGAAGAGACTTCCAGAAGTTAGCTGTGAACTGCGCTCCCCTATCTGAAATAATGGCTGCAGGAACACCGTGAAGTCGCACCATCTCTCTAAGGTAGAGCTTTTCATAATCTTCAGCTGCATAAGTGGTTCTGACAGGCAAGAAATGAATAGAGTTTGTACGTCTATCAACCATGACCCATATTAAATCATACTTCCGTTGCATACGGGGCAAACCTATAATGAAATCCATATTAATTACCTCATATTTTCATGTTGGAATCTCCATAGCCTGCAATTAACCTCCAGGCTTCTGGTGCTCTATCTTGACTTGCTGACAATTCGGGCACTGAGCGACAAACTCCACTATATCTTTCTTCATACCATCCTACCAATACACTTCCTTGAAATCATGATACATCTTTGTTGTGCCCGGGTGGATAGAATAGCGAGAGTAATGGACTTCCCTCATAACCTGCGGACGGAGGCCTGAAGCATTAGGAACATACAACCTACCTCGATATCTGAGTACTCCATCTTTCGTAATAATAAAAGATGTATTTTCCTTCTGAAGAGCTATATCCCAGTAGTGAACTAAAGCAGGATCCTCATACTGACGCTCCTTTATCTCAACTACCAAAGACGACGTTGCTATGTCCTGAACTGTAACTCCTGCATCACTTGAGTCTATCAACCGGACTCCCAAACTGGCTAACTGACAAACATCACGGACTAGCTCCCTCTTCTCCGGCTGCAAATAGGATAGGCTACCCATAGACTTACGACTAAGAGCGTCAGCTACTACATTGGACTTTCCAGGATGGTACAGAATATCAACATCATAATCCTTTAGTAACTCTAGCCATCGCCTCTGACGTAAGTTCAAGTACTTCTGCTTAAAGATGTATTGGAGGCTCTTATGGTCGGTATAGATATCGACATAAACACCATATAAATAATGCCTCCACATTTTCAAAGCATGGATCACTGTAGCTAACTCAAGATCATGGGTTGGATAATTCTTCTCGTGCTTCTTAGATGTTTAGAAGCGTAAGCTACAACCTTACCGTGCTACATCAATACACAGACCAACCCAATACCTAATGCATCGCAATAAACCACATAACCTTCTGCCCCCTCGGGAAGAGTCCAAACGGGTGCTGAGGTCAACCTGTCCTTCAATATCTGGAAACTCTCCTCACACGCATCCGTCCACTGAAATTTAGCTGATTTCTGAGTCAGCTTGGTCAACGGGGCTGAAAGAGAAGAAAATCCTTTTAGGAACCTTCTGTAATAACCATCCAAACCTAAGAAACTATGTATCTCCGTTGGTGTCGTGGGCCTCGGCCAATTCTTCACAACTTCAATATTTTGAGCATCTACTCTAATGCCTTCATCTGAAATAATGTGGCCAAGAAAAGCCACAGAGTTCAACCAGAACTCACACCTTGAGAACTGGGCATACAGCTCTCTACCATGAATAACTCCAAGCACAACTCGTAGATGTTCTGCATGCTCAGCCTCTGACGGTGAGTAAACTAGAATATCATCTATAGCCACAATCACGAATAGATCTAGGAAAGGTCTGAATACACGATTCATCAAGTCCATGAATATTGCTGGAGCATTAGTTAACCTGAACGACATAACACGGAACTCATAGTGGCTATATCTAGTCCAGAATGCCGTCTTCGGAATATCTTCCTCCTTCACCCTAACCTGATGATATCCCGATCTCAAATCTATCTTCGAAAAATATTTGGCGCCTTGCAGCTGATCAAACAAGTCATCAATCCTCGGAAGTGGGTACTTATTTTTCATAGTCACTTTATTCAATTGCCTATAATCAATATACATTCACAAGAAGCCATCTTTCTTTCACAGAAATAATACCGCCGCTCCCCACGGTGATGTACTGGGCCTAATGAAGCCCTTCTCCAGCAAATCTTTCAATTTATCTTTCAACCTTTTCAATTCCGCAGGTGCCATTCCATAAGGAGGAATAGATATTAGTTGCGTATCTTGCAACAAGTCAATAGCGAAATCGATTTTCCACTTTGGCGGAATGCCTTGAAGCTCATCTGGGAACACTTCTGGAAACCTTTTCTAATCATCTTCCTTTCCTTAAGGTAGGGAATTGTTAGACCCCGTATTTTATACGTCGAGTTATTCGCGAAGGAATCGACGTGAGATAGAAACCTCAGATTTTTAATTTCTAAACTAGAACTAATCGGTTATAAATTTTACTTAGTATAAGAATGTTGTTGGAAATTAGGAACTACTTAATTGTGGTGTTAAGTAAAAATTAGTGGCAACAATGAGCCAATATGAACATTAACATGCCATGTCCAAAAGATGACTCAAAGTCATCTAAAATAAGGCTATTATGGAAGACATACAAATATGCATTTAAATGTAGATTCATCCACAACATTTTCATCATATTGTGGACAACTAAATTGGAAGAAAAATACATGTGAATTTCGGCCAAGGTGGCTAAAAAAGAAGACATCCATGTGAGGCATGCATTTGAATATGGAAGGCATCTATTACTTTATAAAAGCATGCATTATTTTATGAAGACACACATGTTAGGAAGAATCCTTGCACACTTAAATATTGACATTCATCTTTGTATGATTGCAATGGACAAAGGTTAGTGTATGAATCATCCACTACACATGCAATTGTCTTGTAAACAATTAAATGGAAAGAAGAAGAAAGGGAACAAAGGGGGAAGTTCAGCCGAAAGTTAGAGAAAAAAATTAAAATTTTGTGTAAAGTTAATTGAGTGCTCAATGTCATGAGTGGAGCATGTGTTTTGTCGAACTTGTAGGCATCATAATTTAACCAAATAATGACTAAGGAATCAGCCATTACATTCATTTTCAACTTCACAACAAAGAAGGAAAACCTAGAGGGAGAGAGGGGAGAGCTCACGGCCAAAGGGCTGATTTTGGAGCTCCTTGTGTGTTGATCAAAAAAATATTTCTTCAAGCATTTAAACCCTTTAGAATGTCCCTAGAAACGTGAAGATAGTCTTTGGAGCAACAAGAACCATTATCATTTCAATTCACAAACTCTAGCCAAGTTGAAAAGTCGGATTGTCAAGGTAAGATCTAACTTTCTTTTACATGTGTTAAGGGTGATGTAGATGTGTGAATATAAGTTTCATGCATGAAATGATGTGTGTTGATGTTGGATCATGATAGTAGACATGAACTTATATATGTTGATGTTGAAGTATGGTTGTAACTTGATGAACATGAATTGCATGCATAAGATCATGAATGTTGGTGTTGGAATGTTGATGTGGCTGTAGGGACTGTTTTAGTGGCCATGGTGGACTGATTTTATTTAGTAATTATGGATGATGCTATCATAGATTTCATGGTAAAAATAATGAAAGGAATTGGAAGGTTAAAGGTGAAGTTGTGTTAGTATGAAAATAATTGAATCCATGATTTTATGTGTGTGATGTTGAAGCATGGTTAAGCCATGTAGTGGATTGTTTTGTGTGGGAGTTAGTGAACTGATTTTACCTGATATTTTGATTGTTATTGTCATGAATTTTATGATGGAAATAAAGGTGTTTAATGGTTGGTGTTGGAACTAAAGTCGTTTGTGAGTTGTTGTAAGGATTATAGAGATGACGATGTAGCTTAGTTGCGTATGAATTGATGATGTAGTTGTCATGTGATTGCTGGTCATAACTTACTGAAATTATATGAAAATAAGACATGAAATAATGTGTAAGAATCATATGTGGTTTGCTTAGTATGTTCGTAAACGTTTGCAAGAATTCTGAACACTGTTATGTTGTCGGTTAGGGACTGTTTTGGATGTGTTGTTGGTTAGGGACTGTTTTGGACGTGTTGTTTTGGCTAAGTTGAAAAAACTAATTATAGTTAAGAATATACATCATGTTTTCATAGTGGTTGGGATGTTATAGAATCGTTTCGACGAAATGTTATGACTATAGACTAACAAGAATAAATTGGACGTGTCATAATCACATGTAGACTATTATTGGGTGTTGTAATGTACGGACTGTTTTGACACATTATTGTGGTTCTTATTGAGCTTGGAAGATTAATGATAATTAAGGTTATGCATTATGTTGTATGTTGGATGGGTTGTTATAAAGTTGTTACATGCAAACGTTAAGGCTACAAACTATTAAGAATAACTTGAGAATGTAATAGCCGTATGTGAATCGCGATTGAATGTTGTGAATGCGGACTGTTTGGAATGTTATGTGGGCTGTCCGGATTGGTATTGAATGTATAATTATTGATGTGGGATTGGTTGTATGTCGTTGGTTTGACTACAAGAGAAAACGTCGTCTAAACATCTAGAAAGGAGTTACTAACGTTAGAATATGATTTAAATCTTCCCGTAGCTTAACCGTAGTTGTTGGCGTCTTAATATAGGTTGAAGTATTATTGGGAAGCGTATACATATTGTGTGACAAACAAGCGCTAAAGGTATGTGAAGCTAACCCTTCTTTCTTTTTGGCATGATCGTTGTGAAATGAATATACGACATATATACGATTCCAAAGGAAATTCCTATTCCTAGAGCCACTAGGATGGCTATTGACCTTGATTCACATAATTTATGTTTTGCTTCATATATATTGATAGGTACACATGATTTTAAAGTTCCATTTTGATATAATCCACAGGGACATCCGAAAGGTAAATGATATGACTATTATTGAAATTGCGAACGATGATTCGCATTGACTATTCTATTGAGTCCTTAAAAATGTTTTTAATTGCATATGGTTCTCACTACTCTACTCGTGCATACCTCGATGTATCTTTCACCGAGTCCCGGGCCGGGTATGTTATCGTGCACATCTTCACTTCATTGTTCACCGAGTCCCTCACTAAAGGGCCGGGTACGGTATATATGTATATGATGATATGATGATATGACGATATGATGATATAATGATATGATGACATGTTATGGCGGCCAGGAGGGCATATGATGATCTTATTCACTGATTCCCTCATTAAAGGGCCGGGTACGATATATGAATATGCATATGATATATGATATTGACAAATATGATTATGTTACAAAGGCAAGTGTTTTGGTATTCTGGATATTGTACACGTTTACTGTACTCCATATTCCAGTTATGATCCTTTTACTGTATTTCACTCTTTATATGCTCAGTACATATTCCGTACTAACCCCCTTTCTTCAGGGGGCTGCATTTCATGCCCGCAGGTACAGATACACGCTTTGGTGAACCGCCGGTTTAAGACTTCCCTTCTGCTATCTTGGAGAGTTTCGTTGTTCCGGAGCCCAGACTTTGGTATAGATCCTTCTTGATCTAAATATATGCATATGTTGTTTAAGGGTACGACGGGGCCCTGTCCCGTCATATTTTATTGTTGAAACTCTTAGAGGTCTGTGGACATATGTGTGGGTTGTGTATGGGTTCTGTTCAGCTGTGTCTATACGATGTGCTGTGGTATGATGTTCGTCTATAATGGCAGCCTTGTTGGCTTGCATATGATATTGATATGTGATGGCAGCCTTGTCGGCTTGCTTTTATATGTATAATTATGCGACAAATCTGAGACCATGGTTGGTCGTTATGAATTCCATATGGTGTTTATTGTGAACTGAACACATAACTAAAGAGTGTGAATACGAGTGCCCAGTTCGGGTACTTAGTCACGGCCTACGGGGTTGGGTCATGACAGAAATAAACCTACCTCTCGGCGAAACAGCCTTGCCCTTCCACTCTAGGACTGGCTCGCATGGAAACTGAAATCGAACTATCTTCGTTCTGCAATCCACATTAGCATAACAGGAAGCCAACCAATCCATACCCATGATAACATCAAAATAAATCACGTCTAACTCAATCAAGTCTGCTAGGGTATGGCGATTACAAACTATCACTACACACCCTCGATATATTCGCTTAGCTATCACTGGATCACTAACGGGCGTAGACACCTCAAAAGGTTTAATCAACTCGGGCTCTATCCCAAACTTGCTGGCAACAAATGGCGTAATATATGATAAAGTAGAACCTGGGTCAATCAGTGCAGACACATCATAGGAGGAGACTGATAATGTACCTGTGACAATATTAGGAGACGACTCACGATTCTGCCTACAAGCTAGTGCATATACGCGGTGTTGAGGACCGCTCGAGCTGGATGCTCCACTTCTCCCTCTACCTCGTCCTACTGGTGTCTGAGAAAATTACCCTGAAGGGCGCATTACAGAAGATGAACCAGCTGCGGACCCTGTGGGCTGAACCATACTCCCACTCTCTCTCATCAGACACTGTCGTACCTTGTGACCTAGCTGGCCACAAGTATAACAACTATCTGATCACAGCCGACACAGACCTCCGTGTAACTTGCCACACTGGGCACACCGTGGCAAAGGGGGTCTCATCTGGCCTGACTCTAGTCTGTGCTGAGAACCTGATGCTCTAGAACTCTGGCCCGCCCCGGTATAAGAAAACCGATCAAATCTCGGACCTGAAAACTGCGGAGATGAACTCTCTGCTGAATGGAAGGGATATCTAGAATATTGCTGCCTCTGTTCTCCCCTGGACTCACCCCCGATATCTAAAGATCTGGGCCTCTTACCAGGGCCCCGATCACGGTCACGATCCGTGCTCCTCTGACGCTTGCGATCTTCCAGATTCTGTGCATATGCCTGTATACGGGAGATATCCATGCCTGGCTGTAATGCGGCAGACGTACAAGCATCTATCAAATGTGGCCCTAGGCCAGCCACAAAATGATGAACTCGGTCCTCCATCTCAGCCACCATGGTTGGGGCATATCTAGCCGTAGAATCAAAATACACACAATACTCCTGGACACTCATACTGCCCTGCTCAATATGTAGAAACCTATTTGCTCGGGCTCGTCGAACTTCTAGAGGTAGATAATGGCGGATAAAAGCATCTGAAAACTCTCGCCAAACAGCTGGAGGGGCATTCTCTCCCCTAGATATCTCCCAAGTGTGATATCACTGTACCGCAATATCACGAAGCCTATATGAAGCCAACTCCACAGACTCGACCTCATCCACGTGCATAACCCTCAAGGTCCTCTGCATTCCATCAATGAAATCCAGGTGGTCCATATTTTGCTTTATCACCGAAAACTCTGGAATATCTAACCCGAGGAAAGTCTTAACCCTTAAACCACCAACCTTGTCTTCCTGGTCAACACCAACCCCCCACCGCTGAGCCTGAGCGGCCACCAATCTTGTCAGTAGCTACACAACATCCCTCATATCCTGGCCCGGTGCATCCGGCTTAGGAACTGGGCAGGTGCTGGAGACGGGGTATGCGAAGTCTCAGACGGGCTCTCACTTTGAATCTCATCTCCAGCCTTCGTAGTCTGTCGAGTACGGCTAGTGGCCTCACCAGCCGCTCTCTTTCCCTTCTAGGTAGTTGTAGCTTTCTTGCGAGGCATCACTGAAATCAGAACAAATCATTAGAAGACAAACTCTCAACTCCTGGCTCTATCGTACGATCTAAGAGCGAAAAGAATGAAGTCATCCTAAATGTCCTGTAGCCTCCTGTTTATAAGCGTGGTGCACAACACACCCCTAAATAAGACTCTACTAGACACGGTCTGTACACAATCCTAGGACAGAACTGCTCTGATACCACTTCTGTCACGATCCAAACCGATGAGTCGTGATGAGTGTCTGACCTCTAGCGACCAAACACCCCTTTACTCATATCTGAACCTTACTGAAGATCAAGGGCCCATAAACATCTTAAACTGAACTCAAATTGCCTCATAAAAGGGGTGATATTAAGAAATCTGTACAATTTGTATATATATACATACATGTTGAAAAAATAGTGCAAGCTAACTAGGCCGCTACATATACTGTACACAAAAGAATAGGAGCCGACAAGGCTACATCATCTGACAAATACATACAACTGTCTACAGACCTCTACTGGAGTATAACACTGTAGAGAGGACGGGACAGGGCCCCGTCCATATGCATATACATCTCAAAGAATGGCATACCAAAACAGACTGCAACTCCAGATCAAATGGAGCGCACTGACCACTCCTGGATATAGAGGTCCTATTGAATTAGACCACCTGGCTGTCTACTGAACCTGCGAGCATGAACGCAGCCCCTCGAACAATAGGGGAGCTAGTACAGATAATGTACTGAGTATGTAAAGCATAAGAGTAGCATAAGCATATGAATCATGAACTAAATTTGGAACTCAAATACCACTGAATGTCCACATAGATTTGTATGAACCAGTATTTGTAAGCATGTGCATAAATCTGTATAACTGACAATGCCTCCGTGGGCGCATAATATGCATGCTCTCAACGATAATCTTATTCATGCCTATCAATGTAGGTCATACGTATATATGCGTATATAACGCCTGTCAAGCCTCTTTGGGCATCCTATCATATCATATCGGCCTCTCGACGGTCATCGTCATCATATACATTGCTGGGGTAAGTGCAGCTAGATCCTTATATCATCATTATAGTGCACCAGCTGATCAGATGGTAATGCGTATATAACGTCATTCCCTTTCCTCATACCCCATGTACATATAATACTCGTGTATATAACGCTTTCTGGTCACGGGTCAATGCGCATATATATGAATGAATTTAATGCATGAATAAACTGTATACATAGAACTGGACCCATGAACAGAAGGAACAATCATAAGCGGGGTACAAGAATATCACAGACTGAAGTACTCCTAATGCTTCTAAGAGTAGAGTAATATGGAAGCTCGTTTACTCACTTGTTGAATCATTGATAAGATCATGCCAAAGTGAAGGAAATGATAGCCTTAACATACCTTAACATCTCCTTAATCGCTTAACGTTCTCCTTCCAATTTGCAAGGTCTACATTTAAGAGGAATTACACTAAAGTCAAGCCTTGAAGAAACACTTTTAAGCTCGTACTAGCATAATTAACGAAATTTGGGCAGCATTTCCCCTATTTTATTAACTTCCACCAAATAATGAAACAACTACCAAACAATAATAACCACATCCGCAATATCAAAATTAAGAAGTTATATTCAATTAAATCCCAAGTCTAGCCAAAATTCCCTTTTTAAGTGCACTCCTAGTAATCTTTTTCATTACACCATCCATGACTTCTCCACTTTCATTCTTTTCCTTTGTAAGGGGTACTAAACCTTTATATCAACTCAAATATAAGAATAAGATGAAGAACATACCATATAATCAAAAGAGCTTCACTTCACCCAACTTTCTCCGAGACCCAATTCACCTCAACTTTGAAAAGGAACAAGAAACTTCAACCTTCCATGGATTACCTTAAGCTCTTGATGTTGATCTTCTCTCTTGATGATATGGAAAGGTGGGAAGGGTTTTAGAACTTTAAAAATCTCTCAAGAGGACTCTAAAAAGGTAAGGAAATAAGTGAGCGAAGGTGGAAATGAATTTGGGGCCGTTTGGGTTTTAAAAAGGTGGCCAAAGTACACCCTGACCAACTTGGCGAAGAGTATGTGGCTTAGCACACTGAGTGTGCGGCCGCACACTCCTTCCTTGGCCTGGGGAGGGCCTTGGGTAGAAAGGCCAGCAATTTAAGCAAATTGGCGCCCAGTGTGCGCGTCAGCACATCGAGTGTGCGACCGCACAATGCCCACTTTCTCCTAGTTTCGCGAAGATGCGATCTTTTCAATTCGTTTGATCTCCAATCCTTATGGAATATTCATGACACTTGTCTAGAACTTCATTAACCAGATAAGGGGCCTTATATCTCTTCCTCAACGTGATGCTAGGCAATGCATAACTCAAATGATATGAAATTCCTCACAACATGGCTCAACCTTAACTTTCTCCGACGAACCTAACCCTTTAGCCTCAAATGCCTTTGGAATCTTAATTAGATTCATCAAACGCCATTCTTAATATTACAAGGGCTTCATTTACACTTTAGGTTTACATTACCATGCTCATAATGCGGGCGACACGAAAATCCAAGGTGCAACAATTTGCTCAGGTAATTTATATAAAGTAATGTGTTGTAAAGGGGTACGCATGTTGAGCCTACGGGCATTAGTTCAGGTAATAAATCTGTTGGTTTCATATGGTTGTTGTTTATGTGCTATATGTGGTATTTTATAGCCATGCTTGATCCATACTTATGATATTTGATTCATTGCTCCTTCATCACTCCATATTTCGTATAATTCGTGAAAGATGAATCGTTCTTTATATTTGACCTGATATCGTATAATTGCGTGGTAAATATATTTCCATTTCATACTTTCATGACATTTGTAGCATATGATACCATGCATGTTGTACTCATTCATACATATATGCATACGTATTGGAGTGAGTCGCTGAATGAGGTACGATTGTTGGTCTGTGTCTGAGAGATTCCGAATGAGTTTCTATCGTTGGTTCAAGATTTGGAAGAAACCAGAAAATTCGGTGTTTCTGCTATCTGGCGTTCACGGATAAGGTCTCGCATTCGCGAAGAAAGGGAATCAGGTGGGGTCGTGATTCATTCTTCATTCACCCATTTTAGAAGCTAGTGAGCTCGAAATTGAGTGATTCTAAGTGCTAAGATCAAGTTTCTTCGTTGGGAGTGGGCTCGTTTGGAGGAAAGGAAAGGTCGTTGAGTGACTCTTCGGCTTCAAATTCAGGTACAGATCCGAGCACGAGTTTAGCACTTTTATTTAGAGACTGTTGGAGCACTTTTTGTGGAGTTCAGGGTATATTGATGAGGGTCCCACATCACTAGACTTAACTCTATCTTTTATTTTCTATCTTTCTTCATTTCAGATGGTTTATGTAGTATTTCAAGACTGTATTTGGATTTAGTTGCTCATGTACTGTGACATCCATGTATTGGGGGATTGTGTTGACTTAGACTACATATGGCCTTGTTTTACTAGAAATATTATGAGACTTATTATGATTTCCTTTATTGAATTCTACAACTTATTTATGTTTCGCGACTTAGGCTTATTTGGGGATTTTGGATTGTGAATTTTTTTGTATCAATGGTCTCACAGGTATATGAGCGGTGTCTAGTAGAGTCTTGTGGATCGGTACGGTGACGTCCGTACCTATCTTCGAGGGGCTACAGTGCATTTAGGAAATTTCACTTCCTTCATTCTTATCATGTGTCCTTGACTTCGTCACATACTGAGTTCTTGGTTCACTCTTTCTCATAGATAGTGAGGACTAGATCGACCGCGGCTATAGAGCAGAAGCCCGCACTTACATCTGCACCTGTGCCCGTTGCTAGAGCTGTTGTTCGGGGTAGGGTTAGGGATGTGGTAGAGGCAGGGTTCGTGTAGCAGCACCAGCCCAAGGCCGAGCACCAGTGACACGTCAGGGCCTTGCGAGAGCAGCATCTCCCAAGCAAGAGGTGATTGAGGTGGATGAGCCAGTCCATGATAAGGAGGTTGGACCAGGACAGGCACCTCCGGGTTTCAGTGCTACGCCTGTGCTCTAGGTCAATTTGGTTTATATGTTAGGCTTCCTAGAGAGTATGGCTCAGGCGGGTGTTTTATTGGCTACTTCTGATGGCTCACTGTCACGACCCAAAATCGCTTAGTCGTGCGGGCACCTACTTTTTCCCACCTTGGTAGGCGAATTCTTCCCTTGCCTAACATACAAATTATAAATGCGGAAAAATAATGTAATTAATAATAAATCTCAATATCAATTAAAAGAGAATAAGTGCGGAATACATCTTCTACCCAAGGCATCTGGTCTATGTCCATACAAGAGCTACTAATAAGCACATAGGTCTGAATATGTAATAAGAACTATCTGAATGTTGCCATACAAGGCTCATAACATCAAAAGGAATACTTTCTGGAAGTAGATGACAAGTACATGAAGAATGGAAACTTGGGCTACAGATCTGGCAGTAGCTCACCCTAAGTCTCCAACAACACCCTCTCGGAAAACACTCTCGAGGATAAGAAATAGAACCTGTCACACTCTCTACACCCCGAAAAGGGGTGTAGCAAGGTAGCATCAGTACAAACAACACGTACTGAGTAGGTATCAAGGCTGACAACAGTTAGCTAACATATATAAAGGAAGAGCCTGAAGAATAGACATGCTCGCAATCAAGTATAGACACAACAAAGTCCAAGAACAGGAACTCAAGTACAGAAGGATCAAATAGCGGAATCATAGCCTATGGTGAAACACCTAAGCACAAGTCTGCCAAGTTTCCCACGATTCCTCAGAATAACCACAAACACCAGTACAACCAACAATAGATCTCTGTAACCTCAAGTCATAGCCTACGAGGGAGTCTCTAATCCTCAAGTCCATCAATCCCCAAGTATGTATTAATCAGGAACATGACAACTAAAGTCAATAATGAACCAAGGAAATCAATGCGAAAATGCTTCATGCAATATAATAAGTACAACAACCAAATCAGAGATGTGGATGGATGTAATGTGAATGCACGTGGGATGCAATGCAATGATACACACATGCTCCTAGCGGAATACCTCCACGCCTCGATATTCATGACCCATGGAGGGCCCGCAAAGTCCCAATAAATGAGAGATACGGGTTCACAATCATGATAAGGCAACTAAGCATCAAGTCTAGTATCACGTACGTGGCGACAAGCCGGTAGATAACAATAAGGCAACAAGCCACAATCAAACAACAATACCAAGCTCAGCTCATATCAGAGTATCATGAAAGATGAGAATGAGTACAATGCATAATATCAATGATAATGATAACATATCAAATCAATCGTGCCACACATGGACACATCTCTCAATATCAATAATAACTCAAGTTCTTTCCTCTATCAAAGATAATACCCAATAAGTGAGGGATTGCAGTTTCATAATCATGATAAGATGACTAAGTATCAAGTCTAATGTCACACACGTGGCAGTAAGCCAATAGATCACAACAAGGTAGCACGCCCACAATCATACAACAGTACCAACCTAGGTAATATATCCCAACTTCATACCCGAAGGCGTAACATGCTTTCTCTGATAATCACTAACTCTACATATGCTTTGCAAACCGATGTCTAACCATAAGGTAAGAGCTAACCTACCTGTTAGCCGAGCAGGAGCCACGAACAATCAAATCTTGGCCTTGCCTTTTCAAAGAGCCTCCAAGTACTCAAAGTCTATCCACTATCGAATTCTAAGTTAGAAATAAGAAACAACGATACCCATATTGCTATATTTCGCTCAAGGGGAAAAACGGGTCCACAAGGGTAAAACGGATATTTCAAAGGTGAAATTGGTAACCCAAAGTTCTAGAAGTTCAATTCCACTATTCAATTGCTAGATTAACTCAAGAATAGGTCAATTTCATCATCCAAGTCAAAAACCCCCAATTTGGGTATAAACCCTAACTTTCAATCATTTAATTTCATCAACATACATGGAAGATTCAAGCCTAGTAGTTACTAAATCATCAAATTCCATACTTAGATTAGTCAAATCCACCAACAATTCTCATTTAGAAAGACTTAAATATCAAATAATGACTTAGACATTAAAACCCATCTTTCCTCTTCAGTTCTATAGAAATTCTAGCATGGATTCAAGCTTAGCAAAGGTAAAGGAATGAATCCTAGGTTAGGGAACTTACCCGCAAGAGGAATCAGCCAAGAACTCCTCAAATCGCCTAAACAATGCTTAGGAACATTAAATAAAGTGATAGAAAATGAAGGGTTCTAACAAGGCATTAAATAGGATTCTGGTCCCGTCATCCGCTGCAGCGGTAGGACGTCCGCTAAGCCGGGCCCGCAACAGCGTTCCACCATTCGCTGTCACGAGTCCGCCACAGCGGATCCCCATCCGCTGTGGCGACTCACCTCAAACTTCACATATTCACCGTAGCGGACTAGTGCTCGCTACAGCGGGTCCGCTACAGCGGACACCAGACACCAGAATATCCTGTTTTTTCACTAACTCAATCTCGAATTCTGACAATCACCCGAGACCTCACAGAAACAAACCAAACATGCATTCACACATAAAAACACACTACAGACTCACTAGCTGTCTTGAAATACTGAATAGAGATCTATTTGACTGGGTCAACACCCAATGGCCAAGGG
The DNA here is from genome assembly GCF_019175385.1 of Lycium barbarum. NCBI lineage: Eukaryota > Viridiplantae > Streptophyta > Magnoliopsida > Solanales > Solanaceae > Lycium > Lycium barbarum. Next base: position 77,607,915 of record NC_083347.1, on the reverse strand, counting down.
CCAACTTTCCAACCAATACCCTAAACCTCTTTCGAGTGCCTTGAGAGCCAAACTGAACATCCCACCAAGTCATAATCGACTATTTGGACCTCTCAGAATCAACAGAAAAGGTCTATTTACTCAAAAGTCAACTATTGGTCAAATTTTTCTCACTTTAAGGCTCTATTTTAGAAAAGACATCTTAAATCCCTCCCGAATACCTCGGGAACCATACCACCTATCCTCGGGGATCAAAATTATACTAACAAGGCTCGGGAAAGGGTCAACTAGGATAAATGGGTTGAAAGTTTAATAACAACCAAATAGGTCGTTACACTCACAGACTAGAGTGAGAGGACAGACACCTGACCTTATTACTGCTCCAGGATTTCAGACTCAGGGGGCTAGGCTAGCACTTGCTATGTCTCCCTATTTCATGAATATTCCAGTTCATGGGTTTGCTTCACCCGCTGCTGCATAGCCCATGATGTTCATTAATGAGCAGTAGATGTATGAGTGTTTTAGAAAGATGGATCCTCCGAAGTATGATGGAGACCTCGAGGACGACACATATGCGTTTCTGATCAGTTGTCATGAGAGGTTGCATAACCTTGGGTTAATGGAGTCTCGTGGTCTGGATTACACTACTTTCTAAATGGTTGGCCTCTCCAAGCAGTGGTGGAGGTCATTTGTTGAGACTAGACCAGTAGGGTTCCCTTTGTTCACTCAGACTTTCTTGGAAAAGTTTATGCCTTGTAGTATTCGATAGAAGAGGAGGGATCGGTTCGAAGGGTTACGCCAAGGGCGTATGACAGTGTCATGCCCCGAACCATGGCCTGGGCATAATACGACAATCGGTGCCTTACTGCATGTGACCGAGCCAACCACATGGCTTGCTAAATCATCACGTGGCATACATGAGCGGAAATATAACATGGGTGCATGATGAGCTTTTATAAAATGTAATAAGTCGTAATACTTAATAAATACTTGATTAAGCATGAGAGTGGAAATAACATGAAAGAGTCAAAATGGCTAACCGATTCTGAAAGTCTAGCATGATATAACTGACTTGTCTAATCTATGAAACATCTAACATAAGTCTGAACACGAAAACATACTTGCTGGGATAAGGCCCCTAGCATACCTTTAATTGTATAACCAATAAAAGAAAGACCATGTCTAAACCCCTAAGGAGATGGGGCTCACCAAATAAAGCTAATACGAGCAGATCCTAATGAATAGAGGCGTCGTCCTGTAAATCCGTACCTGCATCGGGAAATGCAAGCCCCCGGGAAAATAAAAGGGGACGTCAGCATATTGAATGTACTGGTATGTAAAGTAATTGAATGAAATGAACGTGGCATATGAAAATAACATGATAAGAGCTGAAACTGAAACTGAACATCGTAAAGAACATGAGTATCTGACTTGAACATAAATAAATATATAACATGAGTAAAAGAATTTTAAGTTGGGAGAGCATAAATATAACCGACATGTAACCACCACGTTAACCGATGGCGTCTGATCTTTGCCCAATTAGCTGAGCCATTTTGTACCTTGCCGGGGTACAAGATGTGAACATGACATGAATGGATCCAAATTGCTCGATGGGAAATACATGAAGGAATCATCCTAACTTGGCAGAACGATCCTAATCCTACGGTGGCAAACGTAGTTTCAGGCTATCTGAGCTTTCTCGATAATCTGTGCAACTCCTAAAAACATGACATGACATAGTTGGCTAAGAAGCTCGTGATTTTCGTGAAATAACTTATAATCATGGTTTCACAAAGCTTGACTTGTATTTAACATGTGTATATCTTGTATCATGGCATGAAAGTAATTAGGAGATATAATTGCATGAAAACTTGTAGACATGTAGGACATTCACAAAATAAGCATTTTTATTTAAGTACATGCATGCAAAAACCCATGAAAGACAAGAAATGGGTTTTCATGGATTACAGACAGATTCTCAATAATCAAAATGCAATATCAAGAACACAACAATGAGACTATATCACAAAGTTTAATATAATATAGTACATGGACCTAGGGCTATCAGGAACAAGCTAAAACCCTAGTTCTTGGAGAATTTGCGTATAATCATGGAAGAACATAGCGTGGGGAAGAACAAAAATGTTCCCGCACGTGGATAGAAACTATACATACCTGGTAATGCTCCAAACATGTAACAACAATCAGATTTTGGAAGGATAATTCCAACATTTAAGTCTTGAGTCTTTTAAATGGGTTTTCTTGAAAACCCTATGTTAAGAACAATGATTTCATTGTTAGATTATGAGAGCACATGTTAGAATTGATTTGAGAGGGCTTAGATTGACTTACCTTGATGTTTTGGATTGTTGGGAGAAGAATATGTTCGTTCTAGGCTTGGGCAATGGGAAAAGTGGAATAAAAACTGAACATGACGTATTTATACTTAACTGCGTCGGGAAATTATACGGTCCGTATAATTCAGCCATATTTGACAGTGATTAAAATTACAGAAACTGAAATCTCTCAAATGAGTTACACGGACTGAAATACGGTCCATATAATATTATACGGTCCGTATAACATTATACGGTCCACAATGAAGTTTTTTCCACAACCTTGGCAGAAACTTAAAATCTCCACCCGTGTTACACGGATTGGTTATACGGTCCCTATAATAACATATGGTCCGTATAACTATTCGTATAAATGAGATTTTGCTGAACTGAGACGAATTTATTCCCCACACTTCCCATTTGGTCCTCTAAGTCTCAAATCATGATTATAGCCTAGTTTAAAGGTCCGAGGTGTTACAATATCTCCCCCTTAGGATCATTCGTCCTCGAATGATGGGTCGTGGTTAAGATTGGGACTGACATAGCTTGAATACATAAACATGAGGGGAAAAATGACATGAAATATGGGACATGAAATGACGTGATTACATGGAAATATGAATACTGAAGCATGAGACACGAGACCTGAGCGCTGGATACATGACATGAGTGTGAAACATTAGACATGACATGACATGGACTATGGAAATGTATCTTTAGAGTTCTCTGCTAGCTCTTAAAAAATGGTTACTTGGATTTCATATCCTTCTCGGCTTTCCATGTAGCTTCTTTAACTTTCTGACTTCTCCATAACACTTTCACTGAGGCTACTTCCTTTGTTATCAACTTACGAACCTGACGATCAAGAATGACTATGGGGATCTCCTCATAGGTAAGGCCATCCTTAACTGTTATAGTATCAGCAGGAACAACCAACGACGGGTCTCCTACACACTTCCTCAACATGGACACATGAAACACTGGATGTACAACAACCAACTCTTGTGGCAACTCAAGTTCATAAGCTACTAGACCAACCTTTCGCAGAATTCTGTAAGGTACAATGTATCTGGGGCTAAGCTTCCCTTTCTTCCCAAATCCCATAGTACCTTTCATGGGTGAGACTTTAAGGAATACCCAATCATTAACTTGAAATTCTAAGTCCCTTCGCCTCATATCTGTGTAAGGCTTCTGGCGACTCTGAGCCGGCTTTAAACACTCTTGAATCAACTTGACTTTATCCATAGCCTGATAGACCAAATCTAGTCCTAACAATTTCGCTTCACCAACTTCAAACCAACTAATCAATGACCTACACCTTTGCCCATACAGAGCTTCAAACGGCTCCATCCCAATGCTAGCATGATAACTGCTATTATAAGAAAACTCAATGAGGGGTAAGTGATCATCCCAATTACCTTTGAAATCAAGGACACATGCCCTCAACATATCCTCAAGAGTCTGTCTAGTATACTCTGCCTGGCCATCTGTCTGTGGATGAAAAGATGTGCTAAGGTTCACCTTGGTACCCAATCCTTTCTGAAAGGATTTTCAGAAGTTCGCTGTGAACTGAGCACCATGATATGAAATAATAGACACTAGGGTCCCGTGAAATCTGACAATTTCATTAACATATAACTTGGCGTAATCCTCTGCCGAATCTGTGGTCTTGACTGGCAAAACGTGTGCCTACTTAGTAAGCCGGTCAACAATTACCCATATAGAGTTATGCTTCCTAGCTGAATGAGGCAGAACTGATTCAAAGTCTATATTGATCATATCCCATTTCCAGGAAGGAATATCAATATTTTGTGTCAAACCACCAGGCCTCTAGTGTTCGGCTTTCAGTTGATAACAATTCAGACACCTAGCTACAAAATCTGCCACATTCTTCTTCATATCATTCCACCAATAAATCTCCTTAAGATCATGATCCATCTTAGTGGAACCTGGGTGAATGGAATACCTGGAGTTGTGGGCTTCTGACATGATTCGCTCTCTGAGCCCATCTATATTTGGAACACATAATCTGCCTCGGTACCTCAAGGTACCATCATCTTCCTCTTTGTTCAAAATCTGTTATTTTATGCTTGTGAATCCCCTCTCTCAGCTGTATCAAGTAGGGATCACTAAACTGTTTCTCCTTGACTTCAACGACTAAAGAGGAAAGAGCTCTATTCTGAACAACCACACCACCAACCTCAGAGTCCAAAAGTCAAACTCCAAGACTGGCCAAACGGTGAACTTCCTTGGTCATAACTCTCTTATCTGCATCAACGTGGGATAAACATCCCATGGAATGCCAACTAAGAGCATCTGCTATAACATTCACTTTCCCCGGGTGATAGAGAATTTCCACATCATAATCCTTAAGCAGTTCGAGCCATCTTCTTTGCCTATGATTCAGCTCCCTTTGCTTGAAGATATACTGCAGGTTTTTGTGATCTATGAAAATATCAACATGCACTCCATCAAAATAATGACGCCATATCTTAAGTGCAAAAACCACGGCTGCCAACTCTAAATCATGAGTCGGATAGTTCTCGTCATGAACCTTGAGCTGACGAGATGCATAAGCTATAACCTTACCATGTTGCATTATGACATATCCAAGACCAACTCCCGAAGCATCACAATAAATCACAAACCCTTCGGTTCCTTCTGATTGCGTTAAAACTGAAGCAGAAGTTAGTCTCTTCCTCAACTCTTCAAAACTTCGCTCACAAGCATTTGATTATTGAAATTTAACCTTTTCCTAAGTCAACTTAGTCAACGGAGGAGAAATAAAGTAAAATCCTTCTACTAAACGTTTATAATAGCCTTCTAGACCCAAGAAACTTCTTATATAGGAAACTGAGTTGGGTCTGGGCCAACTCCTTACGGCATCAATCTTCTGAGAATCATCTTTAACACCTTCACCTGAGATCACATGGCCTAAGAACGCCACTTACTTAAGCCAAAACTCACACTTTTAGAATTTTGCAAAAAATTCGCGATCTTTAAGAGTATACAACACTATTCTGAGATGTTCTACATGAGCAGCCTCACTACGAGAATATACCAAAATATCATCAATGAAGACAATGACGAATAGATCAAGGTAAGGCTTGAAGAACCTGTTCATAAGTTCCATGAAAGTAGCTGGCAACCCAAACGACATAACAAGATGGTAGCCTGATCTGAGGTCAATCTTGGAATAACATTGGGCACCCTGAAGTTTGTCAAATAAGTCATCTATTCTTGAAAGAAGGTACCTGTTCTTAATGGTGACTTAGTTCAATTGGCGGTAGTCAATGCACATGTGTAAGGAACCATCCTTCTTTCGAATAAACTAAACTAGTGCACCCCAAGGTGAAACACTTGGCCTAATAAATCCCTTATCAAGAAGATATTTTAACTGGGCCTTTAACTCTTTTAACTCCGTGGGAGCCATTCTGTACAGCGGAATAGATGTCGGCTTAGTGCCGGGAAGCAGATCAATTCCAAAGTCAATCTCCTTATCAAGAGGGACTCCTGGAAGATCTTCTGGGAAGACTTCTGGAAATTCATTAACGATTGGGACGGACTGGAAAGTTGGAGACTGGTCATCTGAATCCTTGACACGAACTAAGTGATAGATATAACCCTTGAAAATAATTTTTCTGGCTTTTAGGTAGGAAATAAATCTACCCCTAGGTACTACTGAATTACCCTCCCATTCTATGACTGGCTCATTACGGAACTCGAATCTTATAAATTTGGTTCTACAATATACCGTGGCATAACATGAAGCTAACTATTCCATACCCATATTCACATCAAAGTCTACCATTTCTAATTCTGCTAAGTCAGCTATGGTTTTACGGTGGTAAACAAGAATTGGACAACCCCTATAAATATGCCTAGCTATGACTGAATCTCCCACTGGGGTGGACACCTCAAAGGATTCATCCAATTTTCCTGGTTCAATACCAAACTTCTTAGAAACAAAAAGGGTTACATAAGATAAGGTGGATCCTGGGTCAATAAGGGTATAAATATCGAATGTGAAGACTTTTAATGTACCTGTGAAAACATCTGCACGAGCTTCTGTATCTTGATGACCCGTCAACGCATACAAACAGTTTCGTCCTCCGCCTGTGTTTCCAGACTTTGCTGCAGTGTGCCCCTGCTGGGCCTGATTATTACGAGGGACTGCTGAATTCGTGGACTGTACCACGTAACCTCTGGTACCCTGCCTAGGTGATGGACAATCCTTCTGAAAATGGTCCTTCTTACCATATCTAAAGTATGCATCAGTACCCACACGAGACTCGCCTGAGTGTCTCTTATTACACTTGCCGCATATCAGATAGGTATAAGTCGACTGATCCACACTATCCTGAGAGTAATAACTCAATGGTCTAAAGTTCTGCTTCTTGTCATTTTGGAACTTAGGGACTGGGGCACTTGCTCTTGATGGAGCAGGTCCTGTTGACCTGTTCTTGAAGAACTTTCTGTTGCCGTTCCCCTTGAATTGACCTGTAGATTTGGCCCTCTTGTTGAATTCTCTGTCTTTCTCTTTCTGCAAGGCTTCCTGTTCCTTCAGCTTCGTCTCATTTCCTCGTACAAAAGCAAACATCTTGGAGATAGTCATCCCTCCGTTCTGTGCAGCAATATTGGCCCCATCATACAAATGGGAATCAAGAGCTCCAACAAACCTCCTGACTCTTTCCCTCATGTCCGGTACCATATGTGGAGCATGCTTAGCCAGGCTAACAAATTCCAAATAGTAGTCTTGAACTGACCTACCATTCTGCTTAAGCTTCAGGAATTGCTCAGCCTTAGCTTCTCTGACCTCTATTGGCATGAAGTGGTCTAGGAATGCGCTTACAAATTCATCCAATGTAGCATCAGGTGTATCTTCACTTCGGGATAATTCCTAAGATTAATACCAAGTGTTAGAAATGCTCTGCAGCTGATACGCTCCAAAAGTAGATGCTTCGATTTTCGTAACTCTCATAGTCCTGAACATTTTCTGAAGAGCATGAATGTAGTCTTGCATGCCTTCGTCTTTATTTGTCCCCGTGAATACTAGGGGATTCATTTTGAGAAAATGCTTAGTCTTAGAAGACTCTCCATTATTTCCTGAACCTGACCCAGATTCCTGATGTTAGGCCTGAGGTGCTACCAGTTAAGTGAGCATGCTGATAGCACTCCTAACATCCGTATCAGAAGTTCCGGGTGGTGGAACTGGAGTCTCTGCTGGAGTAGTCATGGGTGGCGTAGTCTCGGGCAGAGGTGCCTGATCCGAAGTGCCTCGGACCTCCTCTGTCCTTGTAGCATTAGCAGCTGCTCTTCCAAATTGGGCGGAGCGATCCTTATCCTACGGTGGAAAATGTAGTTTCAGGATATCTGAGCCTTTTCGGTAATATGTGCAACTCCCAAAAACATGAACATGATATAGTTGGCTAAGAAGCCCGTGATTTTCGTGAAATAACTTGTAATCATGATTTCATGAAGCATGAATTGTATTTAGCATGTGTATATCTTGTATCATGGCATGAAAGTAATTAGGTGATGTAATTGCATGAAAACTTGTAGACATGTAGGACATTCACGAAATAAGCATTTTTATTTAAATACATGCATGCAAGAACCCATGGAATACAAGATATGGGTTTTCATGGATTACGGACAAATTCTTAATAATCAAAAAGAAATATCAAGAATAGAACAACGAGACCATATCATAAAGCTTAATATAATATAGTACATGGACCTAGGGTTATCATGAACATGGCTAAATCCCTAGTTCTTGGAGAATTTGTATGTAATCATGGAAGAAAGTAGCGTGGGGAAGAAAAAAGATGTTCCCACATGTGGATAGAAACTCTACATACCTGGTAATGCTCCAAACTTGTAACAATAATTTGATTTTGGAGGAAGAATTCCAACGTTTAAGTCTTGGGTCTTTTAAACGGGTTTTCTTGAAAACCCTATGTTAATAACAATGATTTCATTCTTAGATTATGAGAACACATGTTAGAATTGATTTGGAAGGGCTTGGATTGACTTACCTTAATGTTTTAGATTGTTGGGAGAAATATATGTTCGTTCTAGGGCTTGGGGAATGTGAAAAGTGGAATAAGAACTGAGCATGACGTATTTATACTTAACTGCATCGAAAAATTATACGGTTAACTTATACGGTCGGTATAATACTATACTGTCCGTATAATTCGACCGTATTTGATAGTGATTAAAATTACAGAAACTGGAATTTCTCAAATGAGTTACACGGACTTAAATACGGTTCGTATATTATTATACGGTCCATATAACATTATACGGTCCACATCGAAGTTTTTTCCACAACCTTAGCAGAAACTTAAAATCTCCACCTGTGTTACACGAATTGGTTATACGGTTCATATAATAATATATGGTCCGTATAACTAGTCGTATAAATGGGATTTTGCTGAACTGAGACGAATTTATTCCCCACACTTCCTATTTGGTCCTCTAAGTCTCAAATCATGAATATATCCTAGTTTAAAGGTAAGAGGTGTTACAGACTGTGACAAAGTATGAGACCCAGTTCTACGCCTTATCTAGCCATATTTTGATGATTCTTCTTGATGAGCCTAAGAGAGTGAGGAGGTTCACCAATGGATTAATTTTCCCCCTTCCCTTGATTGCAGCGCAGATGGCTGCCACAGGGTCTTCCTTTTAGCAGATTGTTGATACAGTTCGAGAAGATGAGTTCATTAGACATGCGATTATAAGGAAAGGGTGTTCAAGAGGGCCCCTTTCAGAACACATGTGGGTACCTCATCTGAGGGTAGAGGAAACTTTGGTGGGGGGTCATCACCATGAAATAGCTAGGACTAGTTGCTGTAGCTATGCCAGTCTTTGAGAGGGGTCAGTCATCATGTACTTATGGCATAATGCAGTTGTCTTAGAATTCTTATGTGACATCTGGTTGTGGTGGAAATTTGGGTGCTAGTTCTTCTTCTAAACATGCCATGGTTCCCAGGGTTGTTTTAAGCGTAGAGACCGTGGGCATTTTAAGAGGGATTTCCCTATACTTAGGCGCGATGGTCAGCATAAGAGTTCCCACACTTTCGTGTTTAGGATAGCTGTACAGCCGGCTAAAGGTGGTGCTCAGGGTAGTAGAGGTGGTTCCCAAACAGCTAGGGGAGGTACTCAGCCCGACCGAGGTAGTAGCCACGGTGGTACTCAGACTTTGGTTGATCGTGCTCATTGCTATACCTTTTCAGGAAGACCTGAGGCAGAGGTCTCTGATGCATTTATCACATGTATACTTTCGGTTTGTCATCATTACACTTCGGTGTTATTTGATCCAAGCTCTACCTATTCGTATGTGTTTGCCTACTTTGCCTTGAGTTTGATGTGTGATTCCCTTGATTTTGCCATTCATATTTCTACTCCTATCAGGGATTTTGTAGTGGTAGACCAGGTATATAGATGTTGCACAGTTACTTTGATGGGGTACGATACCCAGGTAGACTTGAAAGTCTTAGATATGGACGCTATTCTTGGGATGGATTGGTTATCTCCGTATTACGCGATCTTGGATTATCTTGCCAAGATGGTTACTTTATCCATGATAGGTATTCCTCACTTACAGTGGAAGGGTACTCTTAGTTAGTAGCCTAAGTAGGTGGTTTCATTTCTTAAGCCTCAAATGATGGTTGTCTTGCTTATTTTTCCTATATTCGAGACACCCGTGCAGAGACTCATGTGTTAGAGTCAGTTCCAGTAGTACAAGAGTTTTCAGAGGTTCCCTACAGACCTTCCGGGTATTCCACCTGATTATGATATTGACTTTTGCATCGATTTGGAGCCGGACACTTAGCCCATTTCTATCCCGCCATATAGGATGGCACCGGCCGAGCTGAACGAATTGAAGGAATTGTTGCAAGACTTGTTGAGCAAAGGGTTCATTTGGCTTAGTATTTCGCCATAGGGTACTCCCATGTTATTCGTATAGAAGAAAGATGGGTCTATGAGAATATGCATTGATTATAGGTAGTTGAACGAGGTGACTATGAAGAACAAGTATCCTATTCCTTGCATTGATAACTTGTTTGACCAGCTTCAGGGTGCTTCTGTCTTTTCCAAGATTAATTTGTGATTCGGCTATCACCAGTTGAGGATTAGGGCTGAGGATGTCCCTAAGATACCTTTACGGATGCGTTATGGGCATTATGAGTTCTTGCTGATGTCTTTTGGGTTGACTAATGCTCCCACAACTTTTATGAAGTTGATGAATGGAGTATTTAGCCTTATTTTAATTCTTTTGTGATTGTTTTCATCGATTACATCTTGATATACTCTCGATGTAGGGAGGACCAGAAGAAACATTTGAGGATCATGCTTGGGGTTTTGAAGGAGAAAAAGCCTTATGCTAAGTTCTCAAAGTGTGAGTTTTGGCTTAGTTCAGTGGCATTATTGGGGCATGTGGTGACTAAGGATGTTATTATTGTAGATCCCAAGAACAACAAGGTGGTTCGGGAATGGATTAGACCTGCTTCGATCACCAAGGTTCGAAGCTTAGTGGCCCTCGTAGGTTACTATCATTATTTTGTGGAGGGATTCTCGTCCATTGCGGCCCCGTTGACAAAATTGACTCAGAAGGAAATGGCTTTTCATTGGTCTGATAAGTGTGAGGCGAGTTTTCGAAAGCTTAAGACTTTGTGGACGACCGCCTGATTTTGACCTTACCTATCGAGGTAGAGAGCTTTACGGTCTATTATGATGCTTCTAGAGTAGGTCTTGGTTGTATATTGATGCAGAAAGGGAAAGTTATAGCTTACGCTTCGAGGCAGTTGAAGGCATATAAGAAAATACTCCTCTCATGACTTGGAGTTGGTGGCGGCAGTGTTCGCTTTGATGATTTTGAGACAATATCTCTATGGGGTACATTGTGAGGTGGTTGGAGATGCTCAAGGACTATGACATGACCATTCTGTATCTTTCGAGCAAGGCCAATGTGGTAACGGATGCCTTGAGTAAGAAAACAGTGAGCATAGGTAGCCTGGCATTGTTGCATGTGGGAGAGCGTCCTTTGGCTATGGATGTTCAGTCTTTGGCTAATCATTTTGTGAGACTTGATATTTAGGAGCTTGGTAGGGTTTTAGCTTGTGTGGAAGCACAATCTTCCTTATTGGAGCAGATTCAATCTCAGCAGTTTAAGGAGGTGAAGTTGTACAAAATTCGGGGCAAAGTGAGGCTAAGAAAGCTATTCTTGTTGGTGATGGGGATCAAGAGTCATATTTGTGTCTCGAGAGTGGGGGATTTGACTAGGTTGATCATGGCAAAGGCTTATTGTTTGAAGTATTCAATTCATCCAGGGGATACAATGATTTATCGTGATTTGACTCAACATTATTGGTGGTGTTGCATGAAGGGGGACATAGTGGAGTTTGTGTCTTGGTGTTTGAATTGTCAGTAAGCGAAGTATGAGCCCCAGAAGCATGGTGGTATGATTCAGGCGATGCCCATACCCGAGCGAAAGTGGGAGTGGATCGCTATAGATTTTGTGGTAGGATTTCCACACTTTGGGCAAGTTTGATGCTATTTAGGTCATCATACAAAGATTGACCAAATCTAACCATTTCATTCCAATTCAGACTACTTACAATTCAACGAGGTTGGCCAATATCTACATTCAAGAGATAGTTCATTTGCATAGGGTGCCCATTTCTATCATTTCGGACCGAGGTGCTTTGTTTACATCGTGTTTTTTGGAGGTCCATATAGAAGGAGTTAGGTACTATATTTGAGCTTAGTATAACTTTTAACCCTCAGACTGACGGATAATCCGAGAGGACTATTCAGGTTCTCGAAGGTATGTTGCGGGCCAGCGAGATTGATTTCGGTGGTCATTAGGATCAGTTTCTACCTTTGGCGGAGTTTTCTTACGGTAATGGCAACTATTCGAGCATTGTGATGGCACTATTTAGGGCATTGTATGGTAGCAGGTGTAGTTCTCTAATTGGCTGGTTTGATCCTTTTGATAGGATTCGTTGGATAAAGTGAAATTGATTCAGGAGAGACTTCTCACGGCTCAGAGTAGATAGAAGAGTTATGCCGACTGGGAGGTTTGTGATTTAGAGTTCATGGTTGGGGAGCGACTTCTGTTGAACGTTTCTCCCATGAAGAGTGTGTCGAGGTTTGGGAAGAAAAGGAAGTTAAGTTCGAGGTTTGTTGGCCTATTTGAGATAATTCAGCGTGTTGGTGAGGTGGCTTATGATTAGCATTGCCTCTGGGTCTTTCGGGTGTTCACCCAGTTTTACACGTTTCGATGCTAAAGAAGTACCATTCGGATTGTTCTTATGTGACTAGATGGGATTAAGTGTTTCTTGATCAGAATCTGACTTTTGAGGAGGAGCCGATAGACATTTTAGACAAACAGGTTCGGAAGTTGAGATCGAAACGAATAGCTTTAGTGAAAGTGCAATGGAGGCATCGGTGTAACACCTCGTACCTTTAACCTAAGCTTTGACCATGCTCCTAGACTTAGAAAATCAGATAAAGAATGTGAAAATTGGAATTTCCCTATTCAATTGTAAGATGGGGGTTTACGCCCATGAACAGTGACCGTATTTCAGTATACGGGCCATATTTCAAGTCGTAAACTAGTACCAAAGATTTATGAGCATTATGGAATTTGGCGTTTGGATGTAACATTGTTAAATACGGACCATATTTCAAAATACAGCCCGTATTTCAAAACGTATTTGGAATTTGGGAAAACTTCCTCGATGAAAGTTGTAGAGCTTTGAAATACCTTACTAACGGTATATTATGGGGGTCAAACGAACATCTGTACAAAGAGTTATGGCCATTATACTGAAGAGACGCAGTGCAGTCCACACGGAATACGAACCGTATTTCAAAATACGGCCAGTATTTTGCTAGGCGTAAAATTCAATTTTCCAGAACAATATATATTCGTCCATATCAGTTCAATCATTATTTTTCAATCCTTCAAGCCCTAGAACGACCTCCTACCCTTTTTCATCATCAAGAACACCAAGGTAAGCCTACTCTAATTATTCCAAGTCAATTCTAATACATATCCTTGTAATCTAAACAAGAAATCATCATTCCTAAATTAGGGTTTTCAAGAAAACCCATCTCAAGATTCAAGAATTCAAGATTTTGGAAATCTTCTTCAAAGTTAAAATCTTTAATTCAAGTTTGGAGCATTACCAGGTATGTAGAGTTGCTATCTACGTGTGGGAACATCATTGTTCTTCCCCACGCCTATTAATCCATAAAGTATGATTCTTTACGAAAACTAGGGTTTCTACACCATGCTCATAACAACCCTAGGTTCATGATTATATTATGTATGAATTGCTATTATTCTATCATTATGTTCTTAATAACTCCATATGATTATTGAGAATCAGTACGTAATCCATGAAAACCCATATCTTGTATTCTATGGGTTCTTGCATGCATGTTTTTAACTAAAAATGATTATTTCATGAATATCCTACATGTCTACAAGTTTTCATGCAACTATATTATATAATTACTTTCATGCCATGATACAAGATACATACATGCTAAACACAAGTTATTTCATGAAGGCATGTTTACAAGATATTTCGTGAAATCATGATTACAAGTCTAGTACAAGTTAATTCACGAAAATCATGGGCTTCTTAGCCAATTATATCATGTTCATGTTTTTGGGAGTTGCACAAGTTACTGAGAAGGCTTAGATAGCCTGAAACTCTGTAACCACCGTAGGACAAGGATCGCTCCGCCCAGTTAGGACGATTCCTTAATTTTACACCGAATGGATCCATCAGGCACGTTACCACTTTATACCCTGGCAAAGTATAGGGGCTCTGCTGGTCCGGCGAGGTACCAGACTCCACGTACCCACGTGGTGATACTACATGGTCGGTTTATGAAATGTTCTCCCTACTTATCATGTTTTACTTATATATATATATATATATATATATATATATATATATATATATATATATATATATATATATATATATATATATATATATATATATATGTATGTATCCATGCTCATGCTCATGTTCATGTCCAGGTTTTCAGTTTCAGTTCTTATCATGTTATTGCATGTCCCATGTTATTTCTTTCAGTTGCTTTACATACCAATACATTCAATGTGCTGACGTCCCCTTTTATTGCCCGGGGGCCTGCATTTCACGATGCAGGTACGGATTTACAGGACGACGCCTCTGCTCATTAGGATCTGCACTATGCTAGGGGCCTTGTCCCAGCAATTATGTTACGTGTTTCAGACTCATGTTAGAGGTTGACAAGTGTCATGTTAGACTTCCAGAGTTGGTTAGCCGGTTTGGCTCATTTATGATATTGTCCGCATTCATGACTTAACCAAGTACTTATGTTTAATATTATGACTTACTATGTTTTATAAAGGCTCATCATGCACTTCACGTTATATTTCCTCTCATGTATGCCTTATGATAATTCAGCAAGCCATATGGTTCGCTCGGTCACATGCAGCCAGGCACCAAGTGCTGTGTTACGCCCAGGCCATGGTTCGGGGCGTGACAATGCTTGGTATCAGAGCCTAGGTTCAAGTGTCTTTAGGGAGTCTATGAAACTGTGTCCAGTGGGGTCACTTTCATATGTGTGAGGGCCCCATACATATAAACAGTTGACAACCAAGACATTTAGGATTTGTCTCACTTCCTTCATACTCTAGATCGTGCAGTTAGAGCAGTACGTTTAGGATGCCTTTCTAATTTGTGCGTGTACATATTTTCAGAAAATTCCCGCGAAAAGAAAATACACCAGAAAGGCCACAGCCACCAGCCAAGGGGCTACTGCAGAAGCAACTCGCGAAGAGACCGTTCCGACTCAGGTAGCAGCCCCAACTGCTCCTACAGTTACACCTCCTAGTGATTCGGATGGGGATATTAGGAGTGCTATCAACATGCTCACATAATTGGTAGCAGCTCAGGCCCAACGTCAGGAATCTGGGCCAAGTTCAGGAGGCAATGGAGAGTCTTCTAAGACTAAGGACTTTCTCAGGATGAATCCCCCAGTCTTTACGGGAACAAAGAAAGATGAAGACCCTCAGGACTACATTGATGCTATCCAGAAGATCTTCAGGATTATGAAAGTTACGGAAACTGAAGCAGCTACTTTTGGAGCTCATCAGCTACAGGGCATTGCTAACACTTGGTATGAATCTTGGGAATTATCCCGAGGTGAGGATGCACCTGACGCTACATGGGATGAATTTACAAGCACATTCCTGGACCACTTCATTCCAATAGAAGTCAGAGAGGCTAAGGCTGAGCAATTTCTGAAGCTTAAGCAGAATGGCAGGTCAGTTCAGGACTATTATTTAGAATTTATCAGTCTGGCTAAGCATGCTCCACATATGGTACCAAATATGAGGGCAAGAGTGAGGAGGTTTGTTGGAGGACTTGATTACCATTTGTATGATGGGGCCAATATTGCTGTACAGAATGGGGGAATGACCATATCCAAGATGGTTGCTTTCGTACAGGGTAATGAGGCAAGGCTAAAGGAGGAGGAAGCCTTGCAGAAAGAGAAAGACAAGGAGTTCAACAAGAGTGTCAAGTCTACCGGACAGTTCAGCGGGAACGGAAACAGGAAATTCTTTAAGAACAGGTCTGCAGGACCTGCTCCGTCCACAGCAAGTGCCCCAGTCCCCAAGTTCCGTAATGATAAGAAGCAGAATTTCAAGCCATCAAGTTCTTACTCTCAGGCTAGTGTGGGTCAGTCGACTTATACCCATCCGATATGCGGCAAGTGTAACAAGAGACACTCAGGTGAGTGTCATGTGGGTACTGATGCCTGCTTTAGATGTGGTCAGAAGGGCCATTTTCAGAAGCACTGTCCATCAGCCAAACAGGGTACCGGAGGTAATGTGACGCAGTCCATAAATTCAGCAGCTCTTCGTTACAATCAGGCCCAGCAGTGGCGTGGCACGGCAAGGTCCGGCAGTATAGGCGGTGGTCAGAACTATTTGTATGCATTTCCAGGTCGTCAGGATACAGAGGCTAGAGTAGATGTTGTCACAGGTACACTCACAGTTTTCACTTTTGAAGTATATGCCCTTATTGACCCAGGATCCACCTTATCTTAAGTAACCCCTTTTGTTGCTAAAACGTTTGGTATTGAACCAGAAAAATTGTATGAACCCTTTGAGGTGTCCACCCCAGTTGGGAATCAGTCATAGCTAGACGTATTTATAGGGGTTGCCCAGTTTTAGTCTATCACCGCAGGACCATATCTCACCTAGCGAAATTAGAAATGGTAGACTTTGATGTGATCATAGGTATGGATTGGTTAGCTTCATGTTATGCCACAGTATGTTGTAGAACTGAAGTTGTCAGATTCGACTTTCCTAATGAGCTAGTCATAAAATAGGAGGGTAATTTAGTAGTACCCAGGGGTAGATTTATTTCTTACCTAAAAGCCAGAAAAATGATTTCCAAGGGTTATATCTACCACTTAGTTCGAGTCAAGGATTCAAATGCCCAGACTCCAACTCTCCAGTCCGTCCCAACGGTAAATGAATTTCCAGAGGTCTTTCCCGAGGATCTTCCAGGTGTTCCTCCTAACAGGGAGATTGAATTTGGAATTGATCTACTTCCCGATACTCAGCCGATATCTATTCCACCATACAGAATGGATCCAGCAGAGTTAAAAGAGTTAAAAGCCCAGTTAAAAGATCTTCTTGACAAGGGTTTTATTAGGCCCAGTTTTCGCCTTGGGGTGCACCAGTCTTATTTGTCTGAAAGAAGGATGGTTCCTTACATATGTGTATAGACTACCGTCAGTTGAACAAGTTCACCATTAAGAACAGGTACCCTCTTCCTAGAATAGATGACTTATTTGACCAACTTCAGGGCGCCCAATGTCCAAGATTGACCTGAGATGAAGCTATCATCAGTTAAAGGTTAAGGAAGTTGATATTCCAAAGACCGCTTTCAGAACTCGTTATGGCCATTTTGAATTTCTTGTTATGTCATTTGGGTTGACAAATGTGCCAGCTGCTTTCATGGATCTTATGAACAGGGTGTTCAAGCCTTATCTCGACTTATTCGTCATTGTCTTTATTGATGATATTTTGGTGTATTCCCGTAATGAGGCTGATCATGCAGAACATCTCAGAATAGTGTTGCATACTCTTAAAGATCGCGAACTTTTTGTAAAATTCTCAAAGTGTGACTTTTGGCTTAAGTCAGTGGCGTTCTTAGGCTATGTGATCTCAGGTGAAGGTGTTAAAGTAGATTCTCAGAAGATTGATGCCGTAAGGAGTTGGCCCAGACCCACCTCAGTTTCTGATATAAGAAGTTTCTTGGGTCTGGTAGGCTATTATAGACGCTTCGTAGAAGGATTTTCTTCTATCTCTGCTCCGTTGACTAAGTTGACTCAAAAGAAGGTTAAGTTCCAATGGTCAGATGCTTGAGAGCGAAGCTTTGAAGCGTTGAAGAAGAGATTGACTTCTGCTCCAGTTTTGACGCTGCCAGAAGGAACTGAAGGGTTCGTAGTTTATTGTGACGCTTCAAGAGTTGGTCTCGGATGTGTCTTAATGCATCATGGTAAGGTTGTAGCTTATGCATCTCATCAGCTCAAGGTTCACGAAAAGAATTATCCAACTCATGACCTAGAGTTGGCAGCTGTAGTTTTTGCACTTAAGATATGGCATCATTATTTTTATGGAGTGCATGTCGATATTTTCACTGATCATAAAAGCCTGCAATATATCTTCAAGCAAAGGGAGCTGAATCTTAGGCAGAGGATATGTTTTGAATTGCTTAAAGATTATGATGTGGATATCCTCTATCATCCAAGAAAAGCGAATGTTGTAGCTGATGCTCTTAGTCAGCCTTCCATGAGATGTTTAGCCCACGTGGATTTAGATAAAAGAGTGATGACCAGGGAAGTTCACCGTTTGGCCAGTCATGGAGTTCGACTTTTGGACTCCGAGGATGGTAGTGTGGTTGTTCAGAATAGAGCTCTTTCCTCTTTAGTCGTTGAAGTTATAGAGAAACAATATACGGATCCCTACTTGTTGCAGCTGAAGGAGGTGATTCACAAACATAAAACAACGGCTTTTGAACAAGGGGGAGATGATGGTACCTTGAGGTATCGAGGCAGATTATGTGTTCCAGATGTAGATAGGGTCAGAGAGCGAATCATGTCAGAAGCTCACAACTCCAGGTATTCCATTCACCCAGGTTCCACTAAGATGTACCATGATCTTAAGGAGATTTATTGGTGGAATGATATAAAGAGGAATGTAGCAGATTTTGTAGCTAAGTGTCCGAATTGTCAGCAAGTGAAAGCCGAACATCAGAGGCCTGGTGGCTTGGCTCAGAATATTGATATTCCTGTCTGGAAATGGGAAATGATCAATATGGATTTTGTCTCGGGTCTACCTCGTTCAACTAGGAGACATGACTCTATTTGGGTGATTGTTGACCGACTTACTAAGTCGGCGCACCTTTTGCCAGTCATGACCACATATTCAGCAGAAAATTATGCCAAGCTGTATGTTAACGAAATTGTCAGATTGCATGGGACACCAGTGTCCATTATTTCAGATTGTGGTGCTCAGTTCACAGTGAACTTCTGGAAATCCTTTCAGAAAGGATTTGGTACCAAGGTGAACCTCACATAGCTTTTCATCCGCAGATAGATGGCTAGGCAGAGCGTACTATTCAGACTCTGGAGGACATGTTGAGAGCATGCGTCTTGGATTTCAGAGGTAATTGGGATGATCACTTGCCTCTCATTGAGTTTTCTTATAATAACAATTATCATGCTAGTATTGGGATGACACCATTTGAAGCTCTGTATGGGCGAAGATGTAGGTCACCAATTGGTTGGTTCGAAGTTGGTGAAGCAGAGTTGTTAGGGCCAGATTTGGTCTATCAGGCGATAGAGAAAGTCAAGTTGATTCAAGAGAGTTTGAAAACAGCTCAGAGTCGCCAGAAGTCTTACACAGATATGAGGCGAAGGGACTTAGAATTTCAAGTTGATGATTGGGCGTTCCTTAAAGTCTCACCTATGAAGGGTGTTATGATGTTTGGGAAGAAAGGGAAGCTTAGTCCTAGATATATTGGACCTTACAGAATTTCACGGAAGGTCGGTCTAGTAGCTTATGAACTTGAGTTGCCCCAAGAGTTAGCTGTTGTACATCTAGTGTTTCATGTATCCATGTTAAGGAAGTGTGTAGGAGACCCATCGTTGGTTGTTCCTGCTGATACTATGACAGTTAATGACGGTTTGACTTATGAGGAGATTCCCGTAGCCATTCTTGACCGTCAGGTTCGCAAGTTGAGAACTAAGGAAGTAGCCTCAGTGAATGTCCTATAAAGGAGTCAGAAAGTTGAAGAGGCTACATGGGAAGCAGAAGAGGATATGAAATCCAGATACCCTTATTTGTTCGAAGAGCAAGCAGAGGACGCCCAAGGTAAATTCCCATAGTCCATGTTATGTCATGTCTCATGTTTCCCGCTCATGACATGTATCCAGCGCTCATGTTTCATGCTTCAATATCCATGTTTTCATGTAATCACATCATTTCATGTCTCATGTTTCATGTTATGTTTTCTTCACATTCACGTATTCAAGCCATGCCCAGCCATATTCTTAACCATGACCCATCATTCGAGGACGAATGATCCTAAGGGGGACATATTGTAACACCTCGTACCTTTAACCTAAGCTTTGACCATGATCCTAGACTTAGAAAATCAGATAAAGAATGTGGGAATTGGAATTTCCCTGTTTAGTTGTAAGATGGGGGTTTACGCCCATGAACAATGATCGTATTTCAGTATACATGCTGTATTTCAAGTCGTAAACTGGTACCAAAGATTTCTGAGCATTCTAGAATTTGGCATTTGGATGTTACATTATTAAATACAGACCGTATTTCAAAATATGGCCCGTATTTCAAAACGTATTTGTAATTTGGGAAAACTTCCTTGATGAAAATTGTAGATCTTTGAAATACCTTTTCAACGGTATATTATAGGGGTCAAACGGACATCCATTTAAAGAGTTATGGCCATTTTACGGAAGAGACGTAGTGCAGTCCACACGGAATACGGACCGTATTTCAAAATACGGCCCGTCTTACAAAATACGGCCAGTATTTTGCTGGGCGTAAAATTCAATTTTCCAGAATAGTATATATTCGTCCATATCAGTTCAAATCATTATTTTTCATTCCTTCAAGCCCTAGAACGACCTCCTATGTTACACCTCAGAAAATCTTCCGTTGGTACACAAGTGAATGAACTAGTAAGGAGTATGAGTATACGATGTTTTCATGGGCGAGCAATGACATTCGATGATTCTAGGTGAGAGTTCAAAGATGTTAGAGATGGGGGAAAAGGATTGCCAAGAGAAGGCAAAGTATTTGATAAGTAACGGAAAGGAAATACGAGTAACGAGTTAGTAAGGGCTTAATGATGTCTTGGAGAAGAGTGATAACGTCCCTTGGATTGGTATTGAAGTATTGAACAAGTGTTAAGAAGGTTCCATAAGGATTGGAGATCAAACGAGACGACGAAACGAACTTCGGGATCACTGAGGATTATATGGCCAAACATACTGGCCGTATAATTTATACGGTCCGTATGTTTGGGACCGTATAATCAACCCAGATTGGCCAAACTCTTTGGACCAATTGTACGACCAAACATACGGCCCGTACAATTTATACGGACCGTATGTTGGTCCGTATGTTTGGTCGGGATAGATTTTGTCCAATAAATGTAAAGGACCAAGGTTATTTCATTTCATTTCTTCTTGACACCCCTTCTCTCTAAAACGTCTCTTTACATATATTCCACAAGTTTTCAAGAGTTTTTAGTGATCAACAACACAAAATAAGTGAATCAAGTGTAAGCAAACCCATTAAAGATCATTCAAGTCAAGAAATCCAAATGGAGAAAAACTAGGGTTTTTGCTCAAGTGGAGTATTTCGACTAAGGCTTGTTCCTACAACAACTAAGGTAAGATTTATGGTATTTATATGTTGTTTAAGGTATTTGGAAGTTGAAATGCTTAGATTTTAGAAGAGTATAGCAAAATGGGTCATGAAAGATGAATAGTGAGGTTTTGAGATATAATTTGAATTGAATCATGATTGTTGTTGTTTTGTGACATGAATGGGTTATAAATGACGTTAAGATCATGAAATAGGCATTGTATGTGAATGGACGAAATCGTGTGTTATGGTCTTGAATATGGAAAATTGGAAGTGAATTGAGAATATGGATAATGTAGATGATTAAAGGCTATTGTTATGATATTGTAAATGTATTATTGACGTTTGGGAGTTGAATTACGATATGGAGAAATGCTGTATAAATAAAGGAGATGCTATCCGATGTTCCCTAGCTTTAGCCATTTATGCTAGTTGTCAATTCTAACGATAGTATGACCTTGATGAAGGTATAAATGCAAGCGTGGAAGGGAACGTGCAAGTGTTATATAGTTGAACGAAAAGGTATGTAAGGCTAAACCTTCTTTCATAAGGCATGGTTCTTTGGCCAAACGTCTAAATCTCTTATAAGACTATGATTCCCTTCAAACAATTTGATTCTCTGAGCTAGTAAGCTCCCAATGCCCGATGTGCTACGATTGTACTAAGTTCCTCGTATGACGAGTAAGCCTATAGGGTAGATGTAACGATAATGACAATGATAGTAATGATGATGAGAAAAAATGATGCTAAAGATGCTTATGAGCTATTATATGTGTGTGTACCTATGAAGGGCTATGATAAGACCCCGAGCTTATGATGCCGGGTAGAATGTATGTATATGAATATGTATAGAGTATGTATATGACTACGCAACGCGCGCGCACTTCTGCAGAAGGTACGGATAACCCTGAAGCCTTGGTAGGGCCAGGTATGTATGACCTTGAGCCTTGGTTGGCCAAGTATATATGAAACACCGATCCTTTATGGTCGGGTACGCTATACAAAAGCTATATAAAGGCTATAAGTATATATATATGTGTGTGTATATGACATCAATATGAGTACGAATATGTTATAAAAATGAATGTGAAGGTAAATAAATACGGATATGGGTGTATGTACACGGATCCGCAATAGAAATGGAATGTCCTTGTGGAAAGCAAGTAAGTGCTATGACGACGATATTATTATCTCCCATGTTATGCTATTTCATATCTTGACTCTTAAGCTTTCATATTGATATTGATCATGCTTTACATACTCAGTACATTCTTCGTACTGACGTCCTTTTGTTTGTGGACGCTGCGTCATGCCCACAGGTGCACAGGGAGACAGGCTTGA
The DNA here is from genome assembly GCF_019175385.1 of Lycium barbarum. Taxonomy (NCBI): domain Eukaryota; kingdom Viridiplantae; phylum Streptophyta; class Magnoliopsida; order Solanales; family Solanaceae; genus Lycium; species Lycium barbarum. The sequence continues at coordinate 77,585,259 of NC_083347.1, read as the reverse complement.
TCCATAGCTATATTTTCAGGGACTACATAGCGGAGCTCCATTTCATTCGGAGCTATAGCTTTTGGGTACTTATTCTTTTATGTACATAATTACGGGCATAGCGGGGTCCTGTCCCGCTCATGTGATATGTTATAACCTTCTTAGAGGCTCGTAGACATGTGTATGTGGTTAGATGTGTTCGGCCTTGTCGGCCTATATTTTTGTATGTCATTTTGTTGGCCTTGTCGGCCCATGTACATTGATGTGGCAAAGATGCCTATGATGATATAAGAAATGTTGTCGTCCAATTGGGACTAGTATGATTGATGGCTAGAATGCATGATTTGATTTATGGCTCACTGATAACGTCCAAATCCACCCTATTAATTAGAATGGGCACAGTCGTATGCAAATATAATTTACCCAACTATGAGTCGGGGTCGAATCCCACAGAGAACAATATGTAGGTGATTTAAGCAGATTAGGAATTATCAGTAACAATAGCTATGCCCGAACGCATCAATGGTGGTTTTTGATAAGGTTTTTATAAAATATGAAAATATAAATTCTAATCTAGAAAGCAAGTAAATTGATCAATGGCAACAAGAATAGAAGGAGGGAAACTACTTCTCAAGTAACGATCCAATCTATTTCACGAATTGTAAATAATAGCAAGTTTATGTTATTTAGCCTCAGATAATGACTCTAAATTAACTTCTTCCGAAGACTAACTAGACTACCCAATTGAAGATCCCTCAAGCAATTAGGAGCATTAAGAACACCCGAATATGGCTACAATTGGTATTGCCTATTCCTAGGTCAATTTCCATTAGATGAGGGTTAACGCCCCAAATTCATGTTAATTATCCTATCCCAACTCCGTTTTTCCTCTTCCGAGTTTCAAGCAAAGTAAATGGGCTAGTTCAAAGGTTAGCTAATCCGTTGAAAACATTCAAGAACAAGAATAATTAAAATAGCAAAAACTTACTTGATTAAGAACAATGCAAATGAATAAATAAGCACAACAAGAGTGTCAATCTTAATTGTCACCAAGAGATTTCCATCAACAAGGATTAAAAAGAAGAAAGAACAATTTTTGTAGGAACCCTAGCTTCCAACTTGTGGGAGTTGCCAAAGATATCTGATTTTTTGCCCTAATTTTCTATTTATATGAACTGGAATGGAAGAAATCGTCAAATCCCAGGTTCTGGTTGAAAATTCCCGAAAAACCTTCAGTGCGATCGCGCCACGTCACTGCGCGATCGCGTGCAATTGCTTCGTTTATGTATCGCGAACGCGTGAAGAAGTATCGCGACCGCACAGAGTCACGAACGCGGGTGACCGCGAACGCGTGAACTTACTGCGTGTTCGCGCAGAGTCACGGACGCGCGTGACCGCGAACGCGTGAACTTACTGCGCGATCGCGCAGAGCAATATTTCGCCAATAATTTCCAGAACCTCCAGTTATTTCCGGGTTTTGCAACTCTTTTGCTTGTTTTCCATACTCAGGCTCTAGGGACCTCGTATTACCTGAAACATGACAAAAACTTCGTAAAATGACATAGACTTGCTTAAAAACAAGTAAAACTTATAGTTAAAAAGCATCGATAGTGGCGTAAAATCACGCCACATCAACACCCCCAACTTAAAGTATTTGCTTGTCCTCAAGCAAGCCATACAAACCACGACTCAATCTAACACCTAGATATTATAGAATAACAATGTCTACATTGGTTATGACTCTGAACTACCGGCATGCATGTTTTTCTTCCAAGGACCACCCCAATTTCTGTTTTAAAGCAACATACAGAACTCAAGAACACTACGACTAACCATGAAGCTTCAATGAATGACATCATATTATCGAACATATTATGGTGCACACAAACGCTACTTTAGGCTGTCACTTTATTTTGTTCAATTTTCATCCTTATGCCCTCACATAGACCAAAGAATGTCCCAACACACATATATACGACAAGAATGGGACGAATACGAAAGAGAAGAGAAAAACACTCACACTCACAAAGACAATTCATATTTACACATGCAAATACCATAGGCTTGCCCTTATTTTCTATGTTCTCATCCTAGGATCGTTCGGTTGTGATCTCATTAGGACTTGTTTCGGCTTGTAATGTAGGTTTAGGGACGGGTCGGATACTTTTTGGATATTAGTGACTCACCCTCCTTGAACACTACAACATCTTGTCACCTTAATTCGCCTCTTTTCTTTCCACCCCTTTATTTTCTTTCAGTTTTCGACCTCGATGTGGTTTTACTTCTAACCAACTTACAATTATTTTTGCGTTACAATTTTCTGATTTTTTTTTTTTTTGTATATATATATACGCAGCTACCACATCGAATCTTCACTAGCAAACTCCACCACCCCCAACTTATGTTTTGAACATATACTCCACATTTAATTCACCCCCAACTTAGGCATTTTGCCTCATCTAATTAATAGCATCAAGGAGGGAACGGGTGTGAAGATGGATTAATTTCACAAAGGGTAAGGTTTCATAATTGGCTAGCCAAGAAAAAGGTCAAAAAGGCTCAAAAGGGGAAACTAGGGGTATTTTCAGCTTTTGGAGAAGCTTATTTAGGCATAGTGACTTATTTACACAAAGAAAGCCTAAGATCATTTCACAACCAAACTAACTTTCGCATTTCAAACAAGACCAACCGGGCAAGTTCTAGATTATACATGCATAAACAGAATCAAACTAACACTTCACACACACATCGACATAAGGACAACAATTTTTACACTTGTGACCTCCTAAGTAGTAATTCATCACACACAACACCCCAATAATCACAATGTCATATAAAGAATCAATCATGTCAGACAATAACTGTTCTAAGTATGCATTTTTCAAAATTTCGAGGGGTCCAAAAATTTCAACAAAACACAATACATGCCATTAGTTGCCAAGTAGTACTAAATAAAACAAAATTACTCTATTCAACCTAAGTAATATCCTAAACATGCCAGTTTCAACAAAATAAAACCCCCCTCAGGAAAAGAACTCTGGCAAAGAAAAGCCGAGGAGGTTCCTACCCCTAACTAAAAAAACATGTAGTGTCCTCACTGCAGTACATCAACACATTTTTTTTTATACCTCCTAGCACTGCTTGCTATGGTCATCTCTGCTCACCCTCTGAACTGGAGCTGCTGGGCTCTGGCAGGACAAAATCGTCCTCATTTTCCTCCTCTTCGTGCTGTGCTCCGCATACACTCCTCAGAATGCTCATCATTTTGTTCAGAAATTTGCTTTGCTTCTTGGCATGCTCCCTTGCCTTTTTCTGCCTCCTCTCTATTTTTCCCTGCTTTTCTTTGATATGCTTTATGTCCTCCACCACACCTGCTAATGTCGGACCAATAGGAACAGAGGGAGCTGTAGATGTGCCTTCTCCATGTGGGCCCGAAGGGAGACTAGCCACTAGCTGCTGAATCCGATTGTCCACCCCATGGACCTGGGTGGAGATATATTGGAAAGGCCTAGCGGCTTCTTGCAGTGGTGGCAAGATTGGTATAGCCATGGGAGGAGCAGATGCCCCACCAATAGAATCTGATGCAGTAGATGTGAACTGCTCAAATGATGAGGCTGCTATATCAATCTTCCTTTTCTTCTGTACATTACCGGGCCCTTTCTTTTTCAACGGATAAATCGGTCCACTAGGCCCTTTTTCTTTGTCGCCTGGTCTTGTGGGCACTCCATCAGTGGAGCACAAGTAAGTGATCAATGATGGGAAGAATAAGCTTTTAGTCCGTTCAAGCACCACCTCCCGGATTTCCTGCATAATGAGCCTCCCCACGTCAACAGGCAATCCTTCCATCACAGCACAAATTACTTTAGCCCTCTCAAGCGGCACCTCTGAATCATTTTTTGAAGGCAGCACCCTGGATGTGACAATATCAAGCCAAGTTTTGGCTTCAGCAGTGAACTCTGCATAGTCAATCCTTTTCTGCATTGTGTTTAGCCACTTTGGTTGTTCCCCACCGTGAAGGTGGGTCACAAACCATTGTTGCCGCAGGTTTTCGTACATCTGTGCCATCTCGCTGTTGTCACCATCCTGCAGATTGTAATAGGCATTTATTCTTGAGGCATTGCACAGGACATCCACACCTCTGACTTTGACAATTGCCCTATGTGTAATGTCTGCCTCTGCAGCATTTGCGTAGAATTCCCGCACCAGGGTATGATTTGCCCTGATTGGTTCATCTGCAAAGCGTATCCAGCCGCTTGTTACCAACCTTCCATAGAACTCGGGCATCTTTTCTTCCAAACTTTCTGTTACAAAGCCCCTCTCTTCAATGAAGCTCTTTCCCAGCAGTCTATCATATAGCATCGAACATTTTGCTGACTGGAAGGTGGTGGTGTCATAATATTCAATCAAGGGTACTTGGGCAGCACTGGATGATGAAGCCATTTTTTTGAGTTTAAGTACCTACAAAACAAACACAATGCATATGAACACCTACAGTGATGTATAATGAAGAGTTGGGTTAAGGACATTGGGCACCCAAGTTTTGAACAGCTCTGTGCGAGCATTCTGTTTGTGAACTGGGATTTTCCTTCAGCGCGATCGCGTGACAAGGAGTCGCGATCGCGCCATTTTGTTGTATTCCTTCAGCGCGATCGCGCAAGGAACTGGCGCGATCGAGTAATTCTTCTGATTTCCTTAACCGTGATCGCGGTTCAACAGTATGCGATCGCGCCATTTTTGTCCATTATTCAGCGCGTTCGCGTCTTGTATTGGCGCGATCGCGCTGAATCGTTTCAGATTCTCTCAAGCATTTTCACAAACAGGTTATGGGCATCATTTTTGGGGCTTCAATTCAACGATTTTAAGCTTGTGTTTTGCCCAATTTTTTTCTTATATCAGCACCCAACACTCAACTCACAACACTCAACAACAAACAACAATTTATATAACAACAAATTCAACAATTTCATCATATATTCATGCGTAAACAAGTAAAAGAAAAAAAAATTCTTTCACAATTTCTAACATGGAATGATGATAAAAACAACCCTAGAACAAGACAATGAAGGAATCACATACCTTGTGGTTGCAAGTTGAAGAATTTTTCCAAAAAAATTAAAATTGTGTTTGAGAGAGAAATAGGGAAATGGGAGGAATATGGGAGGAAAATGGGGGATTTTAACCCCCAGGTCTGTTTAGTTCTTTAAAAACGCGCCTCTGCGCGATCGCGTGGTGATGTGGCGCGATCGCGCAGAGTAATTTACTCGTTTTTTTTGTACGCGATCACGTAGGTATGTTGCGCGATCGCGTAGAGATAATTTCGGCCCTGTTTTTCCAGATTCCAAAAATAAGCAGAAACCAGCAGCTACTGATTTGTGGCTGTTCTGAAAACTCAACCTATTCAAAACAATTCCAAAAATTGTGAAATTTTGCAGATTAGTCACAAATCATAAACTAAACAATTCTAAAAAAAAAAATCAAATTTCAAAAATGATTAAAAAATTTAAAAACGATGGGTTGCCTCCCACCAAGCGCTTAAGTTAACGTCGCGGCACGACGGATACCAACTTTACCGCTTTTCTCGCCATTTGGAGCTTATGAATTTGCGCCCCAACTTTGAATCAAGATTCCGGTGATGCTCATGAGGCGGTGGAGAAAAAATAAAGAGGCCAACTCTCGGATGTCGCATTTTGCACTTTTTGGCCTTTGAGTGAGGAATGCCATTTTGCCTTCTTGGCATAGCAAACTTCAAAATAAAAACGCTTTCTTCTTCGTATCCAAAATTCTCCATTGGCTTGTTTGGTTCAACTTCCATATCATCAACCAAGCACGATGTTGAAAAATGGTTCGAATGTGGTCCAACGCGCTCAAATTTCAAGTTTGCATGAATTTTGACATTCTTACCCATAAATGAACTAGAGTCTTCAAAAACGATTTCATGAACTTTTTTATGCAACTCTAGTATCATTTCTTCAACCTCGGCATCATTCACTATTCTAGGATTTGTTGGTTGGTAATTTATGATTAGCTCTTGAAAATTAATAGTGACCACTTCTTCATTGGAAATCAACTTAAAACTACTATCCATGGCCTTTTGATATTGAGTGTTACATTCCTCAATCTTTGCATTCAATTCGGCCTCCAATTTTTGGATACCAATTTCAAGTAACTCCATTTCTTGACTTTGATCAACATGCATTTTTAGATATTCTTCCATCATCCGTGAAAAGCCTTCACGGTGATTTCCATAGGCTTCAAGTTGTTGAGCTTGATTCATTAGCCAATCTTGGCTCAAAATTTCCTCTTTGTCAAGTTTTTCTTCATGGTGAGAATCGTCCAAAGCTTGTAAAAATCCTAACATGGTGAAATCCATGTTTTGGATAGTTTCATCATCTCCATGTTGAACTACTTCCCACCAATTGGCCACAATCTTCCCATATTCTTCATTTCTCGCCATAATGCCATTCAACATTTCCTCAATTTCCTCTTTTCGAGAATTGGAGATTTCTTCTTCATGACTTAGCTCATTTTCTTCAAGTTGAACCGTTTCTTCAATTTCACAACTCTCGTCATGGTCACAAGAATTTTCGGGTTCATCTTGTAAACTTGAAATCTCTTCTTCAACCATTTCATTTTGAGGAGTCGACACTTCCATGACAATTGAGGAATTTGCATCCTCAAATGAATCATTCAGTCCTTTTATGGCTTCTCCATTTTCTAAAACGGATTGTTGGAGGAGCTTTCGTTTTTCCTCCATCTTAGCTTCTCGATCTAAGTATGTTTGGAGCATTGCCATGATGCCTTCATATCCGGCACTGTCTTTCATTTGTCATGTTGTTGTCCCTGTCAAACTCAAAAGCATACCTAGCATTTTCGTTAGAACAACTAGGGGGAGGGGAAGTGAAATAATTGGGACAATCACCCCAATGTCCACCTTGACCACCACATATATTACAAACACTCTCATCATAGGATTGAGACGGTGCACACATCTCTCTCCCGGGAGCATATTCACAATCTTGCCAAAAGTGGGGTCCTCCACAATATGGACATGGGTCATCAAAATATGGATTACAACCATCAAACCCATTTTCATTCCAAGATGCCATTTTTTTGTTTTTTACAAAAACTGGACAGTTTTGCAAAATCAAAAATTGGACAGTTTTGCAAAACTGGACAATTTTGCAGAACTGTGCAATTTGGCAAAATCTGATCAGTTTTTTTTTTTTTAAATAAAATAAAATAACACACAGAAAACAACTACACAAATATTTACGGGTTCGGTTCAAAGCAAGTTAGCTTATTTCCTAGATTAGCCAAAATACACCAATTGTTCCCCGGCAGCGACGCCATTTTTTGATAACGTCCAAATCCACCCTATTAATTAGAATGGGCACGGTCGTATGCAAATATAATTTACCCAACTATGAGTCGGGGTCGAATCCCACAGAGAACAATATGTAGGTGATTTAAGCAGATTAGGAATTATCACTAACAATAGCTATGCCCGAACGCATCAATGGTGGTTTTTGATAAGGTTTTTATAAAATATAAAAATATAAATTCTAATCTAGAAAGCAAGTAAATTGATCAATGGCAACAAGAATAGAAAGAGGGAAACTACTTCTCAAGTAACGATCCAATCTATTTCACGAATTGTAAATAATAGCAAGTTTATGTTATTTAGCCTCGGATAATGACTCTAAATTAACTTCTTCCGAAGACTAACTAGACTACCCAATTGAAGATCCCTCAAGCAATTAGGAGCATTAAGAACACCCGAATATGGCTACAATTGGTATTGCCTATTCCTAGGTCAATTTCCATTAGATGAGGGTTAACGCCCCAAATTCATGTTAATTATCCTATCCCAACTCCGTTTTTCCTCTTCCGAGTTTCAAACAAAGTAAATGGGCGAGTTCAAAGGTTAGCTAATCCCTTGAAAACATTCAAGAACAAGAATAATTAAAATAGCAAAAACTTACTTGATTAAGAACAATGCAAATGAATAAATAAGCACAACAAGAGTGTCAATCTTAATTGTCACCAAGAGATTTCCATCAACAAGGATTAAAAAGAAGAAAGAACAATTTTTGTAGGAACCCTAGCTTCCAACTTGTGGGAGTTGCCAAAGATATCTGATGTTTTGCCCTAATTTTCTATTTATATGAACTGGAATGGAAGAAATCGTCAAATCCCAGGTTCTGGTTGAAAATTCCCGAAAAACCTTTAGTGCGATCACGCCACGTCACTGCGCGATCGCGTGCAATTGCTTCGTTTATGTATCGCGAACGCGTGAAGAAGTATCGCGATCGCGCAGAGTCACGATCGCGCGTGACCGCGAACGCGTGAACTTACTGCGCGATCGCGCAGAGCAATATTTCGCCAATAATTTCCAGAACCTCCAGTTATTTCCAGTTTTTGCAACGTTTTTGCTTGTTTTCCATACTTAGGCTCTAGGGACCTCGTATTACCTGAAACATGACAAAAACTTCGTAAAATGACATAGACTTGCTTAAAAACAAGTAAAACTTATAGTTAAAAAGCATCGATAGTGGCGTAAAATCACGCCACATCACTCACCTAGCCGTTATGTGAAAGTATGTTAAAGGGGTGCCCGGGTGGGGTAGTGCCGGGTGCTCATCGCAGCCCGTCCTAGTCGGGTCGTGACATCCTACCCTCTTCCATCATCAAGAACACCAAGGTAAGCCTACTCTAATTATTCCAAGTCAATTCTAATACATATCCTTGTAATCTAAACAAGAAATCATCATTCCTAAACTAGGGTTCTCAAGAAAACCCATCTCAAGGTTCAAGAATTTAAGATTTTGGAAATCTTCTTCAAAGTTAAAATCTTTAATTCAAGTTTGGAGCATTACCAGGTATGTAGAGTTGCTATCTACGTGTGGGAACATCATTGTTCTTTCCCATGCCTATTAATCCATAAAGTACGATTCTTTACGAAAACTAGGGTTTCTAGACCATGCTCATAACAACCCTAGGTCCATGTCCATGATTATATTATGTATGAATTGCTATTATTCTATCATTGTGTTCTTTATAACTCCATATGATTATTGAGAATCAGTCCATAATCCATGAAAACCCATATCTTGTATTCTATGGGTTCTTGCATGCATGTTTTTAACTAAAAATGATTATTTCATGAAGATCCTACATGTCTACAAGTATTCATGCAACTATATTATATAATTACTTTCATGCCATGATACAAGATACATACATGCTAAAGACAAGTTATTTCATGAAACCATGTTTACAAGATATTTCGTAAAATCATGATTACAAGTCAAGTACAAGTTAATTAACGAAAATCATGGGCTTCTTAGCCAATTATATCATGTTCATGTTTTTGGGAGTTGCACAAGTTACCGAGAAGGCTCAGATAGCCTGAATCTCTGTAGCCACCGTAGGACAAGGATCGCTCCGCCCAGTTAGGACGATTCCTTAATTTTATACTGAATGGATTCATCAGGCACGTTACCACCTTATACCCTGGCAAAGTATGGGGGCTCTGCTGGTCCGGCGAGGTACCAGACTCCACGTACCCATGTGGTGATACTACATGGTCGGTTTATGAAATGCTCTCCCTACTTATCATGTTTTACTTATATATATCTATATATATATATATATATATATATATATATATATATATATATATATATATATATATATGTACCCATGCACATGCTCATGTTCATGTCCAGGTTTTCAGTTTCTGTTTTTATCATGTTATTGCATGTCCCATGTTATTTCTTTCAATTGCTTTACATACCAGTACATTCAATGTGCTGACGTCCCCTTTTATTGCTCGGGGGCCTGCATTTCACGATGCAGGTACAGATTTACAGGATGACGCCTCTGCTCATTAGGATTTGCACGTACCAGCTTATTGGTGAGCCCCATCCCATTCGGGGTTTATGCATTGTCTTTCTTTATTTAGTTTTGCATCTAAAGGTATGTTGGGGGCCTTGTCCCAGCAATTATGTTACGTGTTTCAGACTCATGTTAGAGGTTTCATGGACAAGACAAGTGTCATGTTAGACTTCCAGAGTTGGTTAGCCGGTTTGGCTCATTTATGATATTGCCCGCATTCATGACTTAACCAAGTACTTATGTTTAATATTATGACTTACTATGTTTTATAAAGGCTCATCATGCACTTCACGTTATATTTCCGCTCATGTATGTCTCATGATGATTCAGCAAGCCATGTGGTTCGCTCTGTCACATGTAGCCAGCACCGAGTGCCGTGTTACGCCCAGCCCATGGTTCAGGTCGTGACAATCGGATTGTTGAGTAGGCAACATAGGAGACCGAGTATGATATGCGGTCTAGATGTCCCCATCTTTTTGAGGATCTAGGTATCTTTCTATCTTTTACCATTCGAGGACGAATGCTATTTTAAGTGGCATCTGATGTAATGACTCGCTAAGTTGTTTTGAGCCTTGCGGCTAGAATTTTCCAAAATACCCTTCCCGAGGTTACTTTTGTGTATTTATGACTTGCGGGGATGGGTGGTATGGTTCCCGAGGTAATCGGGCGAGTTTCAAATTGATTTTGGTAAGTTAGAAGCTTTAGAGTGAGAAAAATGGAGAAGTTTGACCAAAGTCAACATCGAGGATAAAGGTGTAAGTTTTGTGGTTTCATCGATCCTCTTAGGTCTGGAATGCCATTTATGACTTAGTCGAGCCTTTGGTTCAGGTCACGAGGCGTTCGAGTTTGATTTGGCTACTTGGTTGAGAATTTGAGTTTTGAAAGGGTTGGAGCTGACTTTGGTCAACCATGGGTCAAAACGACCTCTTTTGGGAAAAATGAGTGAGCGAGTGACTTCGTATTGTGTTTTATGATAGAAATTCATATTTGGTTTGTGTGTGAGGGATATCCAATGAGTTTCGGGTGTTGGTTTGGGATTTTGAAGAAACCAGAAAATCTGGTGTTTTAGCTATCTGGTTTCCTTCTTCGTGTTTGCGAAGAACAGGGACTAGGTGGGGTCGCGTTCACCCGGCTAGACTCTCGTTTGGGTAGAGGGTTTTTGTTCTGGGCCAGGTTGGCCAATTCATCGTATTCGCGATGTCCTTGTCTTGATCGCGATGGGTTGGTGTAATGACCCGTTTGGTCGTTTAGGTCCTTTTGACCCTTTCACCCTGTTGACCCTTCCGCTAGCTCTGTTAGAGTGATTTTGACCCATAGCGATGGGTGGCACGGTTCCCGAGGTAGTCAGAGAGTCTTGATGGAATTCGAAGCCTTTAAGCTGATTAAGTGAAAAAGAGTTGACCAATAGTTGAATTTTGGGTAAACGAGTGTTTTTGGGATGTTCGCCGGTTCCATTAGTTTCGGCAGGTCGATTATAACTTGGTAGGGTGTTTGGATCGGTTCCAGAGGCACTCGGAGGCGTTTTGGTCTTTGGGTTGGAAACTTGGTTTTGGGCATTTGGGGCTTGACCAGGTCAAAATGGCCTTATTTGGGAATTCCTAGGGCGCTGATCCATTCGTAGAGTGTTATTATAGTGGGTTGCATGTTTTCTCTGTATTCGGGAGATCTCGGATGAGTGTCGGGTTTCAAGTTCAACTTGGTGGAAAACCAGAAAATTCTGGTTTCTGGTGTGCCGTTTATGCGGACTTGGGGTCACATCTACGACCTGGCTTATGGGGGACTTGGTCCGCAGATGTGAGACTGTGCGTTTTCAAGTGAGGCCGCATTTACGGACATTTGTCCGCAGATGCGAGATTACTGGAAATCTAAAATCTGAAGATGCGAGGATTCTTCCATTGGGTAAGTTCCTTATCATCTTATTTTGTTTATGTTGCCATATATTTGGGAATAATCATGTTAGCGAAAAATGTTTTAAGTTGGGGTTTTGGGTGATGAACCCTAGATTGACTTTTGAACCTTCTTTCATCTAAACAAGTTTTGTTGGGAAAATTTCCGGGATTCTAATTATTACGATTCACTTTTACGCCTGTGCATAAAAGCTACTAAGAGGTTTTGGACTCTATTTGGATTTTCGTTTTTTAGAGTGGCCACCTAATTTATTAAGGAAAATTAGGAAAATAGAGCTAAAAGGGTGTATCAAATAAGAGAAAAATCCTTTTAAAACCAGAGTTCGAGGTAAGGGTTCTGGTGATCCCCTAGGGAAGGTTTTAAGCACCCTAGGATTAAGGATCCGTAGAATACCGTTGACCTTCAAGTTTCAATGTGTGATTATTATAATTGCTTGCTTAAAGAGTTTACTTTCTTGTATAAAACTGTCCTTGCATATCATAATTCGTTTTGTTTAGCAAAAATCCATTCCTTTGAAGAAAAACTTTATCTCTTGAAAATATTATAAAGTTTAAAATAGCTATATTACTTTCCGGACTAAAACACACTCAAGGTTTCCCTTGGGTAGAGTTCCAATTGATTTAGTCCCAAGTACTAGGTCAATTTAATCTTTACAGGTTTTTTGAGAAAAATTGAGTATATTCCCTCTATAAACATGCCATAGGTTTATAAAAGTGTAAAAAAAGATTTAGCAATTTCTTTATATCTTTGTCCAATTTTAAAGGTCAACAATATAATACTTTAAAACATTTATCTCAAACTGAGGCTAAAATGTATTTCCTCTTGTTTTTTCAGCTTAAGGTTGGGCTTTAGGCCCAAAAATTATAATAACCTTAAGTGTCCAAAAGGTTTTGCAAATCCATTTATAACTTTTCTGAAGATCAGTTTCCATTTCTCTTGTACCCAAATCAGTTTCCAATTTTTTTGTCTTAAGCCCATAAACAATTTTCCTTTTAATAGCCATGTATATATACAACTTGTATGTCAAATATCATTTCCATTTTTTCATTTACAAAAGAGATTTCCAAATTCAGATACATAATTGTATAGATCGTATCACGAGTATACACATATATCTTTTTCCTGTTTTTAAAAATCAGTTAGCCCAAAATTCATTTACCGATTACATGCATCGTTTATCTTTTATTAAGACAAGTTTGAAAATAATTTGGCAAAAATCCTAAACTTCTACGCGATCTATCCGATTCTAACCGTAGGGTTCCAATATTTACATATCATTCTTTACGATACATATACATACAATTTAAAGAAAATGAAAGAAGAAGAGTTAGGCTGGCGCGCCCATGGTTGGACCTTCTATGCATTTTTAGTCTGGACTCGATAGAATAAAGATGTTGTTGGGCCTTAAGCCCAATAGTGGTTTCATGCCGATTTGCCCAACTGGCTTGTGTGATGCCCATGCGAAACAAAGAAAGAGGAAAAAGAGGGATATGGTTCGAAAGCACCTAGACTTTATAAATAAATTAAAGAGCTTAAAGGGGAAATATAACCATATACATAGCATGTATACATATACATGTGTCCAGCACATTCACTATATTTAGCAAACCAAACAAACAAGACGCAATGCCCAAGACAAAAAGAAAGAAACTAAGGAACAGGCCCAAGTGAGATAGCATGAATAAACCATAAAGTGGAAAGCCCAATTTAGTGGTAAAAGAGAACAAACAAATAGGGTCAGGCCCAAAATTCATCAACAATGTCTCTAAGTCTAAATTCTGAAGATATTCCATCAGTATACAAGATATACCATCTTATATATATATGCCAAGGTATATATAAACTATATACATCTCATATATTCTATGTATATTAGGCAGTAAGAACGCAAAACAAGGTAAGAGATAGGTCAAGATAATCTTATATTAAACATATATCTAGATAGATTTATGACATGCTATACTTGATACACACTTAACCTATTCATTGAAGAAACTCAAGATTGCACTTAATGCACATCAAACATCACACTGTGGCCTACATTCTAAGGACACTAACTCATGAAAAACTCTAAATAAATAAGGTTGTGCGTGCATGCTTATTCAATATTAATGTCATTCAATTGTCACATAGACTTTTCTCTTCTCTTTTTACCAAATCCTTAGAGTGTCCCATGGAGTGTGACTTCAACATGGTGGAACCCCAAAAGCCTTGGATCAGTATTACTAGGCAAAATTGACAATCTCAGAGCCTTTCCTTACCTTTCCCTAGCCCTAGTCACATCCTTGCCTCATCATACCCAAATGACAACCTCTTAACATAATCATTTCACACTTAAATACCTAATTAAACATTCCAAGATTCCATTCGGAAATACAGCTATCCAGATTTGGTTTTATGGACACTAGCAGAGGACAAAAATACAGACAAAGTGGCAAACAGACCTTATGCTTCTCAGATTTTATCCTTAGCTGATTTATCCCAATTCACGATAGTAAAGCAAATAATAAATTAAACTTTTAAATTCTGGTAAGGGATACATGTAGCACAGACAGACAAAAGCACATATGAACATGAATTCATTCAAGGACAATCTACTCAGGTCACTTGCTTGTATACAAGCATTTTAGCATTTGGGAGACTATGGCAGGATATAACAAATAAGACTTTCATTTGTGCAAGCTAACTTAATACCAAAGGGGATGGGGTTAATCAAGCTGTACAGAAATGAACTTTCAATAAAAAAAATGGACCTATCAGTCCTTCACAAGCACATTTGGCCAAAGATTCACATTTAAACAGGATTCATAAACATGTAGGATAGTAGTTTGTGCTTAAGTCATATTACTCATTCAGGCATTAACCAAAACTAGGCTAGATTCTTACAAGATTTAGTCATAAGTTCAACCGAATAACAAGTTTAACTCTGTTTAAGTCTAAAATGTAGCTAAAGTCTTATAACTTCATCAATCATTCATATTCACCCCGTAATAACTAGTCATTACCTTGAATAAGCCTTAATCTCAACAGGTTATGCTATTGTGTAGTCATTAAACTACTTTTAGGTATGAACATTATCACGGAGGTGTTGTACACTGTTATAAACAAGCAAAGATGAACATGGGCTAAATAGATAGTTCTTCTATTGTCATCATGCTAATTCAGTTAACTAATCCAGCAACCAAATCATATATTCAAAACAAGCTAGTTTGATTCAAGAAAACCCAAATATATGCTACCATTTCAGTCAAGCTAAAACAGGCATGCTTACGCATTTAGTCAAGACATGATAATCTTATATTAAAACTGAAACTAAACTTCAAATAACATACACAACAACCACTAATCAGTAAACAAAATACCAATAAATATACTTAAACTAACAATAATAACATAAACTTAAGCAAAACAACAAATATTTAACTAAGCAAAGCGTAAAATGACTAAAAGTAAGCTAAAGGAAAATGAATTACCTTTTGTAGTGGTATTCAAGATCGAGAATGGAGTATTTTGAGAAGCCCTCCTCTCCTTCACACCTCACAGGCACAACCACACAAAAATCATGAAAGATTTCAGCAAAAATGAACTAAATTTAACTAGAAAAAGGGTTATGAGCGAGTCAAGACCCTAAGTAGACTTGAGTATAGCAGTGTAAACCAAAAGACGGTTCTTCCTGAAATTACCCAAGTATGTATATCAGTGTGTGTATGTGTGTTTGTGTCAAATGGTAGAGATAGGGGTTTTTATATAGAACCCTCATATTCTAAGGTTTGAGAGCATCAACCGATGTAGGACAAAGAGATTTATGTGTGTGTGTGGGGGGGGGGGGGGGGGGTCCTCCATTCCTGCTCTTATCCAATGAAAATCAATAAATATAAAAAAGACTCTCTCTCCTGTCCCAGGCAAAACCCTAATTTCTAACTTTTTGCTGTCAGCAACATGGCCAGCCTCCGGTGGTTGGCCAGTCTTTTACGACACCCATTACAACCCCTGACGTAACCTGCACTCATGCGGACTCTCCCAAAATTGATTACCTATAATTTTTTAAACCTACCAATTTTGATAACATGCAAAACCCTACGTTGATTCAGCAAAAGAAGTTGACATATCGAAATTGAGTTCCTGTACTCCATTGGACTCAAAAGGAGGTGGAGTAGATAAAGTCAACGGAGAATCTAAAACATGCAGTCATTGGCAAATTTTCATATGGTTGGCCATGCATGGAAGAATTGCAGAAGATTATTCCAAATCATTGTGGAGTAAAAGGGAAGTTTGAGATTGGTTTTTTCCAAGATAGACATGTGCTTATTCGACTATCTCTTATGGAGGATTTTATTAACTTATGTTCGAAGGGTGCGTATTATCTGAATGCAAAAGATGGATATTCATATCAAATGAGACCATTCATATATGATTCAAAATTAAATGTGGAGGCGGAAACCTCTAAGGTTATATCATGAATCTCTTTCCCATATCTGTTACCTACTTCTTCTATAAAGGAATCATTGTTCTCTCTTGCTTTTGCTGTTGGAGTACCTTTACAACTTGATTTAGCAACTGTTAATTGTACGAGGCCAAGTTGTGGAAGGGTTAAAGTTTTAATGGATTTATTATTGGATCTTCCAAAACATGTTGATATGGAAATATTAGATGAGGTAATAGAAGTGATGACAATTCATAAAGTAAAGATTCACTATGACTACTTGCCTAAATATTGCAGTGAATGTCATTTACAAGGCCTAATGAGCAAGAATGTTGGAATCTTCATCCTCAACTTGTAGAACAGGAGGAAGAAGAATTACCAGAGGTGGCACAGTCCACTGTTGCTGAGAAAGGAAAGGAAATCATTGTTAGTGAGGAGGGTCAGAAGAACAACAAATTTGTTAGGGCTCTAAAGAATTTCAAGAACAATAGGAGGCAATTTAATGCAAGATTGTTATCTAGTGGAAGGGTGGTTGGTAATCCAGGAAAGTGGAATGCTATAAAGGAAAATAGAGTTTTCAATTAGTCAAATCAAGGAAATATTGAGGCCACTATGGAGAATGCAACCACAGAGAAATCTGATTTAATTTTAACATAAAACAAGTTTGATGCTTTACAAGAATCAGATAGTAACACAAATGGTGATAATCAAGAAAACAATGATAAAGATGCAGAGAATTGCACTTATGGATCAGGTGGAGAGGATTAGATTTAGGAGTTTTTGACTGATGTTGTTGTTCCAAAATCAATTGATCATGGTGCTAATTCTCTAACTGAAGGCAAGACTACAAAGTAATGGGTTGAAGGGGTTTTTTCTGGAAACAATAGTGAGGTGATTAGTTTCAAGCTGAATGAGCCTTTATCAATGACAACAGAGGCTGTTCTAGAGAATACAAATTCAGCTGCTGATTCATCTAAAAATATGGATAAGGATTGACAAGATACTGAGTTAGAAGATAAAGGGACTCAATCTTCTGATAGTGATTTGAAGGAATGTGGAGCTCAACTTGATGATATTGAAAATCTAGAGAATGATGGTCCAACTGTTGGTTCATCAGAAATTAATATTCACTCAAATACTATGGGGGGAAGGAAAAGGGATACAATCTGTTGATGTTGATTTGAAGGAAAGTGGAGCTCAACTTGATGCTGAGGTTGATATTGAAAGGCAGCAACATAAGGAAGATGACTCTTTAAATGATATGATTAAAGAAGAAATTTCATAAGATGATGCTACAATCCAGCTTTAGTCTTGTCCAAGTCATAAGGAGGACAAGAAGAAGCTTTAGACACAAACAATGCTGATACAGGTGCTGAGGAGATGATAGGACCTTATCCTCCTGTAAGAGGAAATTCTTTGTAGGAGGTGAATTCTTTAGTGATTGTCTAGGAAGTTTAGCCTTTGAGACTTGAAAAAAGAGTCTCACCAAATAAGGCTCTACATGATGTGGTTTTTCATTGTATAGATTTTCCTGAAGCATTTGGGAAGGAAAATATCTTACATCATAATATTGACAAGGTGGATGTTGATAATGTGCAATCGGAGCAGATTTGTGAGCAGTCAATAGAGAAGCTAGAATTTCTTCTAAGTCTCATGCTAAAGGGGGAAAGAAGGGGAAGAGGCAAGGGCCTATAGAAGCACAACAACCATTAAGGATTTTGCCAAAGAGGGGTGCTGCCAAATACAGTTCTTAACGATTGTTAAAAGTCTTTTTTGGAACATCAGATCAGTAAATGCCCAACTAGCTTTTCATAGGGTTCAAATGTTACACAGGCACCATAAGTTTTTCTTGATTGCTTTAATGGAACCTTTTCAGCAGGCTAGGCAGATAAAAAAGTATAGAAGAAGACTTGGAATGACTTATGCAAATTACAACTATAATAGTAAAATCTAGTTCTTTGTTGGAGACAAGGTGGATGTGGAGGTAGTGTTGGATACAGATCAACAGATTACAATTAAACTTTTTTCCTAAGAGTTTAACAAGTCAATGGTGGTGTCCATGATATATACCGAATATGATGAAACAAAATTCAGTTATGGGACAACTTGTATGGTTTTTCATGGAATTGAATTGTCCTTGGTTGGTAGGGGAGGATTTTTAATGTTATTTTGAATGTGGAAGAGAAGATAGGGGGCTTACCTATTTACCTCAGGAATATGCAGATTTTGCTTTTTGCATGAATTCCTGTAAGTTATTTGAGGTTCCTTTTAAAGGTAGCCCATTCACTTGGAAGTGCAGCAAGTGATTGTATGTTTAAGAGGCTTGACAGGATGTTATATAATGATCAGTTTCACAATTGGTTTGGAAATTTGGAGGTGGAACATCTTTCTAGAACTGGTTCAGATCATGCACTAATGTTATTATCTTATGGGGATCATGTTCAAGAGTTTTCAAAACCTTTCAGGTTTTTAAATGTTTGGGTGGAGGATGAAACTTTTTTGGAGTTGGTTAACCAACATTGGGTTGGTCACAGTTCAGATGATCCTTTTTTGAGATTCAATTTCAAGTTGAAGAATGTCAAGAGAGCATTGAGCAAATGGAGTAAAGACACATATGGAGATATCTTCAAGCAGCTTTCTATAAGGAAGGATATTGTCAGAATTAAAGAGCATCTGTTTGAGGAAGAACCAACTGAAGAGAATAGGATGATATTATAAAGGGCTCAGGCTGAATTGAAACTATATTTGCATTATGAGGAAGAGTTTTGGATGCAAAAATCAGGCCTAACTTGTTTCTCAGAAGGACATAAAAACACTTGATTCTTTCATAGTCTAGTTAAGGGTAGGAGGAATAGAATTAAGGTCAAAAGAATTCAAACTGTTGATGCAGCATGGCTAGAAGAAGCAGATAAGATAGCTGATGAGGCTGTTGAATTCTATCTTAAGCAATTCACTCAGGACAAGCAGTTTGAGGAATCTGTTATTTTGAATCATGTTCCTGAACTGATTGGTGTGGATGACAATCTATTGCTAGAGGATATTCTAACAATGGATGAGGTGAAGAAGGTAGTATTTGAACTTTCAGGAGATAGTGCTTGTGGCCCTGATGGTTTTTCTTGTGCTTTTTATCAGAAATGTTGGGAAGTGATCAAGACTGATGTGTACAATGTGGTTAAGGCTTTCTTTGAAGGTTTTACTCTTCCCAAATCCGTAACTCATACCAATTTAGTGTTTCTTCCTAAGAAGAACATTGTACATACTCTTTCAGATATGAGGCCCATTAGTCTTAGTAACTTTATCAATAAGTTTATTACAAGAATGGTTCATGATAAGCTAGAAAGGATTCTTCCATCAGTGATATCTGCAAATCAGACTGGTTTTTTCAGGGGAAGGAACATTATAGAAAATGTGCTACTGACTAAAGAAATAGTTACTGATATTAGAAAGAGAGGAAAACCTGCCAATGTGATCATTAAGTTGGATATAGCTAAGGCTTATGATAGAGTTGCTTGGTTGTACTTGAAAAGGTGATGAGGAAGATGGGATTCTCAGAGATTTTGTAGATATGATTTGGAGGCTGGTGGCTAATAATTGGGACTCAGTTCTATTAAATGGTCAAGCTCATGGATTTTTTCACTCTACAAGAGGGGTCAAGCATAGGGATCCCTTATATTCTGACCTTTTCATTATTTCTGCAGAAGTCTTATCTTGATCTTTAAATGAATTATTTGATCATACTTCTTTTAGAGGTTATGGTATGCCAAAATTGAGTGCTGAACTAAATCATCTTGCTTATGCAGATGAAACAATATTTTTTTCATCTACAGATAAAGAGTCTTTGGAATTGGTGATGCAAGCTCTCCAAGAATATGAGAAAGTGTCAGGGAAAATGATTAGCAAAAGGAAAAGTTCTTTCTATATGTATAACAAAGTCTCTTATGAGTTAATCCAGCAGGTGGAGGCTGACAGGTTTAGTTAGGGGGAAGTTTCCATTTACTTACCTGGGCTGTCCTATCACTCATGCAAGAAAGAGGAAAATGGATTACTCAGAATTGTTGAAAAAAAGTAAAGGACAAGCTGCAATTATGGAAAGGGAAGATGTTGTCATATGGAGGAAAGGCAGTACTGATGACTAATGTTCTTCAAAGTATCCCTATTCATCTATTATCTGCAATTAGGCCTCCAAAGTGTGTGATCAAGGAGCTACACATGATCTTTTCTATGTTTTGTTTGGAATAACATTGAAGAAAGGAGAAGCAGACACTGGTCTTCATGGTTGACCATGTGTTTTCCAAAACAAGAAGGTGGTTTAGGTTTCAGATCAATTTTTGACATGTCAAAAGCAATGGCTGCTAAGCTTTGGTGGAAGTTTAGAACCTTTAACTCATTGTGGGAAAACTTTATGTGGAATTAGTATTGTAAAAAACACATTCCACAACTTGTGCAGTGAAGAGGAGGTTCACAAGTATGGAAGATGATGGTAGAAGCAAGGGACAACATTGAGTAAGAAATCTGGTGGGAGCTTAAAAGTGGAACTTCAAATGTTTGGTTTGATAATTGGACTAGGTGCTCTTTGCTTTGTTGTTCCTCAGAACTGGCCATCAGATGATTCAGTTGAAGATGTTTCAGAATTAATGACAAATGAAGTAATTTC
Organism: Lycium barbarum; assembly: GCF_019175385.1. NCBI lineage: Eukaryota > Viridiplantae > Streptophyta > Magnoliopsida > Solanales > Solanaceae > Lycium > Lycium barbarum. Next base: position 77,564,398 of record NC_083347.1, on the reverse strand, counting down.
CTGGTGAAATTGTACAACATATCTGTCACGACCCAAATAGATGTGAGTGACACCCACACTAATTCTCCTAGTGGGCGAACCATCCCCTTAACCAATTACTTAATCATTTAAGCAATTATAAATCAATAACCAGAAGTAAATCATAAATCTATATAATCATGCCATACATAAATATACTGCGAAAATCCTACCTATTACAACCCCAAAATTCGAAAGTCATCGTACAAGAACTCTAAAACATAACTGTCTAAAGGATGAACAATTGTCTGAAATAATCATATATGTCTGAAATGAAATACACATCCAAAATAAGAAAGATCTTCTGGCGGCATGGCATGGATGGGAGCTCACCCTCGAATCTAATCAGGAACTGGCCTCAAGCTAAATATGAGGTCTGGACGAAGTCTCTGGCTCACAATCTGCACTAAAAAAAAAGTGTTGCAAGGTAGTATCAGTAAAACACTATGTACCGGTAGATATCATAGGCCGACTAAGATTAGTATCATGCATACGTTCATCAATTAATAAGATAGGAAGATAGGCACAACAAAACATAACCAAATAATGTCATCAACAGGAATCCGCCAACACAGAAATCAGATGAGTCCAGCCACAACCATCAACAGGAATAATATAAGTCTGATGCAATGCAATGCAATAATGATAGTATCTCAACCGTACACACACGCTACTGGAAATGTTTGCTCAATACTTATGACCTGCAGGGGACCCATGGTGTCCATGTACCACTCACTTTGGAACTGACCTCGGATCACAAGCCCATGACTAGGCCACATCCTCAGCCACTGTCAAATGTGCCTTTATATATATATATATATATATATATATATATATATATATATATATATATACACAACAACCTAGTGAAATCCCACAACGTGGGGTCTGGGGAGGGTAGAGTGTACGCAGGCCTTACTCCTACTAAGATAGGATGACTGTTTCCGAAAGACCCTCGACTCAATAGAAAGCATAAAAAGAGTTTAGATAAGGCCAAGAAATTCAAAGCGATATGGAAATGAAAATAATGAAAGCGACTAAGCCATGATCAAGCAGTTTGCAAAGGGACAATAGCTATCATAGAAAAAATAAGATAATCAAAGTACAAGAAATAATAGATAGTGGCAGAAATCAAAGAACAAGAAATTACAGCGCGATAATGCGACTACTAATATGAAAGGATAAACGAGACTATCTACTAGCCTTCTACCCTAATCTGGGTCCTCCATACCCTCCTATCTAAGGTCATGTCCTTAGTAAGCTGTAACTGCGCCATGCCATGTCTAATCACCTCTCCCAAATACTTCTTTGGCCTACCCCTACCCCTTCTGAAACCATCCATGGCCAACCTCTCATACCTCCGTACTGGGGCATCTGTGTCTCTCTTCTTCACATGCCCTAACCATCTCAGTCTCGCTTCCCGCATCTTGTCTTCTATCGAGGCTACTCCCACCTTGTCCCGGATAGCCTCATTCCTAATCCTGTCACTCCTAGGTATTTCTAGTTCTGATCTGATCACAATATGATTTCCAAGGTATTTCCAGTTCAACAGACAATATGGAATATGATCAGTCAATAAGTTCAATGCCTAGAATTACAAGGCACCATGCCACAAGTCATAACAAGACTCATATAATTCAATTCAACAACAACAAGAATATACAACCATGTCAATCAACAAGAAGAGTATATATTGACTTCTTTAATCTCAAAACACAAAACTTTCATCTCAAGTTTCAGTATATGAAGAAATGGCAAAAAGACCACATAATCAGAATTCATACCAACCAAATCATACTTTCTCCTATCAACTTTACTGCATATACAATTAACTATCCAAAGTCTAACTCAAGTAAACTGTAACCTATCTCAGATGCAGAATTGGAACAATGCAAGCTACTCCACAACAACTTTCCCCTTCCGTAATGCTTCAGAACGTTTAAAGTCTAGCAATGTAATGCTACGTGACTAATGGATCATCTACTCCAACAAGAACAACAATTGGGGAAGAAACCCAATTACTTCTACCCTTTTCAAATGGGTGAACTATCATTTATTGCAATTTCATCATAATCTTAATCCCAATTATCATACTATCCCCAATTCATGGGTTTCTAATCAATTCAACCCATTTCAATGGATTTTAGGCTAAAGCTTCCATTTTTATGCAAACCCTAAGTCTCAATATGCAATTTCCACGATTAATAATCAAGTTCTCATCCTAGAAAGTGATAATCTACACTCCTAGATGAATAAACAAAAATAAAATCAACCACCCATCAATTATGTAAGTGTTTACAACTTCTAGGGTTCCACCCATTATCTCCACAATTAGAGGACCTTCAATTAATAGAGGAACTTAAGATGAATAAGGAATAAACAATGAAAACGGTTGGGACTTACCTTCAAAGGAGAACCCTCCAAGAATCAAGGAATTTTGCCTCTTATTTTCAAGGGAACAATTTCTGGTGTAAAGTGGTGAATGACTCAAAATTCCACAATATAAAATCAGTTTATGCCATCCGTCGATCGTTGTAGCTGTCAATGTTTCGCTGCAGTGGTCAATGTTTCGCTGCAGCGGCCTCTCTATAGTGGGACTTCTCCTGCTATGGCGGACCTTCTTAGCTCTCGACTCCTCGTGGCGGTGACCATAGCCCTGCTATGGCGGGCTCGCTATAGCGGTATTGCACCTGCTGCAGCGGTCACATCCGACTAGTGAGCTCCGGTTTTCACCAGATTTTTACCCAAAATCCCAACATCAATTATAGGCCTTACATACATAAACCATACATGAACATCAATGTAAAAACAAGCCACAGACTCACCCGTGGCCTCAGAATTCCCGACGGAGGGCAAATTTACTAACTCAGCCCCCAACGAAAAATGAAAAAAGTTTTCAAACAATGCACAACATAGACACAAGATGAAGTCAAGGCCTCAATTTTTAGACTTATAACTCTCTGAGCTTTCATTAAGCTCATTCCTAGTTTCGAAAGGGTACGAGTAGGGGCAAAATGGTCAAAATTCTCATAACGACCTAGCGGGTCATTACCATATCACTTATCAAATTGATATTAAGCATGTTTCAGAAGAGTAGGATACTCCGTGGTTGATGTGCATAAGTGATACGCTCAAATTACACCTATTAATGGAATAATGCGGACGTTGTCAAATATAGTAACCCAACGAGGTTGGGGTCGAATCCCACAGAGAATATGGTGTGAAACGTTTACTAAACAAGTATTATACTAATCTTGCAGTCTTGATGTATTCCAGAAAAGGGTTTGTATAGTTGATTTGGTTTGTGGACTAATTTAAAGTTTTTGTGGACTAATTTAAAGTGACTGGAAATTTAAAGTTGTAAATATATGGGTAAAAAGAACCAAGGTTGTGTCCCCGTCAGATAAAGTGTATGATCATGGGTATCGATCTTTATATACTTCTAATGGACTATTCATATGGATGCACTTAACCTCTATGTGAATCTAAACTATTTCCCAATAAGAAAAAATTATTTCTTTCTATGCTTTTTCCAAAGATAAGAAAGTATGCATGAAGAACGGTTAATTATGCAAAGTAAATTCCTCTTATTCCTAAGTGAATTTATTAAACAAGGTTTAAAGCCCTGAGTTCTTGTTATTTGTTCTTACCTAACCCTAGCTATTTTCCCAAATAAACTAAAGTTTATGGCGTTAGCTAATGTTTGCAACCACTAACTATATGATAAAAACGAAGAACAAATAAACCCTAACAATCCATTATGCGTATATCATTCACGATCCCCAATCACAACACACCCATCCTTGGGTTCACAACCTTAGTAAAGGTGTTTAGCTACTCATGGCAACAAGAAAACAATAAAAGATTGAAAATTGCATAATTGAATTATTGTATCGAACTTACAAATAAAACTTGAATGTAATGAATGTAATTGTCTGGAAATCTTCAAAAGTAATAACAACTCAAAAGTAAGTACTACAAGTCTAAAACTCCAGATGTCTAAAAAATAAAACCTAAACAGGTATTTATATAAGTCAAACACGGAATAATCAATCCCAGTCCTGTTCCAGCTAGACTTGCACTTCGACGGGTCGTCTTTGCACTTCGACGATCGTCGACATGCTCGACGACCATATCGACGATTTGAGTATACTTTTATCACTCTGCAGGAACTCCCCCGTTGAAGCACTTCGACGGACCGTCGATCATGTCGATGATGCAAGTCGACTATCTAATGATGCTCTCATGATTTTGTTACTTCATAGGAACTTATTGACGAGGCGATTTGATGGACCGTCGAGCATGTTGATGGTCCGTCCTTATGCTTATCAGAACAAATTTCTTATTTTCCTCGTTTTTTCGCTTTCCGAGCATTCTAACTTCAAAATACCTGCACAACACATAAAACACATCAAACTAACACAAACTTGCTCGAAAATGAGTAAAACTTAAAGTTAAAGAGCATTAGATGTGCCAAAATCCCAGCACATCCACAAGTTCAGGCAAGTTTACAGTTGGAAGTGCATGGGACTTATTGAGACAAAACGCATTTGTGACAAAGCCTTTTGAGAACATGTGGATAAAAGGGCTACCTTTCAAAAAAATTTTTTTGTTATGGAGGATGTGCAAGCTTAAACTGCCTATTGATGAAGCAGTGGCAAGTATGGGCATTGCTATAGTTTCCAGGTGTTGCTGATGTATTAATCCTGGTCTACAAACCATGGATCATTTATTTCTTGTGGGAGAGTTTGCTAGAAAAGTTTGGAGAGTCTTTAATGCTGCAGCTGGATTGAATTTGCAATGTGTACAGGTGAAACATGCTGCTAGAAGATGGTAGGAAGCAGACTGTCCTTACAAGATCAAGCAGGTTTATAAGGCAGTTCCTGCAATTATTGTATGGAAAATCTAGAAATGGAGGAACAATCAACTGCATGAGAGAACAATGACATTTACCAAGGAGATGTATGGGATTAATCTTACATTTACATGTTGTGTAAGATAACATTTCAAAGTCTCAACCTGCCAAAGAAATGGGTTTATATTATTCAGTTCTTTGAAGATTATAGGCCAAGAATTGTCTGTAGATTGGTTACAAGGAAACTACCTACTTTAGGTTAGTTTAAATGTTACACAGATGGAGCTGCTAAATGTAATCATGGGCCAAGTTCTGCTGCCTTTTGTATCAGAAATGAGGAGGGGAACTTAGTTCATGCAGAAGCTAGTAGACTGCAGGATGGTTCAAGTTTGGTTGCTAAGGCAACATCAATTAGAATGGGACTGCAATATTGTATACAAAATCAGCTCACACCTGTGATTATGGAGCCAGATTCAATGGTAATGAAAATGATTTTACAAGTATAATGGAATGTACCTTTGAGTATAGCAATGATAGTTGAGGATATATGAAGATTAAAGAGAGGCCATACTATGCACGTACAACACATACACAGAGAAGGGAATGTCCTGGAAGATTTTTTTACTAACATTGTTTTTTATTTTGCAGGGACAATTCAGTTTAAAAATTTTCAGGATCTACTAATGCAAGCAAGGAAAATAATCAACAATGAAAAATCTGAACTTCCAAACTTGAGAATAAGAGTAGCAGACAAGGATCCAGATTGAAGATCAAGATGATATATGGTTGTAAGGCTATTTTCATCAGTTCCAGTTTGAGCTTAGTCTGTGTTATAGCAGAATCTATGAAGAGGTGGTATTAGTGTGTTTACATGCTCATTCCTTAACATGGTTTCTACAATAACATAGGCTATGAGCATGTTCTGGTGGAGACAACACAAGGATTATGTACAGTAAATGCTGGTAATGCAGTTGTTGATTTATCTCGACAAATAAACTACTTCTAAGAATGCCTGAAGCATAATTCATTGGACTTGAGACATACCAACTATGAGACTTTGAAGGTGTGAAAGAGTGCCATCAAGTCATGACCCTTAGAATCTTAGTGGATAAGTCTGTTATACATTTAGAATCTGTATTCCTAGCATTTTCCACTATAGTTTAACTTTATGTTATTTTGTTATTGATCAACCACTTTTGGGTTGATTATGTACAGATTTTATTTATTAATAAACACCACAACTTATTGTAGTTTTACTTTAAAAAATATAAAAAAAATCTAATCAAAATCGAGTATTCAAAATCATACAAGACAAAAATAATTAAAAAAACGCAGATAAAGCAACAGAGAGGGAAAACCTCACCTCTTTGGGTCTTCAACAGTGGTGTTTGGGAGGAGAGAGGGTAGAAAAATAAACAAATTAGATGAGCAAATTCTGTGCAAAAGCACAGTACACTGTTCTGATGCCAAAATCAGCAAAAAATGAAGAGAGAGAGAGTGATGTAAGGCGGCTAGGGTTTTGACCCATCACAAACACATCTTGTGTTTGTGAAATGAGGGGGTCATTTGGTTTAAGGTTGAAAAAGGGGAAATGGGCCCGGTGTGGTCCACTTTGGACTGGGCCTGACCATTTAAAAAAAAGGAAAAGGAATGGCCCAAACACATATATGTATACACGGGTATACATGTATACATATGTATATACATGTATACTTGTGTATATATATTTATATAAAAATGCACAATTTGACTAATTTCAACAAATGACCCAAATTTAAAAGTATGGCAATTAATTAACCGTTCTAATTGTGGGCAGATTAAAACTAACTAATCCCTTTTCAAATATGATTAAATGCATATGAAAAATTAGCCATTTCAGTTACAGCCTCAATTAAACACATAACAAATAACTGGTTATTTCAATTATGGCCACAATTGACTCATGCAACTAACCGAAATTCTATTTTGATCAATTTTTAGCAATAAATGAAAGTATAGCCAAATAAATCACAAAATTGAGACGTAATTGATTATCTATTTAATTAATCAATTTTCTTGATTAACGGAGTAAAATATTTATCAATTGATATTAATAATCTAAACAATTAATTCATTAACTATTTTGAACTAATTTGAATTAATTTTGCCAAATAGTTTAATATTAATGGTAAAATATGTAGGATACTTTTAAATGACTTAAAATATATATTTGAAATTATATTGTCAACTGAAATGGAAAAACATTAGCGAAATAATTTTGTATCAGAAAACAGATATTCTACTCCGTTTTAGATTCAAGAACTCCGAATTATTAAACTAAATTATTGGAGGTCCAGAATTAGGTGTCAACACTTTCCCCTTTATTATTTGGGGATGGAAAGCCCATCACTGATCATCGAAATTTGACGAACCTGATTTTGGCCGACCAAATTTCAAAATACTTCTCTTTTTGAGTCTTTTTTTTAAACTTATGGTCGGACCCTGGTCTCTGGGCTTCGTACATATCTCAGGCTATATGAGAATTCAGGCCATTTGTAGTTCGACTCAATTGAACTTCTAAATGCAAGTTTCAAATAAATTCCGAATCCCCGAGTATCAAAATTGAGAAACTCGGAGCGGTTTGTTGGAGTGTGACTGACTCCCTGGTATTGAGTCCGCCTTATGCGAGAATGCTTTGGTGCTTTCCGGTATGGCTCGACCGGTAGCGGGATTTTTTAAAAAAAAATAAAGAAGAAGTAATGAAAAAATTCAAACCTCAATCTCGTAGCTGTATGTTGTGTGGAGTGGGCCCCATCCCCCGTCCAGAGAGCTTGACTCCTATGGCGCCCTATCTCGACTGGCTACCTAAGACAGAGTTCCACATTTGCTCCATACGCATCCGGGTCTTGCTGAATCGACCTGCTTCCCTCTTTGGCACCTTTATAACCTGCTTCCATCAATTGGGTAATGTCGTGATTGACCTTTTGGTGTTTGATTTGCATTTTTATTGCACTTTCCGAAGTGACCTTCTTGGCACTGCTTAAATTGAAATGGCTATCTTGGCCTTTGTGTCTTTGTTTTACCATCCTTGCGTGGTTTCAAATGTCATGGCCCTCTTGGCTGTTATTTATAAAATAAATGACCTTCTCGGCGCTGTTCTTTGACCTCCTCCGGTCATTATTTGTATGGAATGACCCTCTCGGCAGTTTGTATGATTGACCCTCTCGGCAGTTTATATAAATGGCCCTCTCGGTAGTTTTTATGGATGGCCCTCTCGGCATTTTGTCTGCATGGTTCTCTTGGCATGCATATGAATTGGCCTCTCGGCATGCAAATGATAGATATTTCCCTCTTGGCATGTAAATGACAGATATTGCCCTTTTGGCCGGATTGTCTTTCTTTCATCCTTTATGTCTGCTGTGACCCTCATGGTTGGATGTGTCGTTTTGTCACGATCGAATTCAGGATCGCACGGGCACCTATCATTCCCATCTCGGTAGCCAACCCTCAATCAAAATAAAACATTTACAAGTAAAGAACAAAATTCATTTTCTCCAAGATAAGGATAATAAACAGCGGAAATCAAACCAATATATTAAACCAAATAGTGGAAGTGATTATAGTAATTAAATAAATACAATGACTCCTTTCTATTCCCATGACCTGGTCTAGACTTGTACAAGAGCGACTAATGTGGATCCGGATTACAATAATAACTCTAAGACCCAACCTCCATCCCTGAATGAAGTGTATGGAGGCCTTGGAGATAGGCACCGTATTTCTTCCGAACATTTCAACAGTCAATAACCTGAAAAGCTCTACACCCCAAAAGGGATGTAGCAAGAGTAGTATCAGTACAACACTAGTATTGGTAAGCATCATAGGCCGACAATGGTTAGAAGAACATATCAGTAAAAGAGTTCACAAATAAGCATGGTAAGTATAGCTAGGTCAACAACGCACATTACCTACCGCTCGTCATAACATCAAGATTCTTAATTTCAGTAACTCTTCCTTCGTGATCCGATTTCCCAACTTACATTATACAGTCTTTTATCTCACCAATCATACACAAGACAATTTCACACAAGTATCACAAGTCAAATATCAATACGCTATTCAATCTTAGTATCGAAGTCATTCCGCCATTCTGATATTCATTATCTGCCTAAACTTTAGGAAACCATGATATACAATTAAGCCAACGAACAATTAACAAAGGTAATCCAAGATCATGGCCTATGGTTGTAGCAACTAAACCCAATTGTGTCAAGTATCAAATACTCAATCTAAATCCATATATCACAAGTACATCATAAGCATATCACAACAGAACCAAATGCAATGCAATGCAATAAGGTATGAAATGTATATGCAATGCAATGCAATGCTGTGTACACATGTACTCCAGACGGAAGTATCGATGTATTGGTAACACAATCTATGGGGGACCTACGAAGTCCATTTACCATTCATTCCGGACCTTTGCCCAACGGTAACGACACTCCGGATCTTTGCCCACAGAGGATCTTTATCAGCACAACCCATGGGGGACCCGGGGACTCCATGTATCTCACAGTCCGGCGACAACCTTGATATCGCTACCTCACTATCCCGGCACAACCATTGGGATTCGCTACCACACAACTACAATTCCGAGACAACCATCGGATATCGATCCTCACGTCACTCTCATCCAACTGAGCCTAGCTCATCACAGTGTTTCCTCAAGTATCATCAGTATCTCATGAAGGATGAGAATGCGTACAATGTATGAGTCAGCATCAATGATCAGATCAATATCACAAGTACCAAGCATGGATATACCAACAATATCATGGAAAGGCTACGTAAGCCATATAGAATACTATCCTCGTATCAAGAATCAACAAGTAAGATACCACAATATCATGAACAAGATATATTAATAGTCTCCAATAATCAACACGGACAAGTCACATAAAAATATCACCTCACTTCTTTTACTGCCTATCAACATTAATACATGATAATTTCACTTTCTACTTAAAAGACATCACTAATACCCAGTCTAGAATCAATTCACGCTCTTTGGTACATTTTATCCGTTCTAATACCATTTAAGTTTCACTATTTATTGGATAGAACAAATTATACGCATCATACGGGGACTCCTCATCAAAGTGACGTAGTAAATTAAGTACCGTACAACTAATCTTCCAAGTCACATAAGGTCCACCAATGCTCAAGGAAAAACCAACACATGAACCTATGAATTCTACAGGCCATAAGACCGAACACACAAATCACACAACAGTACCATCCTAAGAATCCATCCGAACTCCAAAATCCTATACATGCATTCTCCGTTCCATCTAATTCACGAAAATGTGAATGTAACCGGAGTCTACTGAAAAGAAACCCTTAACCTACCTCGAGGCCGAGTGGGTGCCATGAACATCCGTAGATCTTCAATTTGTTCATCAATTTGTAATCTGCACAAAGGAACTTGAGACAAACATGAGACCCAAAAATAAGAATCACTATTAGAGCATTTATAAGAGATTCAGATTGATAACGAAAGTTGGGAATTTGAATATTTCTAGATTCTCTAGGCCTCCATTACTAAAGAACTCTTTTCCCATCATAATAAAGGTGATTTATTAACCTCCATTCATGATTAAAGTCAACCACTTAAGCTACTAGCTAGATAAAGTCACCATTTTTAACTCTATCTTTTAGAAACCCATTTTCAAGAATCAAGGAAGAAACCCATTTACAAATTTGAGAAGAAGATGAGAATCTAAGTTAGTAACCATTTTAGGGTGATGAATATGAGTGATTGAGCCCACATAATCCATATTAAAACCATGCTAACCATTTATCCTTCTAGGTCTAGGAATTGGTTATACCCATTTTTATTAGCTTCCTAGGTGAAGGCCTTAGAAACAATTAGCTATGTGAAGAAGGGATTAGAAGAAGTTAGAAAGATTACCATTCCCAAGAAGATATGAATTTGAGCTCCTAAAAAGGCTTGAGGGGCGGCTGGACTTTTGGGTTTGGAGATAATAGGGTCAAATCCCGAAATGAACTCTTAAATAGGGAAAATCACTGAACATAACCGCTGCAGAGGTCTAAGAACTAGCTCGATGGTACCAGTAGGGCAGCATAGCAACCGCTGTGGTGGTACCTTGGCCAATCAATTTTACCGCTTCAGTGGTAAGCACACCGCTACAACGCCAATGCCGCAGTGGCATGCTAGTTGCTGCGGTGGTCCCAATGGCCTAGTTGCCCAAATTCAATACTCTCACGCAATGCGCATGACGGGTTTGATCAAGTTATAAATTTCCAAAAGTAGGACTGAAACAAATACATTTTTAAAGAGTCAAAGTTGTAGGTTTTCTGGAAATTCACTGTATCGACGAAATGGGTCGTTACATCTGATACCAATTGAACAACCGTTCGTCCTCGAACAACAAGGGAATGAATAGGCATAGACAGTTAACATATTCCACAGCCAGGATCATATATCTCACGTCTATACCTTAATATCTAGAGCTTAATGAAAAGAAATAGGACGAATAACGTAGTCGCAAAACTTTTTGTGACTTGGCGTAATCAGACATAACTCAATAAAAAATTAACCGATTTTACACTAGATCATTTCGGTTAGTGTACCAAACACTATACTCATGATCACAACTAACTCTTACAAACTGAACACTAACCACAAACAATTAGGAGTCGCTGGATTACATATGTTTTCCAAAATAACATAATAAGAAGAACTGAAGGATAGTGAGCAAATAACTAGAGGTCCACTATACGGTTGTAAGGCTCGAAGTATACTGAAACGTATCAAGAATTTTAGGGACAAATTTGGTCAGGCTGCTACAGCGGCTATCAGAATACCGGGACAGCGCCGCTATGGCAACAAGGGGAATCATTGCTGTAGTAATAACAAAATTGTAAAGATGCCGCCACAGCGGCATAGCTGACCAATGTAGCGCTGTCGCAACGGTGGTAAGGTTGCCGCTATAGTGGCAATTGCTGGGACATATATATATTGAGAGAGGTAGTAGCCTCTTCCCCTTCACTTCCCACAACTCACATATACAAAAAAATCTCTCCACATCCCTCAAAACTTTGACTCCCACTCCTAATCTACCCCAAATAATACTCTCCCATACCCTCAACCTTCCCACTCAACACAAAACAAGGCTCCCCATTCACAAATTACTCTCAACCACAAGAAGAAAAAGGAAGGTTCAAGGAAAACATCTAAACTTCCATCCACTCTCTCAAACATTCAAAACAAAAGTAAGAATTCCTTACCCTTATCCCATAGTTGAACAATAGAATGGAGTTTCCCAAGTAAACAAGCTTAGAAAGATTGAATTTAGTAGTACAAAGTTAGGGTTTTTGGGTTTTGGGTTGATGAAATTCATGGCTATTAATGAACTGGAAGGCACACTTGTCTAATGCTAGAATAACCGTTACATCGAACATTGCGTAGTTAGAGCACAGATTTGGGTTGGAAAACTTGAACATAGTAAGGAATCTTTGGATTGAAAAAGGGTTTTTGCTTCCACCAATTTAGGACCGTTTTGTTGTTAGAAATTTCTCCCCATAGGTTATATACATTATGGATGCTTGATATCTACCCGATCCATTCATAAAAATAAGTTTTTGAGTAAAAAATTGATGATGGATTTCTGAACATTTTTGGGTTTTGAGGAAGAAGATGATACCGCTGCAGCGTCTCCGCTATGACTGTAGATGGGTGCGCAGAAGCGGTGAGGGGGGAAATGGACATGACTGCTACAATGGTATGAGTGGCCGCTGTTGCGGCATCGTTGCAGCGGTCTGAGTGACTGCTACAGCGGCACCTGCAACATCAAGCGTAGAATCTGCAGCTTAAACTTTTCTGATATGCCTGTCGTTTTGCTGAGATATTCCTACTACAATGCAATAGAATTAATACTAAACTAGGGTAATCTAACACTTTTTCAGTCTCTTGCAAGTTAGATGGCTTAAAATCAAGAAGAGGTATCACAAGACGATGAGGTACCCACGTATGAAAAACTTTCCATCATCAGAGCAAAAGCATACACCTGGCTAGGGATCCAGGTGACTGCAATGAATTATGGTTGAGGGAGCTTTATGCTATGCTGCCCACAGTTGATTGGGATTCTCCGAAGCTAGAGATTATAATAAGAGGTACTCCAGTGAAAGTGAGGTCGAGGGATATTAATCGGGTTTATAGGCTAGATGATTACCCGGAGGAGCCCTTAGCGGCTAACGCAGTTGAGAATGATTTCATGTGGTTGGCCTCCAAATTGGTGCACGAGGATGATATAGAGAAAACTCTTTGGCCTCATGGTAGGGGGCAATATACAGTGACTATTTTCTTGCTGAGGTGAAGAGATGGTTAAACATTGTCTCCCGTTGGATCTGTCTTTCTTCAAACAGCCAAGATGTGACCTTTGCTTGTGCTTTGGTTGTTGCGTGCGTCCTAGCTGATATACCAGTAAATGTGGGGTCGTAGATTATTAAGGAGTGGAAGGATTTTCTGAGGGTTTGTGAAGGGAGCTTGATGTTCCCATCTCTGATTACTTCCTTATGCCGGAGGGCTAAGGTTCCCAGGAGGGTGATGATGACTGGTTTGTTCTGATGCTCTGTTTTATCAACTACTGGTGAAGGGTCACGAAACCGCGGTCAACAGTCGAAAGAAGAGGAAGGTGGACAATGCAGGTGAGGGAGGAAGTGGAGCCGGGGCCAACACTTAGGTTAGAGATGGAGCTGGGACTGAGGTCCATCGTATCCAGGGCCCTTTTCAGTGCCTGGACGCACACTTTGATGAGATAATCGCTATGTTCTGGACAATGTCCATGCCTTCTAACGGGTCCGGTTCATCAAGAGCTGCTACTAGTTACCCCGCTCAGGAGGAGATGAAGGGGAATTTTGAGACTCAGAGGAAGATGGGTAAGTCACTCACCACTATAAAGACTGCATACACCACACTGGCCAAAATTCACAGTGAGCTTCGCAAGGACTTTGAGAAAGAGAAAATGAAGAATAATTCAAGTGACAAGCTTCACATTAGGGCCTGGAGGGGTATCAAGGGAGTGTGGGGGTAGTATGCACCTCAGTGAGCCAATCCCAATGGAGGATGATGACGACGCAGAGCAGTATTCATTCGAAAGTGTGGCCCGGGGTGATGGTGGGCAGGGTGGATTTGGTGATGCTGGTGCCAGCTTGGATGACGATGGTACAACCAGTAGAATGGCAGCCTAGAGACCTCTTTCCCCCTCATGGTTATGCTTTGGTTGCCCTTGTAAGCCTTTTTATTTTCAGACAATTTTATTTCGGTTTGCCTTGTTTTGGCTTGGATGTTTAAACAATTTATGTTGGTTTTCTTATGTTTGGATATGTTGTTTGGTCCTCTATCTCAGACAATTTCTTTTGGTTTTTGGATAACTCGAGTTGTAATAAGTTTTTGGATGGTTTTCTGCCCTTGTCGGGCTTTGTTTTATGTGACTGCTGTTTGTAGACTTTTGCTGTTTATTCTATTTTTGGCTGAATCTAGAACAAGAGAGCGTAATGAAAAACATAAGAAATTGCAGGTCTCTGATTCAGGCATGCCACTTCTGCGATCTCTCAGACCATTATGACGGTCTTACTTTGGAGGTATGGATGCCGAAGGAGCGGTCAACAGGGAATAGAGTACGCCGCTACAGTGGTAGGGAATCCGCCGCAGCGGTAACGTCACAGATGGTGGCTGACTGTTGTGGCATATTCCCTGGATAGTGGCATCACACTATGTTGCAACTAAGAATTAAATCGAACATTTACCATACCAACGAGGTCTAATCCGTAACACCACATAATTGCGCGCTAAAATACTAATTGTAACTGTCGAGATACCAAGTGGACACACCGAGATACTAATCTGACCGAAGTACCACGATTAGAAGGAAAGAGGGGAACGTTTCTAAATGTCTTATAGCGTCCGGTGGATGGGCACGGACGTCTACGTACCATTCTGTAACAACCCGCTTGGTCGTTATAGTTTTTTCGACACTTTTGACCTTTCCCCGAGCTTGCTTAGCTCACTTTTAGGCCGAGAGGACTGTTGACATGCTTCTAGAGGTGTTTAGATTTGATTCGGGCAACTTTTTGTGAAATTTGGGCGTAAAGAGAAAAAGAGTTAACTTAAAGTTGACTTTTGGGTAAACAGACCTTTTTCAGAAATCCGTCGATTTCGAGAAGTTCGGATGGTCTTTTAAAATTCTTGTGTATATCTAGTTCGGTTCCCAATGCACTTAGATGCATTTTGAGACTTGGGTTGGAAGTTATATTTGAGGTATCGGGGGTTAACTCAATCAACGAGACCTCCGTTGGGAATTCTGAGGCCACGGGTGCGTTCGTAGCATATTTTTATATGGGTCTGTGTATGTGCATTGTGAGCAGACGGCCTCCGGATTTAGTCGAAAATTCAGGTTGAGTTGTGAAATGGGAATAGTTTGCTGGTGTCTGGTGCCCGCTTTGGCGGCACCAGTATCGCGGCAGCGGTACCCCTGTAGTGGTCATCCTGCCGCTGAAGCGGTTTGAACCATTTTGGCATGACCGCTGTAACGGTCATGGGACTGTTGGGGCGGCACCGTTGGAGCGGTAATATTGTCGCAAAAGCGAGTAACGGGCAGTTGGTTCATTAAATAAAGTCTTAAATGCCTTAAGTCCCTTATTTATTACTATTCCGAAAATTGAGCTCTTGGGAACAATTCTAGAGGATTCTTAGAGAAGATTCTCAGTGACTTTCTTGTTTTCGAGGCTCAGCGGAAAGGAAATGCTAAGGAGTGATTGTTGGTGTAATTGTTGTTCGGCCATCCAGGTAGGTTATGGCTTACCCTTGGTGAGACTTCATTTAGTGAAGCAGGTATTTAGATGATATTGTCGGAGAAAGCATGTAAACCTTCGGTATAAAGTTGGGTTGGATATTGTCTTAGGTTAGGCCCTGTTGTGTGATTGGGGCTAGCCAACCCGTTGTGTTGTGACTTGATTTGTTCTATTGTTATTGGCTCGATACCACGTAGTGATAGCGATATTGGAGACTATTGATACATCTTGATCATGATATTGTAGTATCATACTTGTTGACATTTGATATGAGGATAGTGTTCTATATAACTTGTGTAGTCTTTTATGATATTATTGGTGTACTCATGCTTGGTACTTGTGATTTTGATCTGATTATTGATGTTGACTCATACATTGCACGCATTCTTATCCTTCATGATATAGTGTTGATAGATTGATGATACTTGAGGAAACACTGTGATGAGCTAGGCCCAGTTTGGATGAGAGATACGTGAGGTCCGATATTCGATAGTTTTTCAGAATCGTGGTTGAGTGGTAGCGGTATCCGAGATTGTTGTCGGACCGTGAGGTACATGGACTCTGCGGGTCCCCCATTGGTTGTGCTAATGAAAATCCTCCATGGGCAAAGATTCGTAGTCTAGTTTGTTTTTTGGGCAAAGTTCTGGAATGAGTAGTACTTAGACATTGCGAGTCACCCTGGGTTGTGCTATCGAGACGTCGATACTTCCGTCCGGAGTACATGTGTACACAACATTGCATTACGTTTGCATTCATACATTATTGCATTGCATCACATTATGGCTTATATTGTGATGGTCTAGTGATTTAGTTGTGTTATTTGGATTCAGACTGTATATATTGAGACTTGGCACACTTGGATTTAGATGCTGCAACCTAGGTGATGATAGTTATTTTGTTCTGGCTTGTGTTTGATTTATTTGTGTTAATTTATCTACATATCTTACTTTATTGTCTGGATTGTGTTAGCTAAACTTAGTTGGCTTATGATACCTGCCAGTACTGTGGTTTTGTACTGAGCTGCACTTGCTGCATTCAATGAATGCAGAATTCCAAGTTGGATCTACTTTCGTTTCTCGTGGCTGATAGTCGCTCCGAGATTTGCTTAGAGTCTACAGGGTGAGCACGAGACGTTCGATGCCTTGAAGATTCTTCTTTATCTATGTCTTATTCTTCATTTTGAGACATATTTAGACTTGATGTATAATTGATATTCCAAACTTGTATTTTTCTAGCTAGATGCACTTGTATGGATTAGACCAGACTCTGGGGTGTATTTTCTTATTTCCTCACTTGTTCTATATTGTTATCATCAAACTTACGTGATTTATTCTCTTCTGCTTATTTAATTATTTATCTACATTTTTACTATCATTGGATTGAGGGTTCGCTTATCAAGGTGAAAAAGGTAAGTTCTTACTCGACTTAGCTAAATTGGGTCGCTAGAAGTTGGTAGCAGAGCCCTAGGTTACTCGATCTATAATACAAGAACGCGTCTAGTAGAGTCTCGTGGATCGGTACAATGAGCTCCGTACTTATCTGTGAGAGGCTATAGGACATTTAGGAAATCTCACTTTCTTTCATTTGTTCTAATTGGTACCTGGAACAATCAAATTGGTATTTGACTCTTATCGTTTCTCTTATAGATGGTGAGGACTTAAGCTACGATAGCCTGAGGCCAGGTGCCAGAGCCCGCAGCTACGGCTGGCACCAGAGGGTGATCGACAACCAGAGGGCGTGGTAGAGCTAAAAGCCGCTGGGCTACCCTAGCCAGGGGTAGTATTCCAGCGATAGGACAGCGGCGTGAGAGATCTCCATCTCCAGAACCCTAGGTACAGCAGGATCGGGCCCAGGCCGCCGAGGATTACGTGGTTCCAGCACGGACACAGCCCGATATCACTTCTGACCAGACTATGCAGGACAACATGGCTTGTGTTCTACTCCACTTATATGCCCAGCAGGTTGCTGCTGGTGTCACTATTCCGGGCGGTGGCTCGCAGACTAGAGTTGGGTGGCAGACCTCTGAGCGCATACCTACTCGTGTTGCATACCTCGCTGCAGCTATGGCTCCCCGTATTGATGCAGTACCAGCCCCGGGGGATGATCTCAGGCCCGTGGCAGGACCTGTTATGACCATGACTGATCAGGATCTTGCTAGGAGGTTTAGGAAGTTGGAGCCGCCGAGGTTTTCGGGTACTTTTTCTAAGGACGCTTATGAGTTCATCTTAGATATGCATGAGTTGCTACATAGGATGGGGATCATAGAATCTCATGTTGTTGACTATGTGTCCTATTAGTTTCGCGATGACACGAAGACTTGGTGAAGGTATTTTGTTGCTTACAGACCTGAAAGTTCTCCTCCCCTGACTTGGACACAGTTCCACCAGGCCTTCCTTGGGAAGTATGTGCTCCGATCTTTGAGAGAGGCGCGTAGGGAGGAGTTTCTACATCTACAGCAAAGGGGATTGTCTGTGGAGGCGTATGTGACTCATTATCTGTATTTGGTCCGTTATTCCACTCCCTTGATCTATACTCAGCTTGGCAGGATTAGGCGTTTTGTTAGTAGGTTAGTCAGTTCTCTTCAGATTCCCTGCCTTCAGCTGGAGGCCATGGGGGTTTCCTTCCAGTCCATCATTGAGCATGCTTCTTTGGTTGAAGCTGCTCATTGTCACTCGTTTTCGTGGTGGGGATCATTTTCACTCGTTTCCGGGTAGGCCCGAGCCAGAGGCCTCGGATGCTGTTATTTCAGGTACCATTTCTATCCATCATAGAGCAGTATCTGTGTAATTTGATCCTGGATCCACTTATTCGTATGTGTCTGCATATCATGCCATTGATTGGGATTTGCCATGTGATAACATAGTTGTACCCATTCATGTGTCTACTCAGGTTGGAGATTCTGTTTTGGTTGATCGAGTTTATCGGTCGTGTTTGGTTACTTTTATAGGGTATGACACTTGGGTAAATTTGATGATTCTTGATATAGTGGATGTTGACATTATCTTGGGTATGACCAGGCTTTCTCCTTATTGCGCGATCTTGGACTATCACGCCAAGACAGTCGCTTTATCCATGCCGGGCATTCCTAGACACGAGTGGAGGGGTACT
The DNA here is from genome assembly GCF_019175385.1 of Lycium barbarum. Taxonomy (NCBI): domain Eukaryota; kingdom Viridiplantae; phylum Streptophyta; class Magnoliopsida; order Solanales; family Solanaceae; genus Lycium; species Lycium barbarum. Next base: position 77,545,560 of record NC_083347.1, on the reverse strand, counting down.
CCTATTCCCGCTCCGAAGAAGATCATTTCCATCCTTCATGCGAAGAAATTAGTCAGTAAGAGGTGTTTAGCTTATCTGGCTCATGTTCGTGACATGACTGTTGCATCTCTACCCCTTGCGTTTATTCATATTGTGAGCGAGTTCGCAGAGGTATTCCCGTCTGATCTGTCGGGTATGCCACCTGGTCGTGATATTAACTTCTGTATTGACTTAGATTCGGGCACTCGCCATATTTCTATTCCGCCTTATCGGATAGCATCTACCGAGTTGAGAGAGCTTAAGGAGTAGTTACAGGATTTATTGAGCAAGGGGTTCATTAGACCGAGTGTCTCCCCTTGGGGTGCTCCTATATTATTTGTGAAGAAGAATGATGGAACCATGAGGATGTGCATTAATTATCGCCAGTTGAACAAGGTTACTATTCGGAACTAGTGTCCTACGCCTTGTATTGATGACTTATTTTACCAGCTTCAGGGTGCTTCAGTGTTTTTGAAGATTGACTTGCATTTAGGCTACCACCAGTTGAGGATCAGGGCTGAGGATATTCCGAAGGCAGCCTTTCGGACGAGATATGGCCACTATAAGTTCCTGGTGATGTCATTTGGGCTTACCAATGCCCGGCTGCATTTATGACTTTGATGAATGGAATCTTTAGTACATTCTTTGACTCCTTCGTGATTGTGTTTATTGATGATATCTTGGTGTATTCCAAGAGTTGAGAGGAGCATGAGAGCCATCTTCGTATTGTTCTTGGGCTGTTGAAAAAGCATAGCTTGTATGCTAAGTTTTCGAAGTGTGAGTTTTGGTTGGAGTCTGTGGAATTCTTGGGCCATGTTGTGTCTAAGGATGAGATTATGGTTGACCCACAAAAGATTGAGGCTGTGAGGGGTTAGGCGAGGCCCACTACTGTTATCGAGGTTCGTAGTTTTGTGGGTTTGGCCAGCTACCACCACCGCTTTGTGAAGGGTTTTGCAGCTATTGCTTCATCTTTGACTAGATTGAATCAGAAGGATGTTCCCTTCCAGTGGTCAGATGATTGTGAGGAGAGCTTTCAAAAGCTCAAGATCCTTTTGACTTCAGACCCGATCTTAGCATTAGCCATGGAGAGTAAGGATTTTGCTGTCTATTGTGATGCATCCCATATGGGTTTGGGTGCTGTGTTTATGTAGGAGGGTAGAGTGATAGCTTATGCTTCTCGTCAGTTGAAGATTCATGAGAAGAATTACCTTACCCATGATTTGGAGTTGTTTGCCGTGGTCTTTGCTTTGAAGATTTGGAGGCATTATTTGTACGGTGTCCATTGTGAGGAGTTTACCGATCACTGTAGCCTTCAGCATGTGTTTACCCAGAGAGATCTTAGTTCCAGGCAGCGGCGATGGATGGAGCTCCTGAAGGACTATAACATCGCTATTCTTTGTCATCCGGGGAAAGCCAATGTTGTGGTTGATGCATTGAGTCGCAATGCAGTGAGTATGGGGAGTTTAGCTAGTTTGATTGTTTTCGAGCATCCATTGGCCATGGAGGTTCAGACTTTGGCCAACAGTTTCATTCGTCTTGATATTTTAGCCCCAGGCAGGGTCTTGGCTTGTGTAGAGGCGAGGTCATCTTTATTGGATTAGATCAAGACCCATCAGTTTGAGGATGCTCAGTTGAGCAAGATTCAAGATAGGGTTTTAAGGAGTGAGGCCAAGGAGGCCATGTTTGATTCGGAGGGCATTTTGAGGATTAAGGGATGCGTGTGCGTTCCTCGTGTTGGTGATTTGATTCAGTTGGTGTTGTCCGAGGCTCATAGTTCTCGATATTCCATTCATCCAGGGGCAACTAAGATGTATCGTGAGTTGAGGCAGCACTATTGCTGGCATCGGATACAGAGGGATATAGTTGATTTCGTGGCTAAATGTGGGAATTATCAGCAAGTTAAGTATCAGCACCAGCGACCCAGCGATGTGCTTCAGAGGATGCCCATTTCCTAGTGGAAGTGGGAGAGGATTGCCTTAGATTTTGTTGTGGGTCTTCCGAAGACCCTGGGCAAGTTTGATTCTATTTGGGTGTAGTTAATCGGTTGACTAAGTCTACTCATTTTGTTCCGGTTCAAATTTCTTATACCATGGAGAAGTTAGCCAAGTTATACATTCCGGATATTATGAGTTTTTATGCGATTCCTATTTCTATCATATCTGATCGGGGTACTATCTTCACTTTCCTTTTTTGGGGGGCTTTTCATGAGGAGTTGGGTACCCGATTGGATCTCAGTACAGCTTTTCATCCCCAGGTCGATGGGCAGTCCGAGCGGACTATTTATGTTGCGACCCAACCAGAGGGCCATGACGGGCACCCGGAGCTAACACACTGAGCACCTCTAAACATACATCTCATAAACATTTTTGGGTGGACTACAAAGATAGCTCCTGGATATCGTGATCTGTAAGGACATATATCACAATATAATGACACATCTCTATATAATCTTCAACCGTTATGTCCATCATCACCAGCCGACAAGGCTACTAAAATGTTATACAATGATATGGACCGGTAGGGTTATGAAATGTCTAACTATACATACATGTCTACGAGCCTCTACATAGAATACAAGTGACCATAAGGACCAATACCAATAGACTGCAACTCCAAAGTAATTGGAGTGCTCCTGAGAATCCGTTGATAAATCCCCTACAGGTCAAATCTGTGTACCTGTCTACATGCCGGCATGAACGCAGTGTCCACAAGAAAGAATGTCCGTATGAACAATGTACTGAGTATGTAAGGCATGAATAACAACATAATAAGAAATATAGAACAAAACATGAGATAAAGATAACCTGTACATCTGATTGCCTCAGAAGACGGATACCATGCATGCTGAGCTTTCTTTTTAAAAAACATTTCCTCACATATATATATATATATATATAAATAAATAAATAATAGTGCTGCGGAACGTGCAGCCCGATCCATAAATCATAATTTATATTGCTGCGAGACGTGCATCCCGATCCATATATATTTTATATTGCTGCGGAACGTGCAGCCCGATCCATATATCATATCATCATTATACATAAATATATTAATGCCGCGGAATGAACGGCCCGAGTCATTTATCTATATATCCCCCATCCGGGACGATATCATAATGTACCAACTGATCAGGTAGTTATGCATATATACCGCCTCACCTTTCCCCATATATATATTATGGAACAATCATGAGAGTCCAAATAAAAGCTACGACCCTATCGGGGTGATGTAAGGTCGGTAACCTCTGATTTATATTATGGAACAATCATCATCGCTATATCTCACCCCGAAGGAACAATTTTCATGAGGTGAGATCAACAACAATGAGTAAAATCAAGGAAATCATGAAATAAGCTCAATAATCTAATAATAACATTAAAATCATAACTTTGGAACTTCTAGAAATAGGATCATCATCATCATGAAAACATAATCATCTTTTGCATCATAAGAAACTTTAAGAATCATGAATCTCCAGCTTGTGGAAATAAGGACATTATGGAAGACATGTATGAATTCACAAGAAAGAAGTCATCATGGTCTTCATAGAAAACATCTTGTCTTTATTATCATAAAAACCTTGAGAATCAAGAACTTTTAGCTTTTCGGAAACAAGGATGTTATGGAAGACATATATGGAATCATAACATAGGAATCATGCCTTTAGAAAGAAAGGGACTAGCCTTAACATACCTGATTGATTTCCTACAACTTAACGCTTTATCTCCCGAGCTCGTAATTCTACATTCAAGAGAAGTCATACTACAGTTGGACTTATAGTCATATGCCTATCACAAGTCTTTAAATTAAAACTCCTTTAGAATTTTACCAAAATTCGGGCAGCATCTCCCTTGTTTATATGCCTAGCCCGGAATCATGATTCAACAACCAGCAACAACAACCATACCAACATCAACAACAACATCATCAATACCAATGTATTCCATAAAACATCCCACACGATGTTTATCCAATATTTCCACCAATAAAATCATTATACGACCATTTAATGGTTCTATCTCTGTAGTTAAACGTAAATCAATACCAAAAGGGAAGAATTCAGACCTTACTCCCACTAGAACTGCGATATCATTAAACGTAAATCAATACCAATAGGGAAGAATTCAGACCTTACTCCCACTAGAACTGCGATATCTTTAATATCCACCTTGGATTCAAGCCAAAATCCCTTGCAATATGATATTATAATTACAACTATACGCTGTCCGGACTGGAATCCGGGGGTTAGAATTGATTTGGGCTTAAAATTTGGTGTCAGAAGTTGGGGAAAATTTTCCAGAAATTTAAGGAGGCCTTGGGATGTTTTGGATCAGAAATAAGGGGGTAAGCCACCTTATATAATGTTCCAGATTCTGTCTGAATCGACTTAAAAAATACTCAGCGCGTTCGCGCCACCTTGGGGCGCGTTCGCGCTGAGTTATCCCCTAGATCCTCTACGCGTTTCGCAGAGAAAATCCCTGCTCTGGTAGCCTTTCTTAAAACTAGACTTCCTGAACTTCATTTTAGGCCTTTGTTTTGCCCCAAAACTCCTCATGTTCTAAAAGATATTCCTTCCTCAAGTAGGGCCAAAATTACCCCTCATATTCTCTCCAAAATCCGACAAACTTAATTATTCCCTTGATTCATTTGCCCTCCAAATCCTTCGACCGCTTATTATATGAATTTAAACCCTCAAAACATAAGATAAGCGCATCAAACTCATGTATCCTTGGAGGTAACTCCAATATCCATTCTTGAAATAACCAACACTCATAAATCTCAACGTACAGAACCACGGGGTGTAACATTCCCCCCCCCCCCCCTTTAAAAACATTCGTCCTCGAATGTTGAAGTAGAGTTCTCTCTGAGGTAGATCTCAATGTTCTAACCTGCATTTGCTAGTATTTACCTTACTTACGTGCAGTTTGACTTGCTCATTAAGACTGAACTAATCTGAATTGCGCTACTTATCCTTTTTCTTTTGTGGTAAAAATTTATGCTCGTGTTCAAGGTCGCTTTTTTTTTCTCACTAACTCTTCGTGCTTAGTCATTCTCGTTTGTTCGTCACCTCCATCTTCTACACTCCTATATGCCCGGTACATGAATTTATCCAATTTTTGATCCCATCTTCATTTTATTGATGATTTTTTTTGTTCTCTCCGATCTCTACTTATCTTTCTTCCACTTCATAAATATCCCCGGCCTTTGTGTTGCTGGGGTTGGCACGCTTTCCCCTTGAGATAATGTTACACCTCGGAAATTTCCCGTGAACGTATAATGAATAGACTAACGAAGAATACGGGTATAGGATATTTTAATAGCAAGGGAACGACGTTTGACGACCCTGAGTAAGATTTCAAAGGTAATTGCAGTAAGAGATAGGTTTTGCCCCACAATGACTAATCATAGGTTTTGAAAATGTGAAAACCTGCAGATTTGCATTTTGGCCCAGTTGGTCATCAAATGAAATACGAGCGGGTAAAGTGGTATACGGCCCGTAAACTACCATGTCGTATTTCAACTTACAAAACTTCAACTTTATGCCAAATGTTCAAATTGTTAATTACGACTTGGAATACGGACCGTAAATTGAAATACGGCCCGTAAACTGCGATCGTAAATCACCATGTCCTCCAGCATACCTTTCTGGTTCTGTTGTGCTTAAATACGACCACGAAATATGGCCCGTAAACTGGAATACGGACCGTAAACTGGGTTTACGACCACTGTACACTTCAACTACTGTTCATTCCGGATAAGATTTTAAGTTATTAAAAAGGAGACCCAAGCTCATTAATTCACTTCATTTCCACGATACTTCTCTCTAGAAACCTCTAGAATACTCACCACTCTTCACCTACAAGAAAATAAAGGAAATCAAGGATCAATATTAAGAACCCAAGTGAATCAAGTGTATGAAACTCATCAAAGTTCATCCAAGTTAAGGAATTTCAAGAGAAGTAAGCTAGGGTTTTGGGTGCAAGAAGAACAATACCACTCGGGGCTTGTTCCTACAACATCTAAGGTAAGTTTTATGGTATTTACATGTTATTTATGGTACGGGGGAGTTGAAACACTTGAATTATAGAAGGATGTAAGAAATGGGTCATGAAAGTGTGAACAGTAGCATTGTTGAGTAAAGGGTTGAATTGAGCCATGATCATTGATAAGTTGTGATTATTAAAATGTTATGAATGAAATTTAGAACATGAGATAAGTATTATACACGAGGAAAACGCTATAGTAAGATATAACCATAAATGTGGAGAAATAGAAGAGAAATGGTGGATTGTGGCCAATGTATATAAATGATGATTGTTGATTGCAGTATTGTGGATGTTATTGTGAGCGTTTTGGAGTTGATATAGAATATGGGAAAAGTGATATAAATAAAGGAAGCGCTGCCCAATTTTCCCTAGAATTAGTAACGCGTTCTTATAGTCGATTAACTAACGATAGTGCGAATTCTCTCTTGAAGGTAGAAACGTGATATCGAAGGAGAACAAGCAAGCACTAGCTTAGTTAAACGTCAAAGGTATGTAAGGCTTATCCCTTCCTTCAAAGGCATGAATCTTTCAAGCTTTCCATGATCCTCCTATACGATGGAACTTATGAGTCCTTAAATATACTAAACTACATTCGAGCATGATAATGATGATGATGAGCTAGAGTATAGAGATCCGATGGTTCATGATACAACGCTAATGATGTCATTATTGTTAACAGTCACCTTATGTACTATTTCCTTCGAGGTGAGGTAGGTGTTACACCTCGGAAAATTTCCCGTTGGTACGCAAGTAAATGAACTAATGATGTGTGCGAGGAGTGCGAGTGTATAATGTTTCATGGGAAATGTATGTGAAGGGATGTGGATGATTAGAATGAAAAGTCGAGAAATGAGAAAAAATTGAAAGTTGGCAAAACTGCCCAGTGGTCGTATATTGCAAAATACGGACCGTAAAGTGCAATACGGTCCGTAAACTAGCAGACGTAAACCGCCATGCAAAGGCTTCAGCTTTCTGCCAGTGGTCGTAAAGTGCAAATACGGACCGTAAACTGGTATACGGACCGTAAACTGCCAGGTCGTAAACTGGCATGCCAAACTTCAACTTTCTGCCAGCTGAGGAAAAGGTATAATACGACCTGGTGGACAGACCGTAAAGTGATTTACGGCCCGTAAACCATGGTCGTAAATCACCATGCATGCAGGCCAAAGTCTCTGGTCCTGCTTAAGCTTAAAGACGACCACGAGGGACGGTCCGTAAAGTGGAATACGGACCGTAAACCTCCATGGACGACCACTGTTCACCCAGCACTGATTTTCCAATTCATTAAATATAAGGATCAAGACTTATTTTATTTCATTACAACATTACACCACTTCTCTCTAAAACATCTCTCTACATTTATTATATGGGTTTTCAAGGATTATAAGTCATCCATAACATTAAGACAAGTGAATCAAGGGTAAGGGAATCATCAAGGATCATCCAAGTCAAGAAATCCAAATGGAGAAAAACTAGGGTTTTGCTCAAAGAAGAGTATTATCAACCAAAGCTTGTTCCGACAACTTCTAAGGTAAGATTCATGATTTTTACAAGATGTTTAAGGTATTGGAGAATTAAAATACATGGATTGTAGAAAATGTGGTCAACTAGGTCATGAAAGATGAATAGTGACATTTTGAGAAATAGTTTGAATTGAGTTATGAATGTTGTTGTGTTGTGATATGAATGTGTTATAAATGGTATTAAGATCATGAACTAGACACTTTAGACGAATGGACGAAGTTGGGTGTTATGACCTTGAATGTGGGTGAATTAGAGGCAAATTGAGGAATCTAGATAATGTGAATGACTAATGGTCATTGTTATGATATTAATGAAGGTATAAACGCTAGCATTGGAAGGGAACGTGCAAGTGTAGAATAGTTCGACGGAAAGGTATGTGAGGCTAACCCTTCTTTCATAAGGCATGATTCTTTGGCTATATTCCTAATTCCTCTAAATGAGTATGTTGTCTCCAAATGATTGATATTCCGAGCTCGTAAGCTCACGATCCTCGATATATGCTACGATTGTACTACGCACCCCATATGACGAGTAAGCATCAGATATAGATGTAGCGAAAAGGATGATGCTAGTGATGACGATAATAATAATAATGATGCTAAAAGTGCCTACGGGCTATTATATGTATGTGTGCCTATGAAGGGCCATAATGAACCCCCGAGCTTATGATGCCGGGTAAGAATAAATGTATATGAATATGTATTAAGTATGTTTATGATTACGTAACGCGCGCGCACTTCTGCAGAAGGTACGAATAACCCTGATGCCTTGGTAGGGCCAGGTATGTATGATCTTGAGCCTTGGTTGGCCAAGTATGTATGAAACACCGATCCTATAAGGTCGGGTATGCTATGTAAATGCTATGTATATGAAATGACTATGTATATAATATGAATATGAATGTGAAAAAACTATGTATGAGAATACGAATAAGGACATGTATACGAATATGAGCACAAGTATGGTACGAGTATTATTATGGGATATGAACGGCGATGTATGCAAGTAAGCGACATGATAATGATGATATTACTATCTCCCCTCCTATGCTATTTCATATGATATCTATTATGCTTCTATATTGATGTTGATCATGCTTTACATACTCAGTACATTCTTCGTACTGACGTCCTTTTGTTTGTGGACGCTGCGTCATGCCCGCAGGTGCACAGGGAGACAGACTAGATCCATAGCTGCTTATTCAGAGATTGCATAGCAGAGCTCCATTTCTTTCGGAGCCGTAGCTTTTGGGTACTTATTCTTTTGTGTATATAATTATGGGCATGGCGGGGTCCTGTCCCGCTCATACGATATGTCATACTCTTAGAGGCTCCTAGTCATGTGTATGTGGGTAGAGATGGTCGGCCATGTCGGCCCACGTTTTGTATATCTTTTGTTGGCCTCGTCGGCCTTGTACTTATGATGTGGCACAGATGCCTATGATATGTTAAATGATGATGGTCGTCTAATGGGATCAATATGATTAACGATAAGGAAAGCACGAATTGACTTATGGTTCACCTAGATGTTATGTTATGTACGATAAGGGGGTGCTCGGGTGGGGTAGCACCGGGTGCTCGTCGCGGCCCCCTAGCCGGGTCGTGACAAAAAGTGGTATCAGTGCAGTTCAGTCCTAGGATGTGTCTACGAGCCGTGTCTAGTAGAGTCTTGGTTATGGGTGTGATGCGCGCCACACTTATAAACAGGAAGCTGCGGACATTTTAGGAATATATGACCTTCTTTCTTCATAAGAATCGTGCGATAGAGCTATGATGTAAGATATTCTTGTTCCTAAATCGTGTGTTGTGTATTTCAGAGATGCCTAAAAAGAAAAAGGCTACAGCAGCCCAAAAGGGCAAGACGGTGGCAGAAAAGCGGGCTGAAAGAACACCGCCACCGGTAGTAGAGGAAGATGAGTCCCAGAGTGCGGCTCAATCTCAGTCCTCCCAGACAGTGCCTATTACAGAGGAGCACGTGGGAGCCTCAGCCCCAGCTCCAGCTCCTCCACCGAATGCTTCGGGCCAAGACGTGAGAGAGGCCATTAATTTGTTGACTCAGTTAGTTGCGGCCCAGACTCAGAGGCCAAGCGCAGGGCAAGGTGACAGGGTTGTTAGTGCCAGGGCCCGTGACTTGGCGCGACTAGTGTCCGTGCTGGACACCTGAACGTACCCAATAACCCAAACTAGCATATAAGCAGAATATTTAAATGTAAAAGTCAATTGGCGTTATTAATTATCACAGATTAACGGATAAAGCACAAGGAAGCCGATCAGGCTGTCACAGATCATACCAACCCAAATCATATGCAGAACCCACATGTATGTCTACAGACCTCTACAGAACACATCAGAATCATAAGACGGGACAGGGCCCCGTCATACCCCTGAACAACATACAAATGTACCATAGCAAGGACTGTACCAAACGTAGGCTCCGAACAATAGAGCACTCCAAGATGGCAGAATATAGTCCTAAACATGCGGATCAGCAAATCTGTAGTCTGTACCTGCGCGGCATGAAAACGCAGCCCCCGAAGAAAGGGGGTCAGTACGAAATATGTACTGAGTATGTAAAGCATGGAACGTAGTAAACAAAGTCATAATCGAAGCAGACGATACAGAAAATGAACGGAATATCCAGATTAGCAAAGATGCTGACCATAAAGCATAAATAGTATTTGCAGAAAACGTATGTCATACCTGGTCCCACTACGGGACAAAATCATAACCGAAACAGAACGTACAGAAAAGTGAGTGTGATATCCAGAGTATCAAATGCATATTTTCAAAACATGAAGAGTGTGTACAGAAACATATGCCATATCATATCCGGCCCCTGCCAAGGGACTCGGCAGACAGAACGTGGCCACCCCCCGACGCTGGTGCCACAACACATAAGGATCAGAAAAGGGGAATAACCCCGTAACATAGCATAACATATCAAATGGCCATATCAGATCATATCATATCATGTCAGAATAGTGTACATGGCACAACATACTCCACAACCCATGTACATATATACCTGCCCCCTCACATTGAGGCACGGCGAACAATGTAGTGGAAGACGCTTGAGAACATATCCTAGCCCGGGCTCAGTGTGGGAAACATTGAGGCATCCACGAATGGAGTAGTAAGAAACTAAATGCAATAAAATACCATGTATTCTTCCAGAGACTCAATGAGGCATATCGAGGGACAAGTCAAAACAATGAAATCGGACGGAATCATAGTAAGTAAACTTCGGATGTCATAATGGGTTACGGAGGCATAATCTTGCTGAGATCGTTTCCAAGATCCAAAACAGTTTATAAGACTTAACGGAGTATTTAAAACAATTCTTTAGATAATAGTTAGAGGAGTAGTTAAGACATTTCCTTTAAAGCAGCTCGAAGACAAATCATAAATACAAAAGGGGTAAAATCGGAAATAGTGGGCCCACCCCGGGACAAACGAAGCGGTGGGCTGAAATTACGTATTTTAAGCTTGTGGGGTCACCTATAGAGGTACTAGGGACATTTCATAACTTTCTAAACAATTTGTGAAAGTTTGCCTAATTCTTCCAACAAAGCATACCTAAAAGGTTCAATTCTATTGAATGAAAAAGTGACAATTTCAAACGCGAATTCCGATGGACAGAATATATTCTGGGGCTCAAATCCGATCCTAGTACACCTAGGACATGCCAAAAGAAGAATCGGGATAGCTTTACATACCTTATATGCTCTTTACGCCTTTCCAAATTCAATTCCCGTTTCGCCCAAAATCTGCAATTAGTCACATTTACCAATTCTCAATTTCTAATCTTTAAGTATTCAATCTTTATTCATAATTGCTTACAGAAATTTGGGCAGCATCTCCCCTATACATATATCTTCCCCGAGAATTTAACTCGGCCAAAACAATCAACAACAACCCAACAACAACACCAACAACGACAACAATCAATATAGGACACAATATAACACAACTAGTCTTCTTTCCGACATAATGCAAGAACTTTCATTCCGACTTCCCATTTCCAAACCAATCTCAATGTTTTCATATTCATTATTAATCTAGATTATCACAATATAATTTGGAAGCATTTCATATCATTTCCACAAAATATTCACAAGATATACAAAATATACAAACTTTCCACCAAAGTCATAATTCATCCAAAACTTCTAATATTCAACCTACATATCCATAACATATTTCCATCTTCCAATTTCATCAACCATAATCATAATTCACATCTTAACAACTTCATTTCCATAATATCACAAAATCATTCTAAAGTGACATAATCTTCTACATTCCAACTTCAACCAAAATTCATTCAACTTTCATTCCCAATATAATTTTCACCATAACCACAACTAGAATACAACATAAAATTCAACTCATATATGTATACAACATACATACACTCACGGCTACATATATATATATATATATATATATATATACACTTTGTAAACTTCCATATTTCCATAGTTTCTACTCATTTCCATATACTACAACACAAACAAACCTTCATAACATAATAAAAAGGTACGAACTCCTACCTTTTTCTCCAATCTTCTTCACTTGTCCAAAGTGTGAGATTGATGAAACTAATGCTCAATCTTCCAAAACAACTACACCAAGTTGTAGAGGGACCTTGAATTAGTAGGAATTCAACAAGAAAATAATTTTAGAGTCAAGATTTTTTTGAGGTTGATTTTTCTATGGCCAACCCGAAATGGCTCTTATGTTTGCTCTTGGTTTTTCTTCTTTCTCTTCTTTCTTTGTTTCTTGAAACTTCTATTAGATAGTGACCATTTATAATTAATTAGCACATGGAAATATTCATTAAAACCATGGGTTGGGCCTCACTTGGCCGGCCACCCCTTAAACATTGGGCCTAAATTTTCATTTTATTTTTTTGGGTCAACTCGGTTGATCCCGAGTTGGGCCTAGCCCACTGACCTTTCGACCTTAAAACGTTCATATCTCCTTGTACCGACATCACCTAGGAACCCACGATCTATGGATAGAAAGCTAATTCAATTATCTACAACTTCTATATCATGGTATCTTTCCAAATTTCAAACTTATAATACCGTTTGTGCCCCTCAAAGTCAGGTCACCCGAAAACGTTTTCTTAAAAATATTCGTTTGGAGAGCTTCCACTTTGATTTGGCACAAGGGTACTTCATGAGTTGTGTTTAACTTTACATATGTGATTCATATGACGATTCAGATGTTCCAAAAAAAAAAATCTCGGTGTGTGGGCCCCACCCCAGCAAATAATCCGACGTTCAAAAATACGGGATATAACATCCTCCCCCCCTTTAGAACATTCGTCCTCGAATGTTAAATTAGCCGTATAGGTCTTACAAACACTCCGGGGGAGTTTCTTCTTGTGAGTAGCACACATGATTTATTTACCAATTAATATAACAAGTTTAGAGATTTAGATCACCTGTAGGTGTAGAGAACAAGTGAGGGTACTTTTTCTTCATTTCATCCTCTGCTCCCCAGGTCATTCCTTCTTTATTATTGTTTCGCCATAAGACTTTAACAGAGGGTATATCTTCGGTACGAGGGCTCCTCACCTGACGATCCAGAATAGCTACAGGTTGCTCTTCTTAAGAAAATTTCTCCATCACCTGAATATCATTCAATGGAAATGTTCTAGAGGGATCACCAACACATTTGCGGAGCATGGACACATGAAATACCGGATGTATCGCTTTCAAATCAGATGGCAGATCTGGCTCATAGGCGACATTCCCAATCTTTCGAATAATCTGATAAGGTCCGATATATTGCAGACGGAGCTTACCCTTTTTGTCGCATCGCATCACGCCTTTTATAGACGATACTCTCAAAAATACACAATCACCGACCTGGAACTCCAAGGGTCGACGTCGTTTATCAGCGTATGACTTCTGTCGACTCTGAGTTGCTAATAGTCCCTCTCGGATAAGTTTCATCTTATCAACCGCCTATTGGATCATACCAGGGCCTATTAGTTCTGTTTCGCCAATATCAAACCAGCCGATCGGTGACCTGCATTCTCTGCCAAACAAAGCCTCGTACAGAGCCATCTGGATGCTAGACTGGTAGCTGTTATTATAAGCAAACTCAATCAACGGCAGATGACTATCCCAGCTGCCTCTGAAATCAATAACGCAGGCTCGCAACATATCTTATAGCGTTTATATAGTGCACTCGGCCTGTCCGTCGCTCTGGGGATGGAATGCTATGCTCAGACTCACCTTAGTCCCTAATCTTTCCTGAAAAGATCTCCAGAAATTTGCAATAAAATGGGCACCTCCGTCACTGGTAATAGATGTAGGAACTCCGTGGAGTTGCACTATTTCTTTAATATATAGTCTGGCATAATCCTCCGCTGAGTAAGTGGTTCTGACGGGAAGAAAGTGGGCTGATTTTTTGTCGGCCTATCCACAATAATCCAAATAGAGTCATACTTCCGTGGAGTGCGAGGCAACCCTGTAATGAAGTGATTCATATGACTTTTCAGATGTTCCAAAAAAAAAAAAATCGCGGTTTGTGGGCCCCACCCCAGTAAATAATCTGACGTTCAAAAATACAGGATATAACATCCTCCCCCCCTTTAGAACATTCGTCCTCGAATGTTAAATTAGCCTTATAGGTCTTACAAACACTCCGGGGGAGTTTCTTCTTGTGAGTAGCACACATGAATTATTTACCAATTAATATAACAAGTTTAGAGATTTAGATCACCTGTAGGTGTAGAGAACAAGTGAGGGTACTTTTTCTTCATTTCATCCTCTGCCCCCCAGGTCATTCCTTCTTTATTATTGTTTCGCCATAAGACTTTAACAGAGGGTATATCTTCGGTACGAGGGCTCCTCACCTGACTATCCAGAATAGCTACAGGTTGCTCTTCTTAAGAAAATTTCTCCATCACCTGAATATCATTCACTGGAAATGTTCTAGAGGGATCCCCAACACATTTGCGGAGCATGGACACATGAAATACCGGATGTATCGCTTTCAAATCAGATGGCAGATCTGGCTCATAGGCGACATTCCCAATCTTTCGAATAATCTGATAAGGTCCGATATATTGCAGACGGAGCTTACCCTTTTTGTCGCATCGCATCACGCCTTTTATAGACGATACTCTCAAAAATACACAATCACCGACCTGGAACTCCAAGGGTCGACGTCGTTTATCAGCGTATGACTTCTGTCGACTCTGAGTTGCTAATAGTCCCTCTCGGATAAGTTTCATCTTATCAACCGCCTATTGGATCATACCTGGGCCTATTAGTTCTGTTTCGCCAATATCAAACCAGCCGATCGGTGACCTGCATTCTCTGCCAAACAAAGCCTCGTACAGAGCCATCTGGATGCTAGACTGGTAGCTGTTATTATAAGCAAACTCAATCAACGACAGATGACTATCCCAGCTGCCTCTGAAATCAATAACGCAGGCTCGCAACATATCTTATAGCGTTTATATAGTGCACTCGGCCTGTCCGTCGCTCTGGGGATGGAATGCTATGCTCAGACTCACCTTAGTCCCTAATCTTTCCTGAAAAGATCTCCAGAAATTTGCCATAAAATGGGCACCTCCGTCACTGGTAATAGATGTACGAACTCCGTGGAGTTGCACTATTTCTTTAATATATAGTCTGGCATAATCCTCCGCTGAGTAAGTGGTTCTGACGGGAAGAAAGTGGGCTGATTTTTTGTCGGCCTATCCACAATAATCCAAATAGAGTCATACTTCCGTGGAGTGCGAGGCAACCCTGTAATGAGGTCCACTTGGCTTCTGATGTTCAATTTTAACCTGCTGGCAATTCGGGCACTGGGCAACGAACTCTGCGATGTCCCGTTTCATGCCATTCCACAGTATAAGCATATAAGTTCATGGTACATTTTAGTGGATTCAGGATAACAAAATACCGATCATTATGCGTTTCGCCCATAATTGGCCGTCGCAGCCCTGCAACGTCAGGCACACATAATCTGCCTCTGTATAATAATACCCCATCAGGTGAGATCTCAACTGGGTCCCTTTCTTATCAATGGTTGTATCTTTGTACCATACCAGAATAGAATCCTCGAACTGACGCTGTTTTACCTCTTCCCTAATCAACGATTCAGCAACTTCTCGGACAAATCCCAATATCTCCAGAATCGACCAAACGGACTCCAAGGCTAGCTAACTGATGAATTTTACAAGCCAATTCCTTCTTTCTGGATACACGCCGGTCAAACCGCCCATAGATTTGTGGTTAAGTGCGTCTGCCACAACGTTAGCTTCCCTTCAGCAACTGGGACTACATTCACAAGTACCGGTCCACTGAGATTTCACTGCCTTCTGAATTAGCTTCATTAATAGTGTCGTAGCAGAAATAAATTTCTCTACAAATCTTCTGTAATATCCGACCAATCCCAGAGAACTGCGTATTTCAGTCGATGTCGAAAGCCTAGGCCAATTCCTTATCGCTTCAATCTTCTATGTGTCAATTGTTTTCATTTATGCTTACTTTACTTTCATTTGCTCCCCTTCTTTGGGGTTATACTTCTACCATATCCATGTCTTTTCTTTCTAACCTATAGCTTGATTATCTTCGTACGAAACCTTAACAGAATCACGATTATATAGTACAAAATCTTATCCGATAGCTGGCACTCAAGTAATATAATTAATGTAGAAGTTTATCTCTTAGTAATCACATTCTTCCTTCATACCCATTCCTTATCTGTCGTTCTGTTTCCTCAATAATCGAATTATTTGATACTCACATGATTCATCATTTCATGCCATCAGTTTTCCTTTGCCCTGCACTATTTCATTCTAGCTCGTTTTCGCAATTAACATTCGTGCTTTGCCCGTCAACTCTTTTAAAGACTCTGCTTAACTATGTTTCTTACGGTTCACTTTTTCTGGTATTTGATCTCCTTACCCCCCACTCAATTATTCTCTTTTCTTTCCAAACATCGTTGTATTAGAAATTTACAAACTCAACCAGTAGCAAAATGAGTATCGGTCTATTTCGTAACATTTGTACCATACCTTTCCCTTTTCCTCGTAAATTCTGCCCAGTTAATCCTTTCTATATATTACAACACTGGCTATTAGGGTTCACCAATCGATCGACATAGTCGTAAATGGGGGGTCCTACACATACGTACATATATCACTACCATTTCTTTCACCATACATCTTCAATCACCTGTTCAAATTTTTACTCTAATTCCAGAGTTGCGGCTTTTCCTTCCTTTTTACCAATCTAATCCGTCTCAGCTCACGTGACCCCTATAAGGTTTCTAACCATTCCACACATCCTAATTCCCTTTAGGTTACCCCAAATTTCCTATTCGTCTCTTATATCTATGTTTGCCAAAAATTTTGGTACATTTCCCAGGGGGTCACCCATCCCAAAATTTCTCTGGCCCTAGCACGCTTAACCTTAAAACTTTAATACATTTAGGTGCGTTAAGGCCGGTATAATCACGTC
Source organism: Lycium barbarum (assembly GCF_019175385.1). Taxonomy (NCBI): domain Eukaryota; kingdom Viridiplantae; phylum Streptophyta; class Magnoliopsida; order Solanales; family Solanaceae; genus Lycium; species Lycium barbarum. The sequence continues at coordinate 77,528,475 of NC_083347.1, read as the reverse complement.
AACTGCCACGCGCGACCTTGGTCACGTAATTTAAGGCAAATCGGGGTCTTAACAACTTTCAAAACGTTCTCGTAGCGGGTCCCACCCCGATTTAGAGGGGATTCTTTTACTTTTCTAACTATATAGTTACCGTGTTGCCCCTGTAAATCCTCAATATTTACCTCCATGCGTGTGTATATATATACTTTTAGACAGCTCACGGGTTTAGGTTTTTATTCCACAGATCCCATCTCCAACCAGTCGATGAGAACTGATAAAATGTTACAAACTAGAATCCGACGAACTTCGCGGAATCTCTTAGCACTTAACTCACATAATTACCTCCATATTTGTGTATATGTATATTTTTAAGTCGTAAACGGACCACTCAATTTCCACTGCCTGTCATACACTTTGTATTCTTCCAATTAGAGGAAACTTAATCGTTGGACATTTTTTGCCCTTCCACATATGCTGTCGTAAAGCAAAATGGGGTCGGAACATATTCCGGTTCGTTTAAATAAATTGCAAATCTGCTACTCATATATGCTTTCTCGAGATAAAATTTTCCAAATACGGATAATACTTCTTACGAATGACACGGAGGGTATCTCTCAAACTTTAATCCAACATAATGAATTTACCCTATCGGTATCGACCTTCAAGACATGTTAAGAATTTATATCTCATCTTCCTCTTCGTATTTCTAGGAAAATTTGGGCAGAGGTTCCTCTGTATTTCTTACTATCCCAAAACCTGCCCACAGGAAATACCAACCATGCCTCACAGGGCCAACACATATACGTATATACATATCATATCATATCGCATCATAGCCACACAGGGCTGATAATTTCAAATAAAAAGTATAAATATGCCGAGGCTTACTTCACATGTCCAACTCGAACTGCACCTATTGCACTTTCCTGTTTACTTTTCATTATGATTTTAAACTTTATGTTTCAATCGTGCTTCAAATACCTTACCCAGCGTACGTCTTTTATACCATTGCTTACCTGTGTACTGTGTATCTTCCAATATCATCAGTCACTGTCTTACGTCGATACCGTTCTCCAGCTGAAATCAGAGGTTAGTAAAAAGGAATTCATTTCCTACAGCTGGCTCTATCGCACGATCTAAGATTCAAAGAAAGGTAACACCCTAAATGTCCTATAGCCTCCTGTTTATAGATGTGGTGCACAACACACCGATAAACAAGACTCTACGAGACACGGTCTGCAGACACTCCGAGGACGAACCGCTCTGATACCACTTTTGTCACGACCCAACCCCGTAGGCCGCGACTAGTGTCCGTGCTGGACACCTGAACGTACCCAATAACCCAAACCAGCATATAAGCAGAATATTTAAATGTAAAAGTCAATTGGCGTTATTAATTATCACAGATTAACGGATAAAGCACAATGAAGCCGATCAGGCTGTCACAGATCATACCAACCCAAATCATATGCAGAACCCACATGTATGTCTACAGACCTCTACAGAACACATCAGAATCATAAGACGGGACAGGGCCCCGTCATACCCCTGAACAACATACAAATGTACCATAGCAAGGACTGTACCAAACATAGGCTCCGAACAATAGAGCACTCCAAGATGGCAGAATATAGTCCTAAACATGCGGATCAGCAAATCTGTAGTCTGTACCTGCGCGGCATGAAAACGCAGCCCCCGAAGAAAGGGGGTCAGTACGAAATATGTACTGAGTATGTAAAGCATGGAACGTAGTAAACAAAGTCATAATCGAAGCAGACGATACAGAAAATGAACGGAATATCCAGATTAGCAAAGATGCTGATCATAAAGCATAAATAGTATTTGCAGAAAACGTATGTCATACCTGGTCCCACTACGGGACAAAATCATAACCGAAACAGAACGTACAGAAAAGTGAGTGTGATATCCAGAGTATCAAATGCATATTTTCAAAACATGAAGAGTGTGTACAGAAACATATGCCATATCATATCCGGCCCCTGCCAAGGGACTCGGTAGACAGAACGTGGCCACCCCCCGACGCTGGTGCCACAACACATAAGGATCAGAAAAGGGGAATAACCCCGTAACATAGCATAACATATCAAATGGCCATATCAGATCATATCATATCATGTCAGAATAGTGTACATGGCACAGCATACTCCACAACCCATGTACATATATACCTGCCCCCTCACATCGAGGCACGGCGAACAATGCAGTGGAAGACGCTTGAGAACATATCCTGGCCCGGGCTCAGTGTGGGAAACATTGAGGCATCCACGAATGGAGTAGTGAGAAACTAAATGCAATAAAATACAGACCGTAAAGTGGTATACGGCCCGTAAACTACCATGTCATATTTCAACTTACAAAACTTCAACTTTCTGCCAAATGTTCAAATGGTTAATTACGACTTGGAATATGGACCGTAAATTGAAATACGGCCCGTAAATTGCGAACGTAAATTACCATGACCTCCAGCATACCTTTCTGGTTCTGTTATGCTTAAATACGATCATGAAATACGACCCGTAAACTGGAATACGGACCGTAAACTCGGTTTACAACCACTGTACACTTCAACTACTATTCATTCCGGATCAGATTTTAAGTTATTAAAAAGGAGACCCAAGCTCATTAATTCATTTCATTTCCACGATACTTCTCTCTAGAAACCTCTAGAATACTCACCACTCTTCACCTACAAGAAAACAAAGGAAATCAAGGATCAATATCAAGAACCCAAGTGAATAAAGTGTATGAAACTCATCAAAGCTCATACAAGTTAAGGAATTTCAAGAGAAGTAAGCTAGGGTTTTTGGTGCAAGAAGAACAATACCACTCGGGGCTTGTTCCTACAAAATCTAAGGTAATTTTTATGGTATTTACATGTTATTTAGGGTACGGGGGAGTTGAAATACTTGAATTATTGAAGGATGTAAGAAATGGGTCATGAAAGTGTGAATAGTAGCATTGTTGAGTAAATGGTTGAATTGAGCCATGATCATTGATAAGTTGTGATTATAAAAATGTTATGAATGAAATTTAGAACATGAGATAAGTATTATACACGAGGAAAACGCGATAGTAAGCTATAACCATAAATGTGGAGAAATAGAAGAGAAATGGTGGATTGTGGCCAATGTATATAAATGATGATTGTTGATTGCAGTATTGTGGATGTTATTGTGAGTGTTTGGGAGTTGATATAGAATATGGGAAAAGTGGTATAAATAAAGGAAGCGCTGCCCAATTTTCCCTAGAATTAGTAACGCGTTCTTATAGTCGATTAACTAACGATAGTGCGAATTCTCTCTTGAAGGTAGAAACGTGATATCGAAGGAGAATAAGCAGGCGCTAGCTTAGTTAAACGTCAAAGGTATGTAGGGCTTATCCCTTCCTTCAAAGGCATGAATATTTCAAGCTTTCTATGATCCTCCTATACGATGGAACTTATGAGTCCTTAAATATACTGAACTACATTCGAGCATGATAATGATGATGATGAGCTAGAGTATAGAGATCCGATGATTCATGATACAATGCTAATGATGTCATTATTGTTAATACTCACCTTATGTACTATTTACTTCGAGGTGAGGCAGGATACTCATAAATGTTCATAATATAATCGGGGGTTTACGACCTTACGTCACCCCGACGTAGTTATGGTTGTCTTCAAAGCCCAATGTATGCTTCTAACGATGAATGTGAAATAATGCTAAATCATGATATGTCTATAAGATAACGAATAGTGCTAGCTTATAATATGCCTATGTTATGTATGGAAGTTGTCGAGCTATGATAAGATTATGATACGTTCATGAGATGTGTAATAGTGATGGGTTATGATTGATTATGTGATGATGTGATTCCACCGCGCCAAAATGGCGGGGCATGTCACCGCTAAGGCGGGCTACATACGGTTCCACCGAGCCAAAATGGCCAGGCATGTCACCGCTAAGGCGGGCTGCGATGTTACACCGAGCCTAGAGGGCCAGGAATGATCACCACTAGTGGGCGACATATGATGGTTACCCGGACGCGGGGTAACGATGGGGATTGTGATGTGACGAGACATGTGATGTGATGACATATGTACCATGATGATGTAAAATGTGATATATGTACAAAATGCATTTGCTTATGACACTCTTGCCGGTTGTATCTTTCTCTTATGGCTCACGATCCTTCTATTATATTTATTTCACTCTTGTCTTACATACTCAGTACAATGTTCGTACTGACGTCCATTTTCTTTGAACGCTGTGTTCATGCCCACAGGTAGACAGGGAGGCGAGCTTGAGACAGACTCGTAGGAGCTGTTAGCTGATTGAAAGCACTCCTTTGTTCCGGAGGTGCTTGATTATTGTTTTGTGTATATTTGTATATGTTGGGCACGACGAGGTCCTGTCCCGTCTACATGTCTAGTACTCCAGTAGAGGCTCGTAGATATACAGTGTGGGTTATGTGGTGTCACGAGGTTGCCGTTATGTATATGTATACATCTATTATTTTGATAGCCTAATGGCTTATGTATGTAAAAGTGTGTTTTTATGTTCCCAAATGAAAGGATGATTTTCTAACGTCCTCAGCATAAATTGATAAAGAAATGTCGGATGAGTAATGAGTAGTAGAACGAGTAGTGCTCGGTGGTTAGCCCCGGGTACTCGTCACGGCTCCTAGCTGGGTCGTGACAGATAGTTTCAAAACCGGTGATATTATAGCCTTCTTTGCTTTCTAACAACAGTCAAATTAATTCATGCGATATTTTATCGCCAGCTAGAGCAATACTAAAATCCCTTGTTTAATCCTTTCTTCCTTTGATTTGACTTATTGCGTTCGGGCTGGCTATTTGTATCAAGGATACCTTGAACGTTTTCTTTAATGGCCTCTTTCTTAATACATATGCAATTGTTCCTCGTACAAATACTTGATCATGATCCTTACGTACCTATGGACTCAAGTTTGTTGAATTTCTTGCTCGATCGATTCTTGGATATTATTCTTCTTCTTCCTGTGGCTAGAAGTCATACTCGTATTGACTGTCACCTCTTTTTCTTATCACATGTTTGTCCACTAGTTCTTTATACTTTATCATCTTCACTGTCTTTTCAACATCTATTGTTTATACCTTTATATGTTCGTGTACCCAGTGCTTACCACATACTTTTATCCCTTTTCATATGGTCAAAACGCTTATTCCTTAGACTTTGATGTATCCTTCTTATGCTTTACAGATGTTCCATGCCTTCATTCTCTCGGAGCTTAACTTATCCTTCTTCTCTTATGGACAACCTCAAAAACAGGTAATATAGTATCCCTTGCTTTTCTATAGCGACTGAATCGATCCTCATGGTATTCTATTTTTTTTAATATAACCCCAAAGTTTCCTTTCACCGTCCGCTTTACTTGACCCTCGCTTTTCTTTTATGCTCAGTCTGGGCTATCGGTAATTCTCATATTTACATCCAAAATATCTCGAAATTTCCTTTTAGTACTATCGTAATCGATGTACTATCGTATCTATTTTCCACGACCCGCTCTTTCATTTTCCCAGCTCATACTGTGTTGTAGTCTCCCTTAATTAGGTAGTTGTACCATAGTCAGAGGTCCTAGTTATTCCAATATCTTATCAATCTTTGTCCCCTTCTTATCTTCCCTTCAATACCATAACTTGTTTATATTTTTACATATCCCTCGTATATTCATCCTATTTTTCTTTGTAAATGAATAGTTGTACTCCTTATCAAGACTCTTATCCCCTATTATTGATGTGTTGTCTCTTGCCCAAACTCGTTAGCCTATTAACCTTCCTCTTATCCTCAGTGGCTGTTTCACTTAACTTTTATCTTAGTCTACTACCTACTTCGAATACTATCATACTCAATCCTTCTCTGCCTCTTCATCTCTGAACTTCCTATTACACTCTTATCTAGAATTTCTGAGTAATTTCTTCGCCCTTAGTGTACTCCCTTTCATTCTTTATTTGGTCGTGCACATGACTGACTGGTTATGGTTATCATCAAATCGTTATTTCACCTTATCATCCTGGTAATGTAGTAGCCCTTCGAGGTGGTTTCCAATTCCTTTATTGCCATATTTCCATATTTTAACAAGGCCTACTTCTGGTTCAATACTTGTTGTCTCATCTTTCCCCCCTTAGGGTGTTAGCCCATTATTCTATATTTAACATCCCATTAGTTCTCCTTTTCCTTGCAAGTACACACTCTCAGTGAATCCGTAACCAATCTTAGTCATAACTATTCGCCATCTAAATTTATCTGATCGGTTGCATTTATTCGTAACGAGTCACATATCGTCATACACGTACTGATCTTGGATGGGCCTAAGCTTTCATCAAAAGGATCTTCATAGTTACTGTTCTTCCAAGATCAACTTTCTCTTATTATTCGCTTTCCCCCATTTCCTCACCGTGAGGGTATCTAGCGCCAATTTTTATTCTCAAAATCTGCCCTGATTGTTAATGTTCCTCCTTCACTTTGCCACATAACCACTCAGTCTTTAGACAAACTTCTTTTAAACTACAAATTCATCTTTTTAATGGAGGGTACATCGTATATCACTTCACGACTTCTAACTCATTCACCTACCACTACATAACCAATCTCTTCACAGCATCACTCACACCCTTCATTAGGTATTCTACCTTATATTACTAACTTAATAATCTTGTGACAAGAGCACTTCTGAAAAAGAATCTTTCTGTACCTTAGTAATAACTTTGTCTTATATCTATATATCCTTATACTCGTACCTCCGTATAATATCCTTGCCCATATACATTATATGATAAAAAGGCCCTTATCGATATCTAGCTCTTTTAGCACACACATTGTTCTCTTACCTCTTCTACCCCTTTGTACTTCTAAATTATTAGCTTATTTATACTCAAGGGTCATGCATAATTATATACTTATCCCTTCCACTTCTTACTTCAAGAAGAAGTTACCACTCCCGTCTAATCATAATAAAGTCTCATTAATGAAACACTTTGAAAGGTTTAATCAACCCAAGTTTCGCCCTAATCCAACCAGCAATATAAGGGATAACACATAGCAAAGTAGAACTCGGATCAATCAATGCATATATCATGAGAGAATGCTAACAATTTACCTGTGACAACATCGGGGGAGGTCTCAAAATCCTATCGTCCAACTAGCGCATAGATATGGTTTTGAGGACAACTTGAACTGGATGCTCCTCCCCTACCTCTCTCACGATTTGCTGGCACCTGCGAACCTTGCCCCATCGAGTGTATTGACGATGAAGAACCAATTGCTGATCCTGTGGGGGTGAGCCTTATCTCTACCATTCCTCAATGGACAATCGCGGATCATAAGACCAACCCCACCGCAGGCGTAACATGCACCTGAACCTAAATGGCACTGTTAAGAGTGTGGCCTACCACACTGAGCACACTGGGGTGAAGGTGTTCTCACCCTACCTAAATCATCCCTATATTGGAAACCTAAAATTCTGGAGCTCTGGCCTGATCCGGAATAAATAGGATGATCAAATCCCTTACCCGTAAATCGAGGAGGTACACTGGCCACTGATTGGCCTGAATGTCTCGAATACAGCGCCTTTGACTCCCCCTGAAATCGCCAGTAGCAACGGAATATCTGGCCCTCTTACTGTTCCTTCTATCAAAATCACGCTCGCCCCTCTGCGGCCGCTGCTGTTCCTCTAAATTCTGGGTATGGGCTTGAATATGAGCAATATCCATCCCGTCCTGGAGCAAGGCTGTCAAACACTCCTTGATCAAGTGAGGCCCTCAACCACTCATGAATCGGTGTACACGGTCCCCTATATCGGCTACCATGGCTGAGGCATACCTAGCCAAAGAATTAAAGCGAAGACTATACTCTTAGGCACTCATACTCCTCTGTCAGAGATTTAAGAACTTGTCGGCTCGGGCCCGTCATACATCCGGTGGCAAGTATTGTCGGAGGAAAGCTTCCACAAACTCCTGCCATACTAGGGGAGGTGCATTTGCCCCTCTCGAAAACATCCAAGTGTTATACCAGTGAACGGCCACATCCCGCAGTCTATAGGAAGCCAATTCCGCTGACGCAGTATCAGAAGCATGCATTAATCTCAACGTCATTAGCATCTTGTCTATAAAGCCCTGCGGGTCTTCATCTGTATTTCACCCATAAAATTCTAGAGGATGCAGACTAATAAAATCGCGGGCTCTTGTACTAATCGCTCTATCACCTTGGCCCGCACTTTGTCGCTGGGCTTGGGCGGCAACCAACTGGGTCAGCAACTAAATATCCTCGGTCATCTACTGGCTAGAGGCACCTGGTGGAGGAATTGGGGGTACTGGAGCTGGAGCTAGAGCCCTTTCCAGCTCCTCTAACAAGGGTGGAGTCGGGGAGGTTCAAGATGGGACCTCATTATGGGACTCACCCTCTTCTATCTCTGCCGGTGGCTCCTGTTCAGCCCTTCTTCCGGCCACCGTCTTGCCCTTCTGGGCCACGATAGTCTTCCTCTTCATAGGCATTGTTGAAATCATAACACGTGATTAGTAAAAAGGAAGACCTGATAACATGGCCCCATCACAAGATCAAAGATTAGAAGGAAAGGTCAATCATCCCTAAATACCCTGCAGCCTCATGTTTATAAGTGTGGCGCACTTCACACCCATAAAGAAGACTCTAATGGACGCGGTTCATAGACACTCCCTAGGACGAACTGCTCTTATACCACTTTTGTCACGACCCAACCAGAGGGCCATGATGGGCACCTAGAGCTAACACACCAAGCACCTCTATATATCATATCATCATTATACATAAATATATTAATGCCGCAGAACGAACGGCCTGATTCATTTATCCATATATCCCGCGTGCCGCATCCCGCATCTAGAATGATATCATAATGTACCAACTGATCAAATAGTTATGCGTATCAGAATCCGAGGGTTAGACTTGATTTGGGCTTAAAATTTGGTGTTGGAATTTGGGGAGAATTTTCCAGAAATTTGGGGAGGCCTTGGGGTGTTTTGGATAAAAAATAAGGGGGTACGCCCCCTTATATAATGTTACAGATTCTGTCCAAACAGACTTAAAAAATACTCAGCGCGTTCGCACCACCTTGGGGTGTGTTCGCGCAGCGCTAATCCCTGCTCTGGTAGCTTGTCTTAAAATGATCATAACGCTTGATCCCGATGTCCGATCGATGCACGATCTATTGCGTTGAAAACTAGACTTCCTGAACTTCATTTTAGGCTCTTGTTTTGCCTCAAAACTCCTCATATACTGAAAGATATTCCTTCCTCAAGCAGGGCCAAAATTACCCCTCATATTCTCTCCTGAATCCAACAAACTTAATTCCCTTGATTCACTTGCCATCCAAATCCTTCTGCCGCTTATTATATGAATTTAAACCCTGATAACATAAGATAAGCGCATCAAATCTCATGTATCCTTGGAGGTAACTCCAATGTCCATACTTGAAACAACCAACACTCATAAATGTTAACGTACATAACCACGAGGTGTAACAATTCAGGTGCTCGAGGACATGTTGAGATCTTGTGTGATTGATTTTGGCAGTCACTGGGATCAGCACTTACCATTAGCAGAGTTTGCATAAAATAACAGTTATCATTTGAGTATTGGCATGACACCTTTTGAGGCTTTATATGGTAGGAGATGTAGATCTCCGGTTGGCTGGTTTGATGGGTTTAAGGTTCGACCTTGGGGTACGGATCTATTGAGAGAGTCCCTTGATAGAGTGAGAGTTACTCAGGCCATGCTTTTGGCAGCTCAAAGTCGGCAGAAGATGTATGCGGACCGGAAGGTCCAAGATCTAGAGTTTGCTATTGGTGACTAGGTTCTATCCAAGATTTCACCCATGAAGGGTGTTATGAGGTTTGGGAAGAGGGGCAAGTTGAGCTCCAGGTATATTAGCCCATTTGAGATTATTGACCGTGTGGGCGATGTAGCTTATGGGTTGGCTTTGTCGCTATTCTTAGCGGGAATTCATCCGATTTGTCATGTTTCTATGCTGAAGAAGTACTATACCGATGGTACTTAGATTGTTCATTGGGATTCGATATTCCTTGGTGAGAATTTGACACATGAGGAGGAGCCTATTGCGATATTGGACAGGCAAGTTCAAAAGTTGAGGTCGAAGGAGATTGCTTTTGTGAAGGTGCAATAGAAGCAACGTCCCGTTGAGGAGGCTACTTGGGAGACTAAATCTGATATGCATAGCCGATACCCCTAGTTGTTTGCTAGTTTTCAGGTACTTCCCCGCTCTTTTTCCTTTTTCGCTCGAGGACGAGCGATGTTTTAATTGGTATCTAATGTAACAACCTGCTTGGTCGTTATTGTCTTTCCGACACTTTTGACCTTTCCCTGAGCTTGCTTAGCTCACTTTTGACCCGAGGGGACCGTTGATACTCAAAGTTGACTTTTAGGTAAACGGATCTTTTTCAAAAATTCATCGATTTTGAGTAGTCCGGATGGTCTTTTAGAATTCGTTAGTATATCTAGTTCGGTTCCCAATACACTCGGATGCATTTTGAGACTTGAGTTGGGAAGTTGGAATTGAGGTATCGGGGGTTGACTCGGTCAACGAGACCTCCGTTGGGAATTTCGAGGCCCCGGATGCGTTCATAGCGTGTTTTTATATGGTCTATGTTATGTGGTTTGTGAGCAGATGGCCTCGGGAGTTACTCAAAAATTCAAGTTGAGTTGTGAAATGGGGATAGTTTTCTAGTGTCAGGTACCCCCTTTGGCAGCACCAGCATCACAGCAGCGGTACCGCTGTAGCGGTTACCCTGCCCGTGAAGCGCTCTGTAACATTTGGGCATGACCGTTGTAGCAGTCATGGGACCGTTGGAGTAGCACCGCTGAAGTGGTAATATTGTCACGTAAGCGGGTGACGGGCAGTTATTTCATTAAATGAAGTGTTAAATGCCTTAAGTCCCTCATTTATTACCATTCCAAAAGTTGAGCTCTTGGGAACAATTCTAGAGGATTCTTGGTGACTTTCTTGATTTCGAGGCTCAGCGGAATGGAAAGGCTAATGAGTGATTGTTGGTGTAATTTTTGTTCAACCATCTAGGTTGGTTATGGATTACCCTTGGTGAGACTTCGTTTAGCGAAGCATATTAGATGATATTGTCGGAGGAAGCATGTAAAACTTCGGTATAAAGTTGGGTTGGATATTGTCTTAGGTTGGGCCCTATTGTGTGATTGGGGCTAGCCACCCCGTTATGTTGTGACTTGATTTGTTCTATTATTGTTTGCTTGATGCCACATAGTGATAGCGATATTGGAGAATATTGATACATCTTGATCATGATAGTGTAGTATCTTACTTGTTGACATTTGATACGAGGATAGTGTTCTATATGACTTGTGTAGTATTTTATGATATTGTTGGCGTACCTATGCTTGGTACTTGTGATTTTGATCTAATTATTTATGTTGACTCATACATTGCACGCATTCTCATCCTTCATGATATACCATTGATAGATTGATGATACTTGAGGAAACACTGTGATGAGCTGGGCTCAGTTTGGATGAGAGTAACGTGAGGTCCGATATCTGGTGGTTGTTCTGGAATCGTGGTTGTGTGGTAGCGGTATCTGAGTTTGTTGCCGGACTGTGAGCTACATGGACTCCGCGGGTCCCCCATGGGTTTTGCTGATGAAAATCCTCCGCGGGCAAAGATTCGGAGTCTCGTCTTTCTATTAGGCAAAGATCCGGGACCAGTAGTACTTAGACTTCGGGAGTCACCCTAGGTTGTGCTACCGAGACGTCGATACTTCCGTCCGGAGTATATATGTACACAGCATTACCTTGCATTTGCATTCATACATTATTACATTGCATCGAATTATGGCTTATATTGTGATGGTCTGGAAATTTACTTGTGTTATTTGGATTTAGACTGTATATATTGAGACTTAGCACACTTGGGTTTAGATGCTACAACCTAGATGATGACGGTTACTTAGTTTTGTCTTGTGTTTGATTTATATGTGTTGATTTATCTGCTTATCTTACTTTATTATCTGGATTATGTTAGCTAAACTTAGTTGGCCTATGATACCTACCAACACTGTGATTTTGTACTGACCTGCACTTGCTGCATTCTTTTAAGAATGCAAAATTCCAGGTTAGATCTACTTCCGTTTCTCGTGGCTGATAGTGGCTCCGAGATCTGCTTATAGTCTACAGGATGAGTACGAGACGTCCACCTCCTTGAAGATTCTTCTTTATCTATGTATTATTTTTCATTCCGAGACATATTCAAACTTGATGTATTATTGATATTCCAGACTTGTGTATTTCTAGCTAGATGCTCTTGTATGGATTAGACCAGACTCTGGGGTGTATTTTCTTATTTCCGCACTTGTTCTACATTATTATCGTCAGACTTACGTGATTTATTCTCTTCCGCTTATTTAATTATTTATTTACGTTCTTACTATCGTTGGGTTGAGGGTCTGCTTACGGAGGTGGGAAAGGTAAGTGCCCACACGGCTGAGCTAAATTGGGTCGTGACACATTTCACGAGACTCTACTAAACACTGCTCTTGTACTTGTGAGACCGGTAACCTAGGCTCTGATACCAACATGTCATGACCCAATTCAGGATCGCGCGGGCACCTACCTTTCCCACCTAGGTAGGCGAACCCTTAATCAAAATAAAGCATTTCCAAGTAAAGAACAAAATTAATTTTCTCCAAGATATGCATAAATAACAGCGGAAATCAAACCAATATATTAATGCAAATAGCGGAAGTGACTACAGCAATTAAATAAATACAATGACTCCATTCTATTCCCATGACCAGGTCTAGACTAATACAAGAGCGACTAATGTGGATCCGACCATTAGTTGGTGTATTAGTCTAAGACCCAACCTCGATCCCAGAATGAAGTGGATGGAGGCCTTCGAGATAGGCACCGTGCATCTTTCGAACATTTCAACAATTAATAACCTGAAAAGCTCTACACCCCAAAAGGGATGTAGCAAGATTAGTATCAGTACAACACTAGTACTGGTAAGCATCATAGGCCGACAATGGTTAGAAAAATTTATCAGTAAAAGAGTTCACAAATAAGCATGGTAAGTGCAATTAGGTCAACAATGCACATTACCTACCGCTCGTCATAACATCAAGATTCTTAATTTCAGTAACTGTTCCTTAGTGATCCGATTTCCCAACTTACATTATACAGTCTTTTATCTCACCAATCATACACAAGACAATTTCACACAAGTATCACATGTCAAATATCAATACGCTATTCAATCTTAGTATCGGAAGTCATTCCGCCATTCTGATATTCTTTATCCGCCTAAACGTTAGGAAACCAAGATATACAATTAAGCCAACGAACAATTAACAAAGGTAATCCAAGATCATGGCCTATGGTTGTAGAAACTAAACACAACTATGTCAAGTATCAAATACTTAATCTAAATCCATATATCGCAAGTACATCATAAGCATACGACAACTGAACTAAATGCAATGCAATGCAATAATGTATGAAATTTATATGCAATGCAATGCTTTGTACACATGTACTCTGGACGGAATTATCGATGTCTCGGTAGCACAACCCATAGGGGACCCGCAAAGTCCATGTACCACTCATTTTGGATCTTTGCTCAACGTTAACGAGACTCCGGATCTTTGCCCATGGAGGATCTTTATCAGCACAACCCATGGGGGACCTGCGGAGTCCATGTACCTCACGGTCCAGCGATAACCTGGATACTGCTACCTCACGATCCCGGCACAAACATCGGGATTCACTTCCACACAACCACGATTCGGGGACAACTATCGGATATCGGTCCTCATGTCACTCTCATCCAACTGAGCCCAACTCATCATAGTGTTTCCTCAAGTATCATCAGTGCATCAACAGTATATCATGAAGGAAGAGAATGAGTGCAATGTATGAGTCAACATCAATGATAAGATCAATATCACAAGTACCAAGCATGGATACACCAACAATATCAAGGAAAAGCTACATAAGCCATATAGAATACTATCCTTGTATCAAGCATCAACAAGTAAGATACCACAATATCATGAACAAGATATATCAATAGTCTCTAATAATCAACACAGACAAGTCACATATCAATATCACCTCACTTCTTTTACTGCCTATCAACATTAATAAATGATAATTTCACTTTCTACTTACAAGACATCATAAATACCAAGTCTAGAATCAATTCATGATCTTTGGTTCATTTTATCCATGTCAATACCAATTATGATTCACGATTTATAGCGTAGAACAAATTATGCGCATCATATGGGGACTCATTATCAAAGGGACATAATTAAGTACCGCACATCTAATCTTCCAAGTCACATTAGGTCCACCAATACTCAAGGAAAAACCAACACATGAGCCTAAGAAGTCTTTAGGCCACAAGCCCGAACATACTAATCGCACAACAGTACCATCCTAAGAATCCGTCCCAACTCCAAAATCCTATACATGCATTCACTGTTCCATCTAATACATAAATATGTGAATCTAACCAGAGTCTATTGAAAAGGAAGTCGTAACCTACCTCGAGGTCGAGCGGGTGGCACAAACATCCATAGATCTTCAATTTATTCATCACGTCGTAATCCGCATGAAGGAACTTGAAACAACCATGAGGCCCAAAAATAGGAATCACCATTAGAGCATTTATAAGAGATTCAGATTGAAAACGAAAGTTGTGAATTTGAATATTTCTAGATTCTCTAGGCCTCTATTACAAAAAATCTCTTTTTCCATCATAATAAAACTAGGTGTTTATTAACCTCCATTCATGATTAAAGTCAACCACTTAAACTACTGCTAGGTAAAGTCACCATTTTTAACTCTATCTTTTAGAAACCCATTTTCAAGAATCAAAGAAGAAACCCATTTACAAATTTGAGAAGATGATGAGAATCTAAGTTAGTAACCATTCTGGGAGTATGAGAGATTGAGGCAATATAATCCATATTAAGACCATGCTAACCATTTATCTTTCTAGGTCTAGGAATTGGTGATACCCATTTTTATTAGCTACCTAGGTGAAGGCCTTAAAAACAATTAGCTATGTGAAGAAGGGATTAGAAGAAGTTAGGAAGATTACCATTCCTAAGAAGATAAGAATTTGATCTCCCAAAAAGGCTTGAGGGGCGGCTGAACTTTAGGGTTTGGAGAAAATGGGTCAAATCCCGAAATGAACTCTTAAATAGGGAAAATCATTGTACGTAAACGCTATAGCGGTATGAGAACTGCCTCGGTAGCATAGGACTGAAACAAAGACATTTTTAAATAGTCAAAGTTTTACGTTTTCTCGAAATTCACAGTAACGACGAAACGGGTCATTACATGTTTGTTCTTTTGTGGCCCTCATGGTCTGATTGTCACCCTTGTGGTGTTTTCATCCTTTGGTGGGCCTCTTGGCTAGATGTTTGCCCTAGTGGAGTTTTAATCGTTTTTATAGCCCTCTTTGGCTGGATATTTTCCCTTGTGGCATTTTTTTTCTTTTTGTGGACTTTTGGGCTTAGTTGGGCCATCCTTACGGCGCTTCTATCTTGTATGACCCCTCGGGTTTAACTTTGTTCTTTCTTGCGATTTGCTTTTACCTGCTTTCTACCATGAACACACAATGTTAGTAAAAATAGTCGTCTTCCTGAAGACACTGGGGACCTGCATCCAAAGAACTTTAGCGTTCTATAAGGTTGATCTGCATTGTCATCTTCTGCTGCATCATTACTCTGTTGGCTTGATTGCTTCCCTGGATTCAATCCTCGTGGATTCGATAGCTTTGAAAGATGATATCTTTAAGTAGAGCATGTTTGCAAAATTATTAATCATAAGTTTTTCAATTATTTGTTTGTAAGCGACAATGTTTTTTGAAAAATTATTTAAATTAGTTGTCATGACATGTGCAACTGAACGAGGATCCTCTACCTTCTGTTGCATCCTTTGGTTGAAACTTCAGCTTCCTTGAGTAGAGTTTTGAGATCCTCTATAAATTCTGCCTCAGTTTAAAACCTGCTTTGGAGAACTCTCGTGCCGAATCTAGATGTAAGAAATTTTGAGACCCTCTGTCACGACCCAGCTCCGGGGGCCGCGACTGGTGCCTTATTTGGGCACCCTAAACAAACTCACATGCTAACTCGTCATATTCTAATTTAACTCAGATCTCGTGTCGATTATTTTAAACAGATTTGAAGTCAAATATTATCTTAAGCGGTCGCGCGTGCAAAGATATCATATCAAAGCCAAAAGAGGCGGCGGAATACACATCGCCGAACATATGCATATATACAAACATATGGGCCACCATGGCCGCCATAACAGGTAGGACCGTATTAAGACACAAATCATAAACAGAACAAACACACGTAGGACCCTCGACCCACATATATGACTACAGGCCTCTACAAACCAAAACGGAAACATATGGCGGGACAGGGCCCCGCTGTACCCCAAATAGTCCAAATATATACAGAAACAGATACATGACAAAAGATATGTACCAAGATGTAGGCTCCAGATCAAGAGGAGCGCTCTGTAATAGCAGAAAGTATGGCCTACACTGGCGGGTCACGAACCTCAGCACCTGGAGGCATGAAACGCAGCCCTCGAAGAAAGGGGGTCAGTACGAAAGATGTACTGAGTATGTAAAGCATAGAGTACAGAAATCCAAACCATAACTATAGTAAAGGTACAGAAAGAGAATACCGAATCAGTATATCAAACCGGTACGGAAATCATATATACATAATGCAAATAAAAGAAATCATGCATAAGGCTCAGGAACGTGGTCGCCACTCCGACGCTGGCGCCACAACACAGCATACTCCGGAAAGTTTCAAATCTCCGTACAACCCCGAACATAACATATTATCACACATATCACATCATCAAAGCATATCATAAGCCATATCACAGCATAACTCCATAAACGGTACCCGGCCATATGGCGAGGTCTCGGGAACCGTAACACATCATACTGCCGAATATGTCATAATGCGCATGATCACAAAACCGGCCCGGGAACCGGCGAACGATATCAGAGTAATAGGCACGAGCAGAGTAGTGCGGAAAATAATGCAATTTGCATATCAAACCATTTATGAAATTGGATATAATCATATGACAACTCGTTAGGCAAACTAGTCCGGACAACTGACCAATACGGAGTTTATCTCACAAAAGTACTTCTGAAATCGTATTCATAGTTCAAAATGTAAATCAGAATATCATGGAGTAATCAAAACATTATTCTTTAATAGCTAGAGTCATAAGTAAAAGTCTCCTTCCGATATCGTACAAAGTTAAGTCAATTAGGGCAACGAAGGAGACTCGGGGCTAGTGGGCCCACCTCGGTTCAAGTCGAGGCAGCGTACGAATTTTACAGACATTTGACCCTATGGAATCATCCATGAAAGCTTAGGGTAATTCGATCATGTTTACGAACGT
This sequence comes from Lycium barbarum, assembly GCF_019175385.1. Lineage (NCBI taxonomy): Eukaryota > Viridiplantae > Streptophyta > Magnoliopsida > Solanales > Solanaceae > Lycium > Lycium barbarum. The sequence goes on along the minus strand of NC_083347.1, from coordinate 77,510,983 downwards.
TACGAAAGTTTGAACATTTCTTTTCAACAAAGCATAAGTTTCTAATTCAATTTCGCTGAATGGAATAGTACTAAAAGTAAACTCGAATTTCTATGAATAGAATAATCCCCGAGGCTCAAACTCAAACCTAGTACATCTAGGACATGCCAAGAGAAGAAAAGGGATAGCTTTACATACCTTTTCCGCCTCCTATACGTCTCAAAAATCAAGTCTCAAGTTCGCCAAAATCTACAATTTGGTCACATATACCAATTGTGAGTTGTAGCTTCTAAGAATTCAACTTAAATTCATATTTGTCTACCGAAATTTCGGCAGCACCTCCCCTATAAATTCAACATCCCCGAGAATTTGCTTGGCCAAAAATATCAACATCAACAACACCACAATACCAAGAGCATCAATAATCATCACAGAATATATTATAAGACAACTATTCTTCCTTTCTACATAGTTCAACAACTTCCATCCCAACTTCACAATTTCGAGCTAATATCAACATTTCCATATTCATTTACTAATTCAAGATCATTCAAACATAATTCAATAACATTTCAAGCAATGCTCATGTATTCAAGCATTCCCGCCAATTCCATATTCTATCCAAAACCTCCACAATTGTAACAAAACTACCAAATCACATTGTCCTCTTCCAAAATTAATAATAATAACAATAATTCACATTCTAACATCTTACTTTCGCAATTACATATAACTATATAAAAATCACATTAAAATGACATAATCTTCTACAATCAATTTCCATGCCAATTTAACTCATTTAACCTTCATTTATATCATAAGGGTCACAACTAACATATTAAACAAAATTAATTCATTTTCATTCCCCCACTATATACCACACGGCCAACACCTTTTTTTTTCTTCACTTCAACCAGTTTCATTCAACTTTCATTTCCAATACAAAACCCACAACAACTACAACTAGGATACGACAAAAATTTAATTCATCTTTACCTACCCAACACACACATATATGGCCACATACATACACACACACCCACCAAGAAAACTTCAATTTTTCCATAAATTCTACCCATTTCTACATACTACAACATAAATAAGCCTTCATAACATAACTTAAATGGATCAATTCTTACCTTTTCTTCAAACTTCAACTTGCCGCAAACGTTGTTCTCTCGCTAAACCAAGTATATCACGTCGGAGAGCGTCTTGAACTTACTAAGAATTCAAGAAGAAGGAAACTTTAGGATCAAAGCTAAAGGAACTAGAATTTTTTTTTTTGATTGGTAAGGGGTTCGGCCGAATGGCCATGGAACTCTTCAAATTTTTCTTTTGTGTTTCTTGAATCTTCTACTAGAAGATGACTAAGGACCCCTTTATTTAAATTGTCACATGCTAATCACATGACCATTCTTGTGGGCTTGGGGCCAAGCCCATGGCCAGCCACCCCACATACAATTGGACCTCATTTTTCTTTTATATTTTGAGCCCAATTAACTTATGGATCTTATTTTTGTAATTCCCGGACTAATTTTCCAAAATTTCAATTTTTGCCCCTAGCCTTCTTCAACACTTCCTCACTAATATTTTTCTTTCATGAACAACTCATATGTTGAATAAAATTAATTATGACCTCATTTCTTACAAGTCAACATTATTTCAAATTTTCCAAGCACGCAAAAACACGGGATATAACATTCTCCCCCCCTTTAGAACATTCGTCCTCGAATGTTAAATCAGTCTTACAGGATCTTATGAACATGGCGGGGGAGTCTCTCTTTATAAATAACACACATAAGTTATTTGTCAATCACAAAAACAAACTCAAAAGTTTAGATTACCAGTGGGCGTAGGAAACAAGTGGGGATACTTCTTCTTCATCTCATCCTCCGCCTCCCAGGTCATTTCTTCCCGGTTGTTGTTCCGCCATAGGACTTTAACAAAAGGCACTTCTTTGGTGCGTAGTCTCCTCACCTGACGATCCAGAACAGCTACAGGTTGCTCTTCATAAGATAAGTCCTCCGTTACCTGAATATCATTTACTGGAAATATTCTGTCAGGATCAGCAATACATTTTCGGAGCATGGATACATGGAATACCGGGTGTACAACCTCTAGATCTGATGGTAAGTTCAGCTCATAAGCGACATTCCCAATCTTCCGGATAATCTGGTAAGGCCCAATGTATCGCGGACTGAGCTTTCCCTTTCTGCCGAATCTCATCACGCCCTTCATGGGAGACACCTTTAGAAATACCCAGTCGCCAATATGAAACTCTAACGGTCGTCGTCGTTTATCAGCATAAGATTTCTGTCGAATCTGGGCCGCTAATAGTCGCTCTCGAATCAGTACTTTATCGATTGCCTGCTGGACCACATCTGGACCAATTAATTTAGTTTCACCCACGTCGAACCAACCGATCGGAGATCTACATTTCCTACCATATAGGGCTTCGTACGGCGCCATCTGTATGCTGGAATGATAACTATTATTATAAGCAAATTCAACAAGCGGCAAATGATCGTCCCAGCTGCCTCTGAAATCAATAACAAAGGCCCGCAACCTATCTTCCAATGTCTGAATGGTGCGCTCGGCCTGCCCATCGGACTGAGGATGAAATGCTGTACTAAGACTCACCTGAGTCCCCAATCCCTCCTGGAATGATCTCCAGAAATTCGCTGTGAACTGGGCCCCTCTGTCAGTGATAATAGATACAGGAACCCCATGAAGTCTTACTATTTCTTTAAGATACAATCTGGCATAGTCCTCAGCCGAATAAGTAGTCCTGACCGGAAGGAAATGGGCTGATTTCGTCAATCTGTCAACAATAACCCAAATAGAATCATACCTGCGTGGAGTGCGCGGCAACCCAACAACGAAATCCATATTAATCATCTCCTATTTCCAAGCTGGAATTTCCATTTCCTGTAGTAATCCGCCGGGCTTCTGATGTTCGATTTTGACTTGCTGGCAATTTGGACATTGGCCAACGAACTCTGCAATATCTCTTTTCATGCCGTCCCACCAGTATAAACATTTAAGGTCGTGGTACATCTTAGTAAACCCAGGATGAATAGAATACCGAGCATTATGTGCTTCGCCCATAATTTGCCGTCGTAACCCTGCAACGTCCGGTACACATAACCTGCCTTCGTATAATAATACCCCTTCAGGAGAAATTTCAAATGGAGTCTTTTCTTTATTAAGGGCCACATTTCTATACTGTGCCAAGACAGGATCTTCGAACTGACGCTGCTTAACCTCTTTCATAATGGATGATTCAGAAACCTCTCGAACAGACACCCCAACATCTCCAGAATCTGCCAAACGGACTCCAAGGCTGGCTAATTGATGAATCTCACGAACCAATTCTTTCTTATCAGGTTGTACATCAGTCAAACTGCCCATGGACTTGCAGCTAAGTGCATCCGCTACCACATTGGCTTTCCCAGGATGATACAAAATATCAACGTCATAATCTTTCAATAATTCAAGCCATCTTCTCTGCCGCAAATTTAGTTCCTTCTGTTTAAAGATATACTGAAGACTCTTATGGTCTGTATAAATATCAACGTGGACCCCATATAAGTAGTGCCGCCAAATCTTCAAAGCATGAATCACCGCGGCCAATTCTAAATCATGAGTGGGATAATTTCTTTCGTGCGGTCTGAGCTGCCGGGAAGCATAGGCTATGACTCGACCGTGTTGTATCAACACACAACCTATCCCGATACCAGAAGCATCACAATAAATGACGTACCCGTCTGACCCTTCTGGAAGAGCTAACACTGGAGCTATAATTAATTTTTCCTTCAGCATCTGGAAACTGCGCTCACAAGCATCAGTCCACTGAAATTTTGTTGCTTTCTGAGTGAGCTTCGTTAATGGTGCCGCGATAGAAGCAAAATTTTCCACAAACCTTCTGTAATAACCGGCCAACCACAGAAAACTGCGTACCTCTGTCGGTGTAGTAGGCCTAGGCCAATTCTGTACAGCTTCAATCTTCTGGGTATCGACCCGAATGCCATCTGCTCCGACAATATGCCCCAAGAAAGCAACAGAGGTTAACCAGAATTCACATTTGGAAAATTTAGCGTATAATTTATGTTGCCGCAGTGTGCCAAGTACTGTCCTCAAATGATCTGAATGCTCCTCTGCTGATCGTGAATAAACCAAGATATCATCAATAAACACAATCACGAATATATCAAGAAACGGTCGGAATACCCGATTCATCAAATCCATGAATGTCGCTGGAGCATTAGTCAGCCCAAAAGACATCACTCTGAATTCATAATGCCCGTACCGGGTCTTGAAAGGAGTCTTCGAAATATCAGCCTCTCGTACCCGTACCTGGTGGTAGCCTGAACGCAAATCTATCTTCGAGAAATATTTGGACCCTGCAACTGATCAAATAAATCATCAATCCGGGGGAGGGGATATTTATTCTTTATAGTCACCTTATTCAGCTGTCGATAATCAATACACATTCGCAGTGACCCATCTTTCTTTCTAACAAATAATACCGGAGCTCCCCAGGGCGATGTACTAGGTCTGATGAAGCCTTTATCCAATAGATCTTTCAGCTGCTCCTTTAATTCCTTCAATTCTGCAAGTGCCATTCTGTACGGAGGAATAGATATGGGCTGCGTATCTGGCAACAAAGATATAGTGAAGTCTATCTCCTGCTCAGGCGGGAGGCCTGGAAGCTCATCTGGGAATACATCTGAGAATTCATTAACAACCGGAACTGACTGAAGAGTAGGTGTCTCGGCCTTAGTATCGTGCATCCGGACCAAATGATAGATATAACCATTCTGAATCATTTTCTTAGCCTTGAGGTATGAAATAAACTTACCCGTCGGCGACGCTGTACTCCCTGACCACTCTATGACTGTGTCACGACCCAACCCCGTGGGCCGCGACCAGTGCCCTAGCTGGGCACCTATACGTACCCGATACCCAAATTAGCATATTAACAAAATAATATAATAATAATATTAGTGGACGCTACAGAATTTAGCATAAAAAGCAGACTTGGCACACATAGGCCGATAAGGCCATCATAGAACAAAGTATCCCAAACATATGTACAGAACCCACACAGATGTATCCACAGACCTCTACAGAACATATCATAATCATAAGACGGGACAGTGCCCCGTCATACCCAGAACAAAGTACATATCCAGATAGCAGTGACAGACTGTACCAAAAGATGGGCTCTGAAGAAGAGAGCGCCCCAAAATAGCAGAAGTGGGATCCTAAACAGATGGATCAGCGAACCTTTCGTCTGTACCTGCGCGGCATGAAAACGCAGCCCCCGAAGGAAGGGGGTCAGTACGAAATACGTACTGAATATGTAAAGCGGAATCACGGAAGTCAAATCATAATGATTTCAGAAAATGAGTACAAAATCCAGAGTGTCAAATGGATATTTCCAAAACAGATAGAATGTGTACAGAAACATATGTCATATCATATCCGGTCCCTGCCACGGGACTCAGCAGACAGAACGTGGCCACCCTCCCGACACTGGTGCCATAATACAGAGGAATCAGAAAAAAAAGGGGCGTGGCCCCGTATCATAAAATGTCATATCAAAATGGCCATAACAGATCAGATCAGAATAGACGGACATGGCACATCATACTCCACAGACCCATGTACGCGTATACCTGCCCCCTCACATCGGGACGCGGCGAACAATGCAGAGAGTCACGCTTGACAACATATCCTGGCCCGGGCTCAGTGTGGGAAACATTGGGACATCCACGAATGGAGTAGTGAGAGACTAATGCAATTTAAAAATATCATAAATGTTTTCAAAGACTCAATGAAGCGTATCAAAGCCAAACAAATCCAATGGAGTCGGACGGAATCATAATAAATGTATCTCGGATATCATAATAAATTACAGAAACATAACCTTCCTGAACTCATTCCGAGTGTCAAAATAATTTATAATATTTAATAGAATATTTAAAACAATATTCGTTAAGCGATTAGTAGGGTAATCAAAACATTTCTTTCAAAAATCGCTTGAAAAGGAAGCTTTAGCACGTTAAGGGCGAAACCGGAAATAGTGGACCCGCCTCGGGACAAATAAGGCGGCGGGCTCAAATCATGCCCTCTAAGCTTATGGTACCACCTAAAAAGGTTATACAGACATTCTATGACTTTCCAAGTAATTTGGAGCCAAGTTGCATAATTTCAAGAAATAGCGTATCAAAGATGGTTCAATTCTACTGAAGGAAAAACTGAAACTTTCTCTTGCGGATTTCGAGGACCAAGAAGTCTTTCGAGGCCCGGATCCGACCCTAACACACTAAGGGCATGCCAAGGGAAAAATCGGGGTTGCTTTACATACCTTTCACGCTCCTTAAGCCTTTCCAAACTCACTTCCCGTTTCGTCGAAAAACTGCAATTGGTCAAGTTTACCAATTGTAAGCTATGAATACCAAAGTTCCAACTTAATGCATATTTGGCTACCGAAATTTCGGCAGCACTTCCCCTATACATATAGCACCCCGAGAATGCAACTCGGCTATAAATCATCAACAACAACCCAAACGACAACAACAATATCAACAATGAACATTAAAAACACAATTATCCCTCAACTAGTCATTTTTCTCACAAGTTGACAAAATCTTCAATTCAGCCCACTTTCAACTAATATCAATAATTTCACATTCAACAACAATCAAGATCATCACCATATAGTTCTAGAAAGATTTCATATCGTTTTCCTTAAGGTATATACTCGATATACATAATATACAACTTTCCGCCAAAGTCATAACTTATGCAAAACATCAAATCTTTGGCATACAACTTCATAACAAGTTTCCAACTTCCACATTCATCAATGATCATCATAATTCACAACCAAACAACTTCATTTCCTTAATGTCGGAAAATCATACTAAAACGACATAAGTTTCTACATTCCAATTCAATACAAACTTATATCATTCTAACTTCATTTACATACCAAGCATTAGAACAACACTCCAATACACTAAACAACTTAATTCATTTCTATTCCAAATGCAATATACCACACGGCCATATGCTTATTTTTCCATATCAACTAAATTCATCCAACTTTCAATTCCCATATGCATTTCATCACAATCACAACTAGAATATAACATGAATTCTATACATTTTGGCTATACAACATATATATACACACGGCTACACCTCCAATTCCAAACCCACATTACAAACTTCCATTTTTCCATATAATCAACACATTTCTACATACTACAACACAAACAAAACTTCATAACACAATAAAAAGGTAGAAATTCTTACCTTTTCTTCAAGTTTTCTTCACTTGGAGATGTAGTCACTTTGATGATTCTAATGCTCCCCACTCCAATCCAACTATACCAAGTTACAAAGGAACCTTATCTTAGTAGGAAAACCACAAGACATGAATTTTTTGAACAATATTTTTGGGGGTTAATTTTTGCCCTCAAGGCCGAGAGCCTCACTTTCTCTATCTCTTGTTCTTGATTTGTTTTGTGTTATGCTTATCCAAGTATTCATCTTCTAGTTATATAATTGTAGTGCTTGGTCACATGACCAAGCACATGACCAACTAAATTGGGCTTGGATCATGGCCTTAAGTGGCCGGCCATGTCCCTTAATTTGGGCCTAAATTGCAATTCAATTTTTGAGCCCAATAACTTGTGAATCATATTTTGTAATTCCCGAAACTAATTCCCAAAATTCCAAAATTACCCTTAACCTTGTCCCACACTTTCATGACTCTATTCTTTCATGCATAACTCCTATGTTCAACAAAATATCAAATTTGACCTCGTATCTCAAGAATTCATTATTTATCGAATTTTTCCAAACGTGTGAAAACACGGGTTATAACAGACTGGTTCCCCTGGAAACTGGAAGCGAACTACCTTTTTCTGGAAGTCAACATTAGCATAACAGGAAGCTAACCAGTCCATGCCCATAATAACATCAAATTCCAGCATATCTAACTCTACCAAATCAGCTTTAGTGCAACGATCATATATAATCACAGAACAATCTTTATATACCTGCCTCGCTACAATATAATCCCCAACCGGTGTAGCTACTTCGAATGGCTCTATAGGTTCGGGTATTATTCCAATTTTTCCAGCAACAAGCGGGGAGATATACGACAAAGTAGAACCAGGATCAATCAATGCATATACCGATCGGGAGAAAACAAGTAATGTACCTGTAACAACATTTGGCGAAGCCTCCTGATCCTGGCGGCTAGCCAATGCATATATGCGGTTCGATGGACCGCTAAAATCTGAAACACCGCCACGGCCTCGATCGCGGCCCGCCGGTGCCGGCAAACCCCGCCCTACAGAGCGCATAGCTGAGGGAGTAGAAGATGAACTAGCGGCTGATCCCGTCGGCTGAACCGTACTACTAGAACCACTCTCCATCATACAATCTCGCATAACATGGACCTGACAGCCGTAGGAAAAACAAGCTCATGTGGCTCGGTAGCACTCCCCTGGGTGTGATCTCCCACAATAAGAACAACGGGGCCTGGGTAGTCTGGACTGGCTGGAACCCCTGGTCGTCTGCGAACCTGATGTTCTGGAACTCTGGCCGGCCCCAGATGGTCCTGCACTATCAAATCGTCTACCGGCGGACTGTGTACCCCGGCCTGACGGAGAAGGATATCTGCCTGACTGCTGTGACTGAGGTTGTCCGCCTCGGAAATCTCCAAAATACCCTGCTGATCTAGCCCGCTTGGGCGGCCTCCTTTCCCGATCTCTGCCCGACCGGTCCTCCCTGTGCCGGTCCTCCATACCCTGGGCATAAGCCTGTAATCGGGCGATATCCATATCAGTCTGCGATACCATCGCCATACAGCTGTCAACTAAGTAACGGTCCAGCCCTATCACGTACTGGTGCATCCGGTCAGCCATATCCGCTACTATAGCAGGTGCATATTGAGCCAAGGAATCAAACTCCAAATTATACTCACGAACACTCCGACCTCTCTGCCGCAGCTGTAAAAATCTGTCAACCCTCGCCCTCCGCAACTCCGGGGGTAAAAAGTGGCGGAGAAAAGCGGCCACAAACTCGTCCCATGTAGCTGGGGGAGCACCCTCACCTCTGGACAGCTGCCATGACTCATACCAATTAGCCGCAACATCTCGTAATCTGTGCGAGGTTAACTCAACGGACTCGGTCTCTGAAGCCCTGACCAGTCCCAATGAGCGCCTCATCCCCCGAATGAAGTCGTGGGGGTCCTCCTCGGGCTTAGACCCGAAGAACTCTGGGGGACTACATGTCAGAAAATCACGAACCCTCGGGCTATCACGCCTGTCATCATCATCATCACCTCTCAGCCCGCGTCTGCGAGCCTGTCCCGCCACCAAAGTTGTCAACAACTGTACGGCCTCCCTCAACGTCCTATCCTCTGCCCCTGGCTGAGGAGCTGGAGGCTCGGGCGCTGGAGCGACTGGAGCTAATGATGGACCTGCCCCGGCTCCACCGACGGTGGTGTAGCTGAACCCTCTGACTACGGCACAACCTCGGGCAAATCCTGAGCACGAGCCCGTGTAACTCTCGGAATCTGACTAGTCTCTCCCATCACCGCCTTGCCCTTCTGGGCAGCCGTTACCTTCTTCGGAGGCATCATTGAAAAACACAACAATCGATCAGAAAAGAGTCATCCTAATAGCACAGCTCTATCGCACGATCTAAGATTCAAAGAAAGGTAACACCCTAAATGTCCTGTAGCCTCCTGTTTATAGATGTGGTGCACGACACACCGATAAACAAGACTCTACGAGACACGGCCTGTAGACATTCTGAGGACAAACCGCTCTGATACCACTTTTGTCACGACCCAGCTCCGGGGGCCGCGACTGGTGCCTTATTTGGGCACCCCAAACAAACTCACTTGCTAACTCGTCATATTCTAATTTAACTCAGATCTCGTGTCGATTATTTTAAACAGATTTGAAGTCAAATATTATCTTAAGCGGTCGCGCGTGCAAAGATATCATATCAAAGCCAAAAGACGGGGCGGAATACACATCGCCGAACATATGCATATATACAAACATATGGGCCACCATGGCAGCCATAACAGGTAGGACCGCATTAAGACACAAATCATAAACATAACAAACACACGTAGGACCCTCGACCCACATATATGACTACAGGCCTCTACAAACCAAAACGGAAACATATGGCGGGACAAGGCCCCGCCGTACCCCAAATAGTCCAAATATATACAGAAACAGATACATGACAAAAGATATGTACCAAGATGTAGGCTCCGGATCAAGAGGAGCGCTCTGTAATAGCAGAAACTTTGGCCTACACTGGCGGGTCACGAACCTCAGCACCTGCGGGCATGAAACGCAGCCCCCGAAGAAAGGGGGTCAGTACGAAGGATGTACTGAGTATGTAAAGCATAGAGTACAGAAATCCAAACCATAACTGTAGTAAAGGTACAGAAAGAGAATACCGAATCAGTATATCAAACCGGTACGGAAATCATATGTACATAATGCAAATAAAAGAAATCATGCATAAGGCTCAGGAACGTGGTCGCCACTCCGATGCTGGCGCCACAACACAGCATACTCCGGAAAGTTTCAAATTTCCGTACAACCCCGAACATAACATATCATCACACATATCACATCATCAAAGCATATCATAAGCCATATCACAGCATAACTCCATAAACGGTACCTGGCCCTATGGCGAGGTCTCGGGAACCATAACACATCATACTGCCGAATATGTCATAATGCGTACGATCACAAAACGGGCCCGGGAACCGGCGAACGATATCATAGTAATAGGCACGAGCAGAGTAGTGCAGAAAATAATGCAATTTACATATCAAACCATTTATGAAATTGGATATAATCATATGACAACCCGTTAGGCAAACTAGTCCGGACAACTGACCAATACGGAGTTTATCTCACAAAAGTACTTCTGAAATCGTATTCATAGTTCAAAATGTAAATCAGAATATCATGGAGTAATCAAAACATTATTCTTTAATAGCTAGAGTCATAAGTTAAAGTCTCCTTCCGCTATCGTACAAAGTTAAGTCAATTAGGGCAACGAAGGAGACTCGGGGCTAGTGGGCCCACCTCGGTTCAAGTCGAGGCGGCGTGCGAATTTTACAGACATTTGACCCTATGGAATCATCCATGAAAGCTTAGGGTAATTCGATCATGTTTACGAACGTTACGAAAGTTTGAACATTTCTTTTCAACAAAGCATAAGTTTCTAATTCAATTTCGCTGAATGGAATAGTATTAAAAGTAAACTCGAATTTCTTTGAATAGAATAATCCCCGAGGCTCAAACTCAAACCTAGTACATCTAGGACATGCCAAGAGAAGAAAAGGGATAGCTTTACATACCTTTTCCGCCTCCTATACGTCTCCAAAATCACGTCTCAAGTTCGCCAAAATCTACAATTTGGTCACATTTACCAATTGTGGGTTGTAGCTTCTAAGAATTCAACTTAAATTCATATTTGTCTACCGAAATTTCGGCAGCACCTCCCCTATAAATTCAACATCCCCGAGAATTTGCTCGGCCAAAAATATCAACATCAACAACACCACAATACCAAGAGCGTCAATAATCATCACAGAATATATTATAACACAACTATTCTTCCTTTCTACATAGTTCAACAACTTCCATCCCAACTTCACAATTTCGAGCTAATATCAACATTTCCATATTCATTTACTAATTCAAGATCATTCAAACATAATTCAATAACATTTCAAGCAATGCTCATGGATTCAAGCATTCCCGCCAACTCCATATTCTATCCAAAACCTCCACAATTGTAACAAAACTACCAAATCACATTGTCCTCTTCCAAAATTAATAATAATAACAATAATTCACATTCTAACATCTTACTTTCGTAATTACATATAACTATATAAAAATCACATTAAAATGACATAATCTTCTACAATCAATTTCCATGCCAATTTAACTCATTTAACCTTCATTTACATCATAAGGGTCACACCTAACATATTAAACAAAATTAATTCATTTTCATTCCCCCACTATATACCACACGGCCAGCACCTTTTTTTTTCTTCACTTCAACCAATTTCATTCAACTTTCATTTCCAATACAAAACCCACAACAACTACAACTAGGATACGACAAAAATTTAATTCATCTTTACCTACCCAACACACACATATACGGCCACATACATACACACAAACCCACCAAGCAAACTTCCATTTTTCCATAAATTCTACCCATTTCTACATACTACAACATAAGTAAGCCTTCATAACATAACTTAAAGGGATCAATTCTTACCTTTTCTTCAAACTTCAACTTGCCGCAAACGTTGTTCTCTCGCTAAACCAAGTATATCACGTCGGAGAGCGTCTTGAACTTACTAAGAATTCAAGAAGAAGAAAATTTAGGATCAAAGCTAAAGGAACTAGAATTTTTTTTTTGATTGGAAAGGGGTTCGGCCGAACGGCCATGGAACTCTTCAACTTTTTCGTTTGTGTTTCTTGAATCTTCTACTAGAAGATGACTAAGGACCCCTTTATTTTAATTGTCACATGCTAATCACATGACCATTGTTGTGGGCTTGGGGCCAAGCCCATGGCCGGCCACCCCACATACAATTGGGCCTCATTTTTCTTTTATATTTTGATCCCAATTAACTTATGGATCTTATTTTTGTAATTCCCGAACTAATTTTCCAAAATTCCAATTTTTGCCCCTAGCCTTCCTCAACACTTCCTCACTAATATTTTTCTTTCATGAACAACTCATATGTTGAATAAAATTAATTATGACCTCATTTCTTACAAGTCAACATTATTTCAAATTTTCCAAGCACGCAAAAACACGGGATATAACACCCTCTAAAAATTTCTGCCCCAGTTTAGGGTTTCGAGTCGGCTAACTCTTAGATCGAATAGTTATAGGAAGAAATTTCGAGATTCTCTCAAAATTTCTGCACCAGTTTGAGGTTCTGGGCTGGCTGACTCTTGGGTTGGACTTGTTGAAGGAACTTTTGAGATCCTCTCAAAATTTCTGCCCCAGTTAAGTAAGTGTGGCGATTCTCGTGCCAACTCCGCGCTCCTCTTGAATTATTATCTCTGTGGCTTCCTAGGGGTTTCCTGTTTGATACGACAGTGCTGGAAGAGAGGCTATGTATCCTGTTGTAGTAGGAATCAAGTTGAATGTAGTTTAGAATAAAGTAATTTTGTTTTTGTTTTTGTTTTTTACTAATAATGTGATTGGATCCCAAATGGACTGCCTACGTATCCCACTATGGTAAAATTAGGACATTGCGTAGTTCATATTACAAGAAAATCATTTGGGTTTTTCTACCTATTACAAAATGATTACAAGCAGATAAAGAACTATTACAAATTGAAAAGCTTGTCTTGACGAATAGCACCGCTTGATTACATCTGAGTTGATTACTTTAGGCCACTCTTGGCCATCCATTTCTACTAGTATCACCGCTCCTCCGGAGAGTAATTTTGTTACACCTCGGACATTTCATATCGTTGTGCTGTGAATAGACTAACGCAAGCTTGAGGTGGACATGAACTCCTTATGACTTTAAGGAGGGCATTTGGCAGCTTTAAGGTGTAACACCCCAAAAATTTTTTTAGCTAACTCTTGAATTTTTGATTGACCATATCTTGATAGTAAGGGTATATTTTACTTCGCACTTCCTGAATGTGAACTTGACGATATTTGAAACTTGTTTGAAGTGTTATGGTGTAGTTATATAAACTACTCCTACTATGAGTATCTTAATAATTTATTAAATGGATTAGATATATATAAAAGTGGGCAGCCCCTTTTTTTATTTTTTATTTTTGTTCCATCCTTATCCTAAGTAAGATATATACCCTTTTGGCTCTAATCCTCTCTACCACCCCCTATTTTCGTTTCTCTCCAACGAAATAAAAAACCATAACCTCTCTCCTCTCATAATATTCATCCTCTAAATCAATCATCATGACTTGCTTTGGTTAAACCCCAAACAACTCCACACGATTGAGGTAGGTTACAAACCCGTTTTTGAACTAGAATGTTGTTAGGGTTTTCAGCATAATTCCTTGTATAAAGCTTAGTTTAAAGTGATTCAAGATGTTCTAGAAAGATATTTCATAGCCCTACAACTTTCGTTCAGGCTCCAAAACCCATTTTGTCTTGTATTTACTCGAAAAGGGGTGATAAAATACAAGGCAGGTGCTGCCCAGATTTCTATTTTGCAAACCCTACATGTACTACTGTTAGTATTTTGAGCATATATTGTAGTAAAAAACTGATATAGGAGTGATTTAAATTTCTCTGAAACCCCAATACATGTATCTACAACTTTCATTAAGGCCACATAGTCTATTTTTGCCATTTACCCCTTTGAAGCTGAGCCACAATACAAGACAGTAGTACTGTCCAGAATTCCTGTTTTGATAGTTTAGGGTGATTTTCACTGATTTCATGTTTAGTTTCGACGTGCTGAAACCATTGAACTTAAGTAGATATTTGATTGTGTATTTAAGGTATTTATGCTCTTGTACAAGCTAAGAGGAATTTTTTGACGAAGTGGACTTTGTTTGGTCTATGGCGTAGACGATTTGAAATCCTCGAGTTGTGGTATGTGGTAAAATGCCAAGGTTTGAGTATAAACTTGAACTTGGAATATCTTTATTTTCGGGAAGTTTTGAAGTGTCTTGATGGGTTGTTTCCTTACTCTTCATCTTATATCATTGTATGGTTATTATCTCAAGTATTGCAAAACTTTCACTAAATCGCCCACTTGTATAAATTGCTTGATCATTTTGCATTCTTGTTGGGACTTTTTCCTTCTTGTTACGGTGACTTTGTCACCGATATCGGCAAGCCTCCTGATGCGGATCTTGCCCATCTTGACTTTGGATTTACATTTCGTCTTGATGATGGATTTTCCTCCAGTTTTTAGTACGAGTGGAAAGCCACATTCAACATGGCTCTTGATTCTCTTGATTATTGGGTGACGACCCTTCTTGATCTGGGGCTTCGTTCCATCTTGATATTGATTGTGCTTGGTGTGATGGCATGACGTACATATTAGGCGAAATTGGTTATTTGACAAACTCTCTTGAATTGAATTATAAACTTTCTTGACACTTGAGCCTTCGAATATTGATATCGATATTTGAAACTCTTCAAGGTTTGGTATTTGATACTTTCTATATACATGGCTACTTGATTTATTTTTATCTCATTGAGCTACCTACGACGGATAAGGGAATTGGAGAATCTAATGGCTCCAAGCCCAAAGTTTATACACCACTAAGCTTTATGCTTAGCGATAGTTGTTTTCTATAGTAGGTAATGTACGAGAAGAGTTTTTAAGATGGCCATTTAAAGTAGACCTTTTGGGAGCCTTAGTGAAGATCACATTTGCATATACATCTAGGTCTTGTAAAATTTTGGGGACTTTTACATGATCCATATGTAACAGTCATGTATTAAATTTTGGAGGCTTGTTGTACACAAGACCATATGCTTGTAGCTTGAACTTGGTGACTTGTTTTGCTATTTTAGGGTGTGCTTTCAACCCAAGTCATACCATGTACTTGGTTTACATTTTGCCTTGTAATTATGTACAAAGGAAGATACTAGTTTTTGTGATAATCGCAAGTTTGAGTTTCGTGTATTTTATGGACCCACAGTGGTGTTGATTTAAAATATATAATTTCAAAACAAAGTTTCTTAAATGTGCTGACTATTTGAGAAGGGCATTACCATTTTAAATTGATACTCTGATATTGTATTTCATCTAAGAAATTTGTGGGAGGGTACAATGGAAAAAAAATGTCGTACTTTCAACCCTTTTTTGCATGGGCCTATTTCCGCTATTAAATATTCTTGCGAATATCTTTTGGCATAAATTTCTTCTAAACATTGTAAGTGTAAAATTAACTTTTTATTTCGTAAGTGGTATCCTCCCAAGGGGATGAGACAAGTTTTGGTATCAGAGCCTAGATTTGTGATTCTAGGACTTTTGTTGTGACTTGTTGGTATACTTGTTCCTTTTTTTAACATGTTTTGTTGAGTGTATTGCGCATATACATCATGTATATGTCCCTAATGCAATATGATATTCCCTTGTGTAGGAATTAAGTTATGACCTCTTCTTCCTCTAATAGACCTATGGAAGCTGCTCGTGAGGGTTTAAATAACTCTAATGCCCAACCTCATTTACAAGAAGGGGTTGGAGAACATTTTTCTGATTCTAATCTTCCTCATACTAGTGGATCTGAAGTGGGAAATAATCAGGGTACAAGAGTTGGGCCACATCTTCAAATGAGTAATAGTACTCCTGCTGTTGATCCTCCTTTTAAACAAATGGTTGATTTCATTCATCACATAGCTAGACGAATGCCCGACCCTAATGAAATGAGCTTTGAGAAAATGAGAAAAATGGGTGGAGTTGAGTTTGAAGGCACTGTTGATCGTATGGATGCCGAGCAGTGGTTGGAGCACATGGAGAGAGTATTTGAGCAATTAGAGTGTTCAGACACTGCCAAATTTAAGTATGTTGTCTCACTGTTACAAAAAGATGGTTATGACTGGTGGGTAATTGTACCAAATGCCAAGGTAAAACCTCTTGTTCTTACTTGGAATGATTTTGTGAAAGAATTTCATATGAAGTATGTCCCACCTGCTTATCATGATGCAAAGAAAAAGGAGTTCTTGAATCTAGAGCAAGGGAGCATGCCTATTTCTGAATATCAACAGAAGTTTCTCAGGCTTTCTCGTTATGCTGGTGGTATTATTAATAACGAAAAAGAAAAGTGCAGGCGATTCGAAGATGGTTTGAATAATTCCATCAGAAAATCTGTGGCGGTCCTACAATATGAAAACTTTTGTAAATTAGTTTCATCTGCTCTTACTTGGGAAAGGATCGACAAGGAACAAGCTAGTAGAAATGAAAACAAGTTCAGGAAAGCTGATGCAGATTTAGGAGGTCCATCTAAAAGGGGAAGGTTTGACAATTCCAAAGCCGGTGGTGTTCACAAGTCTGCCTGGAATAAGCAAAATAGATCAAATTTCTCTACTGCTAGCATTGCAAGCTATGTCCAAGGCAAGACTTGTATACCCACTTGTGCACTTGGTGGAAAGAATCACTATGGTACTTGTAGGGGAGCTTCTGGTGCTTGTTTTAATTGTGGGATCTTCGATCATAATGTGAAGGATTGTCCTAATCCTAACCCTACTTCTTCTCTGCGAACGGAAAGCTAGGTTCAGAAACCTATTACCACTCCTTCTCAAGGGAATAGAGGTGCATGATCTAGAAATACACAAGCAATATGTGCAGGTGGAGCCAATCAAGCTAGTGGGTCAACAGCTACAGCACGAGCTTATGCTACGAGACAGAGGGATGACCAAGATGGAGTAGACGTGGTTGTTGGTAAATTTCACTTATTTAGCTTATGTGTTGTTACATTATTTAATCCTGGTTCTGCACATTCCTATGTTTGTTCATCATTTGATTCTCCTAAAAATGTGAAATATGTGAGACTTGATTGTGTTGTACTTGTCCAACGTCCTTTGGGTCAACAGGTTGTTTGTAATCAAATCTATCGAGGTTGTCCCTTGGTGATTCAAAATCTAGTCTTCCCTGCTGATGTGATTGAAATGCCTTTCCAAGACTATGATGTCATCATCGGTATGAATCGGCTTCATAGATACCATGCGGCAGTTGATTGTAGGTCAAAGAATGTGACCTTTAGAGCTCCTTCATTTTCACACATCATTGTTCAAGGTGAAAGATTATTGACATCTAATATTATCTCCGCGGTTGTGGCAAGAAAGATGGTTAGTCAGGGTTGTGAAGCTTATCTTGCTCATATATTTGATGCACACTTGGAAAGTCCAAGCCTTAAGGATATACCAGTTGTATGTGAATTTCCTGATGTTTTCCCTGAAAATCTTCCTGGATTACCCCCGAAAAGGGAAGTTGAATTTCCTATAGAGGTTATTCCTGGAACTACTCCTATTTCTATAACTCCTTATCGAATGGCTCCAGCAGAATTGAGGGAGTTGAAAATTCAATTGCAAGAACTTCTTGAGAAAGGTTTTATTCGCCCAAGTGTTTCTCCCTAGGGAGCTCCTGTTTTATTTGTGAAAAAGAAAGATGGAACTCTTAGGCTTTGTATTGATTACCAGCAACTGAACAAGGTAACAATTAAGAATAGATATCCACTGCCTAGGATTGATGATTTATTTGACCAACTAAAGGATGCTAGGTTGTTCTCAAAAGTTGACTTGAGGTCTGGGTATTACTAACTGTGGGTAAGTGAACAAGATGTCCCTAAAACTGCCTTTAGGACTCGATATGGTCATTATGAATTTTTCGTGATGCCATTCGCGTTGGCGAATGCTCTTACGGTATTCATGGATCTGATGAATCCCGTGTTTAAGCCTTATCTTGATCAATTTGTGGTGGTCCTTATAGATGATATTTTAATATATTCCAAGAATAGTGAAGATCATGAAAAGCATCTCCGGATTGTTTTACAAATTTTGGAAGAGAAAAGGCTTTATGCTAAGCTTTCCAAATGTGAATTTTGGCTTCGTAAAGTGTCTTTTCTGGGACATATTGTGTCAGCTGAAGGTGTGAAGGTGGATCCTAGTAATATTCAAGCTATTGTTGAATGGAAACCGCCTAAAAGT
This sequence comes from Lycium barbarum, assembly GCF_019175385.1. Taxonomy (NCBI): domain Eukaryota; kingdom Viridiplantae; phylum Streptophyta; class Magnoliopsida; order Solanales; family Solanaceae; genus Lycium; species Lycium barbarum. The sequence continues at coordinate 77,492,251 of NC_083347.1, read as the reverse complement.
CCAACTGAAGTAAGAAGTTTCTCGGGCTTAGCGGGATACTATAGAAGGTTTGTCAAAGGCTTCTCTATTATAGCCTCTCCTTTGACTAAACTCTTGAGGAAGGATGTCAAGTTCGTATGGGATGACAAATGCCAAGAGAGCTTTGAAAAGCTCAAATCCTTATTGACACAAGCTCCTATACTTAATCTACCAACTGAAGGGAAAGAGTATGTGATATGTAGTGATGCTTATCATCATGGTTTGGGTTGTGTCCTGATGCAGGAAAGGAAAGTGGTTTCATATGCCTCTCGAAAATTGAAACCCCATTAATTGAACTATCCTACTCATGACCTTGAGCTCGCTGCCATAGTGTTTGCTTTGAAAATTTGAAGGCATTAGCTATATGGTGAAAGGTGTCACATATTTACTGATCACAAGAGTTTGAAGTACTTGTACACAGCAAGAGTTGAATTTGAGACAACGTAGATGACTTGAACTCATTAAAGATTATGACTGTATCATTGACTATCATCCGGGTAAAGCCAATGTGGTTGCAGATGCTCTAAGTTGCAAACCCTTTGCTAGTTTGTCTCTAAGTCCTTTGGCTGTATTTCTTGAATTGAGAGCCATGAATGCTTGTCTTGCATTTAATTCTGATGGCTCTATTGTTGCTAGTTTGCAAGTCGAGCCAGTTCTACTTGAACAGGTGAAAGAAGCACATAAGTTAGATGAGAAGCTTGTGAAATTGATAAAAGAAGTTCAAACTAGAGAAAAGCTTGATTTTAAATTAAGGGAGGATGGTGTTCTATTTTATCGAAATAGGTTATGTGTTCCTAAAGCTGACAACTTGAGGAAAGAAATTTTGAATGAAGCACATACTTCACCATATGAAATTCATCCTGGAGGTATTAAAATGTACCAAACCATCAAAGAACAGTACTGGTGAAATGGTATGAAGAAGGAAATTGCGGAATTTATTTCTAAATGCTTAGTTTGTCAACAAATAAAGGCCGAGCATCAAGTCCGAACTGGTTTGTTACAACCCTTATCGATACCTGAGTGGAAATGGGAAAGAATAACTATGGACTTTGTTTCTGGGCTTCCACGCACTCAAAGAAATTGTGATGCAATTTGGGTTATAGTTGATAGGCTAACCAAAAGTGCTCATTTCTTGGCCATCAGAATGGACTACCCACTTGAACGTTTAGCAGAAGTGTACGTTAATGAGATTGTGAGGCTGTATGGAGTTCCTTTTATATTATATCTAACTGAGACCCAAGGTTTACATCCAGATTTTGGACTAGCTTGCGAGAAGCTTTGGGCACTAGGTTGAACTTTAGTACTTCTTTCCATCCTCAAACAGACGGCCAGTCTGAGAGGGTGATTCAAATCTTGGAAGATATGCTTCGAGATTGCATTATGGAATTTGAGGGTAGTTGGAACAGACACCTAGCCTTGATATAATTCGCTTACACTAATAGCTACCAATCAAGTATTCGCATGCCTCCCTACGAAGCATTATATGGGAGAAAGTGTAGAACTCCTCTTTGTTGGAGTGAAGTTGGTGAAAGAAAATTGGTTGGTCCTGAGATTGTGCAACAAACTGAAGATAAGGTAAAAATCATCAAGGATTGTCTAAAAATTGCCTCTGATAGACAAAAGTCTTATGCTGATTTTAAGAGGCGTGAAATTGAACATCAAGTGGGAGATAAGGTATTTTTAAAGGTTTCTCCATGGAAGAAGATTATGAGATTTGTCCAAAAAGGAAAACTTAGTCCTTGATTTATAGGACCATATGAAGTACTTGAGTGAGTTGATCCAGTTGCATATAAACTAGCTCTTTCACCGGAGTTAGATAAGATCCACAATGTCTTCCATATTTCTATGCTTAGAAGATATCGCGCAAATCCATCTCATGTTCTTCCTGTTGAATCCATTGAGCTCAGCCCTGACTTGACATATGAAGAGAAACCTATCCAAATCTTGGCGCATGAGACAAAAAAGCTTAGAAACAAGAAAATTCCTTCAGTAAAAGTCCTTTGGAGAAATCATTCTGGCAAAGAAGCTACCTGGGAGTGAGAAGAGGATATGCGAATTCAATATCCATAGTTGTTTCCAGGCTAGTATAAGGTAAATTTCGGGATGAAATTTCTTGGGGGGTGGGGGGGGGGGGGGGGAGTTGGAACACCCCGATTTTTTTTAAGCTAACTCTTGAAATTTTTATTGACCATATCTTGATAGTAAGGATATATTTTACTTCGCACTTCTTGAATGTGAACTTGACGATATTTGAAACTTGTTTGAAGTGTTATGGTGTAGTTATATAAACTACTACTACTATGATTATATTAGTAATTTATTTAATGGATTAGATATATATAAAAGTGCGAAGCCCCTTTATTTTTTTTATATTTTTTTTCATCCTTATCCTAAGTAAGATATATACCCTTTTGGCTCTTATCCTCTCCACCACTCCCCAATTTCGTTTTTATCCAAACAAATAAAACACCAAAACCTCCCTCGTCTCATAATATTCATCCTCTAAATCAATCATCCAGACTTGCTTTGGTTTCCCCAAACAACTCCACACGATTGAGGTAAGTTACAAACCCGTTTTTGAACTGGACTGCTGTTAGTGTTTTCAGCATAATTCCTTGTATAAAGCTTAGTTTTAAGTGATTCAAGATGTTCTAGATAGATATTTCATATCCCTACAAATTTCGTTCAGGCTCCGAAACCTAGTTTTGCTTGTATTTACCCGAAAACAGGTGATAAAATACAGGGCAGGTGTTGCCTAGATTTCTGTTTTGCAAACCCTAGCATGTACTGCTGTTAGTATTTCCATCATATCTTGTAGAAACAAACTGCTATAAGAGTGATTTAAATTTCTCTGAAACCCTAAGACATGTACCTACAACTTTCATTAAGGCCACAAAGTCTATTTTTGCCGTTTACCCCTTTGAAACTGAGCCACAATACAAGACAACAGTACTGACAAGAATTTCCATTTTGATAGTTTAGGGTGATTTTCACTGATTTCATGTTTAGTTTCAACGTGCTGAAAACATTGAACTTAATTAGATATTTGATTGTGTATTTAAGGTATATATGCTCTTGTACAATCTAAGAGGAATTGTTTGACGAAGTGGACTTTGTTTGGTCTATGGTGTAGACGATTTGAAATCCTCGAGTTGTGGTAGAACTTGTTGTGTGGTAAAACACCAAGGTTTGTGTATAAACTTGAACTTGGAATATGTTTATTTTCGGGAAGTTTTGAAGTGTCTTGATGGGTTGTTTCCTTACTCTTCATCTTATATCATTGTATGGTTATTATCTCAAGTATTGCAAAACTTTCACTAAATCGCCCACTTGTATAAATTGCTTGATTATTTTACGTTCTTGTTGGGACTTTTTCCTTCTTGTTACGGTGACTTTGTCACCGATATCGGCATGCCTCTTGATGCGGATCTTGCCCATCTTGACTTTGGATTTACATTTCATCTTAATGATGGATTTTCGTCCATTTTCGAGTACGAGTGAAAAGCCACATTCAACATGGCTCGTGATTCTCTTGATTATTGGGTGACAACCCATCTTGATCTGGGGCTTTGGTCCATCTTGATATTGATTGTGCTTGGTGTGATGTCATGACGTACATATTGGGCGAAATTGGTTATTTGACAAACTCTCTTGAATTGAATTATAAGCTTTCTTGACACTTGAGCCTTCGAATATTGATATCGATATTTTTAAACTCTTCAAGGTTTGGTATTTCATACTTTTGATATACTTGGTTACTTGATTTATTTTTATCTCATTGAGCTACCTATGACGGATAAGGGAATTGGAGAATCTAATAGCTCCAAGCCCAAAGTTTATACACCACTAAGCTTTATGCTTAGCGATAGTTGTTTTCTATAGTAGGTAATGTATGGGAAGAGTTTTGAAGATGGCCATTTGGAGTAGACTTTTTGGGAGCCTTAGTGAATGCATCTAGGTCTTGTAAAATTTTGGGGACTTGTACATGATCCATATGTAACACTTATGTATGAAATTTTGGAGGCTTGTTGGACACAAGACCATATGCTTGTAGCTTGAACTTGGTGACTTGTTTTGCTATTTTAGGGTGTTCTTTCAACCCAAGACATGCCATGTACTGGGTTTACCCTTTCCCTTGTAATTATGTACAAAGGAAAATACTAGTTTCTGTGATAATCACAAGTTTCAGTTTTGTGTATCTTATGGACCCGCAGTGGTATTGATTTGAATATAATTTCAAAACGAAGTTTCTTAAATGTGTTGACTATTTGAGAAGGGAATTACCATTTTAAATTGATACTCTGATATTGTATTTCATCTAAGAATTTATTCGGAGGGTACAATGGAAAAAAATGTCGCACTTTCAACCCTTTTTCGCATGGGCCTATTTCCGCTATTAAATATTCTTGTGAATATATTTTGGCATAAATTTCTTCTAAAAGTTGTAAGTGTAAAATTAGCTTTTGTTTCGTAAGTGGTATTCTCCTAAAGGAGATGCTACAAGCTTTGGTATCAGAGCCTAGGTTTGTGATTCTAGGACTTTTGTTGTGACTTGTTGGTACACTTGTTCCTTTTTTTAACATGTTTTGTTGAGTGTATTACGCATATGCATCATGTACATGTCCCTAATGCAATATGATCTTCCCTTATGTGGGAATTAAGTTAAGGCCTCTTCTTCCTCTAATAGACCTGTGGAAGTCGCCCGTGAGGGTTTAAATAACTCTAATGCCCAATCTCATTTACAAGAAGGGGTTGGAGAACATTTTTTTGATTCTAATATTCATCGTACTAGTGGATCTGAAGTGAGAAATAATCAGGAGAGTTGGGCCACATCCTCAAATGAGTCCTAGTACTCCTGTTGTTGATCCTCCTTTTCAACAAATGGCTGATTTCTTTCGTCACATGGCTAGAAGAATGCTCGACCCTAATGAAATGAACTTTGAGAAAAATGAGAAAAACGGGTGGAGTTGCACTGTTGATCCTACAGATGTCGAGCAGTGGTTGGAGCACATGGAGAGAGTATTTGAGCAATTAGAGTGTTTAGACGCTGCCAAATTTAAGTATGCTGTCTCACTGTTACAAAAAGATGCTTATGACTGGTGGGTAAGTGTACCAAATGCCAAGGAAAAACCTCCTGTTCGTACTTGGAATGAATTTTTGAAAGAATTTCATATGAAGTATGTCCCACCTACTTATCATGATGCATAGAAAAAGGAGTTCTTGAATCTAGAGCAAGGGAGTATGCCTATTGCTGAATATCAACAGAAGTTTCTCAGGATTTCTCGTTATGCTGGTGGTATTATTAATAACAAAAAAGAAAAGTGCAAGCGATTCGAAGACGGTTTGAATAATTCCATCAGAAAATCTGTGGCGGTCCTACAATATGAAAACTTTTGTAAATTAGTTTCAGCTGCTCTTACTTGGGAAAGGATCAACAAGGAACAAGCTAGTAGAAATGAAAACAAGGCGGTGTTCACAAGTCAGCCCGGCATAAGCAAAATAGATCAAAATTTCTCTACTGCTAGCACTCCAAGCTATGGCCAAGGCAAGACTCGTATACCTACTTGTGCACAATGTGGAAAGAATCACTCTGGTCCTTGTAGGAGAACTTCTGGTGCTTGTTTTAATTGTGGGAGCCTCGATCATAAAGTGAAGTGTTGTCCTAATCCTAACCCTACTTCTTCTCCGCATACGGAAGGCTCAGTTCAGAAACCTATTACCACTGCTTCTCAAAGGAATAGAGGTGCAAGATCTAGAAATACACAAGCAATAGGTGCAGGTGGAGCCAATAAGGCTAGTGGGTCAAGAGCTACAGCACGAGCTTATGCTATGAGACAGAGGGATGACCAAGATGGAGCAGGCGTGGTTATTGGTAAATTTCACTTATTTGGCTTATGTGTTGTTATATTATTTGATCCTAGTTCTACACGTTTGTTACACCTCGGGAAAAATTTCGCGTTATCAAAACTGTAGACGGCTTCGAATGGGCCAAAGGAAGAGTAAAGGTATGCGAGGATTAACAAGGTTAAGCTTTTGAGGCTTGGAAGGAAAGTTAGGCAAGGTTTGATACGGAAATTTTAGTCTAAATGAAAGGAATAATATGTTTTAGTATATTAAGAGTTTTGAAGTAATGCGGAAGTCTAAAGTGAAGTTCAGGAAGTCTAGATTCCAACGTAACAAACTGCTCCTCAATCGGACATCGGGATAAGGAGATATGGACGTTACAAGATGGGTTGGCAGACCAGGAAAATGGCCTGCGAACGCGCCAGGGAGTGGCGCGAACGCGCCACCACGGGGCGCGACCGCGCTGAACAAATTTTAAGCTCGGGTTCAGGATGAAGGTTATATTATAAGAATATGATAATAACACATATATAAGGCATGTGAAGACCATATGGGGTGAATTGGTTCATATGACACTTAATAAGAAATTCTTGTTGCCGCACGCTAAGTGGGGCCCACATGTCGGAGTTTTATAAAAGACATATGAAGAGACATAGGAATAGTACATGGAGAGTTGAGCAAGTCCCAAGAAGGATCCATAAGCCAAAAATGTGTGTAAGCCCTCCAAAAGGAGGATTTAAGGAAACATTTTCGGATTATCTGACTTGGATGGGCAATAACGGTATTATAAGTTTGTAATTTGGAAAAACCACAAGAATGAAAGTTGTGTATAATTGAATTATATTTCCAACCATAGGTCTTGGGCCGTTACACGATATCGGGATCAAGAGTTATGACCGTTTTATTGAACGAAGGTGCAGTAAGAAAAACTGACCTAGCGCGAACGCGCCCAAGACCCACGCGAACGCGCTGGGCAATTTTATGTCGGTTCTGGGCAGAACCCAGAACCTTATAAAAAGGGGATTACCCCCTTATTTCCTCATCAAACACCCCAAATACTCTCCAAAAATCTGGAGAGTTCTCCCCAACACCCAAGCCAACTTTTTAGCCCGAAACCAGGTATAATTCCCAAATTCCGGTCCAGACAGCGTATAGTTGCGACTATAAAACGGTGTATTGAGGCATTATAGCTAAAGGTCAAGACGGAAAAGTGAAGATACAAAATTATTAACGGGATAAAGGTATGAATCTCTTTCTACTTGTGTTAATATTGGTTTATTTACGAAGAAAGCGTGATTAAATGATCGTATACTGAGTTAATTAATTATGGGAGTTGGAAAGACAGCGTGTGGGCTTTTTTATGAGATACGTTGATATGAAAAATGATATTATTGATGTTGATATTGTTGTGCTGTTGTTGGTTGCTGAATTGAGAATTCGGGCTAGGCATATAAACAGGGGAGATGCTGCCCGATTTTCGATAAAATATAAAATGGTTTAAATTGAAACTCGAAATAAGGGTGTGATATGGAGACTAACGTAGTGCGAATCTTCTCAAATGTAAATTTACGAGCCCGGAGGAATAAGCGTAACTAATAGGAGGTTGAACAGGTATGTGAGGATCAACCCTTCTTTCTAAGGCATGATCCTATGGTATAGATTTCCTTCTTCTTTATGAACTTCCTATCTCCTAGAAGACTATAAGTCCTTGTTTATGAATAGCCATATGAAATGAGAGATATGCTATGAGTGTGTTAATGAATGATAATCTTGAGGCTAAGAGGTGTCGTAATCTACGATATGATGTTCCTATGAAGCTAGTATACACTCACCTCATATGCTAATTCCTTTAAGGTGAGGCATAGCGTTCATGATTGTTTCATTATGAACTCGGGGTTTCACGACCTTACGTCACCTCGATAAAGTACAATTTTTCCTAAGTCCCATGCACGCAATATGATGAATGTGATGATAGGAAGTATATGGATATGATGATAAGAAATATACCAAGCCTTGTCATGGCCGGGTATGGAAGACATGTAAGTGATACTATCGAGTCACTACGTGGCTGAGTACGGATAGTGACTAGATGAGTATAAACATATACGATACTATGAGACGTATAGGAATGTGCTATGACGAACGTAAGATGATGTTGGTGCCCTTTAGGTATTTTTATGTATGTTTGTAAGTGTGCATGTATGTATGTATGCATTGCATCCCACTGATCAGTTGGGCAGATAATCGAGCCTATATGGCCGAGTATGCAGATAATCGAGCCTACATGGCCGAGTACGCATATGATCGAGCCTATATGGCCGAGTACGCATATGATCGAGCCCGGGAGGGCCGAGTACGCACACTATCGAGCCTACAAGGCCGAGTACGCGTGATATCGAGCCCAGATGGCTGAGTACGTGACTGCGTTGCATTATGACTGTGTTTGATATGCATGAGCAGATACTGTTTTACGATGATGATTATGTGATATATTGACGTATATGCTATGACGATATGAGTACGATGAGTGTGTATATGTGGGATATGCGATAGGTATGACGATAAGCATAGGACAGGTGTGTATGTTTGACATATGATGTGTGTTGGAAATGCATTCGTTCTTAAGGGTTGCGCAGGTTTGCTCTCACCTTATGACTTATGATTCTTTATTACGTTTATTTCACTCCTGCCTTACATACTCAGTACAACATTCGTACTGACGTCCGTTTTCTTTGGACGCTGTGTTCATGCCCACAGGTAGGCAGGAAGACGGCGCTGACCACTAGGAGCTCTCAGCAAAGTTGCAGGAACACTCCACTATTTCGGAGGTGCCAGTCGGGTCTATGCTTTTGTGTATACATGTATATGTCTAGTTCTCCAGTAGAGGCTCATGGATACGTAGTGTGGGTCAGATGGTCTCACTAGAATACTTTGATATATGTGAATATATTATGTTGTCACCTTAATGAGGCTTATGTATATAATATAAGTTGTGTTTTCTTTTCAAACGGAGAATGACGGTGTTATGATTATGACACAATAAAAGTTAAATAAAGGTAAAAATGGTTATGACGAGTGAGGAAAGGAGTGGTGCTCGTGGTCAGCCTCGGGTACACGTCACGGCCCCTAGTTGGGTCGTGAAAAAAGTAGTATCAGAGCAGTTCATCCTAGGAAGTATCTACGAGCCGTGTCTGGTAGAGTCTTGTTTATGGTGTGAAGCGCGCCACATCAATAAACGGGAGGCTATCAGGCAATTAGGAAAAATGACCGTCTTTCATTCTATGAGATCGTGCGATAGAGCCATGTGTAAGATTTAATCCTCCCTAATAGTATGTTGTGATTTCAGAAAAATGCCGCCAAAGGAGAAAGCTACAGCCGCCCAGAAGGGCAAAGCTACGATAGAAAGGGAGCCTCCGATGAATGTAGAGGAGGGCGAATCGCAGCATGAGGCCTTGCCTAGTATAGAAGAACAAGGAGGAGCTTCAGCTCCAACTCCTCCGCCGGCTGCCTCAGGTCAGCAAGTGGCCGAGGCTATCCACCTGTTGACACAGTTAGTTGCCGCCTAGGCACAGCGGCAAAATGCGAGCCTGGGTGATCGTCCATCTAGTACGAGAGCCCGTGATTTTCTAACTTTAAATCCTCCTGAGTTCTTCGGGTCAAAGCTTGAAGAAGACCCGCAAAGTTTCATTGATGAGATGTTGCGAACACTGAATATCATGCATGCCTCGGAGACTGAATCGGTAGAGTTAGCATCTTATAGACTCTGGGATGTAGCAGTCTTATGGTATAATAATTGGAGATTATCAAGAGGAGAGAATGCGCCTCCTCCAGTTTGGCGAGAATTTGTAGATGCCTTTATCCGTCATTACTTGCCGCCTGAAGTCCGCCGAGCTAGAGCGGATAGATTCTTGAATCTAAGGAAAGGAAAGATGAGCGCCCGAGAGTATAGTCTCTAATTCAATTCATTGGCTAGATATGCCCCGGCTATGGTGGCCGATATGAGAGACAGGGTGCACAAGTTTGTGTGTGGCCTAGGGCCGCATTTGTACCAAGATTGCCTCACAGCTTCATTGCAGGACAGGATGGACATATCCCGCATTCAAGCCCATGCTCAAAATCTAGAAGAGCAACAACAGCAGCAAAGGGGTGAGCGTGACATGAATCAGGGGCCAAGTAAGAGAGTCAGATCCATAGACGCTGATAGTGACTATAGAAGAGGATCGAGACAGACGCATTCTAGGATCCCAGGCCAGACGATGACAAATGTACCCCCATGGGTTGCAGGCCAAGAGTTCGATTTTTCTAGTCATACCGGACCGGATTGGAGTATTACAGTATCGGACTCTCGTTACAGGGGTGAATTAGGCCAGAGAAGATCATCTATACCGCGATGTACTCAGTGCGGTAAGGTACATTGGGGGCTGTGCCGGTTGGGTTCGGATGCTTGTTATAGTTGTGGCCAATTAGGACATGTTATGAGAGAATGTCCTTTTTGAGGCGGTAGGCATGCGGTTCATCCCGCAGGATCAGCGGCGGGTTCTTCCTCGGTGCGCCCGGGGAGACAGATTTCCTCAATTTCAGCAGGTCAAAGTAGAAATAGAGGACGAGCATCTACTTCAGGTGCCGCTCAGCCCTGCACATATGCTTTAGCCGAGGAACAAGATCCAGAGTCATTCCTCGATGCCATCACAGGTATGTTCATATCTTTGATTATGTGTTAAAGGAGGGACAAATATTTGTATTAATAAGCAAGCGTGAGTTGAAGGGTTTACGTTATGTAGCGACGGTAATAGATAAAGAATGATAAGTGGTACCATGGTTCTTAAGTCTAAGAAAGTGAGGTATGAAGGTTTGAACTTCCAAGATAGCGATGACTATGAGTTTATGACAAAAAGGAGCTACTTATGTATAAGGTGAAGAAGAGAGATAAGATACGAGTATGTTAAGCCCTCACACACGGATTATCGTAGCTATAGATCACGAGGAACGGTACGACTAAGATGTAGTATAGTGAGGGATATAAGAAGTAAAGATTTAATAGCGGGATAAAGGGTTTAAGAATGGTATAGGTAGAACCCTTAAAAGGGGGGAAGCGAGTAAGAAGAGCACAAGTATAGAGATTTAGTGATAAGATCTTACGATGGAAATGGAAGGTGTGATGAAACGGCGAGATGACAAGGTATGTATGCTTCTCTTTTACGCATATAGGTTGTGTGTGACCAAATTATATTGGTATTGTGTTATAGCCCTGTGAGGCAGTAATATTATGGGTTGTTGTGACATGTTGGTAGTGCTAAGTTATAGAGGAAACTCTGGCGTAATTTTTCTAGAATTCCCGAATATTTTAACATTCGAGGACGAATGTTCCAAAAGGGGGGAAGAATGTTACACCCCGGGAAAAATTTCGCGTTATCAAAACTGTAGACGGCTTGGTATGGGCCAAAGGAAGAGTAAAGCTATGCGAGGATTAACAAGGTTAAGCTTCTGAGGCTTGGAAGGAAAGTTAGGCAAGGTTTGATAGGGAAATTTTAGTCTAAATGAAAGGAATAATATGTTTTAGTATATTAAGAGTTTTGAAGTAAAGAGGAAGTCTAATGTGAAGTTCGGGAAGTCTAGATTCCAAAGCAACAAACCGCTCCTCAATCGGACATCGGGATAAGGAGATATGGACGTTACAAGATAGGCTGGCAGACCAGGAAAATGGTCTGCGCGAACGCGCCAGGGAGTGGCGTGAACGCGCAGAAGGCCCAGAGCCAATGCAGGGCGAACGCACCACCACGGGGCGTGACCGCGCTGAACAAATTTTAAGCTCCGGTTCAGGATGAAGGTTATATTATAAGAATATGATAATAACACATATATAAGGCATGTGGAGACCATATGGGGTGAATTGGTTCATATGACACTTAATAAGAAATTATTGTTGCCGCACGCTAAGTGGGCCCACACGTCGGAGTTTTATAAAAGACATATGAAGAGACATAGGAGTAGTACATGGAGAGTTGAGCAAGTCCCAAGAAGGATCCATAAGCCAAAAATGAGTGTAAGCGCTCCAAAAGGAGGATTTAAGGAAACATTTTCGGATGATCTGACTTGGAGGGGCGATAACGGTATTATAAGTTTGCAATTTGGAAAAACACCAAGAATGAAAGTTGTAGATAATTGAATTATCTTTCCAACCATAGGTCGTGGCCCCTCACATGATATCGGGATCAAGAGTTATGACCGTTTTACTGAACGAAGGTGCAGTCAGAAAATCTGACCTAGCGCGAACGCGCCCAAGACCCACGCGAACGCGCTGGGCAATTTTATGTCGGTTCTGGGCAGAACCCAGCACCTTATAAAAAGGGGATTACCCCCTTATTTCCTCATCAAACACCCCAAATACTCTCCAAAAATCTGGAGAGTTCTCCCCAACACCCAAGCCAACTTTTTAGCCCGAAACCAGGTATAATTCCCAAATTCCGGTCCAGACAGCGTATAGTTGCGACTATAAAACGGTGTATTGAGGCGTTATGGCTTAAGGTCAAGACGGAAAAGTGAAGATACAATATTATTAACGGGAGAAAGGTATGAATCTCTTTCTACTTGTGTTAATATTGGTTTATTTACGAAGAAAGCGTGATTAAATGATCGTGTACTGAGTTAATTAATTATGGGAGTTGGAAAGACAGTGTGTGGGATACGTTGGAAAGACATAGGAGTAGTACATGAGATACGTTGATATGAAAAATGATATTATTGATGTTGATATTGTTGTGTTGTTGTTGGTTGCTGAATTGAGAATTCGGGCTAGGCATATAAACAGGGGAGATGCTGCCCGATTTTCGATAAAATATATAATGGTTTAAATTGAAACTCGAAATAAGGGTGTGATATGGAGACTAACGTAGTGCGAATCTTCTCAAATGTAGATTTACGATCCCGGATGAATAAGCGTAACTAATAGGAGGTTGAACGGGTATGTGAGGCTCAACCCTTCTTTCTAAGGCATGATCCTATGGTATGGATTTCCTTTTTCTTTATGAACTTCCTATCTCCAAGAAGACTATAAGTCCTTGTTTATGAATAGCCATATGAAATGAGAGATATGCTATGAGTGTGTTAATGAATGATAAGCTTGAGGCTAAGAGGTGCCGTAGTATACGATATGATGTTCCTATGGAGCTAGTATACACTCACCTTATATGCTAATTCCTTCAAGGTGAGGCATAGCGTTCATGATTGTTCCATAATGGACTCGGGGGTTCACGACCTTACGTCACCCCGATAAAGTACAATTGTTCCTAAGTCCCATGCACGTAATATGATGAATGTGATGATAGGAAGTATATGGATATGATGATAAGAAATATACCGAGCCTTGTCATGGCCAGGTATGGAAGACATGTAAGTGATACTATCGAGTCACTACGTGGTCGAGTACGGATAGTGACTAGATGAGTATAAACATATACGATACTATGAGACGTATAGGCATGTGCTATGAGGAACGTAAGATGATGTTGGTGCCCTTTAGGAATTTTTATGTATGTTTGTATGTGTGCATGTATGTATGTATGCATTGCATCCCACTGATCAGTTGGGCAGATAATCGAGCCTATATGGCCGAGTATGCAGATAATCGAGCCTACATGGCTGAGTACGCATATGATCCAGCCTATATGGCCGGGTACGCATATGATCGAGCCCGGGAGGGCCAAATACGCACACTATCGTGCCTACAAGGCCGAGTACACGTGATATCAAGCCCAGATGGCCGAGTACGTGACTGCGTTGCATTATGACTGTGTTTGATATGCATGAGCAGATACGGTATTACGATGATGATTATGTGATATATTGACGTATATTCTATGACCATACGAGTACGACGAGTGTGTATATGTGGGATATGGGATAGGTATGACGATAAGCGTAGGACAGGTGTGTATGTATGACATATGATGTATGTAGGAAATACATTCGTTCTTAAGGGTTGCACAGGTTTGCTCTCACCTTATGACTTATGATTCTTTATTACGTTTATTTCACTCCTGCCTTACATACTCAGTACAACATTCGTACTGACGTCCGTTTTCTTTGGACGTTGTGTTCATGCCCACAGGTAGGCAGGAAGACGGCGCAGACCACTAGGAACTTTCAGCAGATTTGCAGGAACACTCCACTATTTCGGAGGTGCTAGTAGGGTCTATGCTTTTGTGTATACATGTATATGTCTAGTTCTCCAGTAGAGGCTCGTGGATACGTAGTGTGGGTCAGATTGTCTCACTAGAATACTTTGATATATGTGAATATATTATGTTGTCACCTTAACGAGGCTTATGTATATAATATAAGTTGTGTTTTCTTTTCAAACTGAGAATGACGGTGTTATGATTATGACATAATAAAAGTTAAAGAAAGGTAAAAATGGTTATGACGAGTGAGGAAAGGAGTGGTGTTCGTGGTCAGCCTCGGGTACCCGTCACGGCCCCTAGTTGCGTCGTGACAACGTTCCTATGTTTGCTCATCATTGGTTTGGGATTGTTATGTTTGCAGAGGAAACTCTGCTGAAATTTTTCCAGGAATCTAAAGGAAATTGGGGAAACCTTAGGTAGGATTATAGTGAGAAGAAAGAAAGGGCCCAGCAGCGAGTGGTTAGGGACGAAGTTAGTTGTCAGATGCGAGATAAATGTAGCAAGTATGTATTAAGCTAAAATTAACGATGATTAGTTCAGGATAGAATAAGAAGGGAAAATGATATGCTTGGGGTAGAAAGAAGTTTTATATACTAAGGAGAGTTAAAGAGAAAAACATTCCAGAAGAAGTTGCAAGTTAGCAGAATTCGGCTAGTCCTTTAATGGTTTGGAAGATTGAGTTATGAAATGAACTTGATATATATGTATATGCCGATACATGTAACACCGATTCAGATTGCTAAGTTAGACTTCACCCGATGATTATAGCGGGAGAAAAATTTTCATGTCACTATGAGCCAGTCTTATTGACCTTGGTGATACCTCGAGGAAAGAGATCAAAAGAAATGTATTCACAAAAGCTGCCGATACATGTAACACCGATTCAGATTGCTAAGTTAGACTTCACCCGATGATTATAACGGGAGAAAAATTTTCATGTCACTATGAGCCAGTCTTATTGACCTTGGTGATACCTCAAGGAAAGAGATCAAAAGAAATGTATTCACAAAAGCTCTGTGCCTGGAAATTGGTTGGCATTATGACCGCAGTTGTATTCTGTGTTATAGTTCAAGTTATTTATCCAGGAATCTACTCGAATGGCTACATGACAAGAGCTTGTTATTATTGATATCTAGGGAAGAGAAAACAAGACAAGGTTGATCAACGAAAAAAAAGAATGATAAATGACGAATGCTCGGTATGTGTGATTTGTGTAGTAGAAAAAAAAAAGACATGTTGGAAATAGAGAAGGAAGGGCAAGAGTGAGGCAAATAGAGGAAAGGTCTACTAGAACAGAAACCCGATAAACATGGGGTGGAAGAGAATAAAACCCTGTGGATATTCTAACACTAAGTAGGAATGTTAATAGGTGTCATGAAGTGATTGAAATTTTGAGTCATGCTGTGAGAACATGCGGCTGATTGAATGATGACAAGGAATGTGAAACCATTTGTGGAGTAATATATTTTATGCATGAAGAGTGACTTTATACAACATCTTTCCAAAGAATTCTAAAAGGACCATGTGTTACCCTATTATCAATATGTTGAGATGGCAGGGGACAATACTCCTATGGTAGTGTGAACTGATCAGCGAAGATTATGAAAGGATTGACGTTGAACATTAAGTTACAAAGAAGTCAATGGTACTTTTAAATATGCTTAGGACTATTGTCCTATGAACGAAATCATTCGACAAAAAAGGGTGAGAAGTAAAACGAAAGAAGAAACAAGGTTTGATTGTAAACGATCAATGGATTGAATTTAAATGTATGTTAAAATAGCAACAAATGGAATTGCATCCCCAGTGAGTTACGCGGTAGAGGTCCCAAGGAAATATTATTGAAAAAAGGTGAGTCCAGAGAGGGCGCGTTTGTGGACCATACGGTATATGGAGCATAGAGTGGTTATGAGCTACATCGATGGAAATGACTAATATGTGAGACGATCTATGGGTCTTGATGGAATTGAGGAAAGAATCATAGGGACAAAGGCAATTCCCTCATGGTTTAATAGTTGTAGCAATTAGACGCTAATCAAAAGAGACAATCAAGGAATTAGTCTTCGACATTCCGAGGCAATGTGGCAAGCGGAGGCGTAAGAACGAGATAAAACAAGATATGGGCCGTAGAATGGAAGAGGTATGGATAATCCAACATGGCAGTTGTACAACAATAAGGTAGATTACGAGACAGAGTTAAAGGATGGGCATACAATGGGAAAAGCGGTATTAACCTTAAGAAGGTAAATCATGTGAGTATAATGGCTTCTGTTCAAGTGTAAGATAGATAAGAATGAAACGGTATTTCCACACAACAAGGGCTCATGCGAATGATTTCATAATGAGGATATACCGGAGATGAGTGTAAGATTAGGATTAAGGGGAGAAGTGAATGATGGACTGAAATGAGAAATCGAGTGAAATGGCCTCCGCAAGCTAGTTATATGGATGCGAAGTTCCAATGTCGCATACCGGTTGGGGAAGCATTGTATAGGGAAATCCTCAAAGGCAAAAACTACTTGAGTCAGAACTTAATAATGCCTTTGTTAAGACAGTGACGTGGAGTTAGCAATAGAAAAAGGTTGATAACTATTTGAAAGCATGCGAATACTTGATGGTAGCAACCTACAATGAAAAAGAATAGATGTGTATGATTATTTAGAAGAGAAAGTTTATGGAGGATACCAGGATTCCAAGCTTAGAGTATTCTAAACGTAAAGGAATTAAGGCCGCGTCGCAAAGTAAATGAAGCAAGATGGATCTAAATGAGAAACTGAAGGTGAGAGATGATGGTGAGGAAGATAATAAGAAGTAAGTTTGTGTAAGACAATTTCGTGGCACTAATCAAGAATGGAAGTTGCAATTGTAAGGAATCAAATAAGCTATCTGTGGAAAATGTCGGGCTAAGATACCCGGTTCTCTACTGATGCCTGAAGATCGATACAATTCGACAGACCTGGGAAATATAGGTCATCCTGGTAAATCCCCCATTCTGAGATAGATAAGGAGATAGAATTCATTTTTCAACTTCCTAAGGCACGCTATGAACACGTATGTTAGACCTTTAAGGAAGATGAATAGACCTTTTAGGGTGGCTGGGAATTGATATATATCTGAATGGTCGTATAGAGCTTGCAGGAATGGGAAAGTATCAAATTATTGGAACGTGGAAATTTCAGTTTGAAGAGATTATGAGGATTATTAGAAGACTCTATGAGAAATTCCTGCTATCCTCTCAAATAGGTTCGGGGTGGTGAATTAAGAACTAAAAATGCAAGCTTGATGAATATATTACGAAAGAACGCGGAAGCAAAAGAGATGAATTGGGAAGCAAAAGAAGATATGGAGTTCAGGTATTCACAATTATTTCCACCCCAAGAAGAAATTCAAGATGAGACGTCATTGCCCTCAAGAATGTAATGCTTTTGTTGATGCTTTCTGGTCGTGTATGGTCGTGTTTTCTTGTTGCTGTTGTTGTAGCCTCGTGAGGCCATGTTATCTTGGGTTGCTGTGATAGGATGGTAGTGCCATATTACAGGAGAAACTCTGGCGAAAATTCTGTAGGATAGACTAACGCAAGATTGAGGTTGACATGAAGTCCTTATGACTTTGAGGAAGGCATTTGGCAGCTTTAAGGTGTATACGACAAGATTTTAATGTTATATGAATTGGTGAAACTAAGTTCATTGAAGGAAGTAAAGTATAGGTCGTGTTTGGGGAGGTTTTTGCAATTATCGAGGTAAAAATTGTTTAGTAATGTCTTGGGAAGGAGTTATAGGGCTCCTTAGATGGTTAATGAAGTGTTAAACAAGTACCAAAAAGGTTCCACAAGGATTGGAGGTTGAACGGAGCGGCTATAGCAAGTTTCGAGAAAATTGAGATTGTACGGCCATTTGTACGGACCGTATAATTTATACGGCCCATATAATGGTCCATAGAATACTTCCAAAAAAATGACCCGACCCGGTTATACGGCCAATTATACGGGCTGAATAAATTATACGGTCCGACCGTATTATCCTACCAGGGGTCACGATTGTTTAGTAATGTCTTGGGAAGGAGTTATAGGGCTCCTTAAATGGTTAATGAAGTGTTAAACAAGTGCCAAGAAGGTTCCGCAAGGATTGGAGGTTGAACGGAGCGGCTAGAGCATGTTTCGGGAAAATTCAGATTGATACGGCCCGTATAATGGTCCATAGAATACTTCCAGAGGAGAGTGACCCCTGGCAGGATTATACGGTCCAATTGTTCGGACCGTATAATTTATACATCCCGTATAATTGGTCGTATAACCGGGTCGGGTCACTTTTTTCTCATTCTATATATGCACGACCCTTGTTCCAAATTTTCATTTCCTCACTTCTCCCAAACTCTTGAAGGCTCCAGAACATTCCCCACATCATATTAACCCAAACCCAAGAGAAATCAAAGATTAAACACCAAGAGAGAATCAAGTGCAAAGAGGCTCACTAGGGTTGGTAGAAGTCAAGAATTCCTTTGGTATTGAGGTTGAGATTTCTCTCAAGTGAAGTATATTCATCGAAAGTTCATCCTTATATGATCAAATGTGAGTTTTACATCCATCCTATGTAATTAAAAGTATTTGAGTTGTTGAATGACTTGGATGAGAGAAGAAAATAGAATATGAGCTCAAATATGGATTTAATGATACTCTTGAATAGTAACTTGACTTGAGTCATAGTTCTTGATATGCCATGAGTATAATTTTCTTGTAAATTACACTAATGATGTTGAGGAAGTATTATATGAAAGGGAATATAATGTGTGTTGTAGCTATGATTATGGATGATTTTGAAAGGGAGTCTTGAGAATTAAACAAAGCTTAATTTGAAGAAACCTGTTGCTTATGATATTATGGGTGTCGTTGTCGATGTTTGGGAGTTTTTTAGTATATGGAGAAGGTTGACGAAACAAAGGAAATGCTGCCCAATTTTCGTTAGCTCTTAGTCGCTTTAGTTTAGACTTAAGGATGTTTTAAATGATCTAATTTAGTGTGAATTCTCTTGAATGTAGAGTTGTGAGCTTGGAAGGAGAACTCTTAGTCGTTAAGAAGACATAAAGGTATGTTAAGGCTAGTCGTCTTTCTTTCAAAGGAATGACTCCTATATTACGATTTCCTACATACTTCTATGACCTTCTTACATTCCAAAAGTTGAGAGTTAAAGACTCTTAAGAACTTCTTATGAGAAAAGAGATGAGATGTTTTCTATGATGATGATTTTAATGCTATAAGTTCCAAAGCTTATGGTAGTAGAGATGTTGTGAGATAATTGAGCTTACCCTACGATTTTCTTGATTTCACTCATTGTTATGCTCTAACCTTACGTTGTTCCTTCGAGGTGAGATGTAGCGATGATGATTATTCCATAAGGTAATCGGAGGTCACCGACCTTACGTCACTCTGATATGATTGTAGCTTTAATTGGGCTCACATGTTTATTTATATATATGATTATACCGGGCCTAGTTGGCCGAGCAGACACCACTACGCTGGGCGTAAGTAGGTGGCTTATGGATGATGATAGTTACATTGGGCCTAATTGGCCGAGCAGTCACCACTAGTGGGTGGCGTGAGATGACTATCCCGGACGCGGGCTAGTGATGATATATGACTCAGACAGCTTACTCTTATATATATATATATATATATATATATATATATATATCTGTGTGTGTGTGTGTGTGTTTGTGTTATGATGTGGATTTTTAAAGGTAAAAGTTAGCATGTATGGTATCCGCCTTATGAGGCAATCATATGTGCAGGTTATCTCTTTATCTCATGTTCCTTATTTCTTTGTTATGCCATTATTCATGCCTTACATACTCAGTACATTATTCGTACTGACGTCCCTTCTTTTGTGGACACTGCGTTCATGCCCGCAGGTAGACAAGGAAACGGTCCAGATCCCTAGGAGCATTATCAGCAGATACACAGGAGCACTCCATTTCTCCGGAGTTGCCGTTTATTGGTATATCCTTTTGTGTTTATATCTGGGGCATGGCGGGGTCCTGTCCCATCCCCATGTCTTTCAGTATTCTAGTAGAGGCTCGTAGACATATGTGGGCAGTAGATATCTTATGATCCCTTTAGTGCATGACTTGTATATCATTTTGTATCCTCGTGGGTTTATACATTGTACATATATGTATATTTTGAGGAGTGATTGAAGATCATTTCATGGTAAGCTTTGTTTGAGAATTGTGTTGATCTAAGTTGAATATGATTATGAGTATGATGAGTGATTCTCGGTAGGCTAGCTCCGGGTACCTGTCATGGCACTCTAGCTGGGCCGTGACAACTTTGCGGACCACGTACGGACCTTTCCAGTTGGGTGCAAATTTCCCTTTGTAATCATCTTAGTGTGGAACCACTCGCTTGAGTACCATTTGTCATATTTGGAAAGTTAGAGCTCTGACTCTTTTGTTGAAGGAATGTGCCATTCTCTGTTGGAATAATTGGCCGTGACATATGACAATCATCCCCTTTTCATCGATTAGAGCCAGTTGCTCGTATCCACTTCGGACCCATTCTGCATTGTCCAACTCTGCTTCTAGATTGATTCTTAAGGATGGTATTTCAACTTCGGCAGGTATGACTGCTTCTGTACCATAAAAAACAAATAGGGCATTTCCCCTGTTGAAGTCCTAGCTATTGTTCGGTATCTAAGTAATGCATATTGTTTGTGCCAATCTTTGTATTTGTCCGTCATTTTTCTTAATATCCTCTTGATATTTTTGTTGGCTTCCTCTACAACTCCATTCATTTATGGTCTATAGGCGGTGGAATTCTGATAGGTTATTCGAATTTGTTCACAGATGCCCTTCATCAGGTAACTGTTCAGATTCGCTTCATTATCTGTTATAATGAACTCGGGTATGCCAAATCGGTATATGATGTTGTTCCGTACGAAGTAGGCTACCACTTTCTTTGTCACTAAGTTTTGTGATGTAACTTATATCCACTTGGTGAAGTAATCGATGGCGACCAAAATGAATCGGCGTCCATTTGAGGTGGCAGGATCAATGGGTCCAATGACGTCCATGACCTAGGTGACAAATGGCAAAGGTGACCTCATAGCATTGAGTTCACTCGGTGGGACTCTAATCAAATCTCCATGGATTTGGCATTGATGGCCTCTTTTCACAAATTTGCAACAATCATTTTCCATTGTCATCCAATAATAACCTGCTTGGACGATTTTCTTGGCTAGAACGAACCCATTCATGTGAGGCCCAAAGGTTCCAGTATGTACCTATTCTAGTAATTTTGTGGCTTCGGTAGCAATCACACATAGGAGCAACCCTAGGTCCAGCATCCTTTTGTAGAGAATTTCCTTGTGCAGGAAAAATCCATTAGCCATTCTACGGATAGTTTTCTTCTGGTTGCTCGTGGTATTCTCGGGATACTCTCCCTTTTCTAGATAAATATTGATGTCAAAATACCATTGTTTACCATCAGGTTCCGCCGCCACATGGGAACAGTCGGCATGCTCTTTTTTAGACTTATTTCCAACTGGTCAATGTGACTGCTTTCAGGATATTGTATCACAGATGCTATGGTAGCCAGAGCATCAGCGAACTTGTTTTGAGCCTTTGATGTATGCTTGCATTCAATCTTTTTGACTTTCTTGCACAAATTATGTGTGAGGTTCACATACGGCAAAATCTTGGTGTTCTTTGTCGCCCATTCGCCTTGGACTTGATGGATCAAAAAATCTGAATCGCTTATGACCAATAACTCATGAATGTCCATATCCTACGCCATTCTGAGGCCCAAGATGCAAGCTTCAAACTCTGCCATGTTATTGGTGCATCAGAACTTGAGTTTTGCCGCCATTGGGTAATGTTGCTCAATTTTCAATATTAAGACCACTCCGATTTCTCAGCCTTTGTAATTGACTGAACCATCAAAGAATAACCTCCATCCTGAATAAGGTTCGGCTATGTCTTCTTCTACTGTTAGTATTTCCTCGTCCGGGAAGTAAGTTTTGAGTGGTTCGAACCCTTCACCAACCGGGCCTTCCGCCAATAATTAGGCCAATGCTTGTCCTTTAACGACCTTTTGTGTTATGTATATGCTGTCAAATATGGTTAGTAGCATTTTCTGGCCAATTTCCCTTAGTGCCAGTACAAATATTTGGTTCGGTGTTTTGTTTAAGTCCTCCACGATGGAGTATTCTTTTTGCTGCATTCTGTGCCAGAAATCTTCGGCCTTACCTTTAGTAATGGGCCTCTTTTCGTTCCCTTCTTTTCTTGATGCCCTTTGGGCCAGCTCTTCGAGACTGTAACACCTCCTAGACCGATTGATTCTATGAGACACCGCCCCTTGGACAACAAATTTCTTTCTTGGTGCTATCACCACCTCTTGATATACAGGTGCTACAATCGGCGCAGGTATTAGCATTGTAAACTGTGATGCCACCATCTGTTTGAGTGTTTTGATCGGTCCTCGAACTGCTGGCTTGCATACTGCCGGGTCTTCTTCCTTCTCAATCATATGGATGGTGTTATCGTCATAATTTGGTAGATGGTTAGTGTTTACATTTGGTGTGGAAGTTTAGATAGTGATGTCTCATTTATCGATCAAGTCCTATATTTTGTGCTTCAGATTGATACAATCCTCGGTAATATATCCATTTCCATTGGAATGATAAGCAAATGTTTGATCAACTCAGAAGAATCGATTTCCAGTATTGACAACCTTTGGTGGGACCGCTTGGATTAGTACAACAACACTTAACCTTTTAAATAAGTTGGTTTGAGTAAACATCAATGGGGTGAACACGTAAGCGGGCTTCTTCTCGAAGTCAGGACATGGCTGGTTGTATGTATTTGGGGGTAGTTGGTTTTGATAGTTAGGCGGGTTGTTTTATGGGGCTTTGTAGGCTAGTGCATGGACTTGGTAGTTTGGCTTTGGAGCTTGGTAGTTCAGGGCAAGCATTTGGAAATTTGTTTGTGGAGCTTGGTAGTTCGGGGTAGGTGTTTGGAAGTTTGTCTGTGGAGCATGGTAATTTAGTGGAGGTGCTTGCAAATTTGGCTGTGCGTAGTAAACAGGCACAGGATTGTAAGGTGTAGGTAAATAAGAATTAAGTGGTAGTGATTGGTAAATTCAAAGGGGAGACTGCAGTTCGTCCCCTCTCTTGGGTGTCACGACACTAACTGATGGGCCATGACTAGTGCCCGTATATGACCTGCTAGATATAATCAGACTGAAACTGAAAACAACATGGCACTCTGTGAAAGCATGCTATGAACTCATCATGTCATACATCAAAAAGAACCTATCTCCTAATAAGCCACAGCTAACCAAAGCATAACAAAATATGCAAGCCGACAAGGCTGCCACTATACACGGGAACATCCAAAATGAACTACATCTGTATAGCTGACCTAACCGCATCTACACAAGCCACACATGTCTACAGACCTTTATGAGCATACTAGTAAAACATGGCGGTACAGGGCTCGTCGTACCCCTGAATATGCATATGTCGATATCAAAAGGATCTATACCAAAATGACTCAAGCTCTGGAATAATGGAGCTCTCAAAGCAGCTGAGTAGCAGTCAGTCCTAAGGTAGAGGATCACCACACTGAGTATTTGTACCTGCTGGCATAAAATGCAGCCCCCGAAGAAAAAGGAGTAAGTACGGAAAATGTACTGAGTATGTAAAGCATGAAGTACAACAAAAAAGATCATGACTGAGTAAAAGATGACAGGAGACAAGTATGATGATCAAAGATACCAATGCACCTGTGCCTTATGAAATGAGAGTCATGCACATCTATAAAATGTACCGTACCTGGCCCTCTAGTGAGGGACTCGATGAAATAATTATATATATACCGCACCCGACCCTCTAGTGAGGGACTCAGTGAAATAATCATATATATACCATACCCGGCCCTCTAGTGAGGGACTCGGTGAAATAATCATATATATACCGTACCCGGCCCTCTAATGAGGGACTCGGTGAACAATGCAATGAAACTGTGCACGAATACGTACCCGGCCCGAGACTCGGTGAAATGATGTAATAACATTATGCACGTATAGAATATCAGGAGCAACAATATACAACTAAATCATCATCTGAGACTCAATAGAATAATCAGAATGAACCAATAGTTGAGAATCAAAGGCAACTGTCATGTCAAGCACTACTGAGGACTAGAGTTCATTAGGGTCGTGTACGTTCGTCGTTCGCTCATTTTATGTAATTCATGCCAAAAAGAAAGAAGGGATAACTTTACATACATTTTGGAACCTTTAGAAGTAGAGTCATCATCAATTAATAAAATTGAGAAAAATCTAGAAGTAGCTCCACATTCTCATATTCGCCTTGAAATCATAAACTTGAGTTCTTAAAAACCAAAATCATCATTATCGTTGTCACCATCATAAAATCGTTCTTATCCTCGACATCATGAGAAGCTTTATGAACCATTGATTTTTAGCTTTTGAAAACAAGAAGGTAAGTAAACATTTATGAAATCGTACCATAGGAATCATGCCTTTGAAAGAAACGGACGAGCCTTAACATAGTCGTTCAAACTCCAACTACCTACGCTTATCCGTCCGAGCCTGCAAGTCTATATATAAGACCATTCATACTATGATTAGGCCCATTGTTATATACTTATCCTAAGCCTTCAAATAACTCTTTCTAGAATCTGCCGATATTTCGGCAGCATCTCCTCTGCTTATATGCCTAGCCCGAAACCTCAATTCAACAACCAACAACAACAACAATAATACCAATATCAATAACATCATTTTCAACACTAATATATACCATTAAACAGCCCACACGCTATTTTCCAACTTCCGTAACTAACCCACTTACGATATAATTATTTAACCACTCTATCTTCGTGAATGAACTAGTATTAGCGTAAATAGAAAGGGATCCATACCTTACTCTTGTTGAAATAGCAATATCTCCGATATCCTCTTCGAATCCACGTCAAAATCCACCGCAAAACAAGACTACAATCACAACCACGCGTTATCCGGACCTAAACTAATATTCCGCCACTTGAAAATTGCTCACTTTTTGATATTCTTACACCCTCAATTGTTTTTCTAGAATTTTCTAATGAAAAAGGGGGTTATTACCCTTTATATAAGGGTCAAATTCGGGTCGGGAGAAGTACTGTGGCAAGTCAGTTACTGTAGTAGTACTGTAACACGTGTTTTTGCTTTGTCAGCAGAATTTGTAACGTCCACAATTCTGTACTCCGAAGTCCTATCGAAGAGCGGTTTATTGCGTTGGAAACTAGACTCAAAAAACTTCATTTTAGGCTATTGTTTCACTTCAAAACACTTCATATGCTAAGAGATATTATTGTCTCAAGTTGGACCAAATATTTCACACGAATCTTTACCCATCCTTTCTTCAAAGTCGTACTAGTCCATTTTTTCCACTCATTTCCTTATAAAACCTTCTGGTATACCTTATATACATCCTTCACCCATTAAATATACTTAATAATGCTTGCTCCTTATATTCCAAAGTGGTTTTACTTAACCATAACTCAACGTACTTATGTTTCGAATTTGATAAGTGCTTCTTCGAAGATGCGGGGTGTAACATTGGGTTTAGGACTTGGTGTGTGGGAAATGCTTGCCATGTCTTCCTTATTATTTTTTGTAGGCCTCGCGGTGCTCTGGCTGGTAGCCTTGCCAACTATGCTTATGATTTTTCCTGATTTGAGGCCATCCTCTATGGCTTCTCCTATTTTTATCAACTTAGAGAACGGCCTCCCGAGCATTGACAACATTCGGTCATAAAAATCCATCTCTTGCGAACGGATGAAAATGGAGACCAGTTCTTCTTCACTCATCTGTGGTTACACTCGAGCAACTTCGGTCCTCCATCTACTCGTATATTCGTGGTAGTTCTCTGTGAATTTTTGTTTGACCTTTCTCCAAGTAGTATCCATCAGGCACAGTTTTGAGGTTGAATCGAAATCTTTCCATAAAGGGTTCCGCCATATCTTCCCAGGTGGCCCATCGGCGCATGTCTTGCGCGGTAAACTACTTGAAGGCTTCCCCAGTTAGACTTCGGCTGAACAGTCTCATGATGAGTGCCAGATTGTTTCTTACACCGACCAGCTAGCCGCAATAAGATAGGAAGTGGGCCTTGGTGTCGCTCGTTCCATTGAACATCTCGAGCACCCAGATCTTGGTCTAGATGTATGCAAAGGTCATTGTAACTCAGGTCAGTTGCTTGACAAGTAGCTCTTGTAGATTGTTCCAGCATTTTCTATTAGTTTGCACTCCATTTCTTTGATACGCCTATCTTGTTCCGCCTCCAAGCCTTTTCCACCTCCTCATATTAGTAAAGCTCATGCTGATCTGGGGAGAAGTTGCTTAGTGTGAGAGGAGTTTGGAAAGATACATTTGGGTGTACGGGGTGACTTTTGAGTATGTGGGCAGCTTTTGTGGTTAGTAAAGAGATGGTTCTTTAGTGTATAGAGAAAATAGGGTGAGTGGGTTGCGGTGTCTGATATGATGGTACTGAATGGGTAGTTACAGGGACTTGGATAGTGTTGAAAGGTGTTCAGGTATAGTATGATGTACCAATGTGGGTTAGTTCAGTAGTGAGTGGGTTTTGGGTTGATGGTGTTGTCCTAATATGGAAGCGGGAAAATGGTCGAGCAGTGGCAAACTTAGATATGGAAAAGGTAGAGAGGGTCTTCTTGCCTTAGCAGATGCCTCTTTTGCAGCACTGGTTGTCTCAGCTCTTGCGACCTTCTCTTGTAGGTCGACAACTTTCTGAAGTAGCATGTTTATTATGTCCTCGGAGGGCGAAGGCTCTTTCAAATCTGGCATAGGTGAGTCCTTGATGACGAATTCATTCCTGATGTGTTCGTCTGCAGAAGTACCAGTCATTTGCAACTTTCAATCTAGTGAAGTATGCCAGTGTGGAAAGGGATACTATTGCAACTTTCAATCTAGTGAAGTATGCCAGTGTGGAACGACACAGATCAACCTTTTTCTATAAGAAAAGAAAAACTTAAAGACAAATGACATTAGTACGTTAGGCAATAACATATAATACAAGATATCACACATAATTGGCACATGAGCATATAGCACAACAAATTCATATATTTGATTCAAATGTTCGATTCATCCTCTATTCCGAGGTTTCAGGTATTTTGGCTCTCTTGAGTCATTTGTGGATCTTGGTTTGGAAGTCTAGGGTCTTTTTGCCGCTTTAAAGCAAAAGGGGAATATAAATTTTATATAATATAATATAGGGACCGAGTCTTACGTAGACTGCATAGGTATCCCTCCGCTAGAAATCAGGCCCCTCCGTAGTTTGGATTACATAAAATATGTTTCTCCTCACTTAATTCTACCCAAAAGATTCCAGACCAGGCCCGATAAGGGCTTCCTACGTATCCCTCCTTCGGACATCACGTCGGACGTAGTTTAGTTTACATATAAATAGGGGGGAAAACTTTGGTATCACAAAAAAGGGATCCCCTAAATCTACCCAAAATATGTTCTCTCCTAGAGATTGAAACGGGTTGCTTGTCCTTACAAACACGCGTTTTGCTGGAGGCCCTACCTTCCAAGTAGTAGGGTGAGAGTACTACCCAAATCCCTCCAGTGCGAACCAAGTGTTCCAGCTCGAACTTGAAAGCTTCACAATCTTAAATGTCATGCCCGAGTGCTCCAGCATGAAACAAATAGATCCTTATTTTGCTTGGCCCATCAGGCGAGGATTTCCAAGGATTCCCGACTGGACGGATCTTCCCAGTGCTTGCTAATTTCTGAAAAATGATAGCATATGAGTCTGTGAAGATAGTAAAGTCATAATGCCAAATGTGGGTATCCAAAGTGATTCCTTCACTTGGAGTGACCATGTCTTGGACCAATAAAGATTGGGGTCCCCAAAACTTGTGGATTGTCTTATCGTCAATCAATCTTATGATTCTCCTTCTAAGGGCCACGCATTCATCAGCAGTGTGTCCAGGTTGGTTTTTGTGAAATGGGCACCTCTTGTGCGCATAAATTGGAGCATAAGGTGGTAGTTTCTCATAGCTAGCATATGTGGCCCCCACACTCATCATTTTCTCAAAGATTTCTTTGCATTGCGCATGCTTTGGTGTGACACGGTAAGGATAAGAAAGATCCTTAAGGGCGATTACCCACCAAGTTGGCGATGGTGGGCGAACAGGCTTCGACACTCCATCGTAGCTATCACCTTGGGCTGCAGAGGTGGTAGTGGTGTCCTCTTTAGAAGGCCAGGTTTATTCTTGTGGCTCGGATTCCTCCTCGGGATCCTTATCTTCTTCCTTAAGAGTCTCAGTTTTGACTATCAGAGGCACGTAGCTTCGTGCCATTTCCCTGACCTTATCTGAAAGGTTCTCTCAGTAAAGCTCCAATTCCACAGTCTCCTTGGGTGGGTTCCTAGCTAAGTCCAAAATTCGGTCGACCACTTTGTTCTTGGCTCAAACAATTAGATGTTTTCTTCTAGCCTATAGATCTTCCTGCTAACTGATCCTTTGTCTTCGCTAGCTTCATCGCCCGTGGGGGTAGTGTCACTTTGGTTCCTTCGTCCATCCATGATAGCAAATCAACCTTTAAAGAGGTGCAAAGGGTTAGTTTTTTATGCTTGGGGTTTTTGGCTATTTGGAATTTCTTTGTGTCTTTCTTTGGGATAGTGATTGGAACCTAGGATCAATAAATCATTCAAATGAAATACATGAAGTACATAAGCATGTAGTCATATAATCATGTAATAACTTATGCTACTCGCATTTGCAAAGCATAGTCACCCTAGGCGATTTGAAACATAAAGGTGCCATTTGCATTAAACTATTGCCCCATAATCATAACTTCATTAATAATATATTTCCGCAAAAGGGGTTACAAAAGGATAATAAAAAATGAAATAACAATTACCATAAATGTCCTCTTGTGGTTGATGATAAAGCTCTCTCGGTCCTCGCCTTCTTGGCCCTTCAAAGGGCGATCTGGATACAAAGATGAGTTGGTGTCTACATGACATCCATCAAAAACCCCTTCTCTGTGAAGGCCATCGGTGCGGTTCCATCCATTGTCTTTCCCAAATATTTGGCATCTCTATCATCGACTTTCCTTTAGATTAAGCGGGCTTTGATTTCGGCCTTAGAATCCTTATCTTGCACACAATGATAAAGAATGGGTTTGGAGGTGAGAGTGCCTTGCAAATGGGCCCTCAAATAATTCTTATAATTCTCATCACACCCAGGATGATACCTATCAAGGGTTAAATTGTCTGGACCCCAAGTTACGCGACCATTCCATTCTCGGATGATGTCCCCAGCCCTTTGAATCTTATATTCCTCATAGTCAATTTTTTAATTCTCCCATGTTCCCAACTTGGGGTATGACTTGGTTCCTACCAAATTACCTCAAGACTCTAGCAGGTACATAAGGGCGGACCTCTCGAATCCCCATGGGCGGTAAGAATGGGCATTTCTGTCCTTTGACTACAACTGTGTCAGATATGAAATCAGCGAACATCCATTGTATGTCGTCTTCTTTAAGCCTAGAAAATATGAAGGCCTAACCATGTTTAGTTTGATGCCCAAAGTTCGGGCAATGTGTACAAAGGTCATCTTTTCCCGTCGGTCTACTCAAGCATGGGGTACCCCCAACTTTGTTCAAATGCTTGATGATACACCATTGTAGGAGTAGGTTGCATCCTTAGAAGCACCTAAAGTGTTTTCAGCATAGGCTTAAGGCTCGGTACATGTCTTCAAGGATAATGGGAATTAGGTCAAAGTATTTAGTCTCTCCATTTATGGTTATGCCATGAAAGATAACATGGGTGACTGAGATGATTCGGGTGTCTATGGCTTGGGTTCTATCTTTAGTGAACACTATGAGTCCCAATAGGCAAATAGCAAAGGCTAAGGGTCGTGTGGCTTCCCATTTGGCAAAGGTTTTGAACTCGGTGGAGTATTCCAAGTATCCCCTCTTGGTCCCAAATTTTTTCTATATATCCCTAAAGGCTATGGTTGGACTGAATATCCAATTGGCATGGGATATGGATAACATTTTTAGTATTTTGTCAGGGTAGGCTTTTGTGGGATTAAGAGGTTATGGTCTGGTTTCTTTCTACTTCGTAGACAAGTCCCCACACTGTCTATGACATCACGAAGTTCCTCCAAAGTCGGGGCCATCTCAACATTATATCTAAACCTAAACACCATCCTATCACGATCCTAATATCCGGTAATCACCTCGATCAGCTCTCTACAACCCTTCATAGTCATGATTGATGGTAAGTGTCCTAAACCGTTTGTGACCTTCTTTTTCTCATCACCGGTCATCCAACCCCACCAAATGTCTAGCATCTCAGGTACCTCGAGGACCAGTTCAAATTGAAAGTTGGTCGGCATCTACAAAATAAGACCGGATTAATCCCCCCCCCCCCACCCCATAGGCAATGGTTTAGCACTTAGGCACATAGAATGTTTCCATTTAGCACATAGTGGGATGTTGTGTCTTTTCGGGTCATAGACCGTCTCGACACAAGGTAGTCATCTTAATGGGTTTTACATACGTCTCAAATATCCAAAACCTGTCTAGGTAAGCATGCACTAGTCCGTTGGGATTTGTCTTCGCTCTATCCTAGGCAATACTAGAGTGGGCTTTACGAATGACTGGGAATCGAGCGAGATACTCAAGCTGAACCGTTGTTGGCTGTTGGATGACTACGTACCAACTCTGCGTTCAATGTGTTCCAAAGAAAGTATTTGGTTTTTTAGTGAAGGTTGACTGTGAGTCCGCGTGTCCTCTTTGAAACCATGCAATTATTTGCCAGTGGTGACGGAGTTTGTGATATGCATGCAATGACAATTATATATACAAGAAACTAACAATTAAGGAAAGAATTACAATAAATCACATTATATTGAAATACTTATGGTTAGAACCTAGAAAAATCCCCTGCAGAGTCCCCATCTGTTACAGTTCACTTTTACGGGGTACATCAAAACTACTAAGAGGTAGTGGACTTTATTTGGATTTTTGTTTTTTAGGGTCGCCACCTAATTTACTATGGGAAATTAGGAAAACCGAGTTAAAAGGATTTATCAAATAGGAGAAAATCCTTTTAAAACTAGATTTTGAGGTAAGGGTTCCGGTGATCCCCTAGGAAAGGTTTCAAGCACCCTAGTATTAAGGATCCATAAAATACGGTTTACCTTAGAGTTTCAATATGTGATTACTGTAATTGGTTTCTTAAAGAGTTTACTTTCTTGTATAAATTGTCCTGGCATATCATAATTCCTTTTGTTTGGCAAAAGTCCATTCCTTTGAAGAAAAAGTTTATCTCTTGTAAATATTTCAAAGTTTAAAATAGCCATATTACTTTTCGGACTACAGCACACTCAAGGTTTCCCTTTGGTAGATTTCAACTTGATTTAGTCCCAAGTACTAGGTCCAATTTAATCTTCATAGATTTTTTGAGAAAAATTAAGTATATTCCCTCTATAAACATGCCATAGGTTTATGCAAGTGTAAAAAAAGATTTAGCAACTTCTTTATTTCTTTGTCCAATTTTAAAGGTCAACCATATACTACATTGAAACATTTTTCTCAAACTGAGGCTAAAATATATTTCCTCTTGTTTTTTCAGCTTAAGGTTGGGCTTTGGGCCCAAAAATTATAATAACCTTAAGTGTCCAAAAAGTTTTGCAAATCCATTTATAACTTTTCTGAAAATCAGTTTCCATTTCATTGTGCCCAAATCAGTTTCCAATTTTTTGTCTTAAGCCCATAAATAGTTTTCCTTTTCATAGTCGTGTATATATACAACTAGTATATCAATATCATTTCCATTTTTTCGTTTTCAAAAGGGATAGCAAAATTCAGATACATATATGTTTAGATCGTATCACGGGTATATATATATATATATATCCAATTTTTAAAAATTAGTTGGCCCAAAAATATATATATATATATATATATATATATATCCAATTTTTAAAAATTAGTTGGCCCAAAATTCATTTACCGATTACATGCATAGTTTATCTTTTATTAAGACAAGTTTGAAAATCATTTGGCGAAAATCCTAAAATTCAACGCGATCTATCCGATTCTAACCTTAGGGTTCTAATATTTACATAGCATTCTTTACGATACATATACGTACAATTTAAAGAAATTGAAAGAAGAAGAAGAAGAATTAGGCTAGTGGGCCTACCGGAGCCCACTTGTTACCATTTTCACCCATGGTTGGGCCTTCTATGCATTTTCAGTCCAGACTCGATGGAATAAAGGTGTTGTTGGGACTTAAGCCCAACAGTGGTTTCATGCGGATTTTCCCAAGTGGCCCGTGTGATGCCCATGCGAAACAACGAAAGGAGAAAAAGAGGGATATGGGTAGGAAGCACCTAGACTTGATAAATAAATTAAAGAGCTTAAAGGGGAAATATAAACAAAACATACAAGAAGCAATGCCCAAGACAAAAAGAAAGAAACTAAGGAACAGGACCAAGTGAGATAGCATGCATAAACTATATAGGGGAAAGCCCAATTTAGAGGTAAAAGAGAATAAACAAACAGGGTCAGACCCAAAATTAATCAACAATGTCTCTAAGTCTAAATTCTGAAGATATTCCATCAGTATACAAGATATACCATCTTATATATATATACAACAAGGTATGTATAGACTATATACATCTCATATAGTGTATGTATATTAGGCAGTAAGAACACAAAACAAAGGAAAAGATAGGTCAAGGTAATTTTATATTAAACATATATCTAGACACATATATGACATGCTATAGTTGACACAAACTTACCCTATTCATTCGAGAAACTCAAGATTGCTCCTAAAGCACATCAAACATCACACTGTGGCCTACATTCTAAGGACACTAACTCATGAAAAACACTAAATAAACAAGGTTATGCATTCTTATTCAATACTAATGTCCTTCAATTGTCACATAGCATTTTCTCTTCTCTTTTTACCAAATCCTTAGAGGGTCCCATAGGGTGTGACTTCAACATGGAGGAACCCCAGCAGCCTGGGATCAGTAGTACTAGGCTGAGTTGACAAACTCAAAGCCTTTCCCCACCTTTCCCTGGCCCTAGGTAAGTCACATCCTTGCCTCATCATACCCAAGTGACAACCTCTTAACATAATCATTTCAAACTTAAATACCTAACTAAACATGCCCAGATTCCATTTGGAACTTAAGCTATCCAGATTTGGTTTTATTGACACTAGTAGAGGAAGAAAATGCGGACAAAGTGGCAAACAGACCTTATGCTACTCAGATTTTATCCTTAGCATGATTTATCCCAATTAATGACAGTAAAGAAAAGACCAAATTAACCTTTTAAATTCTAGTAAGGGATATATGTAGCATAGACAAGAAAAAGTACATATCAACATGAATTCATTCAAGGACAGTTAATTCAGGTCACTTGCTTGTAGACAAGCACTTTAGCATTTGAAAGGCT
This sequence comes from Lycium barbarum, assembly GCF_019175385.1. Classification (NCBI taxonomy): domain Eukaryota; kingdom Viridiplantae; phylum Streptophyta; class Magnoliopsida; order Solanales; family Solanaceae; genus Lycium; species Lycium barbarum. The sequence continues at coordinate 77,458,693 of NC_083347.1, read as the reverse complement.
ATGGCAGGATATAACAAATTAGTCTTCCATTTGTGCAAGTTAACTTAATAGAAAAAGGGACGGGGTTAATCAAGTTGTACAGAAATGAACTTTCAATCATTACTCATTTACTCATTCAAGCATTAACCAAAACTAGGCTTGATTCTTACAAGATTTAGTCATAAGTTCAACCGAATAACAAGCTTAACTCTGTTTAAGTCTGAAATATAGCTAAAGTCTTATAATTTCATCAATCATGCATGTTCACCCCATAATAACTAGTCATTAACTTGAATAAGCCTTAATTTCAACAGGTTATGCTATTGTGTAGTCACAAAACTATTTTTAGGCTTGAACATTATTACAGAGGTGCTACACACTATTACAAACAAGCAAAGATGAACACAGGCCCCTACTAGTCATGGTTAAACTTGAACAGTATCATTAATACTCCAATGAATATACCGAAGACTAATCTAGATAGAACAACTTTGTGCTAATGTTATACACCTATTAAAAAAATTCATTAACTAATACATAGGCATTTAGTGTCATTATACTAGACTAAACAAATAGTTCTTCTATTATCATCATGCTAATTCAGTTACCTAATCCAGTAACCAAATCATATATTCAAAACAAGCTAATTTGATTCAAGCAAGCCAAAATATATGCTACCATTTCAGTCAAGCTAAAAGAGGCATGCTTACACATTTAGTCAAGACATGACAGTCTTATATCAAAACTGAAACTAAACTTCAAATAACATACACAACAAGCACTAATCAGTAAACAAAATACCAATAAATATACTTAAACTAACACTAATAACATAAACTTTACCAAAACAACAAATATTTAACTAAGCAAAGCATAAAATGACTAAAAGTAACCTAAAGAAAGAAGAATTACCTTTTGTAGTGGTAGACAAGATCGAGAATGGAGTATTTTGGGAAGCCCTCTTCTCGTCCACACCTTACAGCCACAACCACACAGAAATCACTAAAGATTTCACCAAAAACAAGCTAAATTTAACCAGAAAAAGGGTTATGAGTGAGTCCAGACCCTAAGTATACTCGAGTATAGCAGTGTAAAACCAAAGATGGTTCTTCCTGAAATTACCCAAGTATGTTGTCGGGGTGTGTGTCTTTCTGTCTGTGTCAAATGGTAGAGATTGGGTTTTTTATATAGAACCCCTAAATTCTAGGGTTTGAGAGCATCAACCGATGTGGGACTAGGATATTTGGGGGTAAAATCCCTCCATTTCTCAGCTAATCCAATCAATCGAGTATTCAAAATCATACCAGACAAAAATAATTAAAGAAACGTAGATAAAGCAACTGAGAAGGACAACCTCACCTCTTTGGGTCTTCAAGGGTGGCTAGGGTTTTGACCCATCACAAACACAAGATGTGTTTGTGAAATGAGGGGGTCGTTTGGTTTAAGGCTGAAAAGGGGGAAATGGGCCAGGTCTGGTCCAATTTGGACTAGGCCTGGCAATCTAAAAAAAAAAAGGAATGGCCTAAACACATATATGCATACACAGGTATACATGTATACGTATGTATATACATGTATACTTGTGTATATATATGTATATAAAAATGTATATTTTGACTAATTTCAACAAGTGACCCAAATGTAAAAGTATGGCACTTAATTAGCTTTCTAATTTTGGGCAGATTAAAACTAACTAATACCTTTTCAAATATGATTAAATGTATAAGACAAATTAGCCATTTCAAGTACAGCCTCAATTAAGTACATAGCAAATAGCTGGCTATTTCAATTACAATCTCAATTAAACACATAGCAAATAACTTGTTATTTCAATTGTGGTCACAAATGACTGATGAAACTATCAATTTTTAGCAATAAATGCAAATATAGACAAATAAATCACAAAATTGAGATGTAAGTGATTATCTATTTAATCAATCAATTTTCTTGAATTAACGGAGTAAAATATTTATCAATTTTGTAGTAATAATTTAAATAATTAATTGCATAATTGTTTTGGAATGATTTGAATTAATTTTGCCAAATACTTTAATATTAATGGTAAAATATGTAGGATACTTTTAAATGACTTACAATTTCTGAGGTTATTTTTTCAACTGAAATGGCAAAACATTAACGAAATAATTTTGTAAAAATCATTTTGGGTCACAAAACACATATTCCACTCCGTTTGAGATTCAAGAACTCTGAATAATTAAATAAAATTATTGGAGGGGCAAAATTAGGTATCAACACCAATCATTTAATCATTAGGTAACTAGTTCGTAATTGCTCTTTTACTTATGATTTTGATTATGGAAAATAAAGGGGTTTTCTTATAAATTGGGAATTTTGATTAAATAAGGAAATTGATTCTAAATTTAGACTAGGTTGTGATGATAATGGGCATTTGGACTCCCTAGACCTTGGGTCTTTCTAAAATTCCCTCTTTTACCCTTCTGGGGCCCAGGGTCCCCTTTTTAGGGTAGTTTTTGATTTTGGATGGTATTATCGCATTATGGGTATCATTAGCATTGTAATATAATATAGATTAATAAATTGTTAGACATTGAAAGTTTGGAAGTTCTTCGGAAAAGAAAGGCTTGTTGAACTTGTTTGGCTTTTAAGGTAAGTTACGACTTACCCTTGGTTAGACTCTGATTAGCTCATATGTAGATGTTAGTTATTGATGCGGAAAGCATGATAGGCCTTCAGGCATGGTGTGGAGCTGATTTCAATTAGGTTGGTATCGTCAGCTTTTATGTGGCTTGTCGCCATGTTTGTTTTACTAACGATTTGTTTGTACTCATCTCTATCTTTTGATATCTTACTTATCATCTGAAAATGAAATGAATTGTGAGGTGTATTTCATGGTATGTAACTGTTGATTTACTGATATGTGATGTTATTGAGGCTGATTTCATGCATGGCATTGCATTCAATTTCATCACTGATATGATATGACTATGGTTCTGAATTGATGATAAGTGAGAGAGTGTAGCCTCTGAAGACTTTGTCAGAAAGCGTAAAAGAGAGATGAAAGTCATGATCTGAGGTCTTTACTCGAGCGGCATGTGTTGTCTTGATCCGAGGACATATACTAGAGCGAGAGGAGAATCTGCGCATGGACTTCGCGGGTCCCTCATGGGTCATGGATATTGAGGTATTTCCCTTAGCATATGTGTACGGTGGAGAAGAGCATGTATGGAAGCTCCTTGCATAGAGAAGGGACTATGTAGCAGCTGACTGCAGTTACATTGCATCGTATTACATTCGCATACATTCATCTGTTCTTGAATGTTGACTTGGCAATTTATGCTCTCATTTGATCTTATACTTGACTTTTTTATGACCTGTTCTTGACTGCTTGTGTGCTCTACTTGTCTATTTCCTTCTATTTATATATGTGAACTAATTATTGTCGGCCTATGATACCTGCGAGTGCGTGTGTTTGTACTCATACTACACTTGTTACACTTTTTATTTTAGTGCAGAGTTTGCTATTGGTTCCAGATCCCGTCCATGCAAGTGATCTCGAGGCTTCTGATAGAGATTCTAGGGTGAGCCATTTTTTAGATCCGCAGCCCGAAAACTCTTCTTCATATACATGTGCTTTCTTATTTCGAGACATTATTATCAGACTTTGGGATTCATGTTTCCTTTTTAGATTATTTATTTATTAGTAGTGGCTCTTGTATTAGTTTCAAACCATATTTTGGGGTTATTTTTGTATTAGTACTTCCGTACTATTTATTTAGTTATGAGTTCAGACTGTTATCTATCTCTATTTACTGCCGCATGTGTGAAATGATAAATGAAATAAGTTTTGTCTTAAGGGAAGGGTTCGCCTACTGGGGGATAGTGTGGTGCCCGCACGATTCACATGTTAGGTCGCGACAAGTTGTTATTAGAGGGATAGGTTACCGATCTTACAAGTACACGAGTAATATCTTGTAGAGTGTTGCGGATCTGTACGATAAGCTCCGTACTTATCTACGAGAGGCTATAGAACATTTAGGAAACTTCTTATTCATTTTTCGTGCTACTTTATTCAAATTTGTAGCTAGATTATTCAAATTGGTATCTGACTTCTATTCCTACCCTCTCACGGATGGTGAGGTCATGTGCGATGGTTGCGAGAGGTGAGGTGCCCGTACCGACCGTAACAAGTTGAGCCCGTGGCCGAGTTGGAGGGAAAGATCTTAGGGCATTACCAGCATGGGGTAGAGCACTCGTGGTTGTCCTAGCCATAGCCAGATCATTATTTACTGGGCCAGAGATAGAGCAAGAGCACGAGCCCATGGTTGAGAAGGAGCTGGGACCAGCCCAAGCACAGCTCGAGGTTATTGCTACTCCCATACTGCAGGATGCCATAGTTCATATCTTGAGCCTTCTAGAGGGATTGACCAAGGCTGGTGGCCTTTCCAGCTACATTTGATAGATCTCAGAATAGAGCTGGAGGTCAGAATCTTGAGCAGTATCAGGCCCACGGGGCATAGCCTGCCGCTGTTATGCACCCCGTATTTATGAGATTCTATGGTACGCCTGATGAAGATGTTTATGAGTTTCTTGTTTATTGTCATGAGAGGCTCCACAAGTTGAAGGTCGTAGAGTCACACGGTGTTGATTATGTTGCTTTTTAGTTGCGTGGTGACACAAAGATATAGTGGAGATCTTGTGTCGATTGCTAATTAGCTGGATCGCCTCCTTTGACTGAGACTCAGTTTTATCAGATCTTTCTAGAGAAATATGTGTGTCGGACTCTGAGAGACAGGAGGAGAGATGAGTTCAATGGTTTGGAACAAAGAGGGATGTATGTCGTCGAGTATGAGTCCATATTCCACTCTTTTACTTGTTGCAGTTCAGTTACTTCCCGCCGAGTGAGGAGATTCATCAAGGGGTTAGTACTTCCACTGAAGTTGGCCGTCTTATAGCTAGTGGCCTCTGGATCTTCCTTCTAGTCTGTGGTTGATCATGTTACTAAGGTTGAGTCTGCAATGATTCAGGATCATAGAGGAGGTGAGGACAAGAGGATGCACCGGTTCAGCAATTTTAGTAGTTCTTCTTCTAGAGTTGGGGGCCATTGGGGCAGAAATTTTCAGCATCATTCTAGCCGCCTCATTCAGTCAGCATTGTAGGTTTCAGCTGGTGGTTCTTCTAGTCATGGTGGATTTAGTCCTGGACAAACTTCACAATGTTCTCATTTTCAACCTGCAGATCGTGGACGGTATTCTGGTTCTTTTGTATCAGTTTGGCAGCCCCGATTATTCAGGGGTTTCTGTGAGTGTGGAGACGTAGGGTTTTTGATTTCAGACTCCCAAGACTCCAACACCTTCGGTTATTACAGGTGGTCACCAGTCAGGTAGGGCAAGCAAAAGGTGGAGCTCAGTCGAGTTAGGATGGATGTGGAGGCACATAGTCTGAGGGCGGATGAGTTCATTGTTATGCTTTCGCTGGCAGGCCCGAGGCAGAAACTTCTGATGCAGTTATCACAGGTACTATTTTAGTCTGTCATCGGGCAACTTTAATATTATTTGATCCTGGCTCTACTTTCTCTTATGCATCCACATATTTCTCTATGGGTTTGGATATGATTTGTGATCTACTTGACGTACCTATTCACGTGTCTACTTTGGTCAGAGATTTTGTGGTAGTAGATCGAGTCTATCGGTCTTGTATAGTTACTTTTATAGGTTATGGTATGTGGGTAGACTTGGTGATCCTTGATATGGTAGATTTTGATGTTATTTTAGGCATGAGTTGGTTATCTCCTAATCACGCGTTTCTGGACTGTCATGCCAAGAAAGTCACGTTAGCTATGCCTAACATTCTGAGATTAAAGTGGAAGGGTACTCCTAGCCCTGCTCCCAAGAAAATTATATTGTTTCTTTGGGTGAAGAATTTGGTGGATTAGAGGTTTGGCTTATTTGACGCATGTACGGGATACGAGTGCGGATACTCCTTCCTTGGAGTCAGTAGTAGTAGTTAGTGAGTTTGTAGAGGTTTTTCCCACAAACTTACCCGGTATGCCACCTAATCATGATATTGATTTGGAGTCAGACACTCAACTTATTTAAATTCCACCTTACCGTATGGCTTCAGCAGAGTTGAAGGAGCAATTATAGGACATGTTGAGAAAGGGATTTATTAGACCTAGTGTTTCCCCTTAGGGTGCTCCCATTTTATTTGTGAAGAAGAAGGATGGTTCTATGTGGATGTGTATCGATTATCGGTAGTTGAACAAGGTTACCATTCGAAACAAGTATCTGTTACCCCGTATTGATGACTTGTTTGATCAGTTCAGGGTGCGTTGATATTCTCGAAGATTGATTTGATATCGGGCTATCACAAGTTGAAGTAGAGCAGAGGAAATTCCAAAGAAAGCTATCAGGACCCGCTATGGTCACTATAAGTTCTTACCAATGTCGAACGGTCTTACCAATGCCCCCGCAGCGTGCATGGACTTGCTGAATGGGATCTTCAAACCTTACTTTGATTTGTTCATGATTGTTTTCATTGATGACATCTTTGTTTACTCTCATAGTAAGGAAGAACAGGAGAAGCATTTTAGGATAGTACTTGGTTTATTAAGGAGAAGAAGTTGTATGTCATATTTTATAAGAGTGAGTTTTGGCATAGTTCTGTGGCATTTTTGGGGCATGTAGTGTCTTAGGATTGGAATATTATAGATCCCAAGAAGATTGAGGTAGTTAGGGGTTGGGCTCGGCCTACTTCGGTGACTGTGATTCAGAGTTTTGTGGGCTTAGCAAGTTACTATCGTTGATTTTGAAGGGGTTCTCATCTATTTCTTCCCGCTTGACCCATTTGACTTAGAAGAATGTGCCCTTTCAGTGGTTCGATGAGTGGGGGAGAGCTTTCAAATGCTCAAGGCATTATTGACTTCAGCTCTGATTTTGGCTTTACTTATGGAGGGTGAAGACCTTATTATTTATTATGATGCTTCATGGATTTGTTTGGGTTGCGTGTTGATACAAAAGTGTAAGATGATCGCATATGCTTCGAGGTCGTTAAAGGTCTATGAGAACAACTACCCCACTTATGACTTAGAGTTAGCGGCGATACTATTTACATTGACGATTTTGAGACATTACCTATATGGAGTCCATTGTGAGGTATTCACGGATCATCGTAGTCTTCAGCATGTGTTCAATAAGAGAGATTTGAATTTGAGGTAGTGTAAATGGATGGAGTTGCTTAGGATTATGACATTACCATTCTTTATCATCAGGGCAAGGCTAATGTGGTAGTTGATGCGTTGAGCCAAAAGGCAGTGAGTGTGGGGAGCTTGGCATGCTTAATTGTTGGGGACTGTCCCTTGACCATGGAGGTCTAGTGTTTGGCCAATATTATAGTGAGACTTGATATTTCGGAACCTGGCAGGGTTCTAGCTTGTGTTGAGGCGAGGTCCTCTCTTTTGGAGCAGATTAAGGCCTAACAGTTTAAGGATGTTCAATTGTGCAAGATTAGTGATAAAGTGTTGAGTGGGGAGGCTAAGAAAGCTATTCTTGATCATGAAGGTCTGTTGAGGATTAAGGGGTGCACTTACATTCCTAGGGTTGGTGGTTTGATTAAGTTGATTTTGGAGGAGGCTCACAGTTCCAGATACTTCATTCATCCTGGTGCTACAGAGATGTATCATGGCTTAAGGCAACATTATTGGTGGGATAGGATGAAAGGGGGCATTGTGGATTTTGTTTCCCATTATTTGAATTGCCAGCAATTTAAGTTTGAACCCAGAGACTGGGTGGTGTGACTCAGAGGATGCCCATTTTCGAGTGGAAGTGTGAGAGGATAGTTAAGGATTTCGTGGTTCGTCTACTGAAGACTTTGGACAAGTTTGATGCCATTTGTGTTATCTTGGATAGGTTGACAAAGTATGCGCACTTCATTCCAATTCAGACCACCTACAACTCGGAGAAGTTGGCTTGGATCTACATTAGAGAGATTATCAAATTGCATGGTTTGCCTTTTCCACCATTTCAGACAGAGGCACTCAGTTCACTTCCCATTTCTGGAGGACTTTGCCGAAGGAACTAGGGACTTAGTTGGATCTTAGCACCGATTTTCACCCACGGACACATGGTCAGTCCAATAGTACTATTCAGGTGTTAAAGGATTGGTTGTGGCTTGTGTGATTGACTTTGGTTGTAATTGGGACCAGTTCTTACCATTGGCAGAGTTTATGTATAATAACAGTTATCACTCGAGCATTGACATAGTTTATTTCGAGGCTTTATATGGTAGGATATATCATTCTCCTATTGGTTGGTTTGATGTATTTAAGGTGAGACCGTAGGGTAAGGACTTGTTGATAAAGCGAAGTTGATTCAGGAAAAGCTTCTTGCGGCTTAGAGTAGGCAAAATGAGTATGCGAACTGGAAGGTTCGGGATTTGGAGTTCTTGGTTGGTGATCAGATTCTGTTAAAGGTTTCACCCATGAAGGGTGTGATGAGATTTGGGAAAAATGGCAAGTTAAGTCTGAGGTTCATTGACCCATTTGATATTCTTCGACGAGTTGGTGAGGTGGCTTATGAGTTTGCTTTGCCACCAGGCATAGCTGGTGTTCACCCGGTGTTCAATGTTTCTATGTTAAAGAAGTACCATTCTGATGGGTCCTATATCATCAAGTGAGACTCGCTATTGTTCGATCAGAATCTGTCCTTTGGAGTGGACCAGTAGCGATATTAGATAAGCAAGTGAGAAAGTTGAGATTAAAAGAGATAGCTTCAGTGAAGGTGCAGTAGAAGAACCATCTGGTTGAAGAGGATATGTGAGAGACTGAGGCCGATATGCATAGTAGATATCCTCATCTTTTTACTGATTCAGGAACTTTCCTTCTCCGTCTGTCTTTCCATTCGAGAATGAACAGTTATTTAATTCGTATCTGATGTAACGACCCGTTGGTCATTTAGGCCCTTTTGACCCTTTTACCCCATAGACCCTTCCCCTAGCTCTGTTAGAGAGATTTTGATTCGTGGGGATGAGTAGCATTGTTCCCGAGGTAGTCGGGAGAGTCTTGATAGAATTTGAGGAAACTAGAAGTCTTTAAGTTGAATAAGTGAAAAAGAGTTGACTTTGGGTAAGTGAGTATTTGGGATGTTCGTTGGTTCCATTATGTCACGACCCGACCGGAGGGCCGCGACGGGCACCCAGTACTAACCCACCCGGGCACCTCTTATCATACTTTCACATTTACATCTAGGTGAGCCACATAGCTAAATCATACTTTTATTCCTCATTCATACTATTTCCATTAGGCAACAATACATTTATATCATCGTCAACAAGTATGCCCACAACAATGTACATAAGCCGACGAGGCTAACAAAATGATATCTAAAATATAGGCCGACAAGGACAAGCTCATCTACCCATATACACATGTCTACGAAACTCTAAGGAGAGTATGTCATATCATATAGGCGGGACAGGTCCCCGCTATGCCCATAAATATGCACACAAAAGAATAAATACCAAAAGCTATAGCTCCGAATGAAATGGAGCTCCGCTATGTAGTCCCTGAGTAATAAAGCTATGGATCAAGCCTGTATCCCTGGCCACCTGCGGGCATGACGCAGCGTCCAGCAACAAAAGGACGTCAGTATGAAGAATGTACTGAGTATGTAAAGCATGATCAACATCATTATGAAAGCATAAGAGACAACATAAAAAATAGCATAGGATGGGAGATAGTAGTATCATCGTCATAAACACTTACTTGCTTTTCATAGGGACTTTTCATTTCTAATGCGTGATTGTGTACATACATCCATATCTGTATCCGTACTCATTTACACTTTCATACCCATATTCATATTCATAATCTTATTCATATTCATATTCATAATTCGTTTACATAATCATATTCATAGCATACTCGACCATGAAGGATCGGTGTTTCACATACCCGGCCATGGCAAGTCTCGGTGAGTATACATACCTGGCCCTACCAAGGCTCAGGGTCATCCGTACCTAACTGCAGTGGTGTGCGCCCGATACATGACATACCCGGCTATATAAGCTCGGTGTTACATATTAATCATACATAGACACATACACGTAGGAGCTCATAAGCATCTTTGACGTCATTACTATCATCGTTCGTTACATCTATCCCTAGAGGATTACTTATCATATAAGGAATTTAGTACAATCGTATCATGAGCTTAGTAGCTTTTAAAGATAGAATAATTTGGAGGACATCATAGGCTCATAGACGAATAGAATTTTGGCCAAAGAACCATGCCTTATGAAAGAAGGGTTAGCCTTACATACCTGTCCGTTCAACTATTCTATCACTTTCACCTTCCCATTCAATGCTCACGTTTCTACCTTCATTAGAGTTATACTATCATTAGAAAATCGATAGCTTAGCATACATGACTAAAGCTAGAGAAAATTGAACAACATCTCTTTTATTTATACGACTTCCTCCATATCATATATCAACTCCCTAACATCAATAATAACATTCACAATATCATAACAATACTCTTTATTCACATACATTATCCTTACTTCTCAATTCACTTCCAATCATCCATATCCATGATCATAGCACACAATTACATTCATTCATATACAATGTCTATCCCATGTTCTTAACATCATTGATAACATAACCATAATCGCAACACATCAAGAATCATGACTCAATCCAAGCTATTTCTCAAAAATGACACTATTCCACATTCATGATCCATTTTCTATATCCTTCTACAATCCAAGTGTTTCAACTTCTCAATACCTTAAACAACATGGAAATACCATAAAACTTACCTTAGATGGTGTAGGAATGAACCTTGGGTGGAAACACTTCACTTGAGCAAAATCCTAGTTTCACCTTCACTTGGATTCCTTGTCTTGGATGAACTTTAATAGGTTTCTTACACTTGATTCTCTTGGTTTGATGAAGTTGTTCATTAATATCCCTTGAATTATTGTGGGAGAAGTGTAGAGAAATGTTGTAGAGAGAAGGGGAAATGAAATGAAATAAACTGGGACCCCTTATTAATAATACAAAATTTGTCCCGCTTGGATTTCACGGACCAACATATGGTCCGTATAAATTATACTGACCGTATGTTTGGTCGTACTTTTGGTCCAGTGAGGGGTGCTAATCTGGGCTGATTATACGGCCAAACATACGGCCAGTATAATTTGTACGACCAGTATGTTGGGCTGTATAATGCCCAGTTCTTTCGAACTCATTCTCGTTGACTCGTTTGATCTCCAATCCTTATGGATCCTTCTTGACACTTTTTTATCACCTCATTAACAATCTAAGGGATGCTATAAATCTTCTCCAAAGCATCATTTACTTGTTACTCGTAAATCCTTTCCGATACATATCGTATGCCTTGCCTTCTCTTGGCGAACTTTCTCCTCTTACCTCGAATGTCTTTGAAATATTAATTAGGGTCATCAAATGTCATTCCTTACTTATCAAATCAAAATACCATATACTTTGTGCTCTTTGTTAGTCTATTCACTATGCATCAACGGAAAATTTTCTAAGGTGTATCATTTTCCCCCCTTAAGAACATTCGTCCTCGAATGTTAAGTCCTTGGGGATTCTATAAATATTTTGCTAGAGTTTCCCCTGTAATATGACACTACCATCCTGTCACAACAGCCCATAATAACAATGCCTCACAGGGACACAACATAATAGCAATAGAGTTTGGCCACACACGATCAAAATGCATGAAAAGGAAAACATACATACCTTATGATCTTGACGTCTCATCTTGGATCCCTTTCGGGGGCTGAAATAAGTGCGGGTACTTGGATTTCATAATTTCTTCCCCTTCCCATGTCATTTCTTCTCAATTATTGTTTCTCCACAAAACCTTAACTGAGGCCACTTCTTTGTTTCTAAGCCTCCGTACTTGCCTATCTAATATGGCAATGGGTACCTCTTCATAAGTCAGCTCTTCTGTCACTTGAACATAATTTACTGGCATGATCCTAGTAGGATCTCCAACACATTTACGAAGCATCGAAACCTGGAAAACTTGGTGAACTGACTCCAAATCAGGGGGTAGATCTAATTCGTAAGCCACTTTGCCTACCTTGTGCACCATCTCATAAGGCCCAATGTATCGGGGACTTAACTTCCCCTTTTTGCCAAATCTCATAACGCCCTTCATCGGCGACACCTTTAAGAATACCCAATCTTTAACTTGGAACTCTAAGTCCCTTCGACGATTATCCGCATAGGACTTCTGACGACTTTGGGCTGCTAATAGTCGACCCTGTATGGGCTTAAATTTTTCTATGGCTTGCTGGACCAAGTCTGGCCCTATCAATTTAGTCTCTCCTGCTTCAAACCACCCAATTGGGGATCTACACTTTTGCCCATATAAAGCCTCATACGGTGCCATTTGGATGCTAGAATGATAACTATTGTTATAAGCAAACTCAATAAGTGGTAAGTGATCATCCCAATTACCTCCAAAATCCAACATACATGCCCATAGCATATCCTTGAGAATCTAAATGGTACGTTTAACTTTTCCGTCAGTCTGCGGATGAATTGCCGTGCTAAGGCTCACATGAGTCCCCAAACTTTGTTGGAAGGACTTCCAAAAATTAGCTGTAACCTGAGCCCCTCTATTAGAGATAATCGATACTGGAACACCATGGAGTCGCACTATCTCTTTAACATAAAAATTTGCATAATCTTCTGCCATATATGTAGTTCTGACTGGTAATAAATGAGCTGACTTCATGAGCCTATCCACAATCACCCATAGAGAGTCATACTTGCGTCGAGAATGGGGCAAGCCTGTAATGAAGTCCATGTTAATTACTTCCCACTTCGAAGTTGGAATTGTTATAGCCTGCAACAATCCACCCAGCTTTTGGTGCTCGATTTTACTTGTTGACAGTTCGGACATTGAGCTACAAATTCCACTATATCCTTCTTCATCCCATTCCACCCATATATAGATTTAAGATCATGGTACATTTTTGTTGCTCCGAGGTGGACAGAATAACAGGAGCAATGAGCTTCTCTCAATATTTGGTGGCGTAATCCTGCCACATCAGGAACACATAATCTGCCTCGGCATCGGAGAACTCCATCTCCTGAGATCTCAAATGATGACTTCCCCTTCTGAGGGAGTGTATCTCTGTAATGCATTAGCATGAGATCTTCGTATTGTCGCTCTTTCACTTCCATTACTAGCGACGAGACTGCTGAATTCTGAATGGTAGTTCCCCTGCTACCTGAGTCCACTACTCGAACTCCTAGGCTAGCTAACTGCTAGAGCTCACGGGCCATTTCTCTCTTCTTTGGTTGTACGTCACACAAACTTCCCATAGATCTACAACTAAGAGCATCAGCCACAACATTTGCCTTTCCGGGGTGATATAGGATATCAACATCATACTCTTTTAGCAATTCCAACCATCGTCGTTGCCGCAAATTCAACTCTTTTTGCTTATAGATATACTGAAGGCTCTTATGATATGTGTAAATATCCACATGAACACCATACAAGTAATGTCTCCACATCTTTCATACATGAATCACTGCAGCCAATTCAAGGTCATGGGTTGGATAATTTTTCTCATGTTTTCGTAAATGCCTTGAAGCATAGGCAATCACCTTACCATGTTGTATCAACACACAGCCTAGCCCAATGCCTGAACCATCTCAATAAACAACATAACCTTCAAATCCTTCTGGAAGTGTCAGGACTGGGCAGAAGTTAATCTATCTTTTAGCTCTTGGAAACTACGTTCACAAGCATCTATCCATTGAAACTTTACTGATTTCTGTGTTAGCTTTGTGAGTGGTGCAGAAATAGAAGAAAAAAATTCAACAAATCTCCTGTAATAACCTGCTAAGCCCAGAAAGCTACGAACCTCCGTAGGAGTTGTGGGCCTTGGCCAAGTCTTCACGGCCTCAATCTTTTGGCTATCTACCCGAATACCATCGGCTGAAACAATGTGCCCCAGAAATGCCAATGAGTTCAACCAAAACTCACACTTAGAAAATTTTGCAAACAATTCTCGAGTTTGAAGAACTCTAAGGATAGTACGCAAATGATCCGCGTGTTCTGCCTCAGATCTAGAATACACCAAGATGTCATCGATGAATACAATCACAAATAGATCTAGGAAGGGTCTGAACACATCATTCATCAAATCCATAAACACTGCCGGTGCATTAGTTAGCCCAAATGACATTAGTCGGAACTCAAAATGGCCATATCTTTTTCTGAAGGCTGTCTTAGGGATATCTTTCTCCCTAACTCTCACTTGATGATACCCGGACCTCAAATCTATCTTTGAAAACCATTTGGCACCTTGTAATTGATCAAATAAGTCATCAATCCTCGGAAGATGATATTTGTTCTTAATCGTCACCTTATTCAGTTGCCGATAGTCAATGCACATTCGCAAGGATCCATCTTTCTTTCGGACAAACAATGCGGGTGCTTCCCACGGGGATGAACTAGGCCTAATAAAGTCTTTCTCAAGCAAGTCTTTCAATTGCTCCTTCAACTCTTTCAATTCTGCGGGGGCTATTCTATAAGGTGGAATAGATATAGGCTTGGTGTCTGGCAAGACATCAATAGCAAAATCAATCTCCCGCTCTGGAGGGAGGCCTGGAAGCTCTTCCGGGAATACATCCGGAAACTCGTTCACTAGGGGAACTGACTGATGAGTTGGCGGTTCAGCTTCTACATCTTGAACTCGCACTAGATGATAAATGTAACCTTTTGTGATCATTTTCCTTGCTTTAAGATAGGAAATAAACCTACCTTTTGGTGACGCAGTATTCCCTTTCCATTCTAAAACTGGTTCTCCCATAAATTGGAAACGAACCATTTTCATTCTACAATCAACATTGGCATAGCAAGAAGCCAACCAATCCATGCCCATAATAACATCAAAATCCACCATTTTTAACTCATGCAAGTCAATCATAGTACGACGGTCACAAATCACAACTATGCAGTTTCTATATACTCAGCTAGCTATTACCGATTCACCAACGGGTGTAGACACCTCAAAAGGTTTGATCGACTCCGGTTTGACTCTAAACTAAGTCACAATATACGGAGTAACATATGACAATGTGGAGCCTGGATCTATCAAAGCATATACATCATGAGAAAATACCGATAATATACTTGTGACCACATCAGGAGAAGACTCAATATCTTGGCGTCCAGCCAAAGCATAAATACGGTGCTGAGGACCGCTAGAACTAGGGACTCTCCCTCTGCCTCTACCATGGCCGACTGGCACATGTGAACCTGGCCCCATAGGGCGTATAGATGACGAAGATCTGGCTACCGACCCTAAAGGCTGGGTCCTACCTCTACCACCAACTGAAGGGAAATCACGCATAATATGGCCTGGCCGACCACATGAATAGCAAACCTCTGACCCCAATCGGCACTGACCCCAATGTAACTTCCCACACTGGGAACATCGTGGCACGAGTGGTCTCGCCTGACCCGAATCACCCCTGAGCTGAGATCCTGAAAAGCTCTGACTAGACCCGGAATAAGTAGATCTATCAAATCTCTGGCCTGAAAATCGTGGAGGCGCACTAGTCATAGAATGGACTGAATGCCTAGAAAACTGTTGTCTGTGCCTGCCTCTAAACTCACTCATCGGACCCAAAGGTCTAGCCCTCTTGTTATACCCTCTGTCATGCTCACGCTCACTTCTTTGTTGATGTTGGCTTTCTTCTAAATTCTGGGCATGGGCCTGAATGCGTGAAATATCCATGTTGTCCTAAAGGGATGCAGTCAATCACCTATCCATTAAATGTGGCCCTAGGGCTTTCACAAATCGGTGCACTCGGTCACCCATATCCGCTACTATGGCCGAATCATACCTAGCCAAAGAATTGAATCGGAGACTATACTCTAGAGCACTCATACTTCCTTGCCTCAAATTCAAAAACTTATCGGCTTTAGCTCGCCGAACCTCTGGAGGCAGGTAATGTTGGAGGAAAGCATCTACAAATTCTTGCCATACCGGGGGAGGCGCATTGGCTCCTTGTGAAGCCATCCAAACCGTGTAACAATTAACCGCAACACCCTCAATCTATAGGATGCTAACTCCACCGATTCGGTGTCCGAAGCATGTATCAACCGAAGTGTCCTCAACATTCCATCAATAAAATTCTGAGGGTCCTCATTCTGATTTGATCCAAAGAATTTCGGAGGGTTCAAGCTAATGAAATCACGGGCCCTTGCACTAACAGCCCTATGACCTTGCCCTGTACTTTGCCGCTGAGTCTGGGCGGCAACCAATTGAGTATGCAAATGAATGGCCTCTTTCACATCTTGGCCTGAAGCATCCAGTGGAGGAACTGGAGGTGCTGGAGCTGGGGCTGAGGCTCCCTCACGCTCCTCAGAGATAGGCACCGAATGGGAGGACTGAGATTGAGCCGCATTCTGGGACTCACTTTCCTCTACAACCGTTGGCGGTGCTCTTTCAGCTCGCTTTTCTGCCACTGTCTTGCCCTTTTGGGCTGCCGTATCCTTTCTCTTTATAGGCATCTCTGAAATACATAACACGCGGTTAAGGAAAAAGAAGTTCTTATGTCATAGCTCTATCGCACGATCTTATGAAGAAAGAAGGTCATTCATTCCTAAAATGTCCGCAGCCTCTTGTTTATAAGTGTGGCGCGCAACACACCCATAACCAAGACTCTACTGGACACGGCTCATAGACACACCCTAGGACAGAACAACTCTGATACCACTTTTGTCACAACCCGACCGGAGGGCCGCGACGAGCACCCGGTACTAACCCACCCGTGCACCTCTTATCATACTTTCACATTTACATCTAGGTGAGCCACATAGCTAAATAATACTTTTATTCCTCGTTCATACTATTTTCATTGGGCAACAATACATTTATATCATCGTCAACAAGTATGCCCACAACAATGTACATAAGCCGACGAGGCTAACGAAATGATATCCAAAATATAGGCCGACAAGGCCAAACACATCTACCCATATACACATGTCGACGAGCCTCTAAGGAGAGTTTGTCATATCATATAGGCGGGACAGGACCCCTCTTTGACCATAAATATGCACACAAAAGAATAAATACCAAAATCTATAGCTCCGAATGAAATGGAGTTCCACTATGTAGTCCCTGAGTAATAAAGCTATGGATCAAGCCTGTCTTCCTGTCCACCTGCGGGCATGACGCAGCGTCCACAAACAAAAGGACGTCGGTACGAAGAATGTACTGAGTATGTAAAGCATGATCAACATCATTATGAAAGCATAATAGACAACATAAGAAATAGCATAGGATGGGAGATAGTAGTATCATCGTCATAAACACTTACTTGCTTTTCATAGGGACTTTTCATTTCTAATGTCATTGTGTGCATACATCCATATCCGTATCCGTATTCGTATCCATACTCATTTACACTTTCATACCCATATTCATATTCATAATCGTATTCATATTCATATTCATAAGTCGTTTACATAGTCATATTCATAGCATACCCGACCATGAAGGATCGGTGTTTCACATACCCGGCCATGGAAAGGCTCGGTGAGTATACATACCTGGCCCTACCAAGGCTTAGGGTCATCCGTACCCAACTGCAGTGGTGTGCGCGCGATACATAACATACCCGGCCATATAAGCTCGGTGTTACATATTAATCATACATAGACACATACACTAGGAGCTCATAAGCATCTTTGACGTCATTACTATCATCGTTCGTTACATCTATCCCTAGAGGATTACTCATCATATAAGGAATTTAGTACAATCGTATCATATCGAGAATTATGAGCTTAGTAGCTTTTAAAGATAGAATAATTTGGAGGACATCATAGGCTCATAGACGAATAGAC
This sequence comes from Lycium barbarum, assembly GCF_019175385.1. Taxonomy (NCBI): domain Eukaryota; kingdom Viridiplantae; phylum Streptophyta; class Magnoliopsida; order Solanales; family Solanaceae; genus Lycium; species Lycium barbarum. Next base: position 77,440,817 of record NC_083347.1, on the reverse strand, counting down.
ATTTGGCCAAAGAACCATGCCTTATGAAAGAAGGGTTAGCCTTACATACATGTTCGTTCAACTATTCTATCACTTGCACGTTCTCCTTCAATGCTCACGTTTCTACCTTCATTAGAGTTATACTATCATAAGAAAATCGATAGCTTAGCATACATGACTAAAGCTAGAGAAAAATGGACAGCATCTCCTTTATTTATACGACTTCCTCCATATCATATATCAACTCCCAAACATCAATAATAACATTCACAATATCATAATAATACTCTTTATTCATATACAATGTCTATCCCATGTTCTTAACATCATTTATAACATAACCATAATCGCAGCACATCAAGAATCATGACTCAATCCAAGCTATTACTAAAAAATGACACTATTCCCACATTCATGACCCATTTTCTATATCCTTCTACAATCCAAGTGTTTCAACGTCGCAATACGTTAAACAACATGGAAATACCATAAAACTTACCTTATATGGTGTAGGATTTAACCTTGGGTGGAAACACTTCACTTGAGAAAAACCCTAGTTTCACCTTCACTTGGATTTCTTGTCTTGATTGAACTTTAATAGGTTTCTTACGATTGATTCTCTTAGTTTGATGAAGTTGTTCACTAATATCCCTTGAATTCTTGTGGGAAAAGTCTAGAGAAATGTTCTAGAGTGAAGGGGAGTGAAGGGGAAATGAAATGAAATAAACTTAGACCCCTTATTAATAATACAAAATCTGTCCCGCTTGGATTTCACGGACCAACATACGGTCCGTATAAATTATACTGACCTTATGTTTGGTCGTACTTTTGGTCCAGTGAGGGGTGCTAATCTGGGCTGATTATACGGCCAAACATACGGCTAATATAATTTATACGACCAGTATGGTGGGTCGTATAATGCCTAGTTCTTCCGAGCTCATTCTCGTCGACTCGTTTGATCTCCAATCCTTATGGAACCTTCTTGACACTTGTTTATCACCTCATTAAAAATTTAAGGGACGCTATAACTCTTCTCCAAAGCATCATTAAATCATCATTAACTTGTTACTCGTAAATCCTTTCCGATACATATCGTATGCCTTGCCTTCTCTTGGCAAACTTTCTCCTCTTACCTCGAATGTCTTTGAAAACTTAATTAGGGTCATCAAATGTCATTCCTTACTTATCGAAATACCATATACTTCGTGCTTTTCGTTAGTCTATTCACTGTGCATCAACGGAAAATTTTCTAAGGTGTAACACATTAGGTCCGAAAGGTCGATTATAACTTGGTAGGGTGTTTAGTTCGGTAATTGAGGCACTCGGAGGAATTTTGTTCTTTGGGTTGGAAACTTAGATTTGGAGGTTGTTCGGGTCAGGATGACCTCATTTAGGAATTCTGAGGGCACGGATGCATTTGTAGCATGTGTTTTGTAGTGGGTTGCTTGATTGGTTTGTATCAGGGAGGTCTCGGATGAGTGCTGGGTTTCAAGTTGAACTTGGTGAAAATCCAAAAAAATCTGGTTTTTGGTGTGCCACATATGCAGACTTGGGCTCACATCTGCGGGCCTTCCTATACGGGGCTTGGTCCGCAGATGCGAGACTGTGCGTTGTCAAGTGAGGTCGTATTTGAGGGAAAGGGGTTTGCAGATGCGAGATCGCTGGATATATGAAACTTTAAATTCCCAAATTCGAACCATTTCTTTCCATTCACTATATTGGAGACTTAGAAGGTATTGAGGGGCAATTTTGGGAAGCTTTTTGAGGAATCTTCCATTGGGTGAGTTCCCTATCATCTTATTTTGTTTATGTTGCCATTTATTTGGGAATAATCACGTTAGAGAACCGTGTTTTAAGTTAGGGTTTTTGGTGATGAACCATGTTGGCACCTAATTTTTGACCTCCCGTAATTTTCAGAATCCTCGGATAATAAATAAATGAGCAGAGCATTTTTAAAAGCCTTTAGTGATTTTTATAAATTTTCCAGATCAATATTTCTTCCCATTAAATCCACAAAAATGGATTTGCATGCATCATAAATTTTATTTAGAGATTAATGAGCATATTCATGATATTTTGTTGAATTTAATTTAAACAGGAAAAGGAGAGATAGAGGAAGAGTTCTTATTTAATTATTTAAAATTATTTTTGCAAATACTTCTTCCCTTTTTATTTTATCTTTGAAAATTTGAATATTCAAGTAATTAACTATTTAACCCTTTTGACTTCTAATTTTTATAAATAGGCATAATTGCCCTTAAATAATTTAATTAGCTAATTACTTAAGTGATAATTATTTCAAAATTGAGCCTTTTATATAGATATATTTTTGCCTTGGCCATAATTAATTTAGTCAGTCTATGATTTAAAGAAATTAGAGTTGTTTTGCAAAAAAAGCCTGTTAACATTTGATTTGAAGTAATAGGTTTAATTTAATTTCCAAAATAGATTAAAAAAGATCGTAATTAAAATAATTATGCCAAGTTAATCAATTAAGGTTATTTTAGGCCCATTAACAATTTGGCCGACTTTTAAATTATTTTAATAAAATCATTATGTCCCAATTCTTCCCATAACTAAGATTTCATCAATTGTAATATTTTTTCCTAATTATTTGTTCCTTTATGAACTAGATATACATGTGTATACACCGAATATACATATATATATATATATATATATATATATATATATACAAGGTATATGTATATGTACACACGGGGTGTATACATAAACACCTGGGCTTTTTTAAACACTCAGAAATTGGATGAGTCCACCCAAGCCTAGCTGAGACCCAAACGGTACTAAAATCCCTCCTTTTACTCTTTCTTTGCATTTTCCAGTCAAAATTACGATTTTTCTGTCAATTAATGTTATATTGCTTTATGATATTTTGCTATTTTCTATTGGTCTTTGTTGGTTGACTCAGATCTACTTTGAAGGGAACGAATCTAGCCGTAGATGTTTTTTTACTTTAAATCTTAGACGTTAAATTCGTTTTCACTTGAAAAATGGATTTGTACCACATCGTTGGTTTCACTATTTTTGTACAGCCTTGGGGTTCTATAAATAGAATCTCAACCTTAAGAAGTGGAAAAAAAAAGCTTTGGAAGGTGAAAAAATATAGCAAAAAACATAGAGGAATTTGAGATTAAAAAGAAGTTGAAAAACTCAGATTTTTTTAAAAACTTCTTAGTAAAAGAATTTTTATGAAACCTAGACTGAATAGTTGGGGTTTTGTAGTTAAAAATTTTGGTCCTTACTTCATTTCTTTTTCGTGTGTGTGTGGCTGTGTTGCTGAGATTTGGAAGCACAGAGGCTCCCAAATCCATTCTTTTCTTGGTTGCACACTTAAAAGGTAAACTTTAATTTAATTCATTTCATTTTGTTATTTAGTGTTCTGCCTAGTTTAAGTATGTTTGTAAGTTAGTTATGTTTATATGTCTGATGGTGCTTATATGCTATGTGTGCCTTATTTGGTTCTCTGCTTAATGTATGCTTTATTTAATACAAACATTATAGGAATTGATGTAAGTGTTATTGTGAAGTTCATTTAAGAACTAGGCTGTTTAAATCACTCATTGGTTTTATTTGTTCATGTGGTCTTGAGGTTCCATGTTAACTATAAAGATGTGTGTGTGAAGTGCTTTTGAAAATCCCTTTCCCTTTCCCTTTTCTTTTCTAGAATGTTTTGTTAGATTATTGATCATGATCCCAAGTAGAGTAACATAAAAAGTTCAACTTATTTAAAAAAAGGGAGATGAAACAGTCTATGTGTTAGTACAGATGAATGTGGATCATTTGCTGGTAGTGTGTGCTTGTGATTACAATTAAGTCCCATATATTGCTAATCACTCATGAATTGCCCCTATTGTGAAGTTGTCACGACCCAACTAGAGGCCATGATGGGTACCTGGAGCTGGCTACTGAGCACCACATACCATGCTAACTATCATGCTCCACCTGAGCATACATCATTCTCAATACAAACCTACCGTGAAACAAGCTTTCAAACATGTATATATACATAATATGCAATGGAGAAGTCACATAACATCTACAACCCACACATAAGTATCTACAAGCCTCTAACAGGAGTACTGAACATAAGGATGGGATAGGATCCCGTCGTGCCCGAATATATATACAAAAAAGAATGCATCAAAAATTGCACCTCCGGAGTAGGGAAGTGCTCCTGTGCAGGCTGATCTGGCTCCTAAGGATCTGGACCGTCCCCCTGTCTACCTTTGCGCATGAACACAACATCCAAAAAGAAAAGGACGTCAATATGAACAATGTACTGAGTATGTAAGGCATACATGGTGACATAATATGGAAATGTAGAATGCATGAGAAAAAGAGATAATTGTAACTACCTGCCTCTTGAGACGGAATCATGCATGCTTACTTTTGTTACCTTTATAACATATCACACACACAAACATAAGCTGTCTAAATCAATAAGATCATTATCCTGCGTTCGGGGTAATCATGTCACGCCGCCCACTAGTGGTGTCATGTCTGGCCAAGTAGGCACGGTGTTATCATAAGCCGCCCGCCTTAGCGGTATCACGCCCGACCATTTAGGCACGGTGTAATCATAAGCCGCCCGCCTTAGCGGTGTCATGCCCGGCCATCTAGGTACGGTGTTGTCACGACCCAACCCCGTAGGCCGCGACTAGTGTCCGACGTGGACACTCGCATATACTTACCAACCAAATCTCACTTGTGTCTACATATTATGAATCTCGTGCGTCCCAAATTATAAGCCTATCATTTAAACCATTATTTATATCATAACACATGGATCGATCATATTAACGTGGCGTAGGGGCGAACCGGGCACAAACCAAGCAAACATCACTGACCAAACGCGACCCATGACCCACATACATGTCTACAGCCCTCTAATTCAGACAACAGAATCATATGACGGGACAGGGCCCCGCCATACCCAAAAAAAAATATAACCATAAACAGGAAATCATATACAACAGAGAGTTCTGTACCAAAAGTATGGGCTCCAGATCAAAGGAGCACTTCAAATAGCAGACTGTGTACCCTAGGCTGGCGGATCACCACAATGAGCGTCTGTACCTGCGGGCATGAAACGTAGCCCCCGAAGAAAGGGAGTCAGTACGGAATATGTACTGAGTATGTAAAGCATGGAACACAAAGATCAGAACTATAATCGAAACAAGCGGTAAAAGAATAAGTACATAGTTCAGAATATCAAAATCACTCACTTCCCAGGCCCAGGTCATACATATCATCACATATCATATAAACCGATTTAATCTGTCAGAAGGGTTGACAAACGTACAGGGTTTCCAGACGCAACTGGTGCCTACCTAGCTCATGTGTTAGCCGGAATGTATGACATACAGAATACTCAGATGACGTCATATATCAAAAGGAATACGGGACTTACCGAGTACTCAGATGATATAGTATACCGGTTGGAATACAGGACGTACAGAGTATCAGAACTTACTTTCCAGACGCAGATCACACATAGTGCACATTATAGTCATATGCCATATCAGGACGCCGTGGCGTATCGGATTAGACGCTGCAACCTGTGAATCATATGATGTTTACAAGGAGTGTGCCACCTCGAGCTCAGCCCAGTACAGTGGTCACACCATACATAAACGTATCGTATCAGGCGGCGTATAGCCGGAGTATATCATATCAGATCATATCATATCATATCAGAACACGCGCCCACAAGGGGTATGCCACCTCGAGCTCGGCCCAGTACAGTGGTCATCCCATGCAGAAACTGCCCGTTTTTCCCGCTCGAGCTCTGCCCAGTACACGGGTCACGGATCAGTCTCGGGAGCTCGAGCTCTGCCCAGTACACTCCCAACGCGTCTGCCTGGTATCAGATTATGCAGCGCAGATACTGTCCGCTTTGGGGATCGAGCTCAGCCCAGACCACCCCTCACGATTTTATTTCAGAACACAGTAGACAGCATAGGGGAAACCACGCACGATAACATATCCTGGCCCGGGCTCAGTGAATAGACATGCTAAGGCTTGCACGAGCAGAGTAGTGAGAAGCCGGATGTACATTTTTTTTTCAGACTCGATAGATACGAATACTTATTGACATTTGAGGATTACAAACATATTCCGAAACGATCAGAATTGATATGAAAAATTTACGGACACTTTTTACCACAGAATCATTACGAACATTTCAAAACAAATTCCAATCGACGGATCAGTCCAAGGAATCGGACCGTAATCATAGTGTACATACATAGCCTTTTGGATGGCACGATGGATTGTATCAACACAAAACATCTGGAATCGTTTTTACGTGTCAAAGCATTTTATAAAAACTGTTAGAATAATTGAATGTATTATCCGAATACTCGTAACGGATTACTCGAACAGAATATTCATATCCGAGTACTTATATCAGAATACTTCTAGCAGAGTACTTATATCGGAAAACCTATGCTAGGATACTTATGTCAACAAAAGAGCATACAACCGAATTGTCATAGTGCGCACGATCCATAACCGGACCAGAAACCGGTGAACGATATCATAATAACGGGCACGAGCGGAGAGATAAGAGGCTAATGCAATCACATGTAAAATCACTTATAGGAAAGTAGTATAATCATATGTCGACAATTTAAGCAAGTTGGTTAGGTAGCGGAATCATAGAGAGTCTGTGTCACAAGATCATTTCTGAAATCAACTTGGTAGTTTAAGCCATATTTTAGGACACGTTAAAATCATTAGACCACATTCCATGATACTTATAATCCTATGCAAAAAGTTTCTTTTAACATCTTACCAAATAAGCCAAATAGGACATTCGGGGGAAGTCTCGGGCTAGTGGGCCCACCTCGGTCAAATCAAGGTGGTGTACATGGTTTTACGAACATTCGACTCTATGGAAACACCTATGGAAGCTTTATAGCAATCCGAGTTCGTTTGGGAAGGTTATGGAGATTTGAACATTTTTCCAACAAAATGTAAGAAATATAATTCGATTGTACTGAATGAATAGTAACCAAAATTAAACTTGGTTTTCCGTGAGCAGAATTGTCTCCGAGACCGAAATCCAACCCTAGTACCCCTAAGACATGCCAAAGGAAGGAAAGGGTGAGCTTTACATACCTTACGCGCGTCTTATGCTCACTTAAACTCGATTCCCGTTTCACCCAGAATCTACAAATGGTCAAAGTTACCAATTATGAGTTATGGATTCTAAGGATTCAACTTAAAGTCATAGTTGTCTACCGAAATTTCGGCAGCACCTCCCCTATAAATATAGCGCCCCCGAGAATCATCTCGGCTCAAATAGCAGTAACAACAACCCAACAACATCAACAATGTTAACAATCATCACAAAAATGCATTATATCATCAATAGTCTACTTTTCTACATAGTCTACAACTTCCATCCCACTTTCCATTATCCAACTAACATCCACATTTTCCATATTCATTAGCTAGTTCAAGATCATCCAAATACATTCAATAGCATTCCAACAATGTTCATGAATTCAAGTATTCCCGCTAATCTCATATTCCATCCGATGTTTCTACAAATGTAACGAAACTTCCAACTCACATTATTTTCCTTCCTAACTCATTAACAACAACCACAATTCACATTTGAATCTTACTTCCATACTTATATAAAAGTCATACAAAATTTACATAATTTCTCATAATTACATACAAGCAAATTCAATACCAACTTGATTCATTAAACCCTTATTTACATCACAAACACCACAACAACACAACTAACAAACTAAATAGAATTTAATTCATCTTTTTCCATCATCACCATGGCACACGGCCATGCACCTACTCACACACATGCACGACTATGCTCACACATACACACATCACAACTCCACAATTCTCATCTATTTCCAATCCTCACAACATATATATTTATTCCATAACACAAAAGAGTAGGAATCTTACCTTTTTCTTCAAACTTTCACTTGCCAACACAAGCACTTTCTTCCCTTAAAAATTATACCAAGTTGAAGAGCATCTTGAACTTACTAAGAATTCAAGAAGAACAAGATTTTAGGATTGGAATCCAAGGCTAGGATTTTTTTTTTATTTCTCTTTCTTGGCTTTGGCCGAGAGCCCCTTTTCCTTGGCTCTCTTCTTTGTTTTGTTGTTTTGTTTGCTTTCTTGAAACTTCTAAGGATGTACACAAATATATAATATGCTCCCTTAATTAATTGATCACATGGCAATCACATGATTAATTAATTCATGGGCTTGGCTAGCTCATGGACCATGGCCGGCCACCCCTATAAAATTGGGCCTCAATTTTCTTATTTTTTTTTTAGCCCATTTTGTTAGAATTTTCATTTTGAAATTCCCGAAACTAATTTCCAAAATTCCTATTTTGCCCTTGGCCTTCCCCGATGTCTCCGCGTCAACACTTTTCATAAACAACAACATATATGTCAAATGAAATCAAAATGTGGCCTTATTCTTTACAAGTCACAATTATTCCAAATTTTCCGGATACGCGAAAACACGGGATATAACAGGTGTAATCTCATCATTATATACTTATCATAAAGCATGCATTAGAACTCAATTAAAAGCTACAACTCTATCGGGGTGACGTAAGGTCGAGAACCCCCGATTCCATTATGGAGTAGTCATGATCATCATGTCTCACCTTGAAGGGACTAGCATTATAAGGTGAGTCTAACAACAATAACTAACATCAGGGAATCATATAAGGATCATTAGCTTCATAAGACTATAATTTCATAAACTTTGGAGTCTCTAGACTTAGATTCACCATCATCATTGCCATATTCATAACACATCTCCTATCTTTGTCTTATGAGAAGCTCTTGATAATCATAGACTTATAGTTTACGGAATATAAGTGAGTTATGGAAAGATAAATGAAGTCATATTATAAGGATTATGCCTTAGAAAAAGAAGGGACTAGCCTCACATACCTTTACGTCGCTCTAGCTTTATCGACTAATTGCTTCCCTCCAATACTCACAACTCTACATTCAAGAGAATTTGCACTAAGATTAGATAACCGAAACATACTTGAAGCTAAACTAAGGCGACTAAGGACTAATGACAATTGGGCAGCATTTCCTTCGTTTCTATAACTTCCTCCATAAAATAACCAACTTCCAAACATCAATAACAACACTACAGCATCGTAATCAATGATCTTCACCGAGCTATACAACATTCAATCCTCACAATTCTATTTCAAAGTCATCCATAACCATAGTTATAATATAACACCATATTCATCCTCATAACTTATTTAATATCATCTATATCATTTATAACAAGATTATACTCATAACATGTCAAGAACTATGATTCAAGTCAAGTTACTATTCCAGAATACCATTATTCCCATATTTGAACTCCATATTCTACTTTCTCCCTCAATCCAAGTCTTTTAACCTCTTAATATTCTTAATAACATAAATTGAACATAAAACTTACCTTTGATGATGTAGGAATGGACTTTGGATGTAAATACTTCACTTGGAGAAAACCCCACTTCAACACCAAAAAGATTCTTGGTTTCCACAAACCCTAGAGAGTATTCTTGCACTTGATTCTACTAATTCTTGGTATTTACTCCTCTATTTCCCTTAGATATGTGATGATATGATGAGAGAATTTTTCTAGAACCTTAAAGACTTGGAGAGAGAATGAAGTCTGAAAATTTGGGGCACAACTCGTCTATTTATAGTTGGAACTGGAAAGTTCCTGAAAAGCGGTTCGACGAGCAGGTCGACGACCCGTCGATGTGTCGACTGTCCATGGACTTGCCTCGTCGACTAACACCTGAGAATCTCTGATTACAGAAGCATGTTGACGGTCAGGTTGACGATCCCGTCGATGTGTCGACGGTCCGTCGACTTGTTCCGTCGACTGATGCCTGCAGGTCTCAGTCGGCAGAAACATATTGACGGTGCACAGTGACGGTCCGTCGACATGTCGACGGGCCCGTCCGCACTAACTGGTGTCTGCAGATTTTACTAAATTCGCTCAGAGTTCAACTTCTAACCCCGTAAATCACTAGGAATACCTGCTGGTACACTTGTACACGGGGTAAGACACTCTCTACCTTACTTTCTCCAATGAGCTTTCTTCTTTTTTCTCAAATGTCTTTGGAATCTTAATTAAAATAATTAAGTACCCCCTCTTACTAGTAGGGACATCATATACACCTTAACTTACGTTGGTCTATTTGCCGCACAATGACATGATTTGTTTTTCCAAGGTGTAACACTCTTCCCCCTTTTAAAAACATTTGTCCTCGAATGGTAAGTTCTCGGGAATTTTACAGAAATTTCGCCAGAGTTTCCCCTATAATATGGCACTACCACCCTGTCACAACAACCGACAATAATATCGTCTTACAGGGATACAACACAATGGTAAGAAAATATGGCCACACGTGACCAAAACATTAAAAGGAAGCATTACATAACTTATGATAATGGCGTTTCATCTCGAATCCCTTCCGGGGGTGGAAACAAATATGGATACTTGGACTTCATGTCTTTCTCCACCTCCCAAGTCATTTCCTCTCGGTTGTTGTTTCTCCACAAGACCTTAACCGAAGCTACTTCTTTATTTCTAAGTTTCCGTACTTTCCTATCTAGTAAGGCAATGAGCACCTCTTCATAAGTCAACTTCTCTGTAATTTAAATATCCTTCACTGGCACGATTCTAGTTGGATCTCCAACACATTTGGGGAGCATTGACACATGAAAAATGGGATGGATAGATTCAAGCTCTGGAGGTAAATCTAGTTCATAAGCCACATGGCCCACCTTGTGTATAATCTTATAAGGTCCCACATATCGAGGAATCAAGTTTCCCTTATTTCCAAATCTCATCACGCCTTTCATCGGTGACACTTTCAAGAACACCCAATAATTGATTTGGAATTTCAAGTCCCGTCGGCGGTTGTCCGTGTAAGGTTTTTGGCGACTTTCGGCTGTCAACAATTGATCTCGGATAACCTTGATCTTTTCCACTGTTTGTTGAATCAATTCTAGACCTATCAGTTGTGTCACCCCGACTTCAGACCATCCAATTTGTGACCTGCACTTCCTTCCATGCAAAGCTTCATACGGAGCCATCTGGATGCTAGAATGATAACTGTTGTTGTAGGAAAATTCAATAAGTTGAAAATGTTCATCCTACCTTACTCTGAAGTCTAATATGCATGCCCACAATATATCTTCCAAGGTCTGAATAGTGTGCTTAGCTTGCCCATCAGTTTGTGGGTGAAATGTTGTACCAAGTCTCACTTGAGTACCCAAACCTTCTTGGAAAGACTTCCAGAATTTAGCAGTAAATTGTGCTCCTCGGTATGTGATAATAGACACTGGGACACCATGAAGTCGCACTATCTCCTTAAGATACAACCTTGCATAATCTTTTGCTGAATATGTGGTTCTGACTAGATGAAAATGGGCTGATTTGGTCAGTCTGTCCACGATCACCCATATGGAGTCATACTTATGCTGAGAATGAGGCAAACCTATAATAAAATCCATGTTGATCACTTTCCATTTCCAGGTTGGAATTTGCATGGCTTGCAACAGCCCTCCTGGCTTCTGATGCTCAATTTTCACTTGTTGGCAATTTGGACATTTACAAATTCTGCTATGTCCTTCTTCATTCCATCCCACTAATATATTAGCTTAAGATTGTGATACATATTTGTCGCTCCTGGGTGAATGGAATACCGAGAGTAATGAGCTTCTTCTAGAATTCGACGACGTAGTCCTGCAACATCTGGATCACATAGCCTAACTCGGTACCTAAGAACTCCATCTGCAGAAACTTCAAATGGAAACTTCTCTTTCTCAAGAAATGTATCTCTATAGTGACTCAACTGGGGATCTTCATATTGGCGCCTTCTTACTTCCATGTCTAAGGATGAAATAGCTGAATTATGAATACCAACCCCTGCATTGCCTGAATCAATTAAACGAACTCTAAGGCTAGCTAGCTGGTGAATCTCACGGATTAGTTCTTTCTTCTCCGGAGGGACCTCACGTAGACTACCCATTGATTTGCGGCTAAGTGCATCAGCTACCACATTTGCCTTTCCAGGGTGGTATAAAATACTCATATCATAATCTTTGAGTAGTTCTAACCACCGCCTTTGCCGAAGATTCAACTCCTTCTGTTTGAAAATATATTGGAGGCTCTTGTGGTCTGTGTAAATATTGACATGAATACCATACAAATAATGTTTGTATATCTTCAAAGAATGAATAATCGCCGCTAATTCAAGATCATGGGTTGGGTAGTTCTTCTCATGCTTCCGTAACTGCCTGGAAGCATAGGCTATAACCTTCCCATGCTGCATTAATACACAACCTAACCCAACACCAGAGGCATCACAATGCACAACATAACCATCTGGTCCTTCGGGAAGTGTCAGGACCGGGGCCGAAGTTAATCTGTCCTTCTGTTCCGGGAAACTACGTTCATAAGCATTAGTCCACTGACATTTTGCTGGTTTCAGAGTTAGCTTCATTAATGGTGCTGAAATCAAAGAAAATCCTTCCACAAATCTTCTATAATAGCCTGCTAATCCCAAAAATCTACGGACCTCTGTAGGAGTTGTAGGCCTTGGCCAAGTCTTCACAGCCTCAATTTTCTGAGTATCAACTCGAATACCGTCAACTTAAATAATATGGCCCATAAAAGTTACCGAATTCAGCCAGAACTCACATTTCGAAAATTTAGCATACAGCTCCCGAGCGCGAAGAATCCCAAGGACAATACGCAAATGGTCTGCATGCTCTGCTTCTGTCCGAGAGTATACTAGAATATTATCGATGAACACGATCACAAACAGATCTAAGAAAGGCCTGAATACATTATTCATCAGATTCACAAACACCGTCGGAGCGTTAGTTAACCCAAATGACATTACCAGAAATTCATAATGGCCATATCTGGTTCTGAAAGCCATCTTGGGAATATCTTCTTCTCCAACCCTCACTTGATGATACCCCGATCTCAGATCAATTTTGGAAACCACTTGGCACCCTGTAATTGGTCAAACAAATCATCAATTCTTGGAAGCGGATATTTATTCTTAATTGTCACCTTGTTGAACTGTCTATAATCAATACACATTTGTAGGGAGCCGTTTTTCTTTCTTACAAACAAGACAGGTGCTCCCCATGGTGATGAACTGGGCCTGATAAATCCATTCTCAAGCAAATCCTTCAATTATACCTTTAGTTCTTTCAATTCTGCAGGTGTCATTCTGTAAGGAGGAATAGATATAGGTTCAGTGTCTGGCAGTACATCAATAGCGAAATCAATCTCCCGCTCTGGTAGAAGGCCTGGAAGTTTATCTGGAAATACATCCAGAAATTCATTTACTATCGGGACGGACTGAAAAGTCATCGGCTTCGCCCCGGTATAATGAACTCAAACTAAATGATAAATATATCCTTTAGCGATCATCTTCCTTTCCTTAAGGTAGGAAATAGACCTGCCGCTTGGAAAGGCTGTATTACCTTTTCACTCAAGGACGGGTTCTCCCGGGAATTGGAATCGAATTATTTTCATTCTGCAATCAACATTTGCATAACAAGAGGCCAACCAATCCATGCCCATAATCACATCAAAATCTAACATTTCCAACTCAACCAAATCAACTTTAGTCTGACGATCACATACCACAATCACAAAATTTTTATACACTTGTCTAGCTAGTACTGGATCACAAACCGGAGTAGATACCTCAAAAGGTTTAATTGGCTCAGGTTTTACCCCAATGGCCAGTAATATAAGGAGTAATATAAGATAGCGTAGAACCCAGATCAATCAATGCATAAACTTCATAAGAGAATATGGATAGTATGTCTGTAACCACATTCGGGGAGGACTCAAGATCCTGACTTTCGGCTAGAGCATAAATAAGGGGCTGGGTGCCACCGGAACTGGATGCTCCCTCTCTGCCCCTATCGTGGCCTGTTGGACTATAGGGAGTCTGCTCTACCGGGCGTACAGACGAGGAAGAACCAGCTGCGGATCCTGTAGGCTGAGCTCCAACTCTACCATGCCTTGAGGGACAATCACGCATCACGTGCCCAGTCTGTCCACAAACATAACAAACATCTGAACCTTGGAGACACGGGCCCGAATATAACTTTCCGTACTGACTGTATCGTGGAACCAGTGGTCTCCTCTGACTATAATCACCTCCAAACTGGGAACCCAAAACTCTAGAGCTCTGACCCTATCCTGAGTAAATGGGGCGGTCAAATCTTAAGCTCGCAAATCGAGGAGGCGCACTAGTCATGGACTAGCCCAAATATCTGGAATACTGTTGCCGTTGGCCCCTTTTATACTCACTACTAGCATCGGCAGATCTAGCCTTCTTGCTCTGCCCTCTATCAACATCACGCTCACCTCAGCGCGTTGCTGTTACTCCTCTAAATTCTGGGCGTGGGACTGAATACGGGAATGTCCATCCTTCTTGCAACGAAGCTGTCAAGCAATCTTTGAACAAATGTGGCCTTAGGCCACTTACAAATCTGTGTACTCTATCTCCCATTTCGGCTACCATAGTCGGAGCATACCGGGCCAATGAATTAAAATGGAGACTATACTCATGACCATTCATATTTCCTTGCTTAAGATTCAAGAATTTATCCGCTCTGGCCCGACGGACCTCGGGTGGCAAATAATGATAGATAAAAGCTTTCACGAACTCTTGCCAAACCGGGGGAAGGTGCATCCTCTCCTCTTGAAGAAATCCAATTATTGTACCAAAGGACCACTACATCCCGGAGTCTATAAGATGCCAACTCCACAGATTCAGTATCGGAGGCATGGATGATTCTCAACGTCCTCAACATTTCATCTATAAAACCTTGCGGGTCTTCATTCGGCTTCGACCTGAAAAATTCTGGGGGATTTAAACTCATGAAATCACGGGCCCTTACACTAGTGGCTCTATCATCGGGACCTGCCCTTTACCGTTGAGCCTGAGCAGCAACCAACTGAGTTAATAACTGAATGGACTCGGTCATCTGTTGACCCGAAGCACCCGGTGGAGGAACTAGAGGCATAGGAGCCGGAGTAAAGACCCCTCCTTGTTCTTCTAGAATAGGCGGAGTGTGAGAGGTAGGGGATGGATCCTCATTATGGGATTCACCTTCTTCTACATGCATTGGCGGCTCCCTTTCAATCCTCCTTTCTGTCGTAGCCTTGCCCTTCTAGGCAGTTGTGTCTTTTCTCTTTACTGGCATCACTTAACACATAACGCACAATTAGGGAGAGGAAAACTTATAACATAGCTCTATCGCATGATCTAATAAGAAGAAAGACGATTATTTTTCCTAAATGCCCCGCAACCTCTCGTTTATAAGTGTGGCGCGCTTCACACTGATAAATAAGACTCTACTGGACACGGCTCGTAGACACACCCTAGGACGGAACTGCTCTGATACCACTTTTGTCATGACCCAGCTAGGGGCCATGACGGGTACCCGGAGCTAGCTACCGCGCACCGCATACCATACTAACTCTCATGCTCCACCTGAGCATACACCATTCTCAATACAAACCTATCATGAAACTGTTATGTCCCGTGTTTTCGTATAATTGGAAATCAAGAAAATAATCAAGACTTGTTTGTTATAAAGAAATATTTTGATTTTAGTTGATATGGCTATGTTGGTTATGAAATCATTGATGTTAGGACGTTGGGGAAGGCCGAGGGTAAATTTGGAATTTCGAAAATTAGTTTCGGGAATTACAAAACGGGACTTTTAATGAATTGGGCCAAGGAAATTGAAATAAACATTTGGGCCCAAAGAGGTGGGGTGGCCGGCCACTAAGGCATGGTCCAAGCCCACTTTTAAAAGTCATGTGCTATGCACATGACCTCTAGTATGGATATATATCAATGTAACACTTAGAAATTATCAAGAAAATCACAATTCATTCCTTTGAGTCAAAAACCCCCATTCGGCCGAACCATAGAAAAAAAAGAAAAGAAAATTTTCCTAGCTTGTGTTGTGATCCAAAAATCTTGGTTTCTACATAATTGTGAAGTACTCAAGACCCTCTTCAACGGGGTATAATTAGTTTGGCACAAGAACGACGTTTTCGACAAGTCGGGTTTTCAAAGAAAGGTAAGAATTTTGCCCTTGATTGATATATAATTGATATGAATATGTTAAGGAGTGGGAGTAGATGGGAATCCCATAGTTTTGATGCAAATAGGAAGTCGTGGGTGTGTGTGTGTAGTGTGTATTAGCCGTGAGTTATGGAAGAAAGAAATGGGTTGAATTGATCTTGTTTAAGTTGGCATAATGTGTTGTTGTGACCCTTAGATCGTAATTGATTGATTGTTGAATTAAATTGGCGGTGGAAAACGAATTCGGATATTATCGGAAAGTGTATATCCTTGGTATCTTTATGTATATCAATGTATATTTTGGGTACTAGAGACTTTAGATATGACTTTTAATGATATGGATGAATTCGGAATGAAACGGAGTTAGTTAGAATGTTCGTCGTGAAATTTTGATATTTTGAAGAACTACGGAAATTTATTGATTTTGGTGCAATTTCGTGTATGACTTAGATTGAATTTGAAATGTGTTTGGCTAGTGTTGGATGGGTAAATGAATACAATTATGTGAATATAGAATTGGGATTTTGAAAGTTTGAATGGAAGTTGCCAACTTTAGAAATCATGTAGAACTTTAAAAGCTAGAATGGTTTGATTGTTGTTTGTTTTGGTTGTTGATGTGTGGGCTGTTGTAGTGGATGAAATTGGAGCCGAGCTACGCCTCGGGGGTGTTAGATTTATAGGGGAAATGCTGCCGAAATTTCGGTAGGCAAATATGGAGTTAAAGGCATTTTTGAGCCTAAGAATCTCATTTGGTAACTTTGACCATTTACAGATTTTTGACGAAACGGGACGGGACTTTTGGAGGAGCTTACGACATCTGTGAGGTATGTAAAGCTTCCCAATTCTTTATTTGGCATATCTTAGTGTGTTAGTTGAATATGAGACCTTCCGGAGCATTTCTGCTCCTCGAAACCCGATCCACAGGAAAGTTACTATTCATTCAATTCGATTGAAGCCTAAAGGCTCCCTTTTGGCTAGAATGCCACTATTCGTCCGAAACCTATCGAAATGTGGTCGGGTAACCTAGAAATGATTATGTATGACCCTTGGCATATAACTGCTCGTAAAAATATGTTCGCCACCTCACTTCGACTCGAGGTGGGTCCGCTACCCCAAAATGCCCGATTTGCCCTTCGGGCCACCTTTGAGAATAAAGTTGAAAGTACCACTTCCGATCTTTGGAACATCCTCCTACGGGGTATGTTTGGACTATTCGATGCGCTAATCTATGTTCCGAACTATATGGACCATTTTGGAAACGTTTTGCAAAATGAAACTTTATGTCGGCTAAGTATTCGACTATTTTGTATTCTAAAATGACTTATGAGTTCACTTTACTTTGAAAGACTATTTTGAAATACGATTTGCATTTGCTTCCTCACGACTCCGCTCGTGCCTTATTAGGACTTCGTTCACCGGTTCCCGGGCCGGTTTTGATTCGTGCGCTGTATTATAAATTCGGCCGTATGCTGTGTTACGATTCCCGAGGCTTCGCCATAGGGCCCGGTTCCGTTTGGAGTTATGCTGTGATATGGCTCGGGACGCGATATGCTCACCGATGATTATGATTATGTTCGGAGATGTACGGAGATTTGAAACCTTCTGGTGTTATGCTGTGTGTGGCGCCAGCGTCGGAGTGGCGACCACGTTCTTAAGCGTTTGCATGATTTTATTTGCATAAAACATATGTATATGATTTTGATACAAATTTTGACATACCAGTTTGTACCCCACTTTGACATTTGATTTGCTTTCGGTTTTGATCCATAATTCTGTACTCCGTGCTTTACATACTCAGTACATATTTCGTACTGACCCCCTCTCTCCGGGGGCTGCGTTTTATGCCCGCAGGTGCAGACATCGGTGATCCTCCGCAGTAGGCTTCACTTCTTGCTTTCGGAGTACTCTTACTGGGTCCGGAGTCCACTCTTGGTACAGACTCCTCTACTCTGTATATCCTTTGTATATTTGACAGTTTGGGTACGGCGGGGCCCTGTCTCGCCATATGTTATGTTTTGAATTCGTAGAGGCCTGTAGTCGTATTTGTGGGGCGAGGGTCCTATGTGTATGTTGTCTGATTTTGCTTTCGGGTCTTAAAGCGGTCTGTTTGATAGGATGGCCCCAAATGGCCCTTCTGTATATATTTGTATTTTGACCGGCGATGCCTATTCCGCCGCTTTGTTTGAGTTTGATTTGATATGACCGCTTAAGACATATTCTCGATATAAATTATGTTTGATATAACTTCTTGGAAATTCTGAAATAAGTTTGGATTCGGAAATGAATATGCGATTTGGTCTGGGTACCCAGGTAGGGTGCCAGTCGCGGCCCACGGGGCTGGGTCGTGACAAAAGTGGTATCAGAGCGGTTTGTCCTCGGAATGTCTACAGGCCGTGTCTCGTAGAGTCTTGTTTATCGATGTGTTGTGCACCACGTCTATAAGCAGGAAGCTACAGGGCATTTAGGATGTTACTTTCTTTGTAATCTTAGATCGTGCGATAGAGCTGTGCTATTAGGATGATTTTGATCTGACTCGCCTTCGTGTTTGCAGTGATGCCTCCGAAGAAGGCAACGGCGGCCCAGAAGGGCAAGGCGAGGATTGGAGAGACTAGCCAGGCACAGCGAGCTACCCGGGCTCGTGTCTATGATTTGCCTGAGGATGTGCCTCATTCTGAGGGGTCTGCTACACCCCCACTAGTACAGCCTGGAGCAGGACCTTCAGCAGCTCCAGAGGTCCGTGTACCCGCACCTGAGACTCCAGCTCCTCAGCCAGGGGCGGAGGATAGGACCCTGAGGGAGGCTGTACAGCTGTTGACTACACTGGTAGCAGGACAGGCTCGCAGGCGCGGGCGGAGGGACGATGATGATGATGACAGGCGGGACAGCCTGAGAGTTCGGGAGTTTTTGCTATGTGGCCCTCCAGAGTTCTTCGGGTCTAAGCCCGATGAAGACCCCCACGACTTTATTCGGGGGATGCGACGCTCACTGGACTTGGTCAGGGCTTCAGAGACTGAGTCAGTTGAGCTGGCTTCGCACCGGCTTCGAGATGTGGCTACCCACTGGTACGAGACTTGGGAGCTGTCTAGAGGAGAGGGTGCCCCTCCAGCCACTTGGGATCAGTTTGTGACAGCATTCACCCGCCACTTTTTGCCCCCAGAGTTACGGCGGGCACGGGCTGATCGATTCTTACGTCTGCAGCAGAGGGGTCGGAGTGTTCGCGAGTATAACCTTGAGTTTGATTCTCTGGCCCGATATGCACCGGCCGTGGTAGCAGATATGTCCGATCGGATGCACAGATATGTTATGGGATTGGACCGGTATTTGGTTGATAGTTGTATGGCAGTGTCATTGCAGGCAGACATGGACATTTCCCGGCTTCAGGCCTATGCGATGGGTATGGAGGACCGTCGCAGATCTGATCCTGCTGGCAGAGATCGAGACAGGAGGCCGCCCAAGAGGGCTAGATCCGTGGGTTATTAAGGGGATTCTCGAGGCGGACAGCCTCAGCAGCAGCAGCAGTCTGACAGATATTTTCCTCCCTCCGGCCGGGGTACTCAGTCAGGTAGCCGGAGATTCGATAGTACAGGACCGTCTGGGGCCGGTCAGAGCTCCAGAGTGGCAGGTTCACAGGTACCCAGGGGTCCCAGCCAGGCCAGACCACCCAGGCCCCGTTGTCCTCATTGCGGGAAGTCACATCCCGGGGAGTGTTACCGAGCGACGGGAGCTTGTTTTTCTTGTGGCGGTCAGGGCCATTTTATGAGAGATTGTCCATTGGCTAGCGGTTCTGGTAGTGCTGCTCAGCAGACAGGGTCAGCCGCCGGTTCTTCTTCTGCTCCATCAGTTGCACGCCCTGGAGGGCGAGGTATTTCAGCACCGGCAGGACGCGGTCGAGGCCGCGGTGGCGCTTCAGGTTCTAGCGGTCCCTCGAACCGCATATATGCTTTGGCCAGCCGCCAGGATCAGGAGGCTTCGCCAAACGTCGTCACAGGTACATTGCTGGTTTTCTCCAGATCTGTATATGCATTGATTGACCCTGGTTCTACTTTATCGTATATTTCCCCGCTCGTTGCTAGTAAAATTGGGATAGTGTCTGAGCCTATAGAACCGTTTGAGGTAGCTACGCCAGTTGGGGATTTTATTGTAGCGAGACAGATTTATAAGGATTGTTCTGTGACCATTTATGATCGTAGCACTAAGGCTGACTTGATAGGGTTAGACATGCTGGAGTTTGACGTCATTATGGGCATGGATTGGTTGTCTTCCTGTTATGCTAATGTCGACTGCCAGAAAAAGGTAGTCCGTTTTCAGTTTCCAGGAGAACCAGTCATAGAGTGGTTCGGATCTACAGCATCGCCGAGGGGTAAGTTTATTTCATACCTCAAGGCTAAGAAGATGATCCAGAAGGGGTATATCTATCATTTGGTTCGTGTGCACGATACTGCCGCGGAGGTACCTACCCTTCAGTCTGTTCCGGTCGTCAGCGAGTTTCCAGATGTTTTTCCTGACGAGCTTCCTGGCCTTCCGCCTGAGCGGGAGATTGATTTTACTATTGAGTTGATGTCGGATACGCAGCCTATATCTATTCCTCCGTACAGAATGGCACCAGCTGAGTTGAAGGAGTTGAAGGAGCAGCTGAAAGATTTGCTGGATAAGGGCTTTATTAGACCCAGCACATCACCCTGGGGAGCGCCGGTGCTGTTTGTCAGAAAGAAAGACGGGTCGTTGCGGATGTGTATCGACTACCGGCAGCTGAATAAGGTGACTGTTAAGAATAAATATCCCCTCCCCCGGATTGATGACTTGTTTGACCAGCTGCAGGGTGCTAGACACTTTTCAAAGATAGATCTGCGTTCTGGTTATCATCAGGTGCGAGTACGGGAGTCAGATATCCCGAAGACTGCTTTCAGGACTCGGTACGGGCATTATGAGTTCAGAGTTATGTCTTTCGGGCTGACTAATGCTCCAGCAGTATTTATGGATTTGATGAACCGGGTATTTCGGCCTTTCCTGGATATGTTTGTTATTGTGTTTATTGATGATATCCTGATTTACTCGCGATCAGTCGAGGAGCATTCAGATCATTTGAGGACGGTACTTGGCATCCTCCGTCAGCAGCAGTTATATGCTAAATTCTCTAAGTGTGAGTTCTGGTTGACTTCTGTGGCATTCTTGGGCCATATTGTCGGCGCAGATGGTATTCGGGTTGACACGCAGAAGATTGAGGCTGTGCAGAATTGGCCCAGGCCTACTACACCGACAGAGGTGCGTAGTTTTCTTGGATTGGCTGGGTATTACCGCAGGTTCGTGGAGGATTTCTCTTCTATTTCAGCACCACTGACGAGGCTTACCCAGAAAGCAGCAAAATTCCAGTGGACAGATGCTTGCGAGCGCAGCTTTCAGATGCTGAAGGAGAGGTTGATTACAGCACCAGTTTTGGCTCTTCCAGAGGGATCTGACGGGTATGTTGTCTATTGTGACGCCTCTGGTATTGGGATAGGATGTGTATTGATGCAGCACGGTCGAGTCATAGCCTATGCTTCCCGGCAGCTCAGACCGCACGAGAAAAACTATCCCACTCATGATCTTGAGTTGGCCGCGGTGATTCATGCTTTGAAGATTTGGCGGCATTATTTATATGTTGTTCATGTTGATATCTATACGGACCATAAGAGTCTCCAGTATATTTTCAGACAGAAGGAACTAAATTTGCGGCAGCGGAGATGGCTTGAGTTACTAAAGGATTACGACGTTGATATTCTGTACCATCCGGGGAAAGCCAATGTGGTAGCTGATGCGCTTAGCCGCAAGTCCGTGGGCAGTCTGGCTGATGTTCCATCTGATAAGAGAGATCTGGTTCGTGATATTTATCAGCTGGCCAGCCTCGGAGTTCGTTTGGTGGATTCTGGAGATTCTGGGATTTCTGTTTGTCCAGTTGCTGAGTCATCTATTATTCAGGAGGTAAAGCAGCGCCAGTTTGAGGATCCTCTTTTGATTCGGTATAGAGATGTGGCCCTTAGTAAATCAAAGACTCAGTTTGAGATCTCGCCTGACGGAGTATTAATATATGACGGCAGATTCTGTGTACCGGACGTTGCGGGCTTACGGCGGCAG
This sequence comes from Lycium barbarum, assembly GCF_019175385.1. Classification (NCBI taxonomy): domain Eukaryota; kingdom Viridiplantae; phylum Streptophyta; class Magnoliopsida; order Solanales; family Solanaceae; genus Lycium; species Lycium barbarum. The sequence goes on along the minus strand of NC_083347.1, from coordinate 77,418,535 downwards.
ATTATGGGCGAGGCCCATAATGCACGGTATTCTGTTCATCCTGGTTCCACTAAAATGTATCGGGACCTCAGGTGTTTGTATTGGTGGGACGGCATGAAGAAAGATATTGCTGAGTTTGTTAGTCAGTGCCCGAACTGCCAGCAAGTTAAGATCGAGCATCAGAAGCCCGGTGGATTATTACAGGAGATGGAAATTCCAGCCTGGAAATGGGAGATGATTAATATGGATTTTGTTGTTGGATTACCGCGCACTCCACGCAGGTACGACTCTATCTGGGTTGTTGTTGACAGGCTGACGAAATCAGCCCATTTCCTTCCGGTTCGGACTACTTATTCGGCTGAGGACTATGCCAGATTGTATATCAGAGAGATAGTCAGACTTCACGGGGTCCCTGTATCTATTATTACTGACCGAGGTGCTCAGTTTACAACAAATTTCTGAAGGTCATTTCAGGAGGGATTAGGGACTCAGGTGAGTCTCAGTACAGCTTTTCACCCTCAGTCCGACGGGCAGGCCGAGCGCACTATCCAGACGCTCGAGGATATGTTACGGGCTTGCGTTATTGATTTCAGGGGCAGCTGGGATGATCATTTGCCGCTTATTGAGTTTGCCTATAATAACAGTTATCACTCCAGCATTCAGATGGCTCCGTACGAGGCCATTTATGGCAGGAGATGCAGGTCTCCTATTGGCTGGTTTGACGTGGGCGAGACTAAGTTGATTGGGCCAGATGTGATCCAGGAAGCTGTAGATAAGGTAAAGCTTATTCGAGAACGATTATTGGCTGCTCAGAGTCGACAGAAAGCTTATGCAGATAGACGACGTCGACCGTTAGAGTTCCGGATTGGCGACTGGGTATTCCTGAAGGTGTCGCCCATGAAGGGTGTCATGAGATTCGGTAGAAAGGGTAAGTTGAGCCCCCGGTACATTGGGCCGTATCAGATCGTGCGAAAGATAGGCGAGGTCGCCTATGAGCTAGACTTACCATCCGACTTGGAGGCCGTACACCCGGTGTTTCATGTGTCTATGTTGCGGAAATGCATTGGTGATCCTGCCAGGATATTCCCAGTTGACGACATTCAGGTGACGGAGCAGCTATCTTATGACGAGCAGCCAATATCTATTCTGGATCGTCAGGTGAGGAGATTGCGCACTAAAGAGGTGCCTTCGGTCAAGGTTCTGTGGCGCAATAACAATCGGGAAGAGATGACTTGGGAGGCGGAGGACGAGATGAAGAAGAGATTCCCCCATTTATTCCCTACGCCTCCTGTAATCTAGATTCTCGTATTTGTTGTATTAATGAACGGATGGACCATGTGTGCTATATATAAGAATGGTTTTCCCGTTATGTTTGTGAGCCTTCATAAGATTTACTTAACATTCGGGGACGAATGTTCTTAAGGGGGGGAGAATGTTATGTCCCGTGTTTTCGTATAATTGGAAATCAAGAAAATAATCAAGACTTGTTTGTTATAAAGAAATATTTTGATTTTAGTTGATATGGCTATGTTGGTTATGAAATCATTGATGTTAGGACGTTGGGGAAGGCCGAGGGTAAATTTGGAATTTCGAAAATTAGTTTCGGGAATTACAAAACGGGACTTTTAATGAATTGGGCCAAGGAAATTGAAATAAACATTTGGGCCCAAAGAGGTGGGGTGGCCGGCCACTAAGGCATGGTCCAAGCCCACTTTTAAAAGTCATGTGCTATGCACATGACCTCTAGTATGGATATATATCAATGTAACACTTAGAAATTATCAAGAAAATCACAATTCATTCCTTTGAGTCAAAAACCCCCATTCGGCCGAACCATAGAAAAAAAAGAAAAGAAAATTTTCCTAGCTTGTGTTGTGATCCAAAAATCTTGGTTTCTACATAATTGTGAAGTACTCAAGACCCTCTTCAACGGGGTATAATTAGTTTGGCACAAGAACGACGTTTTCGACAAGTCGGGTTTTCAAAGAAAGGTAAGAATTTTGCCCTTGATTGATATATAATTGATATGAATATGTTAAGGAGTGGGAGTAGATGGGAATCCCATAGTTTTGATGCAAATAGGAAGTCGTGGGTGTGTGTGTGTAGTGTGTATTAGCCGTGAGTTATGGAAGAAAGAAATGGGTTGAATTGATCTTGTTTAAGTTGGCATAATGTGTTGTTGTGACCCTTAGATCGTAATTGATTGATTGTTGAATTAAATTGGCGGTGGAAAACGAATTCGGATATTATCGGAAAGTGTATATCCTTGGTATCTTTATGTATATCAATGTATATTTTGGGTACTAGAGACTTTAGATATGACTTTTAATGATATGGATGAATTCGGAATGAAACGGAGTTAGTTAGAATGTTCGTCGTGAAATTTTGATATTTTGAAGAACTACGGAAATTTATTGATTTTGGTGCAATTTCGTGTATGACTTAGATTGAATTTGAAATGTGTTTGGCTAGTGTTGGATGGGTAAATGAATACAATTATGTGAATATAGAATTGGGATTTTGAAAGTTTGAATGGAAGTTGCCAACTTTAGAAATCATGTAGAACTTTAAAAGCTAGAATGGTTTGATTGTTGTTTGTTTTGGTTGTTGATGTGTGGGCTGTTGTAGTGGATGAAATTGGAGCCGAGCTACGCCTCGGGGGTGTTAGATTTATAGGGGAAATGCTGCCGATATTTCGGTAGGCAAATATGGAGTTAAAGGCATTTTTGAGCCTAAGAATCTCATTTGGTAACTTTGACCATTTACAGATTTTTGACGAAACGGGACGGGACTTTTGGAGGAGCTTACGACATCTGTGAGGTATGTAAAGCTTCCCAATTCTTTATTTGGCATATCTTAGTGTGTTAGTTGAATATGAGACCTTCCGGAGCATTTCTGCTCCTCGAAACCCGATCCACAGGAAAGTTACTATTCATTCAATTCGATTGAAGCCTAAAGGCTCCCTTTTGGCTAGAATGCCACTATTCGTCCGAAACCTATCGAAATGTGGTCGGGTAACCTAGAAATGATTATGTATGACCCTTGGCATATAACTGCTCGTAAAAATATGTTCGCCACCTCACTTCGACTCGAGGTGGGTCCGCTACCCCAAAATGCCCGATTTGCCCTTCGGGCCACCTTTGAGAATAAAGTTGAAAGTACCACTTCCGATCTTTGGAACATCCTCCTACGGGGTATGTTTGGACTATTCGATGCGCTAATCTATGTTCCGAACTATATGGACCATTGTGGAAACGTTTTGCAAAATGAAACTTTATGTCGGCTAAGTATTCGACTATTTTGTATTCTAAAATGACTTATGAGTTCACTTTGCTTTGAAAGACTATTTTGAAATACGATTTGCATTTGCTTGCTCACGACTCCGCTCGTGCCTTATTATGACTTCGTTCACCGGTTCCCGGGCCGGTTTTGATTCGTGCGCTGTATTATAAATTCGGCCGTATGCTGTGTTACGGTTCCCGAGGCTTCGCCATAGGGCCCGGTTCCGTTTGGAGTTATGCTGTGATATGGCTCGGGACGCGATATGCTCACCGATGATTATGATTATGTTCGGAGATGTACGGAGATTTGAAACCTTCTGGTGTTATGCTGTGTGTGGCGCCAGCGTCGGAGTGGCGACCACGTTCTTAAGCGTTTGCATGATTTTATTTGCATAAAACATATGTATATGATTTTGATACAGATTTTGACATACCAGTTTGTACCCCACTTTGACATTTGATTTGCTTTCGGTTTTGACCCATAATTCTGTACTCCGTGCTTTACATACTCAGTACATATTTCGTACTGACCCCCTCTCTCCGGGGGCTGCGTTTTATGCCCGCAGGTGCAGACATCGGTGATCCTCCGCAGTAGGCTTCACTTCTTGCTTTCGGAGTACTCTTACTGGGTCCGGAGTCCACTCTTGGTACAGACTCCTCTACTCTGTATATCCTTTGTATATTTGACAGTTTGGGTACGGCGGGGCCCTGTCTCGCCATATGTTATGTTTTGAATTCGTAGAGGCCTGTAGTCGTATTTGTGGGGCGAGGGTCCTATGTGTATGTTGTCTGATTTTGCTTTCGGGTCTTAAAGCGGTCTGTTTGATATGATGGCCCCAAATGGCCCTTCTGTATATATTTGTATTTTGACCGGCGATGCCTATTCCGCCGCTTTGTTTGAGTTTGATTTGATATGACCGCTTAAGACATATTCTCGATATAAATTATGTTTGATATAACTTCTTGGAAATTCTGAAATAAGTTTGGATTCGGAAATGAATATGCGATTTGGTCTGGGTACCCAGGTAGGGTGCCAGTCGCGGCCCACGGGGCTGGGTCGTGACAGAAACAAGCTTTCAAACATGTGTATGTACATAATATGCAATGGAGAAGTCACATAACATCTACATCCCACACAGAAGTATCTACGAGCCTCTAACTGGAGTACTGAACATAAGGACAGGACAGGACCCCGTCGTGCCCGAATATATATACAAAAAAGAGTGCATCAAAAACTGGTCCTCCGGAGTAGGGAAGTACTCCTATGCAAGCCGATCTGGCTCCTAAGGATCTGGACCGTCCCTCTGTCTACCTGTGGGCATGAACACAGCGTCCAAAAAGAAAAAGACGTCTGTACGAACAATGTACTGAGTATGTAAGGCATACATGGTGACATAATAAGGAAATGTGGATTGCATGAGAAGAAGAGATAACTGTAACTGCCTGCCTCTTGAGGCGGAATCATGCATGCTTACTTTTTTTACCTTTATAATATATCGTACGCACATACACAAGCTATCTGAATCAATAACATCATTAGCCCGTGTCCGGGGTAACCATGTCACGCTGCCCACTAGTGGTGTCATGTCCGGCGAAATAGGCACAGTGTTATCATAAGCCGCCCGCCTTAGCGATGTTATGCCCGGCCATCTAGGCACGGTGTAATCATAAGCCGTCCGCCTTAGCGGTGTCATTCCTGGCCATATAGGCACGGTGTAATCTCATCATTATATACTTATCATAAAGCATGCATTAGAACTCAATTAAAAGCTACAACTCTATCGGGGTGACGTAAGGTCGAGAACCCCCGATTCCATTATGGAGTAGTCATGATCATCATGTCTCACCTTGAAAGGACTAGCATTATAAGGTAAGTCTAACAACAATAAATAACATCAAGGAATCATATAAGGATCATTAGCTTCATAACACTATCATATCATAAACTTTGGAGTCTCTAGACTTAGATTCACCATCATCATTGTCATATTCATAACACATCTCTTATCTTTATCTTATGAGAAGCTCTTGATGATCATAGACTTATAGTTTATAGAATATAAGTGAGTTGTGGAAAGATAAAGGAAGTCATATTATAAGTATTATGCCTTAGAAAAAGAAGGGACTAGCCTGACATACCTTTTCGTCGCTCTAGCTTTATCGACTAATTGCTTCCCTCCAATACTCACAACTCTACATTCAAGAGAATTTGCACTAAGATTAGATAACTCGAAACATACTTGAAGCTAAACTAAGGCGACTAAGGACTAACGACAATTGGGCAGCATTTGCTTCGTTTCTAGAACTTCCTCCATATAATAACCAACTTCCGAACATCAATAACAATACTACAGTATCGTAATCAATGATCTTCACCGAGCTATACATCATTCAATCCTCACAATTCTATTTCAAAATCATCCATAACTATAGCTATAATATAACACCATATTCATCCTCGTATAATACTTCTTTAATATTATCTATATCATTTATAACAAGATTATACTAATAACATGTCAAGAACTATGATTCAAGTCAATTTACTATTCAAGAATACCATTATTCCCATATTTGAACTCCATATTCTACTTTCTCCTTCAATCCAAGTCTTTTAACCTCTCAATAGTCTTAATAACATAAATTAAACATAAAACTTACCTTTGATGATGTAGGAATGGACTTTGGATGTAAATACTTCACTTGGAGAAAACCTCACTTCAACACCAAAGAGATTCTTGGTTTCCACAAACCCTAGAGAGTATTCTTGCACTTGATTCTACTAATTCTTGGTATTTACTCCTTGATTTCCCTTGGATATATGATGATATGATGAGAGAATTTTTCTAGAACCTTCAAGGCTTGGAGAAAGAATGAAGTCTGAAAATTTGGGCACAACTCGTCTATTTATAGCTGGAACTGGAAAGTTCCAAAAAAGCGGTTCGACGAGCGAGTCCACGACCCGTCAACGTATCGACGATCCTTCGACTTTCCTCGTCGACTAACACTTGAGAATCTCTAATTGCCGAAGCATGTTGACGTTCGGGTCGACGGTCCCGTCGACGGTCTATCGACTTGTTCCGTTGACTTACGCCTACAGGTGTCAGTCTGCAGAAACATATTGACGGTGCACTGTCCGTCGACATGTCGTTGGCCCATCGGCACTGACTGGTTTCTGCAGATTTTCCTGTATCCGCTCGTATTGCGTCGATTCGATTTGTTCAACTTATAACCCCGTAAATCACCAGGAATACTTACTGGTACACTTGTACACGGGGTAAGACACTCTCTACCTTACTTTCTCCAACAAGATTTCTTTTCTTTTTTCAAATGTCTTTTGAATCTTAATTAGAATCATTAAGTACCCCTTTTTACTAGTAGGGACATTATATACACCCTAACTTACGTTGGTCTATTTGCTGCATAACGACATGAATATTTTTCTGAGGTGTAACAGAAGTGAGGTCTTTTGTCAACGTCATAACGGGGCTATTTTAGCTTGACTAGGTTTTTTGGATACAACTCCGGATGTGTTTCCCTTTCTTTTGAAAATAAGTGAATAAAGGAACATTTAGATAGAATATGAACCTGTTTGCTGAATCTCTGAACATATATTAGTAGGATATCTTATTTCTTCTCTCTTTTCCTCTTAAATTATCTAGCTCACCTAGAATAGAGTAAAATAGTTAAGTCAATGGTCTGTTTGTTTGTCAATTAACACTAAAAATAAAGGAGTATCAGATTCATGTCTTAAGCTTATAGATTGGTAGGTTTTTCATAGCTGTATCTGTGGTTGTGTCATCATCTAATGTAGGTTAGATATGTATAATCACCTGTGATTTGTGGCAAATGCAGGCTAATTGTCCATGACTCATAGCAATTCCTAGAACTATTATGATTACTGCACTTGAGTGTGAATTTTGTTTCCCTTTTTGGTTATCTCAAGGCTGGTTTTCTTGACTAAATTTGTTTCTTATACACATGGTATTCATAACTTGTTATGTTGGCTTATGTCACAAGTCTTTCACCAGGGAATAATCTACTCTTAAATGTGCAGAGTTTGATAAAAAAAGGAAAAGGGAAAATGGAAATAAATGATTAATTGTAGGAACTATAGGATTGAGTCCTCAGTTAAAGACTGATTAGAGTTAACCTAGTTGACAATGGGCTAATAGGTTGGCTATCAACATGTAGTTTAGTCATGGGCATGGTGAAACTGAAAAGTGTAAGAGATAGAATGAAATGGTGTCTAAGAGAGAGGTTTGTTCTCCTATTTGTGATTTCTTCTTGTTGGTCCTGCCCTATCAGTATTTTATTTAAAGGATGAAGTAAAATTATTATGAAGAATGGAGTGGCATTCTATGCTCTTGAATCTGTTTTGCTCTTCATCCATCTACGGGTCTTAATTTGGCAAGTGATCATAAGTTTTCCAATTTTATGAGTTTAAGTGTTAAAAGAAGAATAAAAGGAAACAACCTCGTTTTGATTTGTCCAAGTCCTAAACAATTTGAAGATTAAGACTTTGCCTTGAGACATAAATGCTTTCTTTGTTCTCCTGTGTGTATAAGTAATTGATGTAATAATAATAACCTCTTGTTTGCAAGCTACCTAGGCATAAAGATGGACACAGATAGAAATAAAACCTTATGATGCTAGTCTAAAAGAGGAGTATTAAGGAATAGAAAAGAAGAAAAAAGTATTTGAGAACTTAAGAGAAAAAGAATTTGTCTTGGATCTGTAAACTATCCAGTCTTATTTGGTATGTGAAAAAGGGTAATTAAAGATCATAAGTGTATGGGTTGAGGTTGAAAACCACTTGGCTAGATGGGGAAGGTCTTTTAAAGACATCTTAGGAGAGGAATGCTTGACCCATAGTATTGTTTCTCCCAAAATAAAAGATAGTCATGGAATCCCTCTCAAGCCTATGGGGTATAACCTCCCGTCTTTGCACATTGGTGTTATCTTGTCATTCTGTTAAGTTTATTTAATCCTAAAAGGTGAAACTTCTTGTGCATATGTTAATTGATCACTAGAACTGATTAGCCTGGCTTTGTTGTATGTGTCCTGATGTGCCTTAAGAAAATGGTTGGATCAGTTGGATGATGTATGATGATTTGGAAATTTTAATAAAGCTGGAAAAGGGAAAGGTTGTTTTCAAAAGAGGATTCTGATTGTTTTGGTAAATAAAGTAGAAGAGTCTTTCCTTTTGTGAAGATGACATGATAATAAATGAAAGACTCTTTAACAATTGATTAAGTTAGGATCATGATTTAGACCCTATGTAGATTCTGTGTGCATTGATGTTGTTTTAACCTGTATTTTTGAATGGTGATCTGCTCTCCCTTGCATCCTAAGTCCTAATAGTGCCTCTTTTTAAAAAATGAGGTGGTCAATGGTCTGCATGTATTCAAGATAGTAATGTAAGCTGATGGGGGGAGGGGGGTATATTTGACCCTTTTCTTTGAGATACTTTGGACAACAAGTCATGCTTCCTATCCATCTGTTTCTTTGAATATGTTGTTAGTCCATTAATCTAAAGTCCTAATAAAGATAAAGTTAAACCCAATCTAGTCATGTTTGGAAGAATTTGTTTTCCTCCTATGCAACATTAAAAGTTAGTCAAAATATGTGATACTTGTCCAGTTTTGAGAAAAAATGAAGAGTAAGATAAGGCCATAACTAAGTTAGGTACATCTCTTTCCAATCAATTTAGAACTTTCAACAAATGAGATAGAATCAAGAGTAAAGGTTAGGAAAATTCTAAACTGAACTTAGAAAAAATATGATATTCCTGTGCATTTTTGTGACTTTGACCTTCCTACTTTCTTAAGATATGTATAAAGATGTAACTATTGTACCGAAGACTTGAGTATCTTATATGGGAACATGATAACTTAAAAGTCTCTTGGCAGTTGTTTGTACAAATGATCCTAGCTTAGTTTTCATTATTGCTCTTGCTTGAATTGGGTTCTGTGAGAAGTAATATAGTATCATACCAATAAAGGGTTGTTCAATTTTAAAAGGACTTTGATTTGCACCTAACTGGTTTTGTTATGCTATATCCGTTGAGATTATAGTTTGGATCCTCCTTTTTATTCTTTGTCTTCTCTAGAAGAATCACTTAGAATTTGGAACATAATATCCTAAAAAATGGCAAGATTCTTTACTGGAAATGTCCATAAAATGTCTAGGCTCATTTGAGGGTTATACTTAGATAGTTTCACAAATACTTCATGAATACTAAACCTGTTGTGATTTTACTATACCTAGAAGATGGTTTTTCCTTATCCTTGTGTGTCTCGACACTTTATCACATCTGCCTGATTAAATATTGTCGGGAATTGCGTTATTTCTGTGTGACTGATTTGTTGTGATTTTTTGGTTTAAGTTTAGTCTAGTCTATACTGTTACATCTCATGTTTTCTTGTGTTAGAAAGCGTGCGAGTTAAATGACATTAGTAACGGAAAACGAGATTATCCCCCAAGCTTAAAGGTAGTTAGAGTAATGGTACAGATGTCTCGTAGGGATTAGAAGTTAAACAAATCGAAGAAAATAAGTTTCGTCGAGGTTCGAAATTCATTTGAATGAAATACGGTCCAAGCTATAATGCACCGTATTTTTGGACTAGGAAATTAAACCGTCCAACATGAGCAAATTTTCCCGAGCCCGGAGGATTTTGTCATATTCAAGCATGAAAATCAACAACTTGGTGTATACAAGGAATGAAGTCTGAAAATGATTTTGTCTCGAAATAATTTAGGACTTAACAAGTGTGACGACAGTGATTGAGAATAATATTTGGTGTATGTATAAAGAGGCTATGGACTAGAGTTCTACCACATCATTATGATAATGAGTATATGAAGTGTGTTAAAAGTGGTCCATGTTTAAGTGAATTGAGACCAAGAAATTAATTATGTGTGTAATTGGTCCAATGAAAAATTATAGTGGAGGACAAGGAATTAATTAAGATCATTCGATAAATATTATGTGTAGGGTTTTTCCAAGTGGTAGTGGGTGGACCAAAGGAGGCCATTAGGTGTGAAATAAGTGATTGATGAGTCGAAGTATATAAATTTTCATGCGGAACGCGTGTAAAGCAAGTCAGCTTATTAATTGTTGAACTTTGTAACTATTCTCACAAAGTTGTATTATGGGAAACATGAAAACGTACTGCATATCAACTCAGCAACTTACCATATACAGAACCTTACTATATGCAGTAACGTTCCAAGCAAAATTCATTCAGGCAGCAACGAACCCAAAAACAAATATATCCAACAACATTTTCCTTTTTGGGAAATGCTTTCTTGCACTTTGAAAAAAAAAATTATACTTTCACTTTAAGTATTCTTTTATTCACCAAATCATTCCAGCAACTTAAATGGAGGAGAACTTCTTTGGGAAGATATTGGAGTAGCAACGTTAGTTAATTTCGTTACGAGTTCTGCTCACCGCTTCGAACTCATTGTTCCATTTTTTTGTGTTGTTGAATCCTGGCTTTCTTCGAAGTGAAGTAAGGTGGAGAAAGAGTAGTTATTGGTATATAAGGTAAGAATTACCCTCTCCTAGATATGTTTAAGTTTGTCTAGGTCATAATTAAATTGTGGATGAGAAATAAAAATTATACCGTAAATCGTATTTGATGTTGTTGTTGGCTTATTGGCTGTTTGTTGGAGTGTTTTGTGGGTTATGTAGACGTTTTTATTGATGGAAATTGTGGTAAATATCATGAATAAGTGATTCTTGATGTCGTTTTATATGTGTATGTGTTTATGAAGAGAATTAATGGAAGATTTGTCTATATAGACTTGGACTAAAACTCAAGGAAAGAGATTTCATGTTCTTGAATTAGTTGAAAAGGATTGTGGCAAATTCTTACTTGGTTTGATATAGCAATTGTATGTACGATTGTTGTTGATATTGTTACTATTGATTTAGAGTTGTTTAAAGTTGGATTGGAATAGGTAGCATAGGGGAAATGCTGCTCGAATTTACGAAAGTTGGTGACGAACCTAAAGAAGTATTGTACGAACCCTTCGCTACTTGTTTACAGTTTCCTTACCTTGATTGTATATTGGCCAATGTTAGAAGCATAGGTTGAGTTAAGCGCGTAAACGAAAAGGTATGTTAGGGATATCCTTTCTTACATTTTGGAATGATCCTTATGATATGAGTAAATGAGCGAATGAACGAACTTCCATATCACCCTACTCTTAGAAGCATTAGGAGTACTCTAATCTTTGATGTTCCTGTACCCCTTTTATGATTAATCCTTTTGTACATGGGTCTTAAGTTTACGTATATTGATGATATTAGCTCAAAGATGTTTATTGGAGGTAGTACGACTTTATGTCACTTTGAGAGTTCTAGTTATTCATCTCACTTATGCATTGCATTCATTTATACATATGCACATTGTCCCATGACCATAAGGCATTATATACACATATGTTGTATGTATAAGGGGCATGGGGAAAGGGATAGGCGTTATATATGTATCACCATCTGATCAGCTAGTATATGATGATGATGATGATGATGCCCACAGAAAGATCAACCTGATATGATATATTGATCGGATTGCACGTTCCGCAGCCCTAATATCTATGGATCGGGCTGTACATTCCATAGCACTAACAGTTATACTATGATATATGCATATAATTTTTGAAAGAAAGCATGCATATCATACGCCCTCTGAGGCACTTTCAGTTATACGGAGTTTACCGACACTACCAGATATACAGTCACACAGATACATTCAGATATGTATAGATAAACTCTTATGTCTCAGATTCCTTTCATAATTCTTACGTATATGTTGTTTCCATGTCTTCAATACTCGATTCATTACCCGTACTGACTGCCCTATTGTTTGGGGGGGCTGCGTTTCATGGCCGCTGTTTCTGAGATACAGGTGGGTGATCCATCTATTAGGGTGTCGGCTCAGGAGATGCCAGGAGCCAGCATGGTCTTATGTGAATGTGTGTGTGTGTGTGTGTGTGTATATATATATATATATATATATATATATATATATATACATCTATGTATGCACATGTGTATGGGTACGTCGGTGCTTTGTCCCAGCCAAGTTGTGTTATGTTTTTTTCCAGTAGAGACTTGTAGATAGTTATGTATTGTCAGATGACGTCTAGATTTGTGGTTTCATATGTTTTCACAGGTGGTTATGATAGCCTTATTGGCTTATGAAATATGTTAGGCATATTCATGCAGATGAGGCTTTCAGATTAGTTTATACACGCATGTTCCTTATGAGTTTAACGAGAGTCATATGATGGCCCTATCGGCCCCCTATGTTTATGTTGATGTTATAGATGCACGTCAGGTAGTGCCTGACTAGTATGGTCAGGTGCCCGTCATGGTCTTCCAGTCTGGGTCGTGACAAAAGTGGTATCAGAGCAGTTCTGTCCTAGGGTTGTCTACAAACCATGTCTAGTAGAGTCTTATTTATGAGCGTGTTGCATGCCACACTTATAAACAGGAGGTTGCAGGGCATTTAGGATGGTTACCTTCCTTTTTATCCTAGATCGTGCGATAGAGCTAAGTCACAGGATATAATATTTCCAACCCTAACCTTGATAGTTTTGTAGTTGTGAGATGGCTTCTATGGGAAAGAAGGTTGATAGTCCAGGGGCATCCAGAGTCAGCCATTCTTATGATACAGTCCCATCAAAGAATGTGCTCTCTATCGAGACAGATCCATCCGAAATCATGTCCTCCATAGCGATAGATCCGTCTGAGATCCAGGAGGAACCCACTGAATAGGTAAGGGATAGACAAGTATTGGGAGATGACCATTTACATAATCCCAGAGTGACGGTATCCGCAGAACGAGGGTCAAATGAGAACAGTGGTAAGTCTGGAAGAGTCAGTATAATTGGTACATTTGTAGACGGTGTGGGTGTCACGGAACAACCTGTGGAACAACAACCAGATGAAGAACTCCCCCAACTCCCATTAGCCCAAATTGTACCAGATCAGAGTTCTCGAGTGGGGCTAAGGTAAGGGTTTCCATTGTTGGAACTTCAAGACGTCAGTGCTTATATAAGGAAGTAAAGTTTATCGTTCAGTCATTTTGGAATATTACAGGTAAGTTATGTAATATGAGTATTAATTTTAGTAGTAAATCCAGATTCACTTATAAGGTGTTAAAGAATAGAAAGATAAGGGGAAAATATGATTTATGAGTACGTAAACCTTCGTGAAGGGAGTTGATTCATTAAATGTTTAGAAGGAAAAAGATGGAATTCTAGAGAGAGTGTTCAGATACAAATTATAAGACTAGCTTTATTACTTTACATTCTTTTATAGTAATCAGCCCTGTGTGGTTGAGTTGTATATCATATGTGTTTCCACATTTGGCCTTCTGAGGCATGAGATGTGTTTTTCGGGTTGTGTGCAAGTTTGAGATTGTTATATTTATAGAGAAAATTCTGCCAAAATTTCTCGGGAATCTAAGAGAAATTATGGAAACCATTAAGTAGGATCATGATGGAAAAAAAGGGGCCTAGTAGCAAGTGATTAGAGATGAAGTTAGTAGTCAATTGCGGGATAAATGTACCAAGTATGTATTAAGTTGGAAGGAACGATGTTTAGGTCAGGATAGGATAAGAAACATGAGAAGGGAAAATGATGTGCTTGGAGTAGAAAGGAGCTTTATGTGCTAAGGAGAATTAAAGAGATAAACATTCCAAAAGGAGTTCACAAGTCAGAAGAATTTGACTAGCTCTTTTATGTTTTTGGAAGATTGAATTATGAAATGAACTTGATATATTTGTATAGGCCGATGCATGTAGCACCGATTCATATTATTAAGTTAGATTTCACCCGATGATTGTAGTGGGGAAACTTTTAAGTCACTATGAGCCAGCCCTGTTGACCTTAGCAATACCTCGAGATAATAGATGAAAAGGAATATGTTTACTAAAGCTCCTTGCTTGGTAGTTGGTCAGACTTATGACTACAGCTGCGTTTTGCGTCATCGTTCAATTTATCTATCCTGGCGCTTACCAGAATGGTTATACGATAGGAGTTTTTTATTATTCACATGAAGGAAAGTGAGAGGTGCAGGAGAAAGAGATCCAGACTATGATAATGAAAAATGAGATAAGATTGATCAACGAGACAAAAGAACGATAGGTGACGAATGTCCAATAGGTGTGATGGGTGTGATCGGACAAAGAAGAAAATGTTAAAGGTAGAGAAGGAAAGGTAGAAGTAAGGCGAATAAAAAGAACGTTTATTAGTAATTGTGACCTAATGAGCAGAGTACGAGAGAGAATCATACTTTATGGATATCACAGTACAAAGAGAGAATTTTAATGGATATTATGAGATAATTGAGGTTTCGGATTGTATAATGAGTAATATATGACTAATTAGATTATGACGAGGGATATAGGATTATTGAATGAGTAAAATACCTTATGCACGAAGAAGAAGCTGACTCTACATCTATACTATACAATATTTTCCCAAAGGATTCCAAAAAAGACCTCATATTACCGCGTTAATAATGCATTGGAGTAGTAAAGAAGAATGCGCCCATGACAGTGTGGACTGATCAGAGAAGATTATGGAATGATTGACGCTGAGTCTTAGATTACAGTTTTGCTAAAGAAAAAAAATGGGTATTCTTGATTATGCATATGATTACTTTACTACTAACGGAATCACTTGAGCAAAAGATTGATAATCGAGGCAAGACAATGAATAAAATATGATCTTGAGTGACCAGTGGACTAATCCTATGTGCAGTAACAAAGGGAAAAACCGTCCCAGGTAAGATATGCCACAATGCCCAAGAAAGGATTATTAAAAAAGGGTAAGTCAAGAGATGGCAAGTTTGTGGAGGATACAGTAAAGGAAGCATAGATTAGCTACGAGTTGCGTTGAAAAAAAAAAGGACTAATGCGTAGAATGATCTATGAGTCTCAATGAAATGATGGAGAGAAATATCACGAAAAGGGTATCCTTCCTATGGTGAATTAGTTATAAAAAAATATTAGAAAACAATAAAGGAATTTCCCTTTGGCATTAGGAGATAATGTGATAAGCAAAGACGAGAGGATGAGAGGATAAAAGGTATGGACCGAAGGACGAAAGAGGGGATGAAAGTCCAAGATAATAGTTCGTAAAATAAGTTAGATTGAGAAACAGGGTTCAAAGATGGGCATATAGTAGAAAAGACGTATTAACCTCAATATGATGGTAAATGTGGTATAGGAAAGGTTGCCTATATAAGTGTTCACTCGAGATGTGATACAAGTATTACGGGACATGATTAGCATAGGATTTAAAACCCCTTAAGATGATACATCATGTATTATGACTTTTCTTTAGGTATAAGTTAAGTGAAAAAAAGGGCAACCGGAAAGGATTCTAAGGATTAGAAGAAATTTCTCGGCTATAATGTGCTCTCGAGAGGTTAAGAGATAAGAGGGTATTAATACCATTGGACGTTGCTAACAAGGGGTTCACATGGTTGATTTAGTAATAGGGATGTAGAGGCAATAACTATAAAATTAAGGTTATGGGGAGGAGTAAACAATAAGGACGATAGGTAGTGAGAATAATTAAACATGAAAAGGATTGACGAGTCAGGTATCGAGAAGGATCATATCAGGGGAGTGCTTCACTAGTATCTTTTAAAAGGATAATCACGAGGTGCCAAAGGAGTGGTGGACGAAGATAGTTGTCATATTGTAGACCTCAACATATTTGAACGATGATAGATTTTAATAATGACTTACAAGAAATGTATATTACCAAATAAGCTTTATGAAAACTATAAGGGGGTATAGTTGTGCGAGTAGTAAGAAGGAAAAGAAGTAAACGATGAGTGAGCAACTCAACAGTAGATTGGATATACTCAAACCACGTAAAGAAGAGAACTAAGATAGTAGCAGAGAGTCACTAGTATGAATGGAACTCGCTTTCGATAATGAAAAGAAAGTGTTATAGATAGTGTATGTCAGAAGACAAGAATAGGGACTCTAAGAAGAATATATCCCATAGACTATACGTTCTAAATAATGAATGGAAAAACACCTATAAGGACTAGAAAAGGCGATATGAGCAGCCAGTATGCGAATGTAAGCTTACCTGAAAGGAAGGGAGTGATGAGATTTGGCAAGAAGGGTAAACTAGGTCCTCGATATATTAGTCTATACAGAATCATCCGTACAGTGGTTAAAGTAGCATATGAGTTAGAGTTACCTTCTGATCTGGAGTCTGTACATCTAGTATTCCATGTGTCCATGCTCCATAAGTGCATAGGAGATCCCTCGAGAGTTATACCAGTATATGATGTTTAGGTTACCGAGCAATTACTGTACGAGGAAACCCCAGTGGCTAAAGATGTGGACAACTCCGTCGATTGCGAACTAAGGATGTGGCTTTCGTTAACGTGCTTTAGAGGAATAATAATGTCGATGAAATGACTTGGGAAGCTAAAAATGGTATGAAATCCAGATATCCACATCTATTTCAGGTATATGATGTAATTATAGTTATTCTATTAGGTCGTGTGAGGCTATAGTTATTATTGTTTCGTGTATCCCTGTGAGGCTTTGCATTGTTGGGTTGGTGTATGACAGGTTGGTATTGGTACAATTATAAATGAGACTCTGTCGAAATTTTATAAGACTCTATAGGCTAATCATTCGAGGAAGAATGTTCTAAAGGGTGGAAGGATGTTACATCTCGTGCTTTCATGTGTTGGAAAGTGTGCGAATTAAATGACATTAGTAATGAAAAATGAGGTTATCCCCCAAGCTTATAGGTGGTTAGAGTAATGGTACAGATGTGTCGTAGGGATTAGAAGTTAAACAAATCGAAGAAAATAAGTTTCATCGGAGTTTGAAATTCATTTGAATGAAATACGGTCCAAGCTATAATGCACCGTATTTTTGGACTAGGAAATTAAACCGTCCAACATGAGCAAATTTTCCCGAGCCCGGAGGATTTTGTCATATTCAAGCATGAAAATCAACAACTTGGTGTATACAAGGAATGAAGTCTTAAAATGATTTGGTCTGGAAATAATTTAGGACTTAACAAGTGTGAAGACAGTGATTGAGAATAATATTTGGTGTATGTATAAAGAGGCTATGGACTAGAGTTCTACCACATGATTATGATAAGGAGTATATGAAGTGTGTTAAAAGTGGTCCATGTTTAAGTGAATTGAGACCAACAAATTAATTATGTGTGTAATTGGTCCAATAAAAAATTATAGTGGAGGACAAGGAATTAATTAAGATCATTGGATAAATATTATGTGGAGGGTTTTGCCAAGTGGCAGTAGGTGGACCAAAGGAGGCCATTAGGTGTGTCATAAGTGATTGATGAGTCAAAGTATATAAATTTTCATGTGGGACACGTGTAAAGCAAGTTAGCTTATTAATTGTTGAACTTTGTAACTATTCTCACAAAGTTGTATGATGGAAAACATGAAAACGTACTGCATATCAATTCAGCAACTTAACAGATACAGAACCTTACTATATGCAGTAACGTTCTAAGCAAAATTCATCAAGGCAGCAACGAACCCAGCAAAAATATATCCAGTAACATTTTCCTTTTTGGGAAATGCTTTCTTGCACTTTGAAAAAAATATACTACTTTCACTTTAAGTATTCTTTTATTCACCAAATCATTCTAGCATCTTAAATGGAGAAGAACTTCTTTGGGAAGATATCGGAGCAGCAACATTAGTTAATTTCGTTACGGGTTCCGCTCACCGTTTCGATCTCGTTGTTCCGTTTTGTCGTGTTGTTGAATCTTGGCTTTCTTCGAAGTGAAGTAAGATTAGTTCTTGGCATATAAGGTAAGAATTACCCTCTCCTAGATATATTTAAATTCATCTAGGTCATAACTAAATTGTGGGATGAGAAATAAAAATTATACCATAAATCGTATTTGATGTTGTTGTTGGTTTATGGGCTATTTGTTGGACTGTTTGATGGGTTATGTAGACGTTGTTACAGATGGAAATTATGGTATATAGCATGAATAAGAGGTTCTTGATGTCGTTCGATATGTCTATGTGTTTATGAAGAGAACTGATAGAAGACTTGTCTATATAGACTTGCACTAAAACTCAAGGAAAGAGAATTCATGTTCTTAAATTAGTTTAAAAGGATTGTGGCATAATTCTTACTTGGTTTGGTAAAGCAACTTGTATGTACGATTGTTTTTGTTGTTGTTACTATTGATTGGGAGTTGCTTAAAATTGGATTGGAATAGGTAGCATAGGGGAAATGCTTCCCGAGTTTACGAAAGTTGGTTACGAACCTAAAGAAGTATTGTATTTACAGTTTACTAACCTTATTATAGATTGGCCAGTGTTGGAAGCATAGGTTGAGTTCAGCGCGTAAACGCCAAAGGTATGTTAAGGCTATCCTTTCTTTCATTTTGGCATGATCCTTATGATATGAGTAAACGAGCGAATGAACAAACTTCCATATCACCCTACTCTTAGGAGCATTAGAAGTACTCTAATCTTTGATGTTCCTATACCCCTTTTATGATTATTCCTTATGTACATGGGTCTTGAGATTACGTATATTGATGATATTAGCTCAAAGATGTTTATCCGAGGTAGCACGACTTTATGTCACTCTGAGAGTTCTAGTTATTCATCTTACATATACATTGCATTCATTTATGCATAGTCATATTGACCCATGACCAGAAGGCATTATATACAGGTATGTTATATGTATATGGGAATAGGGAAAGGAATAGGCATTATATACACATTATCACCTGATCAGCTGGTATACGATGATGATGATGCCCACAGAGGGGCCGCCCTGATATGATATATGGATCGGACTGCACGTTCCGTAGCACTAACAGTTATACTATGATATATGTATATGATTTTTGAAAGAAAGCATGCATACCATATGCCCTCAGAGGCACTTTCAGTTATACAGAGTTATACAGACACTACCAAATATACAGTCAGACAGATACATTCAGATATGTATAGATAAACTCTTATGTCTCAGATTCATTTCATAATTCTTATGTATATGCTGTTTCCATGCCTTACATACTCGGTACATTATTCGTACTGACTCTCCTATTGTTTAGGGGGGTTGTGTTTCATGCCCGCAGGTTCTGAGATACCTGTTGGTGATCCATCTATTAGGGTGTCGACTCAGCGAATGAGGTTGATGCACTCCATTTATTCAGGAGATGCCAGGAGTCAGCATAGTCTTCTGTATATATATATATATATATATATATATATATATATATATATATATATATATATATATATATATATATACCTATGTATGCACATGTGTATGGGTATGGCGGCCCGCCCTGTCCCAGCCAAGCTATGTTATGTTTTCCAATAGAGGCTTGTACACAGTTATGTATTATCAGATGATGTCCAGATTTGTAGTTTCACATGTTGTCACAGGTGGTTATGATAGCCTTATCGGCTTATGCAGTATGTTCAGCATATTCTTATAGATGAGTCTTTCAAATTAGTTGATAGACGCATATTCCTTATAAGTTTGTCGAGAGTCATATAATGGCCCTATCAGCCCCCTATGTTTATGTTGATGTCATATATACACGTCAGGTGGTGCCGGACTAGTATGGCTAGGTGCCCATCATGGTCCTCCAGTTTGGGTCATGACGTATGCTGTGCCCATACAGATTACTTTCATTTTCATGCTCAAGTCATTTTATCTCTTTTCTACTTGGCTCATCTATTCTTGTTGGCTGATAGTTATTCCAATCACATATATATTAGCCCTATCCTATTTATTCTGAACCATGTGTGGGTGTATGTGAATCTGTGTCTTCTATGTTTGTTGGTTGAGAGGCAATTTTGGTAAAAAAGGGTCCAGTTTGAACCCTTCCCTGGTGACCAGCAATGCCGAAGGTTCATAAAACCTCTTGGAACTTGTGTGGCATCAGGAATAAAGGGGTGGGGGGGGGGGGGTGATGACTTGGCTTTCCACCACCTAGTTTGGTATTTTGAGTTTGAGGACATGGAACAGACATATGCCCCTCACACTAGCTTATGAATAAATAAGCTATGTTTCTTATATGTGTGTATATTCATGTACAGAATGGAATTTATAAACAGTAGTGTATTATGTATATTATGTGCATATATCATATGCATGATAGGAATAGTATAATATAAACTAACCGAGGTCTTTTGTTTTTTCTCCCTCTCTACTGCATGGCCACTTGGGCCAAAGTCCAGTCACTCTATTGGGCTAAAAGCCCAATAGGGAAAATTATTTCAAGTGTTTTTGAGTCCAAAAAGATGAAAGGGAAGCTAATATATTGAAGGCCCAATCATGGGTAAAAATGATATGAAGGCCCAACAATGGGTGAAAATGGTTGGGGTTTGGTACACCCCTTTCACTTTACTTCATTATGTTTTCCTTTTTTTGGCTTATTTGTATTGTATTCATTACTTGTAAAACCCACAAATATAATTGGAACCATTATTATGAATTAGGCATCTTAGGAAAAGGGGGCATATGCCGTTTAGACTGACTTTAACAGCTGCAAACTCTCTCTAAAAATTTTGGAAACGCGTACTGCTTTTTGAAGATAAAAATGGAAAAGCAAACTACCTTTTTTTATCTTAATAAATGGGGAGCCAAAGTGGTCTGTTTTGATAAAAGATGGTATAAATGTGTGGTATAAAATTGGGTAGATGAAAATTTCCTTTTATATTTCAAAACATGTTTCTCTTCTGGTCATGAGTTATAAAAAACGCAATGTTTTGGGACCAAAACCACCTGAATCTTTTCCTTAAAATTGAATGTTTTCAAGCAATAGTTTGGGCTGAAACACATTTCAATTTGATCTTCAAAAAAATAAGGGTTTGTACAAATATCACCATTTGGGCTAGGAAATTTCGTTTAGCGTTTTTTTTATTTTTATATACATTAACTATGAGGATAATAAAAATGAGGCTAATAAAAGGAGACTAGGGCCCATAATGTAAGCGGCCAAACGAAGTATATTTGGGCCAAGGCCCACACGGGTAGTTTCTTTAAACAAGATAAAAAACATTTTTGGTCAAGACCCATTTTAATCTTTTAAGAAAATAAGCCCATGATCAAAGTTTTTGGGGCTAATGTTTTAAAGGAATTTCAGCAAAACGTCCTAAGGTCCAAAAAGAAAGTGGATTTCAAAGGATAAATTTATCTTTGAAGCTAAAATCTGGACATTTTTTGAAAGTATATCTATATGGCGAGTGTAATTTGTTAAAAGAAAATATTTAAGAGTTTCTTTTTAGGCCACAAACAAATCATTTTCCCTTTAAATTAACTGCGCAAAATAATATAAAGAGTTCTTTCTTAAAAGGGTCAAAGCAGTCCAATTTATGCCTAATTTACCAAAATTTAGGTAAGGGTATTCTAAAAACGGATTAAGCGGATTAACCCGATCCATGTGTGAGTGAAGCATGAATAGAATTTAAATCAATAAAACAATAAATAAACTTTCCATTCTTTTAGAAAACTACTATCCTTATATATAAAAGGAATTAATTATACCCGGATATCATAAATCCGAACTTAAATACCCTATATATAAAGGGTATATTCAATTTTTTCTTAAAAAAATGATATGCAACACGACTGTTTTTTGCAGGCAATAAACACTACGTAAACATTTCATGCAAATACTCACGAATTAGAATTCTAAGGTCAACCGTATACTACAGATCCTTAATACTAAGGTGCCTAACACCTTCCCTAGGGGATCACCAGAACCCTTACCTAGAACTTTGGATTAAGAAGGATTTTTCACGGTGTATGAATAAATCCTTCAAAATTGATTTTCCTAATTTCCTAAAAATTAGGTGGTGACTCTTTTGAAACAAAGTACGAAAGAGCACCAACAATTTCGAAGTAGCTTTTCCGAGCGCTAACCCCGCCCATCAAAGTGCGAACTGTTACAGATGTCGACTCTGCTAAGGACTTAAAGGTTCTAACCAAAAGGGTTCCAATATAATGTGGGTATATTTTCTTTAACTGTTTATGTGTTTACTTTCCTGCAATTATCAACTGTCATTACATGCATATCATAACTCCGCCACTCCTGGCATTTATTTTACAGTTTGTTCCAAAGGCGACTTCGCGGAGCACGTGATCGTACCTTTACTAAAAAAAACCAAAACACTTCTTTTGAAACCGTTATGAGGTGGGATTGGTTCGTGGTCGTCCAACAGCCTGTGCTTTTGTGAAAAACCCACTCCACAAGAACTAAGCCAAATCCCTACTGAACTAGAGCATTCATACCTAGACGAGCTTTGGGTACCTCAGACCTACCTGAAGCTCATAAAGAGAGACCACCTTGTGCTCGCATGGTCTATGACCCGAAGAACACTGCATCTCAATTGTATGCTATGTGGAAGCATGTTTAGTGCCTATGTGATGAACTATTGACCATGTGGGGCTGGGGGAATCCTAACGGTGTTTTATTTTGTAGATGGAAGGTCGCATCAGCTTTAACATAATCATCGAGGCTCCGGATTTGTTGAGGATTTGGTGGGCATGGTTAGGGGACGCTTACAAAAAGACATTTAGCTGCACTCTAGCTCACCTACCAGCCATCATGACGATAAAGGGTCATCCAGAGCTAATAGAGGTGTTAGTTGGATATTTGGACGATAAGGAAATGTTGTTCCGCTTCGGCAAAATTGAGATGACTCCGACCTTAGAGGAGATTAGGGATGCCATAGATAGCAATGGAACCGGTCTAAGAAGACGACACAAACAAGATCACTACCTGTTATTTCCACAAATGCCCGCAGTCGGCCAGATCATGAAATTCCTTGCACTGACTGAAGCACCCTGGGCGCGAGGGTCCACTGTAGCCTTTAGAGATGTGTATCGGATATGCCACCAGATATACTCTGTATCAAAGAGATTTCAAGAGTAGAGAAGAGGGGGAAGCTATTAGACCCTTGGCATTCGCCATAGCTTTGCTAGGCATTATAGTGTTTCCATAAGGTGATTCGATGACAATAGACAGCAGAGTGATCTACTTAGCCCATGCTATTTTCTATGGTATAACCAAGGGCCAAGAAACGAGGTACTTTGATTTAGCACCCATCATCCTGGCAGATATTTTTCGAGCTTTGGACAAATGTCGAATGGTTTTTGATACTTCCAAGGATGTAGCATATTATTACAATGGTGGATTATCAAACACATCAACGTGGCTAAGGAAGTTCAATATCTGAGCAACCACAACAGGGTAGACCGTCTTACAAACTAGTGCCCGAATCTTGGTTACATGTCCAAAGGGGCATGGGCCGGCTTTTTTGATGAATTGACTGAAGGTAGAATCCAGTGGATGTTTCCTGACTTCATATCAGAAAATGTGGTGGTTCGGCATAAGAACTATCCTTTTGTGCCATTAGCTAGGGTTCAATGAATTCGCCCTTATTACCTATCATAGGTTTTGAGGCAATTCGGTAGGAGGCAAGTGATACCTCAAGTAGGAAATCCTGAGCAATGCATCATTGAGCACACAAGACAGAAGATCAAGAACGCCGGGGTGATCCTTAGAGAATGGAATGGTCGCGTGAGTTGGGGGTCCATATACTTTAGCCCCAGACTGGTTCGAAGCAGGGTATGACCCAGTGTATCATTAATTGCAACAAGGACACCTGGCCCAGGCATCT
Organism: Lycium barbarum; assembly: GCF_019175385.1. Lineage (NCBI taxonomy): Eukaryota > Viridiplantae > Streptophyta > Magnoliopsida > Solanales > Solanaceae > Lycium > Lycium barbarum. The sequence continues at coordinate 77,394,558 of NC_083347.1, read as the reverse complement.
ATCCTAAGTCCCGCACCTTCTCACGATGCTCAAGAAGATGAGTGCTGAAGGAATGTCTGGAAAGCATTGATGAGCACTTAGCCCAGCTTTTAGAAGAAACAAATCTGGTAATATTCAGGATGGAAATGTACCAAGCACGGCTTCGGATTTAGACCACCCTTCGGAGGGTGAAGAAGGCCAAGACAAGCCAGGCCTCAACATCGGTTGCTGGAGGAGAACCCTACTGATTTACTACTTTATATTGAGCCCCTTGTCGGCTTCATCATCTTTGTAATCCTTTCAGGGAAGATATTTTTTTATTACTATCAACTAATGATGATTTTTTGGGGCAATAGTTCATCTTCACAAATGGAACTTGCATGCTTCAATCGTTTAGGAGACTGTTAACTCAAAACGGTTTAGGAATGCGAATAGTATAAATGTCTGAATGCTTGCTACGTGCTTCATATACCTACTTGCTATGTGTGTTATCATATATCAAGGCTTGACTACATTTGATCCTATGTCCTAAAACTACATACCAGAAGAAAAACCGAAGGCTTAAAACTTACCCAAATTTATCTCCATTAAAAGGTTGACTTGCCATGGCAAACCAAGGAGAACAAGAGACACGGACTCTGGGAGAGACAACGGAAATGTTGAGAGACAAAGTACTACAAATAGCGAAGCACCTCCAAGAGATAGGGAGAAAAATTAAAGAAGTGGACTGTAGGGAGAAAAATTAAAGAAGTGGACTGACTGCTAGAGATGGTTGGGAACCCGCCAGAGGGCATATGCCATGAACAACACTATGGGACTGTCCTAGAAGGAGTAAGGGAGTTAGTGCAGAACTATATACCTCTGGAGAGGAGGCCCATGACTCTTAGGGAATGGACTCCAAGAGTAAGGAATGAAAGCCAAGGAGCTGGATCAGATCATTGGGTGACAGAATCGGACCCCCATGAAGAGTAAGAACACCAACAGGAAGCCTCTAAACCTATTAAGGGGGGAGGAACCATAAAAGGAGGGTCCTCAGAATATGGAGGAAGAACATTTGGAGCCTATTGACATAGAAACTGAGGGAGAAGAAGGAGCATTTGGAATGCTTCCTGAGATTGGTGAAGAGAAAAATGATGCCAATGAGGAGTCTGATTATTATGCCCCGACCAATGAGGGATCAGACTTCTATGCACCCTCGCCGATGTTGGTACCAATAACCTCCACCATGGCATCAAATAATTTTAGAAGGGTAGGCCCTTCTGAACCTGCTTAGTGGGGGATAGCCTTCAAAGCCCACTCTTTCCCATTTAGAGTAGCTCCATGGCCCGTCACCTGTACGGAGGTATATGAGAAGATGGTTTCCACAGGACAGCCTTGCACCACTTGGGCTAGGTTTCCACCGCCCGAGTTGGTGTATGCATACAGAAGGTGTCCGTTCCACCGCAACCAGGCTGGTCATACCCTGAACGAGTGCTTGGCGTTGAGAAGAAGAATTTGTAGTCTGATTGAGGATAGGATCATTGGGACTTTGTGGGGGCCATACACACTACTAGTTCATGACCCTATTATCCTTAGGGAGGGAGTCACTGCAGGCACGCAGATCTGGAGGTATGATTTCACTATCTTTGAGGAATCATACGCCCGCATATTCTCAACCCTAGCTAGTCTAAGAAAGATTAGACCCGTGGAAGCTGCCCACGAGCCCGCACCATTAGGGCCCAACAGGAACAAATTTTTCCCGTATCATACAAGAGCCACGGGGCACGACATAGAGGAATGCCATGCATTCAAGCTCAAATTTGAACACACGATCATTACAGGAGAGATCATGGTCATCTTACCACCACAGTAGTGAGAAAGAAGGAGAATGAGAGAGAGCAAGTTCACAAGGACAGCAACTCGCGGGACTGTATATTTGGGTAGATAATAGGTGTCCCTTTTTTTGCACATAAGAGGTTACCCCTCCCCCTAAGAAATATTGTAAGGGACCGTGCCGACCTGACGTCCCTATGAAGGGATACGCGGGAAGCCCTAGCCGGGCCTGGTCTGGGATGTCTTTAGTTAGCTTTAGCTTAAAGGATATATGTATCCTTCTTTTGTAAAAATGAACTACGATAGGGCCTGATTTCCCTTGGTAGGATACGTAGGCAGTCTATGTAAGACTCGACCCCTACATAATATAAATTACAATCCCTCCCCCCCCCCCCCCCCCCCCCAATTTATTTAATTTCTATAGTAGGGGAGGGTTTGCCAGGTTAAGTCAGCCGTAAAGCCCATTGGACCAAGATCCACCCAAACATCAAAAGCCCATAAACATCCGAGCCTTTAGGACAGAGGATCAAAAGTGTTCAACTTAATATATGACTTTATGCACTATGTGCGCTTCAAATATCAATATGGGATATCTTATTTTTTTTACTTTATGTCAAGTAACTAACATTGTCTACCGTTGAGTTATTCTTGTCTTATAGAATGAGGCTGATTATCCTAGAACTAAAAGCTGGCATACTTAACAAGATCCAAAGCCGCGTTAGCATCCCTCGCAGATAAAGGCAAAGAGAAGATGACTGCTACTCCCGAGAATGGAATTGAGTTTGCTCTTCATGACGGAGATGCCAAAGATCCACAAGAGGTATCATCTCAGGAAGATGTGATTGCGACACTACTGACTACCATTATGGCTCTACAAGAAAAGGTAGCCCGAAATGAGGCAATGAATACGGGCAAGGATGCCTCGACAGAGGAAAAAAAGGCCTCCTTCTCCATTCCTTTCCCTGAGCTCACCAATGCCCGATCACTTCTCTATATACCCGCCAGGATCCATCCCACCTCCATTAAGCTCCACCAACCCAAATCATATTGGAACTTCCTACCGCACTCCTCCTCCAACAAAATATACCCAAGTCCAGGAACCACCCACTCATTTCCTTCTTACCAGGTCTCTCATCCTATTCTCAATAATCCAGCAAGCCAATTACGTGCTCCAGCTCTACCAACTGGGCAGACCACTACCGCCCCGCTCAACCATACCGCCCACCAGGTCACGTTCTTCACTCCCAACATCCCCAGCGAATGCTCTCCGGGGCACAAGGAACTAGACTATTATGAATAAATGGAAAGGGCCTGGAGAGCCGAACAGGATAAATGGGAAAGAGATATGGAGAAAAATATGAAGGAATTACTGGAGAAATCCAATAGGTCTGCAAGAAAGGCCCCTGGCCTAAGATATGATAATCTGTGTATGCATCCGGATCTAGATTTATTGGAAAGGTTCAAAATCCCAAAATTTGAGATGTTCAATGGAGCAGGGAATCCCAAGACACACCTCCGGTCCTATTGCGACCAATTGGTCGAAGTGAAGAAAAATAAACCTCTAATCATGCTACTATTCAGTCGCAACCTGACCAGAGAAGTCGCTGAATGGTTTGAAACTCCAGATATGCGTTAATGGCACACCTAGGAGGATATAGAAGAATCCTTCATGGAAAGGTCCAGACCGCTATTATCTTGAAAAGGTGTTACACCTCGAAAATTCCGGGTTTGTTGCCTTGAAAGTGGGCCAATGCAAGCTTAAGATGAACATGACGTTCTTATGAGACTAAGGAGAGTATTAGATAGCTTAAGGATCATACCATAAGATTTTGAATTCATATGAATATGTGAAATTTAGTTTGTTAAAGGAAGTGCAATATAAGTCGTGTTCGGAAAGGTTTTCGCTATAATTGAGCTAATGTTTATTTGGTGATATCTTGAGAGGCTGCTATAGAGCCTATTGTATGGTTAATGAAGTGTTATATAAGTGCCAAGAAGGTTCTACGAGGATTGGAAGTCAAACGAGTCGACAAGAATGAAATTCGAAAATCCCAATTGTACGGCCATTTGTACGGATCGTATAAATTATACGGCCCGTATAATGGTCCGTAGATTTGTACCAGAGTAGGGTGCAACCTGGGAAGATTATACGGACCGTATAAATTATACGGCCCGTATAATTGGCCGTATAATCGGGTCGGGTTAGATTTTCTTTTTTATATACAAGGCCGACCCCCACTTCATTTTAATTTCCCACATTTCTTCCAAGCTCTCCAAAGCTCCAAAACCCTTCTCCAAACATATTTCACTCAAACCCAAGAGATTACAAAGATCAAATAGAAATAATCAAAGTGTCCATGTGTTAGAAGGCTTCCTAGGGTTGGTAGATTTCAAGAAATACTTGGGCATTGTAGCTAGGGTTTTTGCACATGTTGACAGCTGCTCCAAAGCTTGTTCCTATGGGATAAAAAAAAGTTTAGTTTCCATGCTTATTTCATGTTATTGAGAATGCTTGGTTGTAGCAAAACTTAGGTAGAAGAAGGAAGTAGAAAATGAAGTCTAAATGTAGCTATTATGATGTTGTGAGTAGTAAGCTAACTTGAGTCATGATTCTTAGTATGATATGGATATAATCTTGTTATGGAAGGTAATAATGGTGACGAGGAAGTGTTGTATGAAAATGTGCAAAATTTGGTATGAAGTTGCTAGTATGAGTTGAATATGAGAGTGAATATTGAAGGCTTAATGTAATGTGATTACTTGATTGTGATATTGTGGATGTTATTGTGGATGTTTGGGAGTTGTATTGTAGTATAGTGGAAGTCGATGGAATAGGGGAAATGCTGCCCAATTTTCGTTAGATCATGAATTATTCTAGTTTGAATTTAAGAGTGTCATTAAAGGTTAACCATGGTATGAATCCTTCTAAATGTAGATTGCTCAAGCTAGATGGTGAACGTTAATTAGTTAAGAGGACAAAGAGGTATGTAAGGCAAACCCTTCTTCCATTAAGGCATGGTTCTTTTGCTATATACCCTTTCATGAGTTCCATAATGTCCTCCAAATGATTCTATCTCTAAAGCTACTAAAGCTCATGATCCTCAATACTTTCATGATTCCATTGCCTCCCTTATATGATAGTTGATCCTCCAAGGATATACGTAACGAAAGCGATGATGGTAATGATGTTGATGATACTTATGGGCTCTTATGTATACGTGTCTAAGTATGTATGACTATTATGTAACACCGAACTTATATGGCCGGGTATGATACCTATCACGCGCACACCACTGCAGTTGGGTACGGATAACACTGAGCCTTGGTAGGGCCAGGTATGTATAATCACCGAGCCTTGTCATAGCCAGGTATGTGAAACACCGAACCTTCCTGGTCGGGTATGATATGGATACGAGTATGAATAAATACGAATACAAATGCGATTATATATATATATATATATATATATATATATATATATATATATATATATATATATAAGCATTAGAAATGGAAGGTCCCTATGAAAGATAAGTAAGTAGATATGATGAAGGCCACTAGAGGCACAAATGACTCTATTACCTCCTGATTCTCCCACCTTATCCTATATCTTATGCTATTTCTTATGTTGTCTCTTATGCTCCTACTACGATGTTGATTATGCTTTACATACTCAGTACATTATTCGTGCTGACGTCCTTTTGTTTATGGACGCTGTGTCATGCCCACAGGTTGCTAGGGAGACAGTCTTGATCCATAGCTTCTTATTCAGGGACTACATAGAGGAGCTCCATTTCATTCGGAGCTACAGCCTTTGGGTATTATTCTTTTGTGTACATATATATGGGCACAGTGGGGTCCTGTCCTGCCTATATGATGTTACATACTCTTCTTAGAGGCTCGTAGACTGTTATGTATGGTTAGATGTCTTGCAGCCTTGTCGGCACATATTTTGTATATCATTTTGATAGCCTCGTCGGCTTGTGTATACGCATATGGGTATCGTTATTGATGATGATATAAATGTGTTGTTGCCCAACGAGATTAGCACTATCGATGTATGTAAATTATGAGTAAGCCATGTGGCTCACCTAGATGTGAATGAAAATGTACATTAAGAGGTGCCCGTGTGGGTTAGCACCGGGTGCCCATCATGGCCCTCCGATTGGGTCGTGACAAAAGGTCAAGCAGAAATCAACGAAAAACTACCGAGCGTTTACCAGTAGGTGGAGGGCCGAGAAAGACCGTGTGCAGCCACCAATGTGTGAAGGAGAGCTAGTCACTATGTTCATTAGGTCTCAGGAGCCTGATTTCTACGACAGAATGTTATTCATGGCTGGAAGACTGTTTGCTAAATTGGTCAAAATGGGAGAGGCTATAGAAGATGATCTCAAATCTGGGAAAATAGTTAGCGTCTTCAACAAAGCATCTGGACAAGCTACTGCGAGAGTCTTTCGCAAGAAAAAAGAGGATGTGGAAAGCGTATCCCATATTCTAAATACAAGCCCAAAAGAACCACGATCCACCCACATAACTACACCCCTCATAAATTATCCAACACTTGTGTACTATGCACAACCAAGCTTTACTACCACTGTACTAGCTTACACGGGTCCGCCTAGTGTCCATGTGTCCGCTCGCACTTACCATGCACCACCCCAACTAAATTACCGCCCAAATAACCCACCGCAAGTAGATCAACCACCCCAAAACTACTAGAATCAACCGCCACCCCCAACATATAATTTTTCACGTCCCGCTTTCGAGAAGAGGCTGGTAAGGGAATTCACAATGCTCCACGAGCCTAAGGCTCGGCTCTTCGAAAGGTTATTGATTGCAGACTTGATTTAGAAAGTCCTACCGAAACCAGCACAGCCGGGAAATAGATTTTACCGGGCCGATCAGACCTGTGGCTATCATTAAGGAGAAAATGGGCACAACACAGAAGACTGTATCAATCTCAAGCATAAAATTCAAGATCTGATTGACAAGAGGGAAATCATCTTGGACACCGCAACTCCCAATGTGAACACAAACCCGTTGCCCAACCATGGAAACAACTAAGTCCACATGATTGAAATGAATGAGGACTGGGAAGCTTGCAGAGCATTGATTGTTATAGCCCGTATTTTGTACGTTCGGATAATTCGAGATAGTCGTGATAAGTTGAGGGCAAGACCATTTTCAAAAATTATTTTAATGTACAAGTTGTTATGAATATTATTTATGAATATTATTAGTATGGAAATATTGAGAAAGGCTAAGGGTAAAAAGGAAAATTCGCAAAGAGGTTCATGGTAATATTGTGGAAGGCTAGGGGCAAAATGGGGATTTCACAAAAACAACATTCAAGAAAATTCTTGAAAAAGGCCACTTTGGTCGTGTACCATAGATGGGGGCCCCACCCATGACCATGTGCCCATATTTTATTTGAGGGACTTAATTATAAATATAGATAAGTGGTGGAGAAAATAATAAGACATAATATTCCCTCACAAGTTCATGAAACTTCAAGAAGAAGAAAAATGGAGAAGCATTCGGCCACCATGGCCAAAATTGAAGCCATGGAAATTGATCAAGAAAAATTATTTTCTTCTAGCTTTTCTACTAATTGGAAAGTCCTCTTTAACGTGGAGTGATTGTTGGAGTAAGTAAAGCAATTGTTGTGCAAGTTGTGAACCTAGTCGAGCAAGAAGTGATAAGTGGAGAAAGGTATGTGTTTAATCTTCTTTGACATGTGTTATGGGTGATTTGTACATGTTGTAGTGTGTAGAAATGAATGAAAATCATGAATTTGGTGTGTTGGGGTGTTGGCCGTGTACATGCTATGTTGTAGGAATGATGAACTAATTTTTATTTAGTATTTGATTGTTGTAGTTGTGAATTCCATGATGTGAAATAAGGATTTAATGGTTTGAAGTGAAGTTGTAATCGTTTGTGGATTATGGAAGAAGCTAATGTGATATTAGTATGGTTCCGTATAATTATAAGAATAGAGTTGCTAATGTGTAGGTTGTAAATATAACTCATGAATTTGGAAGTGAGACAGGTGTTTAGAATATTGTAAGTTGGGTTGTTGTGTTTGAATTTGAAAGAATGAAATGTGTCGTTATTATTCTTATTGAATTTGGAAGGTTTCGGACGAAGTAATATGTTGATTGGGTTGTTTGGAAAATTATGAGAATTGTTTGAAGTATTCTTGAACCATGTTAGGATGATTTCAGATTAATACTTGGATGTGAGATCATTGATGTTAGCTTGACTATATGTGATTGAATTGAATATGAGTGAAATGTCGTGGAATTTTGTGACGAGGGTTGTAATGTTAGAATATATTTGGATTGATTGTTGAAGTTGTTAGTAAGGTTGTTGGTATTGTTGTTGATAATTTGGCCGAGTTGAATTCTTGGATTTGTTGTTGATGATTTGTCCGAGTTGTATTCTCGGGGTTGTTGTATTTACAGGGGAAATGCTGCCGAAATTTCGGCAGATTATAAGTGAATTTATTTGAGAAACTAAGGCAAGTGTGACGACGAATCTAATGATTGTGTAACCTCTTTTGAATGTAGACTAGCAAGTTGGACAAGTAAGCATAGCTAATAGGCCGTGGAGCAGGTATGTAAGGCTTACCCTTTCTTTCTTTTGGCATGATCCTTATGAAACGAACATATGACGTATATGTATGATTCCAAAGCAACTCCTATTCTTAGAGCCACTAGGATAGCTAATATTCTTGACCTCCATGAGCCATTTCATATGGTTGTGATACAGATCCATGATTTCCAAAGTTCTATTGGATATGTTTCCGAGTTTGTCTCTGATTCTTATTTGCCTATCGATATGAATATACGTAGTATGGTTGAGTTTGTTCCGTGATTGGATAACGATCCAAGTATAAGAGTTCACGTCTTTACAATGGTTCTGTAAGTATTAATGTTTCTAACTTTTGCATATAGTCTTGGATCGGGCCGAAGGTTCCTCGGCAGTAATACAATATATTTATGGATCGGGCTGCACGTTCCGCAGCAATACACTGTATGATGTTCTATGAGTATGCATGCATGAATCTGTTATATGTATATAGCATATATGATGTCGGTATATTGATTTGATCCATAACGATATTCGAAAGGTACCTAACATGATAGTGGCTTTAAATTTCCAAAAATGGCTTCTGAAACGCTTGTAGAAGGTTTTGTACTTCAAACGCTCATAACTCTCTTATACTAAGTCGGATTGACCCGAAACTTGTTTCTGAGCCTTCAGGTGCCGGTAAGTATACTTGTCTATCGAGTCTTGATTTGTGTGCATATGGTTTCGCACTACTCTGTTCGTGCAAGCCTCAGTATGTCCTTCACTGAGCCCGGGCCAGGATACGTTCTCGTGTGCACTCCACTGCATTGTTCACCGCGTCCCTCTCACTTGCGGGCCGGGGCACGTTATATGTATATGTATATGATGATATGATGGCACGGGGATGGTGGCCAGGATGGCATATGATGACTCCATTCACCGCGTCCCGCAATAGAGGGCCGGGGCACGTTATATGCATATATGATACATGACATTGGCATACATGATTTCATTCACCGCGTCCCTCAATGGAGGACCGGGGTACGTTATATGCAAATATGATACATGATGATGACATACATGGTTTGATTCACCGCGTCCCTCACTAGAGGGTCGGGGCACGTTATATGCATACATGATATATGACTTACCGCGTCCCTCACTGGAGGGTCGGGGCACGTTATATGCATATGTGATATATGATTCTGACATGCATGATCCGTGTTTGAAAAGTAAGCTCTTTTGGCACTCTGGATGATTCACTTATTTTCTGTATTTCTTCTGACATACGGCATCGGCATACATGATTTGTGTCTGGAAAGTAAACATTTTGGTATTCTGGATAGTGTGCTTACTCTGGTACTGGTTGTTTCGGTTGTGGTTCTGCCTTCTGTATTTCATGCCTTACATACTCAGTACATTTTCCGTACTGACCCCTTTTCTTCGGGGGCTGCATTTCATGCCACGCAGGTATACCCAGATGAGCAAAGAACATTGCTAGAAGATGCTTCAGCTGGATTGGCAAGCTCCATTTGCCCTGGAGTGTTGCCGGGTCGGAGTATTATGCTATGATGTTTCGTTCGAAGTTAGAGACTTTGCAGACATAGTCATGGGTATTGGTTGTCAGTTTTGTAAGTGTCTCTATCAGTCGATGTGTCATTTTGTGTTATGATAAAGGTTCTATATGATTACAGATTTTGTTTGATTTGGAAGCAATGAAAAAGAATATTTCTAAAAGTTGTGCTATGCATTTCATCTTTATTTGATTTAAAAAGTCCAAAAGATTATGTATATAATAAGAGTCCGCGGGTTCGTTCGGCTCCGAATATGGGGTCGGGTGCCCATCACACCCTAGTAAGGTTAGGGTGTGACATTGATCCCCAGAGCAGTCGAATCCCTGGAGCACACAGTAGCCTCTCTCAAATTTTAGGAGCGTCCGAATTTCAAGGTTTTGGTCCCAGTGCCGGGAGCCACGACAATGAAATTATGATTCAAAGCCTTGACTCCAGTAGTCGTGGTAGCGCAGGTGGCGCAAAAAATTTCTCCGGCGAAGCCAATCACTACACAAGTAGCCATGGCCCAAGGTATGACCCGTTCAGGGAGATGTTACACCCCTGAAGAGTTAGCTCAGAATGCTGCAAGAAAGGAAAACACCCAAAAGTGGGCAGTTTGAAGAAAACACCCGCACAAATATCGGTGTTGTCATTACTAGCCAGCTCCCAATCACACAGGCAAGGTCTCATGAGAGTGTTGGACGGCGCACAAGTACCAGCTGGTACAAGTAGTGAAGACTTGGCTGGACTTGTAGCCCATTTCATCGGAGAACACAAGATCTGCTTCTCCAAAGAGGATTTGCCAGCTGAAGGAACCGCTCACAACAGAGCCCTTAACGTCACCGTGGAATGCCATGGTAAAGCAATAGGGAGGGTGGTGGTGGACAATGGATCAGGCCTCCATATTTGCCCTGTCACCACATTGACCCAGCTTGGCTGCGACATAGGCAAGATTCGCCAAAGTGGAATGAACGTCAGAGGGTTTGATGGGTCTCTAAGTAACTCCCTTGGAGAGAGATCTGTAGATCCAGGTCGGACCTGCATCCTTCACGGTCGAGTTCCAGGTCACAGCAATCACTGCCAACTATAATATGCTCTTGGAAAGACCCTGGATACATTCTGACGACGCAATCCCGTCAACTTTACATCAAGCCATAAAATTTGAATGGCAAGGACGGGAACATGGAAGCTGAGAAGGATATTCAATGTATCCTTACAACATCATTCCTATAATCTAAAGGAGCCCTCACTTGCCAAACTTTCATGTAGTGGAATACGTTGGGGCCACTCATATGGAGGAAGAGGCTGGTAAGCCCATGCCAGAAATCTACATAATCATTGCCTCTACCATACTGAAGAACAGTTTTGAAATAGGAAAAGGTCTAGGAAGAGACCTCGGAGGGATAACAAAGCCTGTCCCAATCCCAAAAGAAAATTACCACTTCGGTCTGGGGTATACTCCTATTGAAGATGAGCTCACAAGGGCAATAAAGAGAGAGCCCAGAACAAGGAACTTCCTTCATCCAATTCTGGGTCTGTACCAATCATTCCCATAAAGATGTCGATGATGAACGAAGAAGAAATAGATGGGTGTCTCAATTCACTATTCCAAGAAGAGGGATGCTACCCGGTCATTGAAGAAAACCAGAAGACACCGAGCGTATACAGTCTGAGGCCAACGGAGCACCTGAACAATTGGACGTCCACCCCCCTCTTGGCTCCTTAGTAGAGAGATGGATTTTCCTTAAAACCTTTTGCTAAAAACAGCGACATCGGCCCGAATGATCACCTTTTTTCTAAATTACTTCGTAATGTTTAAAAATAGAAATGGTCCGATGTTGTTCTGAACCAGGACCATAGTTGTAGCCAATTGCTCTTGAGTTAATGAAAAGCCTTGATTTACATAAAACTGCTATCTTTATCAGATAATAATAATAATGAAGGTTTTTCTAACTGACTATGCATAACAGGTAATAATAAACCTAACTTTACTCTGCCTCGCCTTTTCAGTAGTAATCATAATAAAACAATCGAAAATGTCATGACATGTCATGAAATGAGCCAGAAAAATGGACAACGGGAATATGAGGAGTACGATAAATCAACAATGATACCAGAGGGACTGGTAGAAGAATTGTAATAATTAGAAGAAAAGAAGAAGCCGAATATGGACGATACTGAGGTAATCAACCTCGGTGACGAAGGGGATGTCTAGGAAACACGAATCAGTGCTTACTTGGGAGCCCCACAGAAAGAAGAGCTCATGGCTCTATTAAGGGAATATGCGGGTGTCTTCTCCTGGTCATACGCAGATATGCCAGGTTTGAGCATTGAAATTGTAGCTCACATATTTCCTATTAAGGAAGGATTCGCGCTGGTTAAGCAAAAGGCCCGGACATTTAAGCCTGACCTGAGTATCAGGATAAAGGACGAAGTAGAGAAGCAAATCTAGTCTGGAATAGTGGAGGTGATATCTTACCCTACTTGGGTGGCCAACATAGTGCCAGTACCTAAAAAGGATGGAAAGATTCGAATTTGTGTGGATTACCGAGATCTCAACTGGGCCAGTCCAAAAGACAACTTTCCACTTCCAAACATTCACATCCTGATAGACAATTGTGCAAGCATGAGCTGCAGTCATTCATGGATTGTTTCACCGGGTACCACCAGATACTCGTGAGCGACGACGATACTGAAAAGACAACTTTCATCACCCCTTGGGGAGTCTATCACTACAAGGTAATGTCATTCGGCCTAAAAAATGTCGATGCCACGTACATGAGAGCTATAACCATCCTATTTCATGATATGATGCATCAAGAGATTGAGGTCTATGTGGACGATGTTATCTAAAAATAAAGGGAAAGTTCAGAGCCTACTGTGCATTTGCGTAAGTTCTTCGACAGACTTCGCAAGTTCAATCTAAAGCTGAATCCAACAAAGTGAGTGTTTGGAGTGCCGGCATGTAAATTGTTGGGATTCATAGTCAACCATAGGGGAATTGAACTAGACCCTAACAAGATTAAAGCAATTCAGGAGCTACTTGTCGCGACCCAACGGGAGGACCATGACGGGTACCCGGTGCTAACCTGCCCGGGCACCTCTTATTATACATTCACATTGACATCTAGGTGAGCCACATAGCTAAATCATACTTTCTATCCATCATTCATACTAATCCCATTGGGCAACAATACATATATATCACTATCAACGACTATGCCCATATCCATATACATAAGCCGACGAGGCTAACAAAATGATATACCAAACATAAGCCGACAAGGCTAAATACATCTAACCATATACACATGTCTATGAGCCTCTAAGGAGAGTATGTCATATCATATAGGCGGGACAGAACCCCGCCATGCCCATAAGTATGTACACAAAAGAATAGATACCAAAAGTTGTAGCTCCGAATGAAATGGAGCTCCTCTACGTAGTCCCTGAGTAATAAAGCTATGGATCAAGCCTGTCTCCCTGGCCACCTGCGGGCATGACGCAGCGTCCACAAAAAAAGGACGTCAATATGAAGAATGTACTGAGTATGTAAAGCATAATCAACATCATTATAGAAGCATAATAGACAACATAAGAAATTGTATAAGATGGGAGGTAGCAGAACCATCGTCATAAATAATTACTTGCTTTTCATAGTGACCTTCCATTTCTAATGCGTGATTGTGTACATACAACCATATCTGTATCCGTATTCGTATCCGTATTTATTTACATTTTCATATCCATATTCATATTCATAATCGTATTCATATTCGTTTTCATATTCGTATTCATAGCATACCCGACCATGAAGGATCGGTGTTTCACATACCCGGCCATGGCAAGGCTCGGTGATTATAGATACCTAGCCCTACCAAGGCTTAGGGTTATCCATACCCAACTGGAGTGGTGGGCGCGCAATACATGTCATACCCGGCCATATAAGCTCAGTGTTACTTGATAGTCATACATAGACACATAAACATAAGAGCTCATAAGCATCTTTGACATCATTACTATCATCGTTTTATTACATCTATCCTTAGAGGATCACTCATCGTATAAGGAATTTGGTAGAATCGTAAACATAACGAGAATCATGAGCTTTAGTAGCTTTAAAGATAGAATCATTTGGAGGACATCATAGGCTCATGAAAGGATATATATATAGCCAAGGAACCATGCCTTATTGAAAGAAAGGTTAGCCTTACATACCTTTTCATTTAGCTATCCTATCACTTGAACGTTCTCCTTCAATGCTCACGTTCTACCTTTATTAGAGTTTATACTAACATTAGAAAATTGATAGCTTAGTATACTTGACTAAGGCTAGAGAAAATTGGGCAGCATCTCCTTTATTTATACAACATCTTCCATATCATATATCAACTCCCAAACATCTATAATAACATTCATAACATCATAGCAATAGTCTTTATTCAACTACATTATCCATATTTCCCAATTCGCTTCAAATAATCCATATCCATGGTCATGGCACACTATTACATTCACTCATATAAAATGTTTATCCCATGTTCTTAATGTCCTTTTTAACGTAATTATAATCATAACATATCAAGAATCGTGACTCATTCCAAGCTATTACTTAAAATGATAATATTCTCACATTCATGACCCATTTTCTATCTTCTCCTACAATCCAAGTCTTTCAACCTCTCAATACCTTAAACAACATGGAAATACCATAAAACTTACCTTAGATGGTGTAGGATTGGACTTTAGGTGGAAACACTTCACTTGACCAAAACCCTCATTCCACTTTCACTTGGATTTCTTGTCTTGGATGAACCTTAATGAGTTTCTCGCACTTGATTCTCTTGGTTTGATGAAGTTGATCATTAATATATCTTGAATTCTTGTGGGAGAGGTGTGGAGAAATGTTCTAGAGAGTTCTTCAGACAAGGAGAGTGAAGATGAAATGAAATGAAATGAACTTGGTCCCCTTATTAATAACTCCCAATCTGTCCCGTCTCGTTTCTACGCACCAACATACGGTCCGTATAATTTATACTGACCGTATGTTTGGCTGTACTTTTGGTCCAGTGAAGGATTAAAATCTGGGCAGAATATACGACCTAACATACGGCCAGTATATTTTATACGGCCAGTATGTTGGGTCGTATAATGCCCAGCTTTTCCAAACTCGTTTTCGTCGACTAGTTTGATCTCCAATCCTTATGGAACCTTCTTAACACTTGTTTAGCACCTCATTAAAAATCTAAGGGACGTTATAACTCTTCTCCAAAACATCATTAAGTCATTATTAACTCGGTACTCGTAAATCTCTTCCGATACATAACGTATACCTTGCCTTCCTTGGCAGCTTTCTTCTCTTACCTCAAATGTCTTTGAAATCTCAATTAGGGTCATCAAATGCTATTTCTTACTTATTGAAATATCGTATACTTCATGCCCTTCGTTAGTCTATTCGCTGTGCATTAACGAAAATTTTTTCGAGGTGTAACACTACTACCTCCCAAAACCAAGAAAGAAGTAATGAGCTTCTTAGGAAGGTTGAACTACATTGGACGATTCATAGCCCAGTCAACTGTGATTATAGAGCCAATCCTCAAGTTACTCAAGAGAGACTTCCACAAATTGGACAGAAGAGTGCCAAGAGGTATTCGACATTATCAAGAGATATCTTTCCAATCCTCCCATCTTGGTGACACCCAAGCTAGGGAGTCCTCTGTTACTATATCTATCAGTATCAGAGAAAGCTTTAGGTGCATGCTCGGCTAGCATGATGAAGAGGGCAAAAAGGAACATGCCATCTACTATTTGAGTAAGAAGTTCACCTCCTGTGAAGGGCGGTATATGCTCATAGAGAAGACCTGTTGCGCTTTGACTTGGATTCCCTAGCAATTGAGGCACTACTTATCAGTGTTTACCACTCACCTCATATCTAGAATGGATCCGCTAAGATATATTTTCTGGCAGCCGATGCCCATAGGAAAATTGGCTAAATGGAAAATGTTGTTGAGCGAATTCAACATCGTGTACGTGGCGCAAAAGGCAATCAAAGGACAAGCCCTAGCGGACCTGCTGGCAGAAAGTCCCATGGATGATGAATTGTAACCATTATGGACCTTCTTCCCAGACGAGAAAGTAATCGCCATGTTAGAGAAGGTGGCGGAACCATATTCGGGTTGGATCAGGCATTGGGGCAGTGTTGATATCGAAAACAGGGCAACACAACCCGATGGCCGTAAAACTCAACTTTAGATGTACCAACAACATGGCGGAATACGAAGCATGCATCCTAGGCCTCAGGATGGCGCTAGACATGAACATGCAGGAGTTATTGGTAATAGGGGACTTCGATTTGCTCATCAATCAAGTGAAAGGAAATTGGGCAACCAAAAATGATAAGATACTCCCATATGTGAATCTGGCACACAGATTGTGCGGGATATTCGAGAGTATTGACTTCAGGCATACTCCAAGGGCTCAGAACGAGTTTGCAGACCCATTGGCCACAATAGCGTCTATGATCCAACACCCTGAGAGCACCCACATTGATCTGTTAGATATCACACTGAGAGAATAGCAGGCTCACTGCACCTATGTAGAGACCAAGCCAGATGGCCAACCATGGTACACCGACATTAAGGCCTACTTGAAAAAAGGGGGGTATCCCCCAGAGAGTTCGAAAAATCAAAAGAAGACCATAAGGAGATTGCCCAATGGTTTCTTCTTGAACAAGAAAGTATTATACAGAAGGACCCCTAATCTTGGGTTGCTCAGATGCGTGGGTGCCGAAGAGGCCATGAAATTGCTAAAAGAAGTGCATGCGGGGGCATGCGAAACCCACATGACTGGATTTATCCTTGTAGCACGAGCAGCTGCCTTATGCTTTGTTAGGATACAGAACGACAACCAGAACTTCCACTGGGGCAATCCCATACCTCTTCCTTTACAGTACAGAAGCGGTCATACCCACAGAAGTAGAAATCCCTTCACTCAGGATCATCCAAGAGGCAGAGCTAAAAGATGCAGAATGGGTTAAAAATCCTTACGAACAGCTGGCCATGATAGAGGAAAAGAGAATAGTGGCGGTGTGCCACGAACAGCTATCAAGACAAAGGATGTCTAGAGCCTTCAACAAGCGGGTCAGAACTCGACTTTTCCAGATCGGACAACTCGTGCTCAAGCGAGTCTTCCCTCACCAAGAGGAATATAAAGGGAAATTTGCGCCGAACTGGCAAGGAAAAATACATAGTCAGGAAAGTGCTCTCGAGAGGAGCCGCAGTCCTAGCTGAGATAGATGAACAAAGTGGCCCAAGGCCATCAACGCAGACGCACGCATGAGATACTACATTTAGGATTCTATTTGCTTGTAATCACATTGCTATTTCTTTGTAATTGTACCTTTTTCTTGTAATTGTACTAGAATAGGAGGAAAACAAATCATCTTTGTAATGAACTACGCAATGAACTGAATTCCCCACGACGGGATACGTAGGCAGTCCATACTGGACCCAGTCACTTTATTAGTAAAACCAAAACTCACTTACTTTATTTCGAACTACGTTCTGCCTGAATTCCTGCTGCAATAGGATATGTTGGTGCTCTCGAGCTCGGTCGTCATAAAAGAAAACCAAAAAACACCTAGGAAATCTCAGAGGTAATAGGACGGGAAAGGTCCACAAGATCAAGCTTGCAAGGGTCAGTACAAGAACCAGATAGCATCACCCTACACTGGGGCAGAGTTTTTGAGGGGACCTCAAAAATTCATATTAGAAATAGCCAACGGAGAAAGGGAAAAATTAAAGCCATACATTGGGGCAAAAATTTTAAGGGGACCTAAAAATTTCCACTTAACAAGACAACACAAGGGACACCCAGAGCGAGTCTTGAAATCGGGGCAGAATGTTTGAGAAAGACCTCAAAAATCTCAAAAATTTTATCAATATGAAAGTCAGCAATCATGCTTCCGAGCAGAACCGAAAGACCAGGTTCGAAGAAAACACACGTTATGACACATAAAAATGAAATAGACATTTACTCTTTTAGGAAAAATAACACGTGCTTTATGAATTTTTACTCTGAATTTTCAAAATATATAACATAATCACGTCCCAGAAACATCTCTCGTAATATCGAGCCCAAGAGGGTTCGAAGGAGCATCAAGAGGAGACACCATGCAGGAAGACAAGAACGTTAATCGACTTCTTAGAAAACTCATAATTTTTCTGTGGATGCAGGTTTTGTTTTTTACAGGACAGCAGATACACCACCAACCAGCTTAATCACAGCAAAGGCAAAAGGCAAAGCCCAAACGGTGGAGAAAGACCAAAAGGGTCATGGCAAGAAAATGGATAGTGAAGAGACATCTGATCAAAAGGGGTCACACAAGGAATGAACAATGAAGATACATGCGACCAAAAGGGTCATGACAAGCACAAAGGGCATATATGGCCATAAGGGTCAATAACCAATGCAATGAACGAAAGAAAGATTATCCAGCCATAAGGGTCATAATGGTCATTTGCACGCCAAGAGGGCCATTCGTTTATTTTGCCAAGAGGTCTATTCATTTATTTTGCCAAGAGGACCAGTCATACAAACAAAGCCAAGAGGGTCATTCATACAAACAGCCAAGAGGTCCATTCATACAAACAAGCCAAGAGGGCCATTCATACAAAACAACCATAAGGGCCATTCATACAAACAAGCTAAGAGGTCCATTCATACAAACAGCCGAGAGGGCCATTTATTTAAATTTTCACAAGAATATCTGCATATTCTCAAGTGAAGGAGAGGAGCAAACAGTAAAATTACGGAGCAAACATGGAACTTTTTCCAGACAAATTGCGGAGCAAACATGGAACTTTTTCTTACGCAGCAAGTCAAGATAGGTTGCCTATGGGAGTCAAGCTCTCCGGCCAGGATTTTGGGAGCCATCCAATCTCAGACTCAGCCACAACTTTTCTTTTTTTATTTTTCTACTAAAAAATTGTGACCGAATAGATACACACTGGGAAGTCTGAAGGTATTCCCGCATAAGGGACATACCCTTCTCCAGCAAGTCGAACTACATGTGACCTCATTCCCAGGAACCAGGGATATGTAGGTAAACTCAAGTCCCGAGAGTCTGTCACATTCTAATAGTCATCTAGAGAAACCTAATCACAATAGTGGGATCCCCGAATATTTTCTTCCAGATCAATTGAAGGTCTTTAGTTTAGTCGAACTACAAGCGGCCTGAATTCTCATATGACCTGAGATATGTAGGAAACCCAGAGACCAGGGTCCGACCACATGTGTGAAAATTGCATGGAGACAAAGGGTAAAATGAGCCGAATCAGTAAATAATTAGGGTTAGTCGAATTTCGTTGCTCAGGGCCATCCCCGAACACCGAAGGGGCAGTTGTTCACATCTAATTTTTGACCTCCCATAATTTATTTCAATCACTCAGAATCCCCGGATAATAAATAAATGAGCTTAGCATTTTTAAAAGCCTTTAATGATTTTTATAAATTGTCTAGATCAATATTATTTCCCTTTAAATAAACAAAAAGGGATTTTCACACATCATAAATTTTATTTAGAGATTAATGAGCATTTTCATGATATTTTGTTGAATTTAATTTTAAAAGGAAAACAGAGATAGAGGAAGAGTTCTTATTTAATTATTTAAAATTATTTTTGCAAATACTTCTTGCCTTTTTATTTTATCTTTGAATATTTGAATAATTTAAATAATTTATGTAATTAACTATTTAACCCTTTTGACTTTTGATTTTTATAAAATAGGCATAATTGCCCTTAAATGTTTTAATTATGCTAATTAATTAAGTGATAATTATTGCAAAATTGAGCCTTTTATATAGATATATTTTTGCATTTGCCATAATTAATTTAGTCAGTCCATAATTTAAATAAATTAGAGTTGTTTTGCAAAATCAACCTGTTAACATTTGATTTGAAGTAAGAGGTTTAATTTAATTTCCAAAATTGAATTAAAAAGGCCGTAATTAAAATAATTATGCCAAGTTAATTAATTAAGGTCATTCTAGGCCCATTAACAATTTGGCCAACTTCTAAATTATTTTAATAAAATTATTATGTCCCAACTCTTCCCATAATTAAGATTTCATCAATTTTAATTATTTTTTCCTACTTATTTGTTCTTTTATGAACTAGATATACATGTGTATAGTATAAGTATATGTATATGCATATGCATACACAGGGTGTATACATAAACACCGGCCCAATTCGTTTAAATGATTAAGCCCCCCCCCCCCCCCCCTTTTTTTTTTCTTTTTTCACTCTCTTCTCTCTCTTTCTTCTTTGGGTAAACCCTAGAGGCGCCACCTCTGAGCTCTCTCCCTCTCTCATCGCAAAAATGTCAAATATTCAGAGCATGCAGAGTCCTCACAAACGTGGTATAGCCCAAATCGTGAAAATAATTAATGTTTGGTCTCCTTTTCATTCAAACTTGTCCCAAACGGTACTAAAATCCCTCCTTTTACTCTTTCTTTGCATTTTCAAGTCAAAATTATGATTTTTCTGTCAATTAATGTTATATTACTTTAGGATTTTTTGCTATTTTCTATTGTCTTCGTGGGTTGACTCAAATCGACTTTGAAGGGAACGAATCTGGCCATAGATGTTGTTTTACTTTAAATCTTAGACGTTAAATTCGTTTTCACTTGAAAAATGGATTTGTACCACATCGTCGGTTTTTACTATTTTTGCACAGCCTTGGGGTTCTATAAATAGAATCTGAACCTTAAGAAGTTCAAAAAAAAAAAGTTTTGGATGCTGAAAAATATAGCAAAAAACATAGTGGAATTTGACAGTAAAAAGAAGCTGAAAACTCAGATTTTTCGAAAAAACTTCTTAGTTAAAGAATTTTTTAGAAACCTAGACTGAATAGTTGGGGTTTTGTAGTTAAAATATATGGTCCTTACTTCATTTCTTTTTTGTGTGTGTGGCTGGGTTGCTGAGATTTTGAAGCACAGAGGCTCCCAAATCCATTTTTTTCATGGCTGCGCACTTAAAAGGTAAACCTTAATTTAATTCATTTCATTTTTTTATTTAGTATTCTGCCCAGTTTAAGTATGTTTGTAAGTTAGTTATGTTGATATGTCTGATGGTGCTTACATGCTAAGTATGCCTTGTTTTGTTTTATGCTTAATGTGTGCTTTATTTAATACAAACATAATAGGAATTGATGTAAGTGTTATTGTGAAGTTCATTTAAGAAGTAGGCTGTTTAAATCAGTTATTGGTTTTATTTGTTCATGTGGTCTTGAGGTTCCATGTTCAATATAAAGATTGGTGTGTGAATTGATTTTGAAAATCCCTTTCCCTTTCCCTTCCTTGTCTTTTGTTGAATGTTTTGTTAGATTATTGATCATGATGCTAAGTAGAGTAACATAAAAATTTCAACTTATTTTAAAAAAGGGAGATGAAACAGTCTAAGTGTTAGTACAGATGAATGTGGATGATTTGTTGGTGGTGTGTGCTTGTGATTACAGTTAAGTCCCATATTTTACTAATCAGTCATGAATTTCCCCTATTATGAAGTGAGGTCATTTGTCAAAGTCTTAACTGGGTTGTTTGAACTTGACAAGCTGTTTTGGATACAACTCTGGGGATGTGTTTCCCTTTCTTTTGAAAATAAGTAAACAAAGGAACACTTAGATAGAATATGAACCTGTTTGTTGAATCTCTAAACATATAATAGCAGGCTACCTTATTTCTTCTTTCCTTTCCTCTTAAATGATCTGGATCACCTAGAATAGAGTAAAACAAGATAAGTCAATGGTCTGTTTGTTTGTCAATTAACACTAAACATAAAGGAGTATCATATTCATGTCTTAAGCTTATAGATTGGTAGGTTGTTCATGATTGTATCTGTGGTTGTGTCGTCATCTAATGTAGGTTAGATTATCTTGTGATTTGTGGAAAATGTAGGCTAATTGTCCATGACTCATACCAAATCCTAGAACCATTATGATTATGGTACTTGAATGTGATTTTGTTTCCCGTTTTGGTTTGCTCAAGGTTGGTTTTCTTGACTAAATTTGTTGCTTATACACATGGTGTTCATATCTTGCTATGTTGGCTTATGTAACAAGTCTTTCACCATGGAATAATCTACTCCTAAATATGCATATTTTTGTAAAAAGAGAAAAAGGGAAAATGGAATGAATTGATTAACTGTAGGAACTATAGGATTGAGTCCTCATTTAAAGACTGATTAGAGTTAACCTAGTCAATAATGGGCTACTAGGTTGGCTGTCAACGTGTAGTTTAGTCATGGTCATGTTGAAACTGAAAAGTGTAAAAGATAGAATGAAATGGTGTATAAGAGAGAGGTTTGTTCTCCTATTTGTGATTTTTTCTTGTTGGCCCTGCCCTATCAGTATTATATTTAAAGGATGAAATAATATTATTATGAAGAATGGAGTGGAATGCTTTGCTCTTGCATCTGTGTTGCTCTTCATCCATGTACGGGTATTAATTTGGTAAGTGATCATAAGTGTTCTAATTTTATTAGTTTAAGTGTTAAAAGATGAATAAAAGGAAACAGCCTGGTTTTGATTTGTCCAAGTCCTGAACAGTTTGAAGATTAAGACTTTTCCTTAAGACATGAATGCTTTCTTTGTTCTCCTATGTGTATAAGTAATTGATGTAATAATAATAACCCCTTGTTTGTAAGTTTCCTAGGCTTAAAAATGGACGCAGATAGAAAAAAAAAACTTATGATGCTAGTCTAAGTAAAAGAAGAGTATGAAGGAATAGAAAAACAATTTGTCTTTGATTTATAAACTATCCAGTCTTATTTGGTATATGAAAAAGGGTCTTTTAAAGACATCTTAGGAGAGGATTGAGAATGCTTGACCCATAGTATCTTTTCTCCCAAAATAAAAGATTGTCGTGGCATCCCTCTCAAGCCTATGGGGTATAACCTCCAATCTTTGCACTTTGGTGTTATCTTGTCATTCTGTTAAGGTTATTGAATCCTAAAAGGTGAAACTTCTTGTACACTTGTTAATTGATCACTGGAAGTGATTATCCTGGCTTTGTTGTATGTGTCCTAATGTGTCTTCAGAAAATGGTTGGATCAGTTGGATGATGTATGATGATTTAGAAATTGTAATAAAGCTGGAAAAGGGAAAGGTTGTTTTCAACAGAGGATACTGATTGTTTTGGTAAATAAAGAAGAAGAGTCTTTTCTTTTGTGAAGATGACATGATAATATATGACAGACTCTTTAACAATTGGTTAAGTTAGGATCATGATTTAGACTCCATGTAGATTTTGTGTGGATTGATGTGGTTTCAACCTGTATTTTTTGAAAGGTGATCTGCTCTGCCTTGCATCCTAAGTCCTAATAGTGCCTCTTTTAAAAAAATTAGGAGGTCAATTGTCTGCATGTATTCAAGATAGTAATGTAGGCTGATGGGGGGGGGGGGGGGGATATGTTTGACCCTTTTTTTTGTGATACTTTTGACAAAAAGTCATGTTTCTTTTCTATCTATTTCTTTGAAATATGTTGTGACTCCATTAATCTAAAGTCCCAGTAAAGATAAAGCTGAACCCAATCTGGTCATGTTTTGAAGAATTTGTTTTCCTCCTGTACAACATTAAAAGTTAGTCAAAATATGTGATACTTGTCCAGTTTTGAAAAACAAATGAAGATTGACATAAGGACATAACTAAGTTAGGTGCATCCCTTTCCAATAAATTTAGATCTTTCTGCAAATTAGATAGAATCAAGAGTAAAGGTTAGGAAAATTCTAAACTCTGAACTTAGAAAAATATGAAATTCCTGTGCATTTTTGAGACTTTGACCTTCCTACTTGCTTAAGATATGTAAAAATATGTAACTGTTGTACCTAAGACTTGTGTATCTTATATGGGAAAATGATGACTTAAAGGTCTCTTGGCAGTTGTTTCTACAAATGATCCTATCTTGGTTTTCATTATTGCTCTTGTCTTGAATTGGGTTCTGTGAGAAGTAATATAATATCATACCAATAAAAGGTTATTCCAGTTTAAAGGGACTTTGATTTGCACCTGTCTGGTTTTGTTATGCTGTATCTGTTGAGATTATAGTTTGGATCCTCTGATTTATTCTTTGTCTTCTCTAGAAGAATCACTTAGAATTTGGAACATAATATCCTAATAAATGGCAAGAGTCTTCACTTGAATTGTCTATAAAATGTTTAGGCTCATTTGAGGGTTATACTTAGATAATTTCACATATACTTCATGAATACTAAACCTGTTGTGATTTTACTATACCTAGAAGATGGTTTTTCCTCATCCTTGTGTGTCTCTACACTTTATCACATCTGCTTGATTCAATATTGTCCAGAATTGCATTATTTCCGTGTGACTGATCTGTTGTGATTATTTGGTTTAAGTTTAGTCTAGGCTATACTGTGCCCTTACACATTACCTTCATTTTCATGCTCAATTCATTTTATCTCTTCTCTACCTGGTTCATCTATTCTTTTTGGATGATAGTTGTTCCATACATATGTATAGTAGACCTATCCTATTTATTCTGAACCATGTGTGGGTGTAAGTGAATCTGTGTCTTCCATGTTTGTTGGTTGAGAGGCAGTTTAGGTAAAGGGGGGTCCAGCTTGAACCCTTCCCTGGTGACTAGCCATGCCAGAGGTTTATGAAACCTCTTGGAACCTATGTGGTATCAGGAATAAATGGGGGTGATGACTTGGCCTTCCACCACCTAGTTTGGGATTTTGAGTTTGAGGACATGGAACACACATATGCCCCTCACACGAGCTTATGAATAAATAGGCTATGTTTCTTATATGTGTGTATATTCATGTACAGAATAGAATTTATAAATTGTAGTGTATTATGTATATTATGTGCATATATTATATGTATGATAGGAACATTATAATATAAACTAACCGGGGTCTTTTGTTCTTTCCCCCTCTCCACTGCATGGCCACTTGGGCCAAAGTCCAGCCACCAAAAGCCTAATAGGGAAAATTCTTTCAGGTGTCTTTGAGTCCCAAAAAAAGAAGGGGAAGCTAATATATTGAAGGCCCAATCATGGGTAAAAATGATATGAAAGCTCAGTCATGGGTAAAAATGATATGAAGGCCCAACCATGGGTAAAAATGTTTGGGGTTTGGTACAGCTCTTTCACTTTACTCCATTACATTTTCCTATTCTGGCTTATTCGTATTGTATTCATTACTTGTAAAACCCACAAATATGATTGGAACCATTATTATGAATTAGGCATCTTAGGCAAACGGTGCATATGCTGTTTAGACTGACTTTAGCACCCGAAAACTCTTTCTAAAAATTTTGGAAACGCGTACTAAATTTTGAAGATAAAAATGGAAAAACAAACTACTTTTTTTTTATCTTAATAAACAGGGAGCCAAAGAGGTCTATTTTGATAAAGATACTATAAAAGTGTGGTATAAAATTGGGTAGACGAAAATTTCCTTTTATCTTTCAAAACATTCAAAACATGTTTCTCTTATGGTCATGAGTTATTAAAAACACAATGTTTTGGGACAAAAACCCACCTGAGTCTTTTCCTTAAAATTGAATGTTTTCAAAGAATAGTTTGGGCTGAAACACATTTCAATTTGATCTTCAAAAAATAAGGATTTTTACAAATATCACCATTTGTGCTTGGAAATTTCGTTTAGCGTTTTTTTTAAATTATTTTTTACGTACATAACTATGAGGCTAATAAAAGGAGACTAGGGCCCATAATGTAAGCGGCCAAATGAAGTATGTTTGGACCAAGGCCCACGCGGGTAGATTCTTTAAACAAAATAATAAATATTTTTGGTCAAGATCCATTTTAATCTTTTAAGGAAACAAGCCCATGATCAAAGTTTTTGGGGCTAATGTTTTAAAGGAATTTCAGCAAAACGTCCTAAAGTCCAAAAACAAAATGGATTTCAAAGGCAAAATTTATCTTTGAAGCTAAAATCTGGACTTTTTATGAAAGTATATGTATATGGCGAGTGTATTTTGTTAAAATAAAATATATAAGAGTTTCTTTTTAGGCCACAAACAAATCATTTTCCCTTTAAATTAACTGCGAAAATATAAAGAGTTCTTTCTTAAAAGGGTCAAAACAGTCCAATTTATGCCTAATTTACCAAAATTTAGGTAAGGGTATTCTAAAAATGTATTAAGAGGATTAACCCGATCCATATGTGAGTGAAGCATAAGTAAAATTTAAATCAATAAAACAATAAATAAACTTTCCATTCTTTTAGAAAACTACTATCCTTATATATAAAAGGAATTAATTATACCGGGATATCATAAATCAGAACTTAAATACCCTATATATAAAGGGGATATATTCAATTTTTTTTAAATATGATATGCAACACGACAGTTTTTTGCAGGAAATAAACACTAAGTAAACAGTTCATGCAAATACTCACACATTGGAATTAGAAGGTCAACTGTATACTATAGATCCTTAATACTATGGTGCCTAACACCTTCCCTAGGGGATCACCAGAACTCTTACCTAGAACTTTGGATTAAGAAGGATTTTTCACGGTGTATGAATAGCCCTTCAAAACTGGTTTTTCTAATTTCCTAAAAATTAGGTGGTGGCTCTTTTAAAATAAGGTCCAAAAGGGCACCAACGATTTCAAAGTAGCTTTTCTGCGCGCTAATCCCGCCCTAAAAAATGTGAACCGTTACAAACCCTAGATTGACTTTTGAACCTTGTAGCATCTAAATCAAAGTTTTCTCGGGAAATTTTTTTGGATTCTAATCATTTAATCATTGGGTAACTAGTTCCTTAAATTGAAGTGCTCTTTTACTTAAGATTTTGATTATGGAAATAAAGAGTTTTTCTTATAAATTGGGGGTTTGATGAAATAAGGAAATTGATGCTAAATTGAGACTAGATTGTTATGATAATCGGTCGGAAGGTCTTCAGAAAAGAATGGCTTTGGCTTGAGGTTCGTGGCACCTGTTCGCCCTTCGAGGTATGTTTCGTCTTACCCTTGGTTAGACTATGATTAGCTCATATGTAGATGTTAGTTATTGATGGGGAAGCATTATAGGACGTGGGGCATGGTGTGGAGGTTATTCTAATTAGGTTGGTATCATCAGCTATTATGTTGGCTTGTCACCATGTTTGATATACCTGTGATTTGTTTGTACTAATCTTTGTCTCTTGATATCTCACTTATCATCTGGAAATGAAAGGGTAATGGAAATGAAATGAATTTTGAGTTGTATTTCATGGCACGTAACTGTTGATTTACTGATATGTGATGTTATTGAGGTTGATTTCATGTATGGCATTGAATTCCATTTCAGCACTGACATGATATAACTATGGTTATGAAATGATGATAACTGAGAGAGTGTAGCCTCCGAAGTCATTCCCGGAGAGCGTAAAATAGAGATGAGAGCCGTGATCCGAGGTCTTTACCGGAGCGGGATGTGTGGTCGTGATCCGAGGACATATACCAGAGCAAGGGAGAGTGTGTACATGAACTTCGCGGGTCCCCTATGGGTCACGGATATTGAGGTATTTCCCTTAAAATTTGTATACGGTGGAGAAGAGGATGTGTGGCAGCTCCTTACATAGAGAAGAGCCTGTGTGGCAGCTCACTAAGGTTGCATTGCATTACATTCATCTGTTCTTGACTGTTGACTTGGAAATTTATGCTCTTCATCTAATCTTATTCTTCATATATTTATGACCTGTTGATACACTCAAATTACACCTTTTATTAGCGTAAAGCGGACGATGTCAAATATATTAACCCAATAAGGTTTGAGTCGAATCCCACAGGGAATATGGTGTGAAATGGTTACTAAAATCATAGAATGCTTTAATTTAGGTCTAATGTCTTACTCAGATAAAGTTGTAGAAAGTGTGTTGTTTATGACTAACTTCTAACTAATTGCTTTGGATTGTAATGTATGGTAAAAGAAACCAAGGTTGTGTCCCCACCAGATGAATGCAATGCTTAGGGTTCTAATATGATATACTTCTAATGGATCGTTGTATGAGTGCACTTAATCTCTAATGGAGTTCCTAATATTTCCCAATAGTTAAGAACAATATCTCTTTATGATTTTCCCAAATATAAAAGAGTTCATTTGAAGAATGATTAAATATGCCAAGTAAATTCCTTTTATTCTTAAGTGAATTTATTAAATACAGTTTAAAGCCCAGAGTTCTTGTTATTAGTTCTTACCAAACCTAATTATTTTCCCAAATAAATCAAGGTTTATGGTGTAAGCTAATGTTTCCAACCATCAGCTAATCAATGAATAATGAAGAACTAACAAACCCTAACAATCCTTTATGCGTATATCACAACTAGAAACTCATGCGCAAATCACCCATTCTTGGGTCCACAACCTTAGTAGGGAATTTAGCTACTCATAGAATTGATAAAAACGCAAGACATTGTAATTGTAATTGTTGTTTGAACTTACAATGAGAATTGAAGATAAACGAATGCAGAATAGTCTTGAAACACTTGAAAATTACTAAGAACTCAAAAGTACACAATACAAGTCTTAAACTCAAGATGTCTAAGAAATAAAACCTAATCAGCTATTTATATAATTCAAAAACTCGGAATTAATAAACTAGTCCTATCCCAAGTCGGTTTGCAACTCGACAGACCGTCGTTGCACATTGATGATACCGTCGACTATTAATGGTGTACTTTGACAATCTGATAACACAAATCAAGCTGCAGAACTTCAACCATCAATGTATATCAGCAGACCGTCGATCATGTTGACGGTCCGTCAACCTTCCCGTCTTTTTGCATCAATTTTGCACAGTCTTTGAACTTTCACTCAGTACAATTCGACGACATGCCTGACGGACCGTCGAGCATGTTGACTGTCCATACATGTGCATAGCAGTGCCTTGTCTTCAAAATTCCCTTTTTCAACTATTTTTGCAATTCCACTTCTAAACAATTGCAACATAGACAAACAACATCAAATTGACAAAAACTCACTTAAAAACAAGTAAAACTTAGAGTTAAAATGCATCGAATGTGCCATAATTTCACGGCACATCAACACCTCAACTTAAAGTCTTTCCTTATCCTTAAGCGATTAAAACAACACAACGACTCCACTATCACCTAGATATCACAGAGTAATATTGTGTACAATGGTTTTGACTTCGAACTACAGGTATGCATGTTTTGCTACCAAGGACCACCTCACTTTCATGATCGAAATACGATGCACAACTCAAGAATGCTACGACCTACACTGAAGCTTCAATTTATGACATTACGTTATCGAACATATCATGATGCGCAAAAATGTCACTGTAGGCGGTCAATTTCTATTGCACAATTTTCCATCCTTATACCTTCACATAGACCAAAGAATATCCAACACACATAAATACAATGAAAAAGTGAAAAAATACGAAAGAAGAGAGAAGGCACTCACTCTCACAAAGAATTTCTTAGCTACACAAGCAAATACCATAGGCTTGCCCTTATTTTCTATGATTGCATCCTTGGTTTGTTCAGTTGTGATCACATTAGGACTTGTTTCAGCTTGTAATGTAAGCTTAGGGACGGGTAGGATACCTTTTGGGTATTAGTAAATCACCCTCCTGGAACACTACATTTCTTTCTTCACCTTTATTCACCTCTTCTTTTCTCCCTTTGTTTTCTTTTCAAATCTTCGACCTCCATGTGGTTTATTTCTAATCCAACTTAACTTATTTTTGTGTTACAATTTTCTAATTTTTTTCTCCTTTTTTTTTAGATATGTACAACCACCACATCGAGTCTCAACTAATCACCACATATGTGTAACGATCCTTCCGATCGTTATGAAAATTTAGGACTCCATTGGAAATTCCAAGGCCGCAGTTGGATTCGTAGGGCATTATTTTGTATGTTTGACTGTTTCGTTCTGTGTTTTAAGGCCTTGGATGAAATGTGGGGTGGTGGGGGGAAAAACCGGATAGAAAACAACCACACTGCCCAAAATGGACCGCTACAGTGGTGAGATTACCGCTGCGGCGGTACAACTGTAGTGGTGACTCGACCGCTTCCAGCGGCCAACCATTTCCTTGGTGGCCGCTGCGGCGGAAGGTTGACTGCTATGGAGGTACCGCTATAGTGGTTAACCGACCGCTATAGCGGTCCGTCGATAAAGTGGGGGACCGCCGTAGCGGTCGACGGGAGGCAGAATGCGGGTTTTTAATGCCTTAGTTTTATTTTCTCATTCATAACACCCCATCACACTTCCCAACAAACACTTAGAGAGAAATTCAAAGCTAGGGCAAGATAATATTTTGAGGTAAGTTTCATTGCTTCCATTCTATCATTCCTTTCCCCTACATGATTAGAATGATCCTCATGGGTCTTTAATGGTGGAATTGAATTAGAAACCCTGGAATATTAATGGAACTTCTAAACTTGTTGGGTTATGATTATTATTGCTTAGTTATCATCTAAATGTGTTGGTTAGTTGTTCTAGATCGTAAATCGAACATTTAGAGACATAAGCTAAGTGATTGGAGACCTAGGGTTATATAAAAATGGTGTCTTGCCATAGAAAACTGCTTGTAATGAAAACATTGATGAATGTTGTTATAAAGTGATGATTAATGATTACTAAGAGTCTAAATAGGTTTTTATCACCTAGAAAATCATCCAACCCTTGGAATGGGGTAAGGGAAGGGTATTTCTTGCGTTGGAACATGTGATTGAGTATTATGACTCATTGAGCCCTCTATTTCTAGACTTTGAGCATTCTGACGCTTTGTGGAAAGGAAAGGCTATAGCAGAGTGACTCGCATTATTCCAGCTCTGCTTTGAGGTAGGTTACGATTTACTTGAGTTAGACTTTGGTTAGTTGAATGTATGTTTGTGATTTCATTAATAGAAAGCCTGTCTAGTATTTCATTACATGATAATGTGTGGTTAAGCTCCTACGTGTTGTGATTGAATGTTGTGTAGGCTTTATGCCATTATTCCTATGTGATTTACTCTACAGTGGTTGTATTGTGATGAGAAGTTAATATAGTCTTCTCGAGAGTTTGTGACATAAAAGATGAGGTGAATATGGATGTTGAGAAGGTATAACCAGGCACATATGTGGCCTAAATTATGGGCTCATGGTCCGAGGCTAGTTCCGGAAATGAGAGGTTTATTGTTATATCCCGCGTCTGAGGTTCATTCCGGAGCGAAGGTTATGCTCGGGTCTGAGGAGTGTTCCGGAACGAGTGGTACATAGACACTATGGGTCCCCTACAGATCATGACTATTGAGCTATGATATCAGATAGCATGTGTGTACAATGAGCGGGGGAACAGTGTACTTTTATCACCATGGTAGTTAACGTGTTTGTGATTCTTAGCAATTCGATGATTTGTGTTGTTTGTCTGTGGTTGACTCGTTGGATGCATTGATATTCGTGTATGATTGACTGGCTTGTTTATTTTATCTATTTCATATGATGTGCATGATACTAATCTTAGTCGGTCGATGATGCTTACCAGTACATAGTCTTTGTACTGATACTTCCTTGCTGCATTCTTTGAGTGCAGAGTTTGATATAGAGACCGCCACTCGTCCTCACATCTAGCGTGGAGGAGATTTGCTGACAGATTTTGGGGTGAGATTCTTCTCATGCTAGGCCGCCCGAGGATCTTCTACTTATGATGTCTTTTCTTTTCTGGACATTATGGATATTCATTAGATAGATTTCAGTTCTTAAACGTGTTTTTGCTTAGAGTCCTGTACGATGACTTTTGGATTTTGGGGAATTTATAATAGTTAGACTTCCGCAACTGTTTTAGTTCTTTATGGCATGATTACCCATTTATTTGATGCATGAATGAGTATAATCGTTTGACTTAATATAAAATCAGACTTGAACGAATATAGGTATTGCGTGTTGGTTCGCCCACTCGGATTTAGTTGGGTGCCAGTCATGGCGGGTTGGGTCGTGACAAAGTTGGTATCAGAGCCTTAGGTTCATCGATCTCATCGTACCAGGACATGTCTAGCAGAGTCTTCTAAATCGGTACGGAGACGTCAGTACTTATCTTCGAGAGGCTGCCGGACACTAGGAAAACTTCCTTTTCTTCCTTCTTTCGTGCTACTTGATTCCAATTGGTATCTACTGATTTAAATTGGTATCTGACTATCCTTCATTCTCTCGCAGATGGGGGGAACATGCGCGGCAGCAACTAGAGGAAGAGGTAGAGGCGAGGGAGCTGGCAGAGGGGTGGTCCCAGCTGGGGGGGGGGGGGCATCCAAGCGGTTCACCCCGTGCCTCCAGTGGTCCCTAACGAGGCAGCGGGAGTCGCAGTCGTACCAACCTAGCCAGCAGTAGTACCAGCCCTACCAGGAGCTGCAGCAGTTCAGGGTGCACTAGACACAATGGTACAGGTGCTGAATCTGTTGCATGGGTTAGCACAGGCCGGAGCTATACCAGTGGGTCCAGCAGGTAGGGGCGCAGGGGTAGCGGCTCCAGATCCGGACAGAGCACAAGCTCAAGGGGTACAACACGCAGCAGCAGTGGCACATCTCTTAGATATAGTTCCGGGTTTTGAGGCCTTCTCGAGGCCTGTTGCAGGGTCAGTGATGACTGGTGAGGAACATGCTCTATTTTGGAGGTTGACATAAATGAAGCCTCCTGTGTTTTATGGTACTGAGTCAGAGGACGCATATGAGTTCATCATCGACTGTCATGAGCGGTTCTATAATATGGGGGTCGTGGATAAGTACGGGGTAGAGTTTGTGATGTTCCAGTTCTTGGGTGATGCCAAGCTTTGGTGGAGGGCCTATGAGGAGTGTAGGCCAGCTGGGTCTCCTCCGTTGACATGGGTCAAGTTTTACTCTGTGTTTTTGGACAAGTATGTTCCACGTACTCTGAGGGACAGAAAGAAGAATGAGTTTCCTACTATCGATCAGGGAAACTCGTCGGTTGCGGTGTATGAGTCCCGTTTCCACTCCCTATACCAATATGCTATTCAGTTGCTGCCTACTGAGGGGGAGAGGATACGGCGGTTTGTGAAGGGATTGAACACTAGGCTTCAGTTATCAACTCTTCAGCTTGTAGCTACTAGGGTTTCATTTCAGGAGGTAGTGGAGCACGTACGTACTATTGAGAGTATTAGGCACGAGAGTCATGCGAAACATGTAGAGAAGAAGGCCTGTAAGGATGGGATTTTCAGCAGCTCTTTCTCAAGAGGTCAGAGTTCGCAGGTTTATTCGGGGCCTCCGGTCCAGTCAGCGATGCAGGTGTTCAGCGGTCAGCAAGGAGGCTATACTGCTTCATCATCTTCTGTTCAGCGGCCTACGCTGGACCGTGATTGCTTCGAGTGTGGTGAGCTAGGGCATATTAAGAGATATTGCCCCAGATTTTGACAGAGTGGGCAGGGGACTCAGTATCAGGCTCCCCGAGCTCCATATGCACCAGATCGAGGGGGTAAGGATCGCGCACCAGCCTAACCGAGGCGGTCCTCAGGCAGATAGAGGCGGACAGCAACCCAACAGGGGCGGGGCTCAGATGAGTAATGGTAAATGCAGTGGTACACAGGCAACAGGGGGGCACAGTCATTTATACGCCTTCCCATGTAGACCCGAGCTGAGGTCTCCGATGCAATTATCACAGGTACTGTCTCTGTTTACGACCGTATGGCTTCTGTTTTGTTTGATCCGGGTTCTACTTTTTCTTATGTATCTACCTATTTTACTGTGGGTCTGGATATGATGTGTGATATGCTTGATACCCCTATTTTTGTTTCTACTCCTGTTGGGGATTCTGTGGTAGTGGATAGAGTCTACCCTGCATGTGCAATTTCTTTTATGGGATATAGTACTTGGGCAGATTTGATGATTCTAGACATGGTAGACTTCGATGTTATTTTGGGTATGAGCTGGTTGTCCCCGCATTATGCTATACTTGACTGCGACTCCAAGACTATTACACTAGCCATGCCCGGAGCACCTAGACTCGAGTGGAAGGGTAACCTTAGTCCCCTCCCTAAGAAAGTGACATCATTTGTCCGTGCTAGGAAGCTGGTAGAGAAGGGGTGTTTAGCTTATCTGGCACATATCCATGACACCAATGCAAATACTCCATCCCTTGATTTGGTTCTAGTGGTACGCCAGTTTGCGGATGTGTTCCCTGCAGACTTGCCCGGTATGCCACCAGATCGTGATATTGACTTCAGGATTGACTTAGACCCAGGAACTCATCCTGTCTCTATTCCACCTTATAGGATGGCACCAGCAGAACTCAGGGAACTGAAAGAGCAGTTGCAAGATCTTCTGAGTAAGGGGTTTATTCGCCCGAGTGCCTCTACGTGGGGTGCTCCTATGTTGTTTGTTAAGAAGAAAGATGGGTTTATGCGTATGTGTATCGATTACAGACAGCTGAATAAGGTAACTGTTTGAAACAAGTATCCCATTCCCTGTATAGATGATTTGTTTGATCAGTTACAGGGAGCTTTGGTGTTCTCAAAAATTGACCTAAGGTCAGGGTACCATCAGTTGAAGATTTGAACAGAGAATGTTCCTAAAACTGCATTTAGGACCAGGTATGGGCACTATGAATTATTGGTTATGCCTTTTGGGCTTACAAATGCCGAAGCTGCATTCATGAATTTGATGAACAGTGTGTTCAAGCCCTACCTAGACTCATTCGTCATAGTGTTCATTGATGATATCCTGGTGTACTCTAGAAGTAAGGAAGAGCATAAGAAACATTTGAGGATTGCTCTTGGAGTATTGCGGGAGAAGAAATTGTATGCTAAATTCTCCAAGTGTGAATTCTGGTTGTCGTATGTGTCTTTCTTGGGGCATGTTATTTCGAAAGAGGGTATCATGGTGGATCCTCAGAAAATTCAGGCAGTCAAAGAATGGGCTAGACCCACATCAGTGACCGAGATCTGTAGTTTTGTGGGTCTGGCTAGCTACTATTGTCAGTTTTTGAAAGGATTTGCTTCTATTGCTTTTCACATGACTCGTTTGACTCGGAAGAAGGTACCGTTTCAGTGGTCCGACGAGTGTGAGGAGAGTTTTCAAAAGCTCAAGACATTGTTGACTACAACACCGATTCTGGCACTGCCCGTTGAGGGCAAGGATTTTGTTGTTTATTATGATGCTTCACGTTCTGGTTTGGGTGCTATTTTGATGTAGGAAAAGAAGGTGATTGCTTATGCTTATCGGCAGTTGAAGGTACATGAGAAGAACTATCCTACTCATGATAGAGTTGGCAGTAGTGGTTTTTGCATTGAAAATCTGGAAGCACTACTTGTATGGTGTTCAATGCGAAGTGTACACAGACCATCGCAGTTTGCAGCATGTGTTCACTCAGATAGATCTGAACTCTAGACAGCGGAGGTGGATGAAACTGTTGAATGATTATGACATCACCATTTTGTATCACCCTGGTAAGGTAAACATGGTAGCTGATGCACTGAGTCGGAAGTCGGCTAGTATTGGGAGTCTAGCTCATTTAATTTCTTCTAAGCGTCCATTGGCTAGAGAGGTGCAGACTCTGGCTAATAGTTTTATGAGACTGGAGATCTCTAACACAGGCAAGGTTCTTGTTTGTGTTGAGGCTCGGTCATCATTTTTAGAGCAGATTAAGGCTAAGCAGTTCGAAGATGCTAAGCTATGTAAACTACGAGATAAGGTGTTGCACGGTGAGGCCAAGGAGGCCATGATTGATGAGGAGGGCATGCTGCGAATCAAAGGGCGAGTGTGTGTGCCATTTGTGGATGACTTAATAAAGACCATTCTGGCAGAGGCTTATAGTTCGAGGTATTCTATCTACCCTGGGGTCACTAAAATGTATCGCGATTTGAGGCAACATTACTAGTGGACTAAGATGAAGCGGGATATTGTAGAGTTCGTTGCGCAGTGCCTAAATTGCCAATAAGTGAAGTATGAACATCAGAAACCTGGGGGTACATTGCAGAGAATGCCAATTCCTGAATGGAAGTGGGAAAGAATAGTCATGGACTTCGTAATGGGTCTTCCAAGGACAATAGGGAAGTTTGACTATCTGGGTTATTGTTGACAGGTTGACTAAGTCTGCTCACTTTATTCCAGTAAAGATAACTTATGATACAGAGAAGTTGGCTAAAGTTTACATTTGGGAGGGGCTTAGACTCCACGGGGTTCCTATCTCCATCATGTCCGACAGGGGTACCACGTTCACATCCAGGTTTTGGAAGTGTTTGCATGAGGAGTTGGGTACGAGGTTAGATCTTAGCACCGCCCTCTATCCTTAGACTGACGGGCAGTCTGAGTGAATTATTCAGATTCTGGAGGATATGTTGCGTGCATGCGTGATAGATTTCGGTGGGCATTGGGATCAGTTCTTGCCCTTAGCCGAGTTTGCCTACAGTAATAGCTATCACTCGAGTACTGATATGGCTCTGTTTGAGGCGTTGTATGGGAGGAGGTGTAGGTATCCTATTGGGTGGTTGGATGTATTTTAGGTGAGGCCTTGGGGCACTGATCTTCTGAGAGAGTTCCTAGAAAAGGTGAAGGTGATCCAAGCCAAGTTGTTGAAAGCGCAGAATAGGCAGAAAAAGTATGTGGACGGCAAGGTCCGAGATCTTGAGTTCGAGGAAGGGGAACAAGTGCTATTGAAGGTCTCAACCATGAAGGGTGTGATGAGGTTTGGGAAAAAGGGAAAGCTCAGCCCGAGGTTCATTGGTCCGTTTGAAATTCCCAAATGTGTGGGGGAGGTGGCGTACAAGTTTGCTTGACCCCCGGGATTATCAGGCGTTCATCCGGTGTTCCATGTGTCAATGTTGAAGAGATACCACGGTGATGGCTCCTATATTATTCATTGTGATTCGGTGTTGTTAGATGAAAATCTGTCATATGAGGAAGAGCCCATTGCTATCCTAGACAGGGATGTCCGCAAGTTGAGGTCCAAGGAAATTGACTCTGTAAAGGTTCAGTGGAAGAATCGACCAGTGGAAGAAGCCACTTGGGAAACAGAGGCGGATATGCGTAGTAGATACCTTCAGCTTTTTGCTGAATCAGGTAATACCTCCTTAGATTATCATTCTTGTCCGTTCGGGGACGAACGGTGTCTTAATTGGTATCTGGTGTAACGACCCTTCCGATCGTTATGGAAATTGAGGACTCCATTAGAAATTTCGAGGCCACGGTTGGATCGTAGGGCGTTCTTTTGTATGCATGCATGTTTCGTTTTGTGTTTTAAGGCCTTGGATGAAATGTGGGGTAGTGGGGGGAAAGACTGGACAAAAAGCGACCACACTGCCCAAAAGGGACCGTTACAGCGGTGGGATTATCGCTGCGGCGGTATCACTTTAGCGGTGACTCGACCGCTTCTAGCGGCCAACCATTTCCTTGGTGGATGTTGTGGCTGAAGGTTGACCGCTATGGCGGTACCGCTAAAGCGATTAACTGACCGCCATAGCGGTCCGTCGATAAAGTAGGGGACCGCTATAATGGTCACTTGACCGCTAGAGCGGGACTGCCGCAGTGGCATATCGACCGCCGCAGCGGCGTATCGACCGCCGCGGCGATCGACGGGAGGCAGAATGCGGTTTTTTAATGCCTTAGTTTTATTTTCTCATTCATAACACCCCAGCACACTTCCTAACAAACACTTAGAGAGAAATTCAAAGCTATGGCAAGACAATCTTTTGAAGTAAGTTTCATTGCTTCCATTCTATCATTCCTTTCCCCTTCATGATTTGAATCATCCTCATGGGTCTTTAATGATAGAATTGAATTAGAAACCCCAGAATATTAATGGAACTTCTATACTTGTTGGGTTATGATTATTATCGCTTAGTTATTATCTAAATGCGTTAGTTAGTTGTTCCAGATCGTAAGTCGAATATTTAGAGACATAAGCTAAGTGATTGGAGACCTAGGGTTATATAAAAATGGTGTCTTGCCATAGAAAACTACTTGTAATGGAAATATTGATGAATGTTGGTATAAAGTGATGATTAATGATTACTAAGACTCAGAATAGGCTGTTATCACCTTGAAAATCATCCAACCCTTGGAATGGGGTAAAGGAAGGGTATTTCTTGCGTTGGAACTTGTGATTGAGTATTACGACTCATTGAGCCCACTATTTCTAGACTTTGAGCATTCTGAGGCTTTGAGGAGAGGAAAGGCTGTAGGAGAGTGACCCGCATAGTTCCAGCTCTGCTTTGAGGTAGGTTACGGTTTACTTGAGTTAGACTTCGGTTAGTTGAATGTATGTTTGTGATTTCATTAGGTGAAAGCCTGTCTAGTATTTCATTACATGATAATGTGTGGTTAAGATCCTATGTGTTGTAATTGAATGTTGTGTAGGCTTTATGCCATTATTCCTGTGTGATTTACTCTGCAGTGGTTGTATTGTGATGAGAAGTTAATATAGTCTTCTCGAGAGTTTGTGACATTAAAGATAAGGTGAATATGGATGTTGAGAAGGTATAACCAGGCACATATGTGGCCTAGATTATGGGCTCGTGGTCCGAGGCTATTTCGGAAAAACAAGAAGTTTTTTGTTATATCCCGCGTCCGAGGTTCGTTCCGGAGCGGAGGTTGTGCTCGGGTCAGAGGAGTGATCCGGAACGAGTGGTACACAGACACCATGGGTCTCCTGCAGGTCATGACTACTGAGCTATGACATCAGATAGCATGTATGTACAGTGAGCGGGGGAATAGTGTACTTTTATCACCGTGGTAGTTAACGTGTTGTGATTCTTGGCAATCCGGTGATTTGTATTATTTTTCTGTGGTTGACTCGTTGGATGCATTGATATTCGTGTATAATTGACTGACTTGTTTATTTTATTGATTTCATATGATATGCATGATACTAATCTTAGTCGGCCGATGATGCTTACCGGTGCATAGTGTTTGTAGTGATACTACTTTACTGCATTCTTTGAGTGCAGATTTTGATATAGAGACTGCTACTCATCCTCACATCTGGCGTGGAGGAGATTTGCTAACAGATTTAGGAGTGACCTTCTTCTCATGCCAGGCCGCCCGAGGATCTTCTACTTATGATGTCTTTTCTTTTCTGGACATTATGGATATTCATTAGATAGATTTCAGTTCTTAGATGTGTTTTGGCTTAGAGTCCTGTACGATGACTTTTGGATTTCGGGGAATTATTAATAGTTAGAATTCTGCAACTGTTTTAGTATTTTATGGCATGATTTACGCATTTATTTGTTGCATGAATGAGTATAATCGTTTGACTTGGTTAATATAAAATCAGACTTGAATGAATAAAGGTATTGTGTGTTGGTTCGCCCACTAGGATTTAGTTGGGTGCCAGTCATGGCGGGTTGAGTCGTGGCAATATGCCACCCTCAACATAGGTTCTTAACCTGTACTTCACACTTATCCCACCCCCAACTTAGGCTTTTAGCCTCTTTTGTAGTATCAAGAAGGGAATAGGTGCGAAGCTGGAATACGTTTACCAAAGGTACGAGTTTGTTAACGGCTAGCCAAGAACAAGGCCAAAGGCTGATAAATGATAAACTAGGGATATTTACATCATATGGTCAGGCTTATTTAAGCAAAGTGACTATTTATACAAAGAAAGCCTAAGATCTCTCACCACCAAACCAACTATAGAATTCAAACATGACTAATCAGGAAACTTCTAGATTACACATGTATAGACTGAACACAACTAACAACTCACTCGCACATTGGCATAAGGACGATTATTTTTACAACTGTGACCTCCTAAGAAAACATTCATTACACACATTACCTTAATAATCATAATGTCATACAAAGAATCAATCACGTCAATTAGTAGTTATTTCAAAGTATGCATTTCTCAAAATTTTTGAGGGGTCCACAATTTCCAACAAAACCACAAAAATACCATAAGTTTCAGAACACTACCAAATAATTCAAAACTACTCTATTCAGTTTAAGCAACATCCTAAACATGTCATGTTCAACATAAAATAAATCCCTCGAGAAAAGAACAAATGGCAAAAAACAAAAGTCGAGGGGGTCCTAAACACATATTTACACTACCATATATAATCTACCAAATCACAACTACCCACCCCCAACTAAAGAAATCTGCAGTGTCCTAATGAAGTAAAATAAACGCAAGGGAGTAGGAATACCTTTGGCGCGCTATGCGCTCTGCTCATCTCGAGGCTCTAAGGCCTGCGAGGCATAAGCTGGAGTATCAACAGCAATAGTAACCGTAGTACCCTCAGGCACGAGCTCTAGATTAGGAAAGGGCGATGGCAAAGTCTCCCCAGCAGGAGCACTGCTCGATGTGGCACTTGCACTCCCAATAGGGCGGTTTAGCACAAGAGAGTTCCTGATGGCCTCCTCCATCTGTTGCCCTTCTATACTCAGACCTCGTGGTCGAGTTCGCTCTCGACTCTCATCACCAGAATCCTCCTCAGCAGTAAGCATCACTCTCTTCCTCTTCCGTTTAGTATCCCCAGCACTATTGGCAGCCGGAGCACCTCTCTCAGGAATCAACTGTTTCACCAGCAGCACCTCCTCATCAACCTCAGTACTAGGGGGGGTTAACATCGCCACTACACTCGGATCACTAGCCTGTAATATAAGTACTGTAGCTTTCAACTGCTCCAACTCGGTCCGCAATGCATCCACAGATGTACTCGGTCGTGACAACTCAAGAGCTGCAAGCCTCATCTCAAACCCATCCAAGCGATTCGTCATGGTCTTCTTCAGTGGCTCTATAGTTGCTACAACTCTCGTCCTCACATACTCATCCAGCTGGTTGACAGTGATCGTAGACTGCTTACCGGCAGTCGCTGCCTGTCTTGCAAACTTCCTGAAATTTTCTAGAGAGAAGGTATATAGATTAGTTGTTCTGGCTGTGATGCTCCCGGCTGTGGTTTTGTTTCTGAAGTGTTCTCTGTAACTGTCTATGCAGGTTCAGGAACTGTGGTCCTGATGCGCTCGGAAATCGGGGCAGTAGTGGCTGGTAACACCTCCGCGGTGTCACTGGCAGCTCCTGAATGTTGTATGTAATGAGGCTCGAGCAAGCCCCTAATAATAATGGAAAACCATCCTCTGTGCTTTTGCCCTCTCTGATAGCCTCATCCTTGCTTTTATGCACTGAATATACATGTAAAGTTAGAATCCTGTGATCAATATTCGGCAAGATGTGGACATGCGCCCTCCGGACAAGCTCGGTGATCAAACACAGATAAACCAATGAGGTATTTGGCTGGGAGGCCCTCAAATGTATCTCGTCTGTAGCCAACCTCCTGAAATTAATCGGGTATCGACTCATCAATGCAGCAACCACTATCGACCTGTCAAAGGTAAGTGCATTATCAGCCTGAGTAAGAACAAGCTGGAACTGGACCACAGTCCACCAAAATTTTCCATCGAGTGTCAACCAACGCTTAACCATTCGATTGCCCACAGACATCTTCTTCCTTATGCTTGTTCTGCCAATCACGGTCACCACCTAATATCGGACTGTCTAGTCTTTCTGTCTTTCAATTTTATCATTCAGCTCAACAATCTGACTCGGAGCAGTGTAGTGATCACCAAAATATACCCTGTTGATGGCCTCTATTGAAATGTCAACTTTCACCCCCCGCACCTCTATCTCACTCAGCTTCAGACGTGGTTTCTTCACTCTGTTGATCAAAGCCCCATAGGCAGCATATAATTCTCTCACCACCGCTAGACAGTACTCCCCTAGAGCGTCATTCATGAAGCCCAAACTGGTAGTAATCAATGGTTTCTCTGCTATGTGGGAGGATCTCTAAACCCTCAAAGCTGATACGCCTCTCCTCATTTATGTTTCTGTTCTTATTCGGCCCAGTCCCATTTTTCAATGCAACCCCATAGTCTTATAGCTCCTTGGCACCTATAACTGTGAACTGGAAGCTATCATCCTCTAGCATTTTACTCCTCAACTCTCGCGATGTAGTTGCACATGTATCATCATCTACCGGAAGTGAACTCTGATGAGTCAGGGACGGGGATGTCTGAGAAGCATCCTCAGTAGTCTGTGGCTGTAAGGCAGGGAAAGACGATGTAGAGGCAGGTGAAAAACCTCCAGATGCAGCCTCTGAGTCCTCATCGGTACCCTCGTCACCTGATCTGGATGAAGAGGATCCCTCCTCTTCAGACTGGGAGGAATAGGAGTGTGAGGGTACTGTGACTTGCTTGTTCTAGACGGGAATAACAGCTCTGTTCTTCTTGGCAGGCATCACCTCGGCCTCATTATCTGAAGGTTCATCTCTCAGAGTGAGTTGATCACTAGGCCTCTGTGTACCCGTTTCTCTCTGTGGCTGCCTTGGACCACCCCCTCGTGTAGTTGGTAACTTGGGTGGTGCTATTCCTGTAAACAGAAACCAATTTCTAGTTAGTCTATACAATATTTGATTAACAAGGGTGTTTAGTTTCATTCTGTCTATGTATAAAAAAAATTATGTAGACCGTCGATGTACATCGATGGATGGTCAAACATGTGGACGGACCATCGAGCAGATCGACGATACCTTCTTTATACAAAGACAGTTCGTCGACCTACTGACGGTACCGCCAATCATCTTTATGGCCCATTGATTGGTATAAAGACTCTGCAAGTTGATTGCACTGCAAAAATATTCAAACATCACAAACTCATTGTTCATTTATGCACAAATTGTTGGGGTAAGGGGTTTTTAGGTTACTCAGACTTCACCCACACACTGTCGGGTTTTGCTTGGGGGGTATAACAATGTCAAATGGAAGTTATCCATCGAATACCCTCCAACCCGTTGGAGATACTCAGACTTCACTCCGTTTTATCCATCAATATCACGTAATCACTTTTTCGAACCGTTGGCGGGCAACATGAATCATTACGAATGTGGATCAAAATGCCTGCCAACTCAATGGAGGTATGATATTCTCGTCCCCATGAGTCCTAATTACAGTAAAAATACCAAATTCCCCACCCCAACTAATAATTTCAAACAATTTCACATATGAGCATGAATTTCAGTCAAAAATTACAAACCCTAGGTCATGATTTCTACCTTTTATGCTCAACATGGTATTTGAATTCCCCAACCCAATTAGTATGCCCCCAACAAAGTTCATAACATGGTAGACACAATCCTTGTTCCATCATATACGAATTCCATCACTTTAGCAACCCCAGGTGTGTCTTTTCAAGTTCCAGACCAAATTTAGAAAAACAAAACCAAGGAAAGGGGTGCTACACAGATACATACCTGATTTTCCAAGAAATTTATAGAAAAAAAAACTTGAAAAGTTGAGTAAAAATCATAGTCTTCAAAAAAATTCTAGCAGAGGGTTATGGGTTTTCTGAAGTGAAGAGGTAGGAGTTTTGTGAGAGCTTGGGGGTGTTAATGGGGTGTAAGGGAGAAATAATTGTAGGTTAATAGAGAGAAGATATGGGTTATTGAGTGGAGAAGTGGAGAAGAAGGAGAAAAGGCGCGACTTATGCGTTTTAAACCTCTGCACCACGCTTTTTCTTTATATATCGTAGTACATACCTGGGTAATTCGATGGACCTTCTATGTACATCGACGGTCCCATCGAATGTCGAAGGTATCGTCGAATGTAGAAAGTACTGTCGAATGTCGACGGTTCGTTGAATTATATGTTTAGAGAGTTAAACTTGCAAACTCTCTGAACTAAACCTCTGCATACCGTAAATGCACATCGACAGTCCGTCAACACTATTGACGGCCTGTCAATTTGCACTGAGTTCTGCCTTTCAGTTCCTGCACACTCAGCACCCGTCAAATAGCCCGGATACACTACTTAAAACAAAATAAAACACCAAGAAAAATACAGAAATCTAAACTTGGGTTGCCTCCCAAGAAGCGCTTGATTTAATGTCGCGGCACGACGGTGGTACCGTTTTATTCCAGATCAGGATTCTCTGGATCAGCATTCATTCCTAGATGCTTCAACCGATATCGATAAAAAATTCTATCCCCACCGATGCAACCATGGTAGTGCTTCACCTCTGCCCGTTAACCTTAAATGTCCGAGTTCTATATCCGGACTTCAGTTCAATCTCCCCATGGGGTGAAACACATACTACCTCAAAAGGACCAGACCACTTTGATTTTAGCTTGCCCGATAGAAGCTTCAACGTTAAATTAAATAGCAGGACAGGATCACACTTGTAGAATTCCTACTTTAGGTTTTTCTTTTCATGATACTGCTTCATCCTTTCTTTATACAATGCCGCACTCTCACAGGCCTGGTACCGGAATTCATCCATCTCATTGAGTTGAAACAACCCGAGTTTGGTCGCTTCTTCCCAATCCATGTTCAATTTTTCAAGGCCCACGTGGCCTTTTGTTCATGTTCAACTGACAGGTGACAAGTTTTGCCAAACACTAGCTTGAAAGCGAAGTCCCAATTCGAGTCTTGAAAGCAGTCCGGTAAGCCCATACAGCATCATCAAGCTTGCGGGCCCAATCAGTTCTGTTTGAATTCACCGTTTTAGCTAAAATAATCTTAATCTCCTGATTGGAGACTTCAACTTGCTCGCTTGTCTAAGGATTATAAGGTGTTGCCACCCTATGTTTGATGCCATACTTCTC
This sequence comes from Lycium barbarum, assembly GCF_019175385.1. Taxonomy (NCBI): domain Eukaryota; kingdom Viridiplantae; phylum Streptophyta; class Magnoliopsida; order Solanales; family Solanaceae; genus Lycium; species Lycium barbarum. The sequence continues at coordinate 77,350,050 of NC_083347.1, read as the reverse complement.
CATCAATCCCGCGAAAGCTTTGTTGCAAATGTGAGAACCACCATCACTAACTATCGCCCTCGGGGTACCAAATCGAGTAAATATGTTTTTCTTTAGGAATCCCATGACACTCTTGGCCTCATTATTATGTAAAGCCACCGCTTCTACCCATTTTGACACATAGTCCACAAACACCAAGATATACTTCATTCCACAAGAGCTCATAAAGGGCCCCATAAAATCAATACCCCAGACATCGAACACCTCCACTTCCATCACAAAGTTCATAGGCATCTCTTGCCTTCTACCTATACCCTCTTGCCTCTGAAACTAATCACAAGACCGTACCAACAGATTTGTATCATGAAAGAGAGTGGGCTAGTAGTAACCGCATTCAAGAACTTTACCAGCAGCCCAATTACTACTATGATGACCCCTAATCGGAGAGTCGTGGCACGCCTTTAGAATCGCCATCAACTCACTGTCAGGAACACAACACCAAATGATATTATCAGCGCATGTTCTAAACAAGTATGGCTCGTACCAATAGTATTGACGAAAGTCCCGCAAAAACTTCTTCTTTTGGCATGACTTGATCTCGTCTAGAATTATACCTGTTACCAAATATTTGGCAATGTTTGCATACCATGGTGCCGCCTCCATTGACACATCCAACACTCGCTTATCTGGAAACGCGTCATCAATATCTAGCTCATCTGAAGGTCTCTCAGTTCCCTTGCGGTCTTTCACCTCGAAATCAAACTCATGCAACAATAGTACCCATCAGATCAGTCATGGCTTAGCTTCCTTCTTTGCCATTAGGTACCTCAATGCAGCATGATCTGTGTACACCACAATTTTGGACCGTAACAAATATGCTTGAAATTATTCAGAAGCAAAGAGTATCCCAAGCGGCTCTTGCTCAGTCACCGTGTAATTCATCTGAGTCGCATTTAATGTTCTACTGGCATAATAGATAGGGTGCATGATTTTTTTATGTCTCCGGCCAAGCAAAACACCGATAGAAAAACCGCTCGCATCACACATCAACTCGAACGGCAGAGACCAGTCAGGAGAAACAATAATAGGAGGAGCTATAGTAAAACGCTCCTTCAATTCATCGAATGCCTTGCGACACTTCTCGTCAAATTCGAACATAGCTTCATTTTTAAGAAGCTTACACATCGGGTTAGCAATTTTTCAGAAATCCTTGATGAAACGCCTATAGAAACCAGCGTGTCTCAAAAAGATTCGGACACCATTAACTGAGATAGGTGGAGGAAGCCTCGAAATCACATCGACTTTTGCCTGATCGACCTCAATCCCCTTTTCAGAGATTTTATGCCTGAGGACGATCCCTTCATTTACCATGGAGTGACACTTCTCCCAATTCAGCACCATATTAGACTCCTCACATCGTTTAAGCACTCGACCCAGATGGTCAAGATACTCATAAAAAGAATCACCAACAACCGAGAAGTCATCCATAAATACCTCAAGAAAGTTTTCCACCATATAAAAAAATATCGATATCATACACCGCTAAAAGGTAGCCGGTGAATTATAGACACCGAAGGGCATCTTGCTGAAGGCGAATATCCCATAAGGACAAGTAAATGTCGTCTTCTCCTGATCTTATAGGGCGATGTTGATCTGATTGTATCCCGAATACCCTCTAGGAAGCAATAGTAAGACCGCCCCGCTAGCCGATCAAGCATCTGATCAATAAAAGGCATAGGGAAGTGAACCTAGCAAGTAGCAGTGTTAAGCTTGCAATAGTTCATGCAAAATCTCCAACCTGTCACAGTCCTCATCAGAATCAGCTCATTCTTCGCATTGGGCACCACTGTGATGCCGCCCTTTTTCAAAACACATTGAACTGGGGTCACCCATTTGTTGTCAGCAATAGGGAAAACCACTCTGACGTCTAACCACGTGATGATTTCTTTCTTGATGACTTCTTGCATATTTTCATTTGGTCTCCTTTTATGTTCCACACTCGGCCGGCTATCCTCCTCTAACTAGATTTTATGCTCACAGATCCCAGAAGGAATCCCATGAATGTTTGCTATGGTCCAACCAATAGCACGCCTATACTCACGCAATATCTCCACCAGCCTCTCGATCTGCTCCTCAGTCAGTAATGCTGAAACAATCACTGGTAATGTATTATTTGGTCCAAGGAACTCATACTTCAAATGTGATGGGAGTTGCTTAAGCTCAATCTTCGGTGGCTCAACGATAGAAGGCTTTGCTGGAGGAGTTGTTCTATTTTTCAGATCAAGAGTAAGCTTCTTTGGGTGGTAAGCATATGAGCCCAACCCAACAAGTGAATTAACCGTCTCCACATAACCCTCCATATCTTCAGCATCAAAATTTACAAGAATAGCAGCAAGAGCTTCTCCCAAACTCTCCCCTTCCATCTTGAATTCCATAGCTTCATCAACAACATCAAAAGAATCAATCACCGAAATGCTCTCATAAGCACTTGGTAACTTCATCCTCTTACTTGCCCGAAAAGTAACTTCCTCATCATTGACTCAGAATTTTATTTCATTCTTTTCCGAATCCATCAGAGCTCTTCCCGTAGCAAGGAAGGGTCTCCCCAAAATAATAAGAATGTCTCGATCAACAGCACAGCCAAGAATCACAGAATCAACGGGCAACATAAATTTACCAACCCGCACAAGAACATCATCAACCCTGCCAACCGGCTTCTTAATAGATCTATCAGCCATCTGTAATCTCATAGTAGTCAGCCTTGACATTCCCAAACCCGATTGCTTGTAGATAGCAAGTGTTACACCCCGTAGGTTCGTACGCAGAAATTTATAAGTGTTGGTTGTTTTAAGTACGGTTACTGGAGTTACCTTCAAGGATATATGAGATTATATGTGCCAAACTTATGGTTATGAGGGTTTAAGTTCATATAATAAGCTATGGAAGATTTCGGGATCAAGCAAATCGAAGAAAATAAGTTTGTCGAAAATTTGGAAAAGGTTGACAGAATTTTGGGTCAAATTTGGAGGGGTATAACTCCTAGTATATTAAGATTCTTAAGGTATTTAAAAAAGCCTAAAATGAAGTTCGTTGAGTCTAGTTTCCAATGCAACAAACCGCTCGTCGATAGCCCATCGGAGTAGAGAATTATGGACGTTACAAGTTCAGCTGACAGAAAAGAAACGCGTGCTACAGTACTGCTACAGTCCCCGACCCGAATTTGACCCTTATAAAAAGGGTAGGAACCCCCTTTTTTTCACCAGATTTGCCCAGCAATTTCCAGAAAATTGAAGAGAGAGAGAGGGGGGATCACAAAGTGAGCAATTTTCAAGCGAGGAGTAGTAATCGAAGCTCGGATAAACGCACGGATGTGATTCTAGTATGGTTTTGCGATGGATTCAAGGTAGATATTGAAGATATCTCTGTTTTAACAAGAATAAGGTATGAATCTCCTATTATTAATGTTAATTTTGGTTTATTTACGGAGATAAAGTCATTAAATAATTGTATAGCGAGTTGGTTGGTTGTGGAAATTGGGAAAACATCGTGTGGGATGTTTTATGGTACATATTGGTGTTGGAAATAATGTGATTGTCGTTGTTGTTGTTGTTGTTGTCGTTGGTTGCTGAATTATAATTTCGGGCTAGGCATATAAACAGGGGAGATGCCGCCAAAATTTCGGCAGATTCTATAAAGATGAGTCTAATAATAGTATGAACGGTTTATATATAGATTTACGAGCTTGGAAGGATAAACGTTGAACGACTAAGGCGACCGAAAGTTATGTTAAGGCTCGTCCCCTTTCTTTCAAAGGAATGATTCCTATGGTATGATTTCATAAATGTTTCTGTAACCTTCTTGTTTTAAAAAAAAAAACTAAAATTCCATGGTTCTTAAAGCTTCTCATGATGTGGAGGATAAGAATGATTTTATGATGGTGACAACGATAATGATGATTTCGTGTTTTAAGAACTCAAGTTTATGATTTCAAAGCGAAAATGAGAATGTGGAGCTACTTCTAGATTTTCTCAATTTTACTCATTGATGATGACTCTACTTTTAAAGGCTCCAAAGTGTATGTAGAGCGATCCCTTATTTCTTTATGGCATGAACTACATAAAGTATGCGAACGACGAACATACATGACTCCAATGAACTCTAGTGTTAGTTCATTCTGATTATTCTGTTGAGTCTCAGATGATGATTTAGTTTCCATATGGTTGCTCATGATATTCTACTCGTGCATAACGTTAATATATCATTCACCGAGTCCCGGACCGGGGGCGTATTCGTGCACAGTATCATTGGATTGTTCACCGAGTCCCTCACAAGAGGGCCGGGTACGGTATATATATGATTATTTCACTGAGTCCCTCACTAGAGGCCCGGGTACGGAATATTTATGATGATTTCACCGAGTCCCTCAATATAGGGCCGGGTACGGTCTATATATGACTATTTTACCGAGTCCCTCACTAGAGGGCCGGGTACGGTATATATACGATGATTTCACCGAGTCCCTCACTAGAGGGCGGAGTACGGTATATATATGATGATTTCACCGAGTCCCGCACTAGAGGGCCAGGTACAGTATATATATGATTATTTCACCGAGTCCTTCACTAGAGGGCCAGGTACGGTATATATATGATTATTTCACCGAGTCCCTCACTAATGTGCCGGGTACGGTATATATATGATTATTTCACCGAGTCCCTAACTAGAGGGCCGGGTACGGTATGTATGTATATGACTTCATGCACCGAGTCCCATAATTGGCCGGGTACGGTATATATATATATGACTTCATGCACCGAGTCCCATAATGGGCCGGGTACGGTATAATATATATATGCATGACACATCTCATAAAGCACAGATGCTTTGGTATTCCTTGATTATCATAGTTGTCTCCTGTCATCTTCTACTCAGACATGATCTTCATTATTGTACTTCATGCCTTACATACTCAGTACATTTTTCGTACTGACCCCCTTTCTTCGGGGGCTGCGTTTCATGCCCGCAGGTACAAACACTCAGTTTGGTGATGCTCCGGCTTAGGACTTCTGCGCAGCTGCTTGGAGAGCTCCATTGTTCCGGAGCTCGAGTTATTTTGGTATAGAGCCTTTTAACGTAGACTTTGTTATACTCTTAGAGGTCAGTAGACATATGTGGGTTGTGTATATACGGTTTGGTCAGCTATATCGATGTTGATCGTCTTAGACGTCCCCGTGTACGGTGGCAGCCTTGTCGGCTTGCATATTTGTTATGTTTTGGTTAACTGTGACTCCTCAGGAGACAGTTTCTTTCCGATGTATGCTATAATGAGTTCACAGTATGCTTTTTACAGAGTGCCACATTGTTTTCAATTTCAGTCTGATTATATCTAGTGGGTCGTATACGGGTGCCCAGGTCGGGCACTAGTCATGGCCCATCGGTTTGGGTCGTGACAAAAGTGGTATCAGAGCAGTTCGTCCTAGGGATTGTCTATAGACCGTGTCCGGTAGAGTCCTGTTTATGGGTGTGAAGCCGGCCACACTTATAAACAGGACATTGCAGGGCATTTAGGAATCATTGACATTTCGTTCTGTCTTAGATCGTGTGATAGAGCCAGAGTCTAGGAAAGACAACTTCTGATCCTTTTTCCTGTAGGAAAGTGCAAACTGACGTAAGATGAAGAGATCAGCTTCAAATAGTGGGGGTGCTAAGAAGGCCCCTAGAGTATCTCCAGGACCCCAGGCTCCAGGACCGAGCAGAAGGATCCTCCGTTATTCTATTTAGACTGACCCTTCGGAGGACCCAGCGACGATTCCTCCAGAGTTGTTGACTCCCAGGGAGGAGGACCCCCCAGAGGACAGCTATGACACAGATCCGTCTGAGTATTCGTTTGGGACACCGGAGGAGGAGATTCTCGAGGCCATACCAGCCACTCCTATGGTGGAGCACTACGTCAGACCAGCCTCCCCGGTGAGTGTTATGGATTACTCCAGCCCCCTATCCTGGCCGTCGGTAAACCAGGAATTGCCCGGTTATTTATATCCCTCGGACTCAGATGAGAGAGATGATTAAGGCCAGATGAGCGGATGTTGGGTAAACGATGACGAGGAGTACACTTCACCTTATAGTCCACGAGGTCAGACTAGGGACCGATCGGCTACAGGTATATGAGCCTTTATTGGAATTTTCTATGTATGTGCATTTGCTGTAGATTATTATTTAATAGTGGCGAGCGGAAATCTAAGGGCCGATAACCAAGTATTTATAAGTAACGACGATCAAGGTGTTTTCGCCACCAGTGGAAATCTGGAAGTCTAGGACGAAAGGTAGTCATACACATAGGTGAAAGATGAATATTGAGGATTGAAAAGGCTAAAATAGTAATTGTATAGTCAGAAGAGTAAAATACCTTTTCTAATCCGGAGGGAGATTACGAGAATGTTTTGGAATCTGTTAAGACTTCAACTTGCTCCAGATTATGTGATGAAGGTCATGCGGTGAGGTGGATGCGATCATACCAGCATTAACGCACCGGACTTCATCAGAGTTTCAAGGTTAAGCGTGCTGGGGTGAGAGAAATGTTAGGATGGGTGACCCCCCTGGGAAGTTTATTAAAAGTCCTATAAATTCAAACATAAGAGACAAATGAGAAGCTAGAGTAACCTAAGGGAAATTGGAGTATGCGGAGTAGTTGGAGACCTGAAGAGGTCGCGTAGGACGAGGCGGACTAGACCGGCGAAGAGAAAGAGGGTGCATTACAATTCTAGAACTAGGATGGGTTTAAGTAGCGTTTGGAAACACTTTGTAAGCGAGGCGTTAGAATACATAAATATGAATGCGTATGATATCCTATATGTGGCTGTATCAACGGGTATGTGTATCCCAGCAACCGGCGCTGCGGTATATTGAAGGCATTGATCGAACAGGGTGATAAAGTTCAAGTGACAAAAGAACGTTACCAGGTAGGCTGATGTTATCTTCACCACAGGCTAGAACTGGAAAGTTTTAAGGTAATAACATCTGGAAAAAGGGGAAAGTGAGTATAAGAAAGGTAAGGAGATCAAAATGTCGAAAAAAAAGTGAAAGAGTAAGAAACATGAGTGAGTGAAGCCTCCAGGAGGGACGACGGGCAATCACGGGACTACTTGGGTAAATATTTGAAGGTAGGCATGCGAATTGGATAAAGTGTGGCAGTATGAAACAAAAGAGAATGATGAAATGGATGATGAGTACAAAGGACACTTTGGGTTACAACGGAAGAAATCTTGATATTAAAGGAAAAATATAAGAATCTTAACAAAGGGAGTAACGATAAGCGGTGTGGCGATCTCTAAGAAGATGAAGTTAGGGGATATTGGTGAGAACAAGAAATTCTGAATGAAAGTATGTATCATATAAAAACGCAAACGGCAAAGGAAGAAAGATAACCTGCGTAATTCGAATAAGTTTTGTTTTAATTGAGCAAGTGACCAAAGTAATTACCAGTGAATGCAGGTAAGAACATGGATGTTTAACTTAGAGCGAACTCTACTTTAACATTCAAGGACGTATGTTTTTTAAGGGGGGGGGGGGGGGGGGGAGAATGTTACACCCCGTAGGTTCGTACGCAGAAATTTATAAATGTTGGTTGTTTTAAATACGGTTACTGGAGTTACCTTCAAGGATATATGAGATTATATGCGCCAAACTTATGGTTACGAGGGTTTAAGTTCATATAATAAGCTATACATGATAGTGGTACTTGACATGATAGTTGTCTTTGATTCTCAAGTGTTAGTTCATTCTGATTATTCTATTGAGTCTCAGATGATGATTTAGTTTCCATATAGTTGCTCATGATATTCTACTCGTGCATAACGTTAATATATCATTCACCGAGTCCCGGGCCGGGTACGTATTCGTGCACAGTATCATTGCATTGTTCACCGAGTCCCTCACAAGAGGGCCGGGTACGGTATATATATGATTATTTCACCGAGTCCCTCACTAGAGGGCCGGGTACGGAATATATATGATGATTTCGCCGAGTTCCTCAATAGAGGGCAGGGTACGGTATATATATGACTATTTTACCGAGTCCCTCACTAGAGGGTCGGGTACGGTATATATACGATGATTTCACCGAGTCCCCCACTAGAGGGCCGAGTACGGTATATATATGATGATTTCACCGAGTCCCTCACTAGAGGGTCGGGTACGTTATATATATGATTATTTCACCGAGTCCCTCACTAGAGGGTCGGTTACGGTATACATATGATTATTTCACCGAGTCCCTCACTAATGGGCCGGGTACGGTATATATATGATTATTTCACCAAGTCCCTAACTAGAGGGCCGGGTATGGTATATATATGATTATTTCACCGAGTCCCTCACTAGAGGACCGGGTACGGTATATATATGATTATTTCACCGAGTCCCTCACTAGAGGGTCGGGTACGATATATATGTATATGACTTAATGCACCGAGTCCCATAATGGGCCGGGTAAGGTATAATATATATATGCATGACATATCTCATAAAGCACAGATGCTTTGGTATTCCTTGATTATTATACTTGTCTCCTGTCATCTTCTACTCAGACATGATCTTCATTATTGTACTTCATGCCTTACATACTCAGTACATTTTCCTTACTGACCCCTTTTCTTCGGGGGCTACGTTTCATGCCCGCGGGTACAGACACTCAGTTTGGTGATGCTCCGGCTTAGGACTTCTGCGCAGCTGCTTGGAAAGCTCCATTTTTCCGGAGCTCGAGTTATTTTGGTATAGAGCCTTTTGACGTAGACTTTGTTATACTCCTAGAGGTCTGTAGACATATGTGGGTTGTGTATATACGGTTTGGTCAGCTATATCGATGTTGATCGTCTTGGACGTCCCCGTGTATGGTGGCAGCCTTGTCGGCTTGCATATTTGTTATGTTTTGTTTAACTGTGACTCCTCAGGAGACAGGTTCTTTCCGATGTATGATATGATGAGTTCACAGCATGATTTTTACAGAGTGCCACATTGTTTTCAATTTCAGTCTGATTATATCTAGTGGGTCATATACGGGTGCCCAGGTCGGGCACTAGTCATGGCCCATCGGTTTGGGTCGTGACAGTAAGTGGCATCAAATTTATACTCACCCCAATATCACACAGAGCACGAGTAAAATCATGGTACCCAACAGAACATGGAATGGTGAATGCCCCAGGATTTCCCTTTTTCTTGACAGTAGTTGTTGAAATATTGAAACTCATAGTGTGAGTCAAACTCACGATTTCATATTGCACCATCTTCTTCTTGGTCAATAGGTCTTTCAAGTACTTAGCAAAATTGGTCATCTCCTTGACAGCATCCAAGAATGGAAAGTTTATCGATAACTGCTTCAGCTGACCATAAATTTTTTCGAACTTAGCATCTTCCTTCTTCTTTACTAATCTGTGAGGAAAGAGAGGCTTAGATTTGAAAAGTTAAATCAAAGGGCGGAGAGCGCCTTTTACAGTCTCCTTGCTCTTGTTATAAGACACCTTCGAATTTTCTGGAATATCAGCAACTTTCTCTTCATTAGCTCATCATCAATAATTTGTGCATCAGACTGCACCTCTTCCTCTTCATTAATTGGCTCGAGATCTACAACCTTATTTTTAGCACTTTGGAGTATTTTACCACTCCAAGTACTAATAGCAAACACACGATCAACACCACCTCCCCCATTCTTCGGATTCAGAATAGTGTCACTAGAGAGTCCTCCCTTTTTAGGAGGGTGCTGCTCTCTAGAAATATAATGCATCTGTGACTCGAGCTTTTGAATAACTGCTATATGAGATCCCACTGTCTCTGTTAGCCTAGATAACATCTTTTTAGACTTGATTTGATTTGCCAGAACCTTTTCAAGCATTGCCTCAACCCTCGAACTACCTTGATCGTTTGACTGCCCTTTTGGTGGAATATATGGATTGGAACTCTTATTTCTGAAATTGTTGTTGTTGTTGTAGTTCCCTTGGTTCTCGCCACCATAATTATTATTGTAGTTCCCCTGGCTGTTGTTCTAAGTACCTTGGCCCGGCTGAGGTCTTTATTGATTTTGATTTTAGTAACCCCTTTGGTAATTCTGCCATTGATAGCCCCCTTGAGAGTTGTTCACATAGTTAGCATCTTCAACCTACATAGGAGGTCCTTTTTGATATGGACCCTCTTAGACTTGGAACATCCCTTTCGGCATACCTAAAGCATCTTCGCAAATATTCACCTTCTTGATCTGGTTCTCATCAAACTTGTTGCTCAGCAAAGAGATATTTGTTCGAGTGCCAAGCCTGATTGTGCGTAGTCAATCTGTTAAGTATGTTGGTAAATCTAGTTTAATTTTTATCCATAAAACAACCATCAGCTACATTGTTCGCAATTGATTGTGTTATAGGATCCAGTCCTCGGTAGAACTTCTCCATTAATCTGTTATCCGGAAAACCATGAGTTGGAAATTTCGGTAGATATTCTTTAATCTCTCCCAAGCTTAGTATAATTGTTCCCCCGGTCGCTACTTGAATTCATAGATTTTGTCACGGATCTCAGCCTTCTTGTTAGGAGGATACCACTTCTTGAGAAAGACTGCTACCTTCTCTGCCCATGTAGTAATAGAATTCGGGGGCAGCTTCTCAAACCACGTTTTTGCTTCTCCAGCTAAGGAATATTTGAAAAGCCTTAGCCGAATAGCATTTTGTGACACATTGTTTTGGATGTGATGAGCACATACATCCACAAAGTTATGCAAAAGTCGTTGAGGATCATTCTCGGTAGAGTTCTGAAAGTAGCCCTTAAGCTTCAACAACTGGTGTTGACACCTAATTTTTGACCTCCCATAATTTATTTTAATTACCCAGAGTCCTTGAATAAATAACAGAGTGAAATATGTAATTCTTAGAAATCAAAATAATTTTATAAAATTATTTAGATAATATTTTATCAATTTTGTTAGATAAAATAATTTCTATAATATTATAAATTAATTTAACTATTTTTACAATTATAATACTTTTGCTAAAATTAACCAAGAGAGAAAATAATTTACCACAATTATTCACTTAATTGTCTAAATTGTTAAAATGTCAATTTACAAAGTATTTTACTCTATTTAATGCAAGAAATCTGTTTAATTAAATAAACTTTTACCCCTCAATTCTTATTTAATCAAATTATTAGAATTTGTTTCATAATTAATTAAGTTTTAATTGTAATTAATTCTAAAAATGGACCATTAAACGTCTGTAATTGAAATAATTAATTGTTAGCCAATTATGGCAATAATTGAAATAGCCAAGCTCATGGATTAATTCAATTAAGGTAACTTTTGACAAAAAAATAATTTTTTAAAATTATGTTGGCCAAATTAGTTTAAATGTGGTCCTAATTTAAATATCCAATTAATTGGCATTGTTTAAATTTGGGCGACTTGTTAAAATTTTACATATCCGCCCCGCCCATATATACATGAATATACCTGATTATACATGTATACCTATGTATATCATGAATATACATGATTATACCTATGAATATACATGTATACCTATGTATATCATGTATATATAACAAATTAGGCCTTTTCCTTTAAAAAAAAAAAAGTTGAGTCGAGTCCAGCCCAATAAGGCCAGACCCGACCAAACTCTTCTCATATCAACAACAACAACGACACAAACAGACCCTAAGGTCTCATTTTTTGTCAAAGGCGGAATAGAAGGGGCAAACCATAGCCGCCACCCCTCCCTTTTCTCTCTCTTCCACGTCACACGCCGGATTTGGCAAAAATAAGGGCCCGCTTGGCTTTTGCAATTGTGGAATTAGCCGAGAATGGAAAAAGCATTTATTGCACGGCCATTAACCAAATCCTCCATAGTCCAACCCAAACAAGGTATTAACCTCCCTTTTTTCTTTACAACGGTCTCAAACATTGAAATTCTTTAATTGCATTTGTTTGCTTGTGATTTGAATGTCTAGTTCTCATTGGTTCATGAGGAACCAAATGGATTGACTTGATTCTGTGTCGATTTTGACCCTTGATATGTTTGTGCGAGTAAATTGTGGCCTTTTTAGTGTTGAAACAAAGGTTTTTTCTCAGAGTTTTGTAAAAATACCACATCGGTTGAGTTACGATTTTCCCAAATTTTGCAATTTGCATTTCTAGGGGTAGCAATTGAAAAATATCACTTCTACATCATAAAAAATTCAGAAATACCTAGGGTTTTAGCAAATCTAGCTTGAAACCTTTAATTTTTTCAATTAGTAAAAGTTTTTAAAAGTTGGATTGTTCTCTGTGTTGGTGGCTGAGGTAATTTGGAAGCAAGGAGAATCTAAATCCAAACCTCGACTTGGCTGCACGAGCAAAAGGTAATCTTCAATCCCTCTTGGTTTTATTTTTGGTTAATCATGTTTTAGTTGATAATTGTATAGTTATTTAGCCTGTTTTACTTAGTTTTATGTTGTAGTTAGTTTGTTATATAGTGTAAAATTAATTATATTTCTATATATATATATATATATATGGATTTATTTAGACTGTACTGTTTTGGTTTAATGATATGGATAGTATGAAGATAGATGAGTTGTTTTACATGTGTGAAGTGTGTTAAACAACTTTTAGGTTAAATAATAGGTGCCAAAACATCCTTGTTAACAATATTGGTTGATATGGCCTCTATATGACAAGAAGAAATGATTTTTGTTGGGATTTGTTGTTGTTTTTGCTTTGATTAAGTTAAGAGTCTGACCTTTACATATATATGCTTTGAATCATGTATTACAAACCAATGTTTCTTTATGATTTAGTTTCTATGAAGTTAATGATTAAGTTTTGTTCCCTTTTTCCTTCTGTTAAGTCTTTCATAAGTGTTGTACTAGTTTGCTGTTGCGTAATTAGCTTAATGACTTTCATTAGCTTTAAGTCAAGGTTGTTTAACTGCTACACATACCATTTAAATTATTTTGGTTTGGTCACTCAGGTATTAAACTGGACTGTTTGCTTGTATTTGTATCAATCTTTCTTTTTTAAGTAGGATCTAAGAGAAAATATGAGATTTGTAACTGACCTTACCTAGATGTTCATTTGTCCAAACTGGTTGTATAACGCATTAATACTGAATGAGTATTTGCCCTATCTAGAGTCATTACTCTTTGGTTATCATGTGGGGTTAGTTTATTTGCTAATTTGTGGATGAAACTAATAATCACTTAGGTATTTACCTATATTCTGAGGCCAGTTATTCATGTTTGTGGATCATGTCTTTGTTCTCTCTTTTCTTAAAACTATTTGATGGGGCTTATGATCTTTGCCATCACTTGGCTAACTCTTTTAAAGTTGTTGAGTATATGTTTACCCTTTTTGGGAGTTTTAAGGAATCATGTTTGTTTGGTACTATTTGAATTTGTGTCAAAAGATCAAGGTTGCAGCTCTATTCTAAAGGGGTTGTATGTGTTTTCTTTTTTCTTATAAATAAATTGCAAGTCTGTCATTCAGTCAACCAGGTTTTTGCTTATATTGCTTAAAGTTGTTTGGTATTTTGAACAACTATAAACTTTTAGGTTGTCCTATAAAAACCTTTTTGAGACTAAAACTGCCTAAAAAGGGAAGATGATGTCTTATGCGCTTAAGCGTAAGGAAAGTTAATATCTGTGCTGAATTGATTCTTTTGTTTGAAAACCATTGGTTGACTGCTATATTAACTATGTCATGTTTAGGAATCTGTTATGAGTCAAGAGGTTAGGATCTATGATTTAAATAAGATGAAGTTGAAAAAGAGTTCAATATGCTGACAAGAGTCCAGTTCGTTGGGAAAAACTTAATGGTGGCTTTGTATTGATCTTCATGTATTAGTCTCCCCTTATGAATCAAAGGTCTGGATCTATGTTGAAGTGTTAAGTGTTGGATCTGTGACTTCTTTAAGTGATTGAAAGGTTGTAACTAAGGAGAATGGAGCTCTAAAGGTGGACAACTGTGAGTGTGACTTACCTAGGACTTAAAAAGGGATAGGGGACTTTGAGTTTCTAGCTAACTCAGTCCTTATGTCCATTTTCCGAGTTGCTGGGGTTCCCTCATGGAAGTCTATACTTCATGGGACCTTCCAAGGTTTTAAAAGTAATTAAGTAAGAATTAGTTTGATTTAAAGTCTAAACTGCTTGCATGGTACCTCAATCTCCTTGGATATTTGTTTTGTGATCACAGGATCTTCATTTTTACCTTTTTTCTTTTGTTTGTTTGATTTTTTGTGAAGGGGCATTCCAATGAACTCAAAATTTTCTTGAAATCTCGTGTTCCTGTACCGTGTTCTTATTTTTTAAAAAAAAAAAAAAAATTCTTCGTCATGGTATACTAGGATATACGCATGTATACCTGGTATATTCAAACCCTGAATATGTTGTATATGTAGAAGTCTGGTATATCAGCTATATCATAGGTATATCACCTATGAGAAATACTTTAACTACCAATCTTTGCATGACAAATTACTCTATGGATGAGTCTAGTCTTTGTGTCTTGATTGGGCCCAATTTGCACTAGAATTTGTTTGGGCCAAATTTTCCACTCATACTATGGTTTGGTTTATGATTTGGACTAGTTTGCAAACTTTGAATAAATTGTCTGGACTAAGTTTATATTTCTTTGAATTGAGCCCAAGACTGGTCTCCCCTTTTTTCTTTGGCTTTGGAATTATTTTCTTGTTAGTTGTTTGTTAGTATGATTAAATTACTAAATAAAGGATGGTTAGTATTCTGATTCTAACACCTAGGTTTTAGATATATGCTAATCCTTTTTTCTCGTTTCCTTTTTGCTCCATGTGATTCAACCGTGGCCATCTCTTTCAATAAACCTTTGTTGGGCCAGATGTTTCCTGGATCGAGTCCGAATAGAGGAAAGGGAAGCAGATATTTGAGGAAGGCCCAGCCAATGAGGTGAAAATGGCACTGATGGGCTTGGGTAGGTGATACACTCAAATTACACCTATTAATGGTATAACGCGGACGTTGTCAAATATAATAACCCAACAAGGTTGGGGTCGAATCCCATAGGGAATATGGTGTGAAAAGGTTACTAAAGTCGCAGGATGCTAAGCTTAGGTCTAATGTCTTAATCAGATGGTTTTGGTAATAGTTGGTTTTTCTATAACTAATTGTTATCTACTTGCTTTAGTGGAAATTTATGGTAAAAGAAACTAAGGTTGTGTCCCCGTTAGATAGAGTGTATGATCATGGCATTGATCTTGATATACTACTAATGGATCATTATATGAATGCACTAAATCTCTATACGAATCTCTACTATTTCCCAATAAATAAAAAATATCTCTTTCTATGATTTTCCCAAATATAAGAAAGTAACTATGAAGAACGATTAATCATGGCAAGTAAATTCTTCTTATTCCTAAGTGAATTTATTAAACAAAGTTTAAAGCTTTGAGTCCTTGTTATTTATTCTTACCAAACGTAATTATTTTCCCAAATAAATCAAGGTTTATGGCTTTAATCAATGTTTGCAACCATTAATTATGAATGAAGAATAAATAAACCCTAATAATCCATTATGTGTATATCAATCACAAACCCAATCACAAAACACCCATCATTGGGTTCACAACCCTAGTAAGGGAATTTAGCTACTTATGACAAAGAACAAGAAATAAGAAATTGAAGAATTCATAATTGCTTACTTTGGAAGAAAAGAAGAATTGATAATACTTGAATTGATGCTTGAACCTTCAAAAACTAGAGAGTATTTTATGTTCTAAGCCAAGAGTCAAAATTATAATAACTAATAATAACAAAAACCTTACAATGACTATTTATAGATTCTGAAAACGTGAAAGTTACAGATTTGCACTTTGGTCCCCGTCGATCCGAAATACGGTCCATAAAGTGAAATACGGACCATAAACCAGTTTACGACCAGGTCTTCCTTCCAGTTTTGAGCAACTTCAATCTCTTGAGATACGGACCATAAATTGGTTTACGGTCCATAAACTGCCCAGTCGTCTTTCAACTTCCAAAACTTCGACTTTCTGCCAGATGCTCGAATGGTTAAATACGCTTTGAAATACGGATCGTAAAGTGTAATATGGTCCGTAAAAGTTATTCGTAAATCATCATTTCCCCAGCCTGCTATTCTGGTTCTTCTTATTCTTTAATACGCCCATGGAATACGGCCCGTGTTTAAGAATACGGACCGTAAACTGAGTTTACGACCACTTCTGTACTTTCAAGTGTTTTCATTCTGAATCTGTTCCATTACCTGAAAAATACTAAAAACGACTTAAAATCACATAGACTTTCTTAAAAACAAGTAAAACTTATAGCCGAAAAACATCGATTGTGGCGTAAAATCATGCCACATCAACACCCCCAACTTAAAGTATTTGCTTGTCCTCAAGCAAGCCATACAAAACAACGACTCAATCTAACACCTAGATATCATAGAATAACAATGTCTACATTGGTTTTGACTCTGAACTACCGGCATGGATGTTTTTCTTCAAAGGACCACCCCAATTTTCTATTTTAAAGCAATATACATAACGCAAGAACGCTATGACTAACAATGAAGCTTCAATGCATGACATTACATTATCGAACACATTATGATGCACACAAACGCTACTTTAGGCGGTCACTTTTTTTTGCTCAATTCTCATCCTTATGCCCTTACATATACCAAAGAATGTCCCAACACACATATATATAACAAGAATGGGACGAAGATGAAAGAGAAGAGAAAAACACTCACACTCACAAAGAAATTCATATCTACACATGCAAATACCATAGTCTTGCCCTTATTTTCTATATTTTCATCCTAGGCTTGTTCGGTTGTGATCACATTAGGACTTGTTTCGGCTTGTAATGTAGTCTTAGGGACGGGTAGGATACCTTTTTGGATATTAGTGACTTCCCCCTCCTTGAACACTACAGCATCTCTTCACCTTAATTCACCCCTTTTCTTTCCAACCCCTTTTATTTTCTTTCAAGTTGTCGACCTCGATGTGGTTTTATTCCTATCCAACTTGCAAACCTTTTTGTGTTACAATTGTCTGACTTTTTTTTTCTTATTATTTTTTTTATATTTTTTTATATATGCAACTACCACATCGAATTCCCACTAGCAAACTCCACACCCCCGACTTATGCTTTTAACATCTACTCCACATTTAATTCACCCCCAACTTAGGCATTTTGTCTCATCTATCTAGTAGCATCAAGGAGGGAACAGGTGCGAAGATGGATTAATTCCACAAAGGGTAAGGTTTCATAAGTGGCTAGCTAAGAAAAAGGTCAACACGCTCAAAAAGGGAAACTAGGGATATTTGAAACTTTTGGTAAGGCTTATTTAGGCAAAGTGACTATTTACACAGAGAAAGCCTAATATTATCTCACAACCAAACTAACTTCCGGATTTCAAACAAGACCAACCGGGAAAGTTCTAGATTATACATGCATAAACAGAACCAAACTAACAACTCACGCACACACTGGCATAAGGACAACTATGTTTACACTTGTGACCTCCCAATTAGTCATTTATCGCACACAATACCCCAATAATCATAATGTCATAAAAGAATCAATCATGTCAACCAATAACTATTCTAAGTATGCATTTTTCAAATTTTTGAGGGGTCCAAAATTTACAAACAAACCATAACAACATGCCATCAGTTATAGAGTAACACCAAATAAGTCACAACCACTCTATTCAACCTAAGAAACAACTTAAACATGCCAGTTTCAACAAAAATAACACCCCTCAGGAAAAAACCTCTAGCAAAAAAAAGTTGAGGGGGTTCCTAAACATATATCTACACTACATTAGTGCCAACACTCCCACCCCCAAAAAATAATCAAGCACTGTCTCAGTGCATCACTTATAAGAACGAGGGAAAGAGGTGGTACCTTGGCGCCCGAAGCTCATGACTGGCTCGCTGCATCTGGCAGCTGACTCGTGGACACTTCTGGTTGGCGCTGCGGCTCAACTAACGACTAAAAAATTGCCTACTGCATTTCCTTCTCCTCTATCTTCTTTAATCTCTTGGCCAACTTCTCTGGGTCCTCAGATAGCTCACAGACCGTCTTTCCTGTATCGTGTACAAAGGGTTTGGCATCCTCCGCCTCCTCCTCAGAATCCATCAGATCCAGCACCTTAAACGTATTAGGTAAAATGGCACGTGGTGCTGGCACTGGTACGGCTACCATACCTTGCACTTTAAGTGCCTCAAGCTTCTTTTTCAGCTTATCCAACTCACTCCTCAATGAGACAGAATCCCCACCGGGTGTGGTCTGCTCTCGAGTCAATAATTTCAACTCAAAACTATCCAGTCTAGCCTGATACACTTCGTGCTTTTTCTCGAACTCCGCACGGATCTCTGTGCTCACCTCTGCAACCAACTGCTGCACTATGTTTACCACTTTCGGCTTAAATTGTTGCAAGATTTTCCTACTTGACTTTCAGCCGTCACTGCTTTGACTGCAATCTGGCTATAATTAGCATGGCTGAAGTGAAGCAACTCAAGCTCTGGATCAGCAGGCTCGGCTGTCTCAGCAGCAGTGGCAGACCCCGAAGGAGGGCCCTGTGTGGCCGGAGGTGGTAGTGGAGGCCTTGCCTCAGAAACACCTATCTTGGCTGCAAAGCCGGTGTATCTATAGTATCTTGGACACCTGTAGTGGGAGTATCAGTCTCAGTAGCAGCAACACCAATCTTGGACTCTACTGGGTCAGTCCCATAAACATGGCTCGGACTCAACTCTAACTGAGTGTCGTCGTCATCACCGGACTGATCTGCCTCTTGGTCCTTCTTGCCCTTTACCTTATTCTTCCTCCAATCTCCCATACGAGCAGCTGTGATGGTGTCGTCCCATTCTGGAAGCTGAAATATCCTTGCCCGTCTACACAATTCTGTGATAAGACACGGAAATACCATGTTCTGGTTGGGCTTGTGTGCCCGCACATGCAGCTCCTCAGCAGTGAGCTCCCCAATATTCATCAGATACTTTGACATTAATGAGGCAATAATGACTGTCTGACTAGTGGACAGGGTATTATCCGCCTGGGTTGGAGTGATCCTGTACCGAAGCAACGTCCACCAAAACATAGCTTCCGTGCACAATCAACTTTAGCAATCTTGACTCTCCCATCATTAGTCCATTTTTGCTTATGTGGCTCAGATGTGATAATCGCAGCAGTCCATTCCCTCACAGATTTCTTGTCTTTCCAGTCTCGTTTGTCTAGGAACAGGCTCAGATCAGTGGGCGCCACAAAATCATTACCGAATAGGACTCTGTTGATGGATTTGGAGGAAATATCGACAAGTGAGTTCCGGACTGTCACATTCTCCAGAATGGGTATCTCATGCCAAGCACGACTCATATTCTTCATCGACATCAACACAGCCCCATATGATGCATAGAATTCCCTCACAATGTGCGGAGCATAGTCTCCCTACTCATGAGTGAAAACATCCAGCTTGTACATTTTGATGGTATCGTCCAGCTGTGGATGAGCCGAGATACCATCGAAAATCAGTTGCCGCTCCTCAAATATTTTTCGCTGCGACTGTCCCCCAGTTTCTGTCCCAACCATCCATTGGTCATACAATTTCTTTAACCCTTTGACCGAGAATCGAAGTTTTTCTTCATCTAGTCGTTTGGTCCGGACGGCTAGTTTACGACACTCTAGCGGCGTACCATCATCCGGATCATTACCATCAATTGGCCCTACTGAGCCACTCTCCTGTGCTGTTTGGTTGGCAGCCCCCCTGCTTGATACTTCCGCGGCAGAATCCCCCACTTCAGACTAGGAGGCTTCTGATGCAGATGTGGATGATGTCATTGCTAGGGGCGTAGATAGCCTTACCGACGTGCCTTGCGTGGGGGCCCCTCTGACCTTTGGTGGCGGTATGACCTCTGCGCACGCGGATCCTGATATTTCCCCTTCCGAATTGGAAGGTTCATCTATCAAATTAAAATTCGAGCGCACTTTCTTTCTTGTGCCTTTGCTTTTGGCCCCCGCTTTCCTTGCACTCTTTTTCTGATCCATTCCTGGAAAAGACACATCATATTAGCTACCATGGAACATCCGATCAAAAATAAGAACAAACTAACTGTGAATAAAAACTGTTTTCTGTCTGTGACCGTAAACTCAAAAGACGGACCGTAAATTGAAATACGGTTCGTAAACTGAGATCGTAAACTGCTCATTATCTTGGAAAACTTTCTGTCCCTCAGTGAAATGCTTAAAGACGGACCGTAAACTGGAATACGGTCCGTAAAGTATGATCTTATTTCGCAACACAGACATAGAATATGTTTTGATTTCTGGATTTCGTTACACATCTCGGTTTCACATTGTTTTGGGGATTAGGTTACTCAAACTTCACCCAATTTTCTACCAATTTTTCATTAATCCCTCAAGAGTCAAGCTATTGGTGGGCAGACAAAAACTTCAAATTTTGAATTTTAAGGTATGGAATGCCCTCCACCCCATTTGGGTTTTATTAACAACTTCCCAAGAGAATTAAAAGAATTTAACATTGTTGTCCCCACACAAGATTATTAACCAAGGTAAGCAAACACTTAATTTCACAAAATCTAGCCTAATCAACACTTACCACAAAGTTCAAACTCAATGCTGTAAAATAAGAGTGGAGAGTGTCAATCATACCTTGTTATGATGAACCAACAGATCATAATAAGCAAAGACTTTGAGAGCACAACTTCAATCACAACCAAATTTAAACCTAGGGCAGAGAGATTTCGAATTTTTTTAGAGTGGATAGGTTTTCGAGTGTGAGTTGTGTATTTATGGAGTTTAGAAAATAGAACATGATGGGTTTTTGCTGTGGGAAATCGTGGGGGTTGAGAAGAAGGAGGGAAGTTAATGGGATTGATCGTGGGAGGGGATTTGAACGTTTCTCTCTGCCCGTGATTTAAATCGTCGCCCTCTCTTGTATTTAAAGCGATTTTGTTTTATTTTTTTTTTGTTCTAAATACGATCCGTAAAGTGATTTACGACCTGTATTTAGAGATGTTGATGTGGGCAGTACACTGTATTGTCTCATGAAAGATTACGATCAGATTTACGGATCGTATTTCACAATACGGTTCGTCTTCCATGGTCGTAAACTTTCATGTTACATTATAGTGCTTACTGTTTGTGACATTATTAAATACGCCCCATTTTACGAGCCGTATTGTGAAATACGGTCCGTAAACTGCAGGCGTATTTTGCAATGTTGCGAAACAGTCTCTTACTAGTTAACTTACATGCTATTCAGCAATATATTCCTGCACCAAAACAACCATTACCCTATATGTAATTAAAAACAAACAAAAGAAAAATAAACATTACACTTGGGTTGCCTCCCAAGAAGCGCTTGATTTAACGTCGCGGCACGACGGTGATAACCATTCACTCCTTATTTGCGTACACCAGATCATTGTTCGTTCTGAGGTGCTTCAACCTATATCGGTCAACAATCCTATCCTCCGAAACCATCCTGTGATAGTGCTTCAATCTCTGCCCATTCACCTTAAATGTCCGAGTTCCATCTCCGGACTTTAACTCAATCGCTTCATGGGGTGAAACACCTACCACCTCAAATGGACCAGACCACCTTGATTTAAGCTTACCAGGTAGCAACTTCAACCGAGAGTTAAACAGCAATACAAGATCACCCTTGTAGAACTCTCGCTTCAGGATCTTCTTAGCATGGTATTGTTTCATCCTTTCTTTATATAGTGCTGCACTCTCATATGTCTAGTACCGAAACTCATCCATCTCATTTAGTTGAAACAACCTGAGCTTTGTTGCTTCCTTCCAATGCATATTCAGTTTCTTCAGCGCCCACATAGCCTTGTGCTCAAGCTCAACCGGCAAGTGACAAGCTTTTCCGAACACAAGCTTGAAGGGTGAAGTCTCAATCGGAATCTTGAAAGCAGTCTGGTATGCCCATAGAGCATCATCGATCTTGCGAGCCCAATCAGTTCTATTTGCATTCACTGTTTTTGCTAGAATACTCTTGATCTCCCTATTGGACACTTCAGCCTGTCCACTTGTCTAAGGATGATAAGGTGTTGCCACCCTATGTTTTACACCATATTTCTCCATCAATCCCGCGAGGGCTCTATTACAAAAGTGGGATCCACCATCGCTGATTATAGCCCTCGGAGTACCAAAACGAGTAAATATGTTCTTCTTGAGGAACCCCATAACACTCTTGGCCTCGTTATTAGGCAAAGCCACCGCTTTTACCCATTTTGACACATAATCCACAGCAACCAAGATGTATTTCATGCCACATGAACTCACAAAGGGTCCCATAAAGTCAATCCCCCAGGCATCGAACACTTCTACCTCCATAACAAAATTCATAGGCATCTCTTTCCTTCTGCCGATATTCCCTTTCCTTTGACATTGATCACAGGACCGCACCAATAGATTAGCATCATGAAAAATGGTCGGCCAGTAATAGCCGCACTCAAGTACCTTAGCCGCAGTCCAGTTTTCGCTATGATGACCCCCAACAGGAGAGTCATGGCACGCCTTTAGAATCGCCATCACTTCACTTTCAGGAACACAATGCCGAATGATGTTGTCAGCGCATGTTCGGAACAAATAAGGCTCGTCCCAATAGTACTGCCAAGCATCCCGCAAGAATTTCTTCTTTTGGTAGGCTTTGATATCTTCTGGAATTATGCCTGTTACCAAATAATTGGCAATGTCAGCATACCATGGTGCCACCTCCATTGACACAGCCAACACCCTCTTATCCGGAAAAGCATCATCTATATCAAGCTCATCAGAAGGTCTCCGAGCCTCTTCAAGCCGAGAGAGATGGTCAGCAACCAGGTTTTCAGTGCCCTTGCGGTCTTTCACCTCAATATCAAACTCTTGCAGCAATAGCACCCATCTGATCAGTCGCGGCTTTGCTTCCTTCTTTGCCATGAGGTATCTCAAGGCTGCATGATCAGTGTAAACCACTACTTTGGACCCCAACAAGTAGGCCCGAAATTTCTCAAAAGCAAACACAATGGCAAGCAGCTCTTGCTCCGTCACTGTGTAATTCATCTGGGCAGCATTCAGTGTTCTGCTTGCAAAATAGATCGGGTGCATAATTTTATTGTGCCTCTGCCCAAGCACTGCACCTATTGCAAAACCACTAGCATCACACATCAGTTCAAATGGAAAGGACCAGTCAGGAGCAACAATAATAGCAGCAGTAGTGAGACGCTCTTTTAACTCCTCAAACGCCTTCCAACACTTATCATCAAACGCAAACTTCGCCTCTTTTTCAAGAAACTTGCACATTCGGTTGGCAATCTTGGAGAAATCTTTGATGAAGCGCCTGTATAACCCAGCATGTCCCAAGAAACTTCGGACACCTTTGACCGAGATAGGTGGTGTAAGTTTTGCAATCACATCAATTTTCGCTTGATCGACCTCGATTCCCTTTTCAGAGATTTTGTGATCGAGGACGATTCCTTTTTTCACCATAAAATGGCACTTCTCCCAATTTAGCACGAGATTTGTCTCTTCACATCTTTTTAGCACTTGACCCAGATGGCCAAGACAATCTTCAAACGAATCACCCACAACAGAAAAGTCATCCACGAACACTTCCAAGAAATCCTCTACCATGTCAGAGAATATTGACATCATGCACCTATGAAAAGTGGTTGGTGCATTACACAAACCAAAAGGCATCCGGCTAAATGCAAACGTCCCATAAGGACAAGTAAAAGTGATCTTCTCCTGATCTTCCAAAGCAATGTTGATCTGATTGTAGCCCGAATAACCATCAAGGAAGCAATAGCAGGAACGCCCCGCTAGCCTATCAAGCATTTGATCAATAAAAGGCATGGGGAAATGGTCCTTGCATGTGGCTGTGTTGAGCTTGCGATAGTCCATGCAAACTCTCCATCTAGCTACGGTTCTAGTTGGGATCAACTTATTCTTTGCATTCGGCACCACAGTGATGCCGCCCTTCTTAGGAACACATTGGACTGGGCTTACCCATTTACTATCAGCAATTGGGTAAACCATTCCCGCATCCAACCATTTGATGATCTCTTTCTTGACGACCTCTTGCATATTTTGGTTCAGTCGCCTTTGATGGTCTACACTCGGTTTGCTATCCTTCTCTAACTGGATTTTGTACTCACAGATCTCAGATGGAATACCTCGAATGTCTGCTATGGTCCAACCAATAGCACGCCTATACTCCCTCAACACCTATAAAAGCTGTAAAATCTGCTCCTTAGTCAATAGGGCTGAAACAATCACCGGTAATGTATTGTCTGGACCAAGGAACTCATATTTCAGATGTGATGGGAGCTGCTTAAGGTCCAACTTAGGTGGCTCAATGATCGAAGGCTTTGCTGGAGGAGTTGTTTTATTTTCCAGATCAAGATTTAGCTTCTTTGGGTGGTATGATTATGAACCCAACCCAACAAGTGAATTAATAATCTCCACATAGCCTTTCATGTCCTCAGCATTGAAATTCACAAGAATCCCAGCTATAGCTTCACCCAAACTTTCTTCTTCCATCTTAAACTCCATTGCTTCATAAACAACATCAAACGAATCAATTATCGAAATACTCTCGTAAGCACTTGGTAACTTCATCCCTTTGCTAGCCTGAAAAGTCACTGCTTCATCGTTGACTCAGAACTTGATTTCATTTTTCTCTGAATCCATCAGAGCTCTCCCTGTAGCAAGGAAAATTCTCCCCAGAATAATAGGAATGTCCCGATCGATATGACAGTCAAGAATCACAAAATCAGCGGGTAATATAAAATCACCAACCCACACAAGTACAACATCAACCACCCCAACAGGTCTTTTGATAGACCTATCAGCCATTTGTAACCTCATAGTAGTCGGCCTTGGCATCCCCAAACCTAATTGTTTGTATATAGCAAGGGGCATCAATTTAATACTCGCCCCATTATCACACAAAGCACGAGCAAAATCATGGTGTCCAACAGAACAAAGAATGGTGAACGCCCCAGGATCTCCCTTTTTCTGAACAGTTGTAGTTGAAATGATGGAACTCACAGTGTGAGTCAAACTCACGGTTTCATGTTGAACCGTTTTCTTCTTGGTCAGCAGATCCTTCAAATATTTAGCAAAACCGGGCATCTCCTTGATAGCTTCCAAGAAGGGAAAATTTAGAGATAACTGCTTTAACTGATCATAAAACTTCTCGAACTTAGCATCATCCCTCTTCTTTACCAATCTCTGTGGAAAGGGAGGTTTAGATTTAAAAAGTTGCGTCAAAGAGCGGAGAGCCCCTTTTACAGTCTACTTGCTTGTGTTATTAGCTTCCTTCACTATCTCTGGAATATCAGCAACCTTCTTGTCAGTAGGATTCTCATCAACAATAATGGGTGCTTCAGACTGCACCTCATCCTCTTCATCTATCGGCTCAAGATCAATCACCTTTTTATCAGCCCCCTGGAGTATTTTACCACTCCTAGTAGTGATGGCAAACACACGGTCTACACCGCCTCCCCCATTCTTTGGATTTGGACTAGTGTCACTCGGAAGTCCTCCCTTTTTAGGAGGGTGCTGCCCTCTAGAAATATCGCTCATCTGTGACTCAAGCTTCTGAATAGCCGCTGTATGGGAACCCACTGTTTCTGTCAGCCCAGATAAAGTCCTTTCAGACTTAGATTGATTTGCCAGAATCTTCTCAAGCATTGATTTAACCTTCGAACTACCTTGCTCTGTTGACTGCCCTTTCGGTGGTATATAAGGAATGGAACTCTTGTTCCCGAAATTGTTGCTGTTGTTGTAGCTCCCTTGGTTCGCACCACCATAATTATTGTTGTAGTTCCCAGAGTTGTAATAAGCACTTTGACCTTGCTGAGGTCTCCATTGATTCTCATTCTAATAACCACCTTGGTAATTCTGTCTCTGGTAACCCCCTTGAGAGTTGTTAACATAATTATCATCTTCAACCTGCATAGGTGGCCCATCATGGAACGACCCATCTTGAGTATGGTACATCCCTTTTGGCAAAACTGTATCATCCTCACAAACATTTACCTTCTTGATCTGGGATTCATCAAACTTTTTCGTTAATTAGGAAATATTTGTTGCACGCTCTGCCAATGTTTGTTGGGTGTCTTGATTCTCCTTTACTATATTCTGGATCATAGCACTACCATACGGTACCACATCAGCATTGTTTGAGTGTCAAGCCTGATTATGAGTCGTCAGCTTGTTAAGTATGTTGGTCACTCGTCGATAAGTGTTGTTCATGAAACAAACATCAGCTGCATTATTACCAACTGACTGCGTCACTGGATCTAGCCCTCGGTAGAACTTCTCCATTAATACGTGTTCCGGAAAACCATGATTCGGGCTCTTCTGCAAATACTCCTTGAATCTCTCCCAAGCTTCATATAGTTGTTCCCCCGGTCGCTGCTTAAATTCATATATCTTGTCACGAATTTCAGCCTTCTTGCTGGGGGGGTACCACTTTGTGAGAAAAGCAGTCACCATCTCCGCCCATGAAGTAATCAAATTTCGGGGCAGCTTCTCAAACCATGTTCTTGCCTCCCCAGTTAAGGAATATTTGAATAACCTCAACCGAATAGCATCTTGTGGAACGTTGTTCTGGATGTGATTAGCACACACATCCACAAAATTCTGCAAATGACGTTGAGGGTCATTCTCGGTAGAATTCTGAAAGTATCCCTCAAGCTTCAACAACTAGTATAGAAAGGAGTCAATTTTCACACTAGCAGCTGCAACTCGAGGTTGAACAATAGCAGATGCATAGTCCTTCTCTGCAAGAAGATCAGCGAAAATATTCTCATCATCTGATTCATTCGCCTGATTGTTCAACCAATTCCCCTGGTTGACAGCACATTGAATTTGCTGATTCTGATTCATGTTCACCTGGTTTACACAGAGTAGCAAACAAGGTGTGACGGAATAAGCAAAAGACTTCAATCAAAGCAAACACTATTTAGTAATTTCAAAACTGTATTCCCCGGCAACGGCGCCAAAATTTTATACGCTCAAATTACACCTATTAATGGTATAAAGCGGACGTTGTCAAATATAGTAACCCAACAAGGTTGGGGTCGAATCCCACAGGGAATATGGTGTGAAAAGGTTACTAAAGTCGTAGGATGCTAAGCTTAGGTCTAATGTCTTAATCTGATGGTTTTGGTAATAGTTGGTTTTTTTATGACTAATTGCTATCTACTTGCTTTGGTGGAAATTTATGGTAAAAGAAACTAAGGTTGTGTCCCCGTTAGATAGAATGGATGATCATGGGCATTGATCTTGATATAATTCTAATGGATCATTATATGAATGCACTTAATCTCTATATGAATCTCTACTATTTCCCAATAAATAAAAATTATCTCTTTCTATGATTTTCCCAAATATAAGAAAGTAACTATGAAGAACGATTAATCACGCCAAGTAAATTCTTCTTATTCCAAAGTGAATTTATTAAACAAAATTTAAAGCTTTGAGTCCTTGTTATTTATTCTTACCAACCCTAATTATTTTCCCAAATAAATCAAGGTTTATGGCTTTAATCAATGTTTGCAACCATTAATTATGAATGAAGAATGAAGAATAAATAAACCTTAATAATCCATTATGTGTATATCAATCACAAACCCAGTCACCAAACACCCATCATTGGGTTCACAACCCTAGTAAGGGAATTTAGCTACTCATGACAAAGAACAAGAAATAAGAAATTGAAGAATTCATAATTGCTTACTTTGGAAGAAAAGAGGAATTGATAATACTTGAATTAATGTTTGAACCTTCAAAAACTAGAGAGTATTTTATGTTCTAAGCCAAGAGTCAAAATATAATAACTGATAATAATAAAAACCCTACAATGACTATTTATAGGTTCTGAAAACGTGAAAGTTGCAGATTTGCACTTTGGTCCCCGTCGATCCGAAATACAGTCCATACAGTGAAATACGGACCGTAAACTAGTTTACGACCGGGTCTTCCTTCCAGTTTTGAGCAACTTCAATCTCTTGAGATACGGACCCGTAAATTGGTTTACGGTCCGTAAACTGCCTAGTCGTCTTTCAACTTCCAAAACTTTGACTTTCTGCCAGATGCTCGAATGGTTAAATACGCTTTGAAATACGGACCGTAAAGTGGAATACGGTCCGTAAAAGTTGTTCGTAAATCATCATTTCCTCAGCCTGCCTTTCTGGTTCTTCTTATTCTTTAATACGCCCATGGAATACGGCCCGTGTTTAAGAATACGGACCGTAAACTGTGTTTACGACCACTTCTGCACTTTCAACTGTTTTCATTCCGAATCTGTTCCGTTACTTGAAAAACACTAAAAACCACGTAAAATCACATAGACTTGCTTAAAAACAAGTTAAACTTATAGCCGAAAAGCATCGATTGTGGCGTAAAATCATGCCACATCAGTAGGCCCATCAGTTTAACGAATATTTTTACTCTCTCTCCCTTCCCTATTTCGATATATCTGGCATGTACATATATATATGCATAATGACTATGCTAAATATTGGAACCCTATGGCTGTAGAACTTAGAAAATAACTTAGTAATTTAGGCAAGTCACTAAAATTGATTTCAAACTCGGGCACATAACCATTTTTCTTGCATAAACTGGGAGCTTAACAAACAAATTTGAGAAGAAAACTATTTTGGGATATTGGTTAAGTATGAAGAAAGAAAAATAAGGATTTGGCTCTAGTTAAATTGGTTCAAGGTTGATGCCAAGAAAAGCATTTTTTAAACACTAAGTAATAGACTTTGGGCCTCAAGCCCGTGAGGTGGTAATAAAATGCAATGTACTGCTTACATGTGAACAAAAAAAAAAAATTCTGAGATACAATGGCCTTTAAAATATTTATGCAATAAATGGACAATTTATGGATTTTAGATTAATTTGAACAGCCCTCTCAAAATTGGAGTTGGACTTAACAAAATTCTGGGTAGAAAAATTCATTTGGGCTCAGAGGCCCACGATGAATTTTTGGACCGAAATATCAAAGGGAAAATGATTTGGACCAAGTATGAGGACATGATGGATTCAGATTTGGAGTATTATTGATCTATGAGTTTAAAAAAATAGTAAATTGAAAATCACAAATATATTTGTATTTCCTTATATATATACAAATCGGAGATATACTCCATATTTTCATATATAAAAACCCATAGGTACTAAACCCATTTTGTTAGCACTGTAATAGTAGTGACTCTACTCAGGAGAAATCCCGTGTGTGTCCTCGTCCGGCAATAAAGTGAGTTGAACACTTATGCGGATTTTCTAAACCGAAAACCCTTTTTATAAGGGGACTTTTTGCCGATTTTTTCTTGAAGTTATGATATGAATGACATTTTTTGCGGAATACTAAACACTTTAAAAAAATAAGTATATTAATCACACAATGAAGCTCGCAGGTCAACCGTATTGTACGGATCTTTAATACTTGGGTGCGTAAAACCTTCCCTAGGGAATCACCAGAACCCTTACCTCGAACTTTCATCCAACAGATTTTTTTTTTATTTGGAAAAAATTTTAAATCCGATTTTTCTAGTTTCCCATAAATAAATTAGGTGGCAACTCTAAAAAACACTAAAATCCAGTTAGAGCACCGACAAGGTCGTAGTAACTTTTATGCCGTAACCCGCGTAAAAGCAAACCGTAATAAATGGCGACTCTGCTGGGAAATTTCTAGGTTCTAACCATAAGGATTTCAATATAATGTGATTTTAACTGTGCCTATATGTTTATGCGTTTTAATTTCGAAATTATAACTATCATTCATTTCATATCATAAATTTTGCCACTCTTGGCAAAAAGCACGGTTTCAAAGGGGACATGCGGGATCGCGGTCTTGCCCTCACTAAAAAACCTGAAACACCCCTTCTTTGGAACACGTTAAATGTTAAGTTGGTGTGCGGTCACCCAACGGCCGACAACGGTTCACCCCGAGTAGTCCGCTCCCGTCCAAGGTCAATTCGAAAAACTCACTCTTGCATATGCCTAGGTTAGAGCTGAAACAAATCCAAATATGAAGTATACTGGGAGGTTTAGATATTTTACACATATCAAAACCCGATAGGTAGACTACCCCATGTCAAGTATGGTCTATGACCCGAAAAACACCGCATCTCATATTATGTGCTATTTGAAAACATGTAATGTTCCTATGAATGAACCATTGTCGGGGGGGGGGGGGATTAACCTTGACTTCTATTTTATTGATGTCGATCAACTTGGGTTTTGATATTGTCTTGATTACATTTGAGTTGCTGCGTATTTGGTGGGGCCAAATGTCCCTAGAGGAGAAAAAGGAGATTTCATGTGACTTAGGAAATTTGACATCCATTATGACTATGATTGGTTCCAAAGAATTGGTAGAAGTGATTACCGAGTTCTGGGACAGAAATATGATGCCGACTTTAGAAGAGTTCAGGGATGTGTTGACTAGCTTAGGTTCGGGGTTGAAAAGAAGAAAGAAACCCGACCAAAATGCTTTAATCCCAGAAAAACCTACTTACTCCTAAATTTGTAGAATGCTTTCTTTGAATTACGGTAGTTGGGCCCATGGCCCCACCATACCCTTTAGAGAGCTATACAAAAGCCCGGATAGATTTGTGGAGCATCCTGGGGAATTCAAAACTTGTGCCGAATGGACGGTCATCAGACCTTTACCTTTCGCCATAAGCTTTCAGGGAACCATGGTTTTTCCCAAAAATTGATCCTTATCCATAGACGTCTGATTCATTTCGATCAACCATGCCATATTCTACGGCATAACCCAGCAAGAAGGAACCAAATACTTTGACATAGCCCTAATCATATTAGCCAATTTGTACCGAGCCCTGAGCCTCTGCCGGAATCACAAAAAATACTTCCAAGGCTGTAACTCACTCCTGAAATGGTGGATCCTCAAGCACATGATCAAGGTTAGGGATGAACAACACTTAAGTAAGATGGCCGAAAAGGATGGTCTTCGGTAATTTTGTCTAAACTTCGGAGAACAAAACAGACAACGTTGGACATTCACCTTTTCCAGATTGAAGGAAAAAAGCATTCAATGGATGTTCCACAACTCCGTTTCCAGTGAAGTTGTGGTTAATGGAAAAAAGTGTCCCTTCTTACCGCGTATTGGAATTCGAGGGATTCGCCCTTATGCTCCTACCAGGGTCTTGAGACTTTTTGGGAGGATTCAAGTCGTGCCCCTGATTGGAGGCATGGGGGATTTATCATTGACTATGATATTGACAGACCGCCAAGAGCTTTGGATTGCATACGAGAACGGAAGGGTCACATTATTTCGGGTCTTGATACGTTAGCCGAAGATAGGTTTCATTCGGGTTATGTTGTGGAGTATAAAGATTGGTTGAGGGCCGATTTGCAAGGCGCACTTCCTCCTAGACCTATTCTCTATAACTGTGTGCAAGATAAGGATTCACAAGCTGAGATTCGAGCCTGTTTGGTTCAGACGAGAGCAGACGACAGTGATGCCACATATTTGGAGAAAATTGAGCATGACAAAGCCGTCATAGAAAGTCTGAGACATAAATTGGAGCTTACTAATGATTGTTTGATTGAGATAGATGATCAGATAAAGAACACTTTAGATTATGTCGCTCCACTGACTTTCACACAGAAAGGATTTCTGATGGAATCCACTTTGACATTAGCCTATCTTCATTTCCAGACTACCCTCCAAAAGGTAAAGAAGCCCAAGACCGACCGGGACCGGGCTTCATCATCAACCGTTAGAGAACATTTTTGCTGATTTATTTTGTGCACTGTCTTTACTTTATCTTTTGTGCACCTTCGGGGAAAAATATTATTATTAATGATTATAGGGCAATGGTTTGATTCAAATGGCACATTTATGTTTCAAACATTTGGTATGCTTAGGAACGCACGTAGTGTAATCCTATAAACTGCTTTGTGTGACTTAGTTGCTTTCATATGTTTTCCTTAAATGCTTAATTGATCTCAAGTACCGCTCACTCACCCAAAGAAAAACAATGAACAAAACTACTTGTACTATGTCTAGTAACCTACTCAGAATCTAAAGATGAACACCAGGAATGCACCCAAGCTAGAGGTTCTGAGGAAGAATGAGGTCGTGCATCGCCAAAAGATTCAAGATCTTGAAAATCAGATCCGAGCGGTCAATGCCAAGATCAAAGAGGCTTATGAGTTAATGGATTCGGCGGAGAGTCCGCCCGAGAAACCTGTTGAAGCTCAAGGAGAGAACGTCCTAAAAAGGGAAAAGGGATCCTTCCCAAATACATCCCGATAATGGAGGAGTCCGAGGAAGAAGAAATGGAATCGAACCCGCAGGAACCCATATGGCCATCCAGCGAGGCTGCCTGCGCTACACTGTCAAGCCCAAAAAGGAAAGGAACTTTTGTTGCACCGTCAAGCCCTAGGGAAGGGCCCGAGGAGCAAATAGGGTATGTCCGACCAGATTGGCCCAAATAGTGGGCTATTGCGGTTAAG
Organism: Lycium barbarum; assembly: GCF_019175385.1. NCBI lineage: Eukaryota > Viridiplantae > Streptophyta > Magnoliopsida > Solanales > Solanaceae > Lycium > Lycium barbarum. The sequence goes on along the minus strand of NC_083347.1, from coordinate 77,317,542 downwards.
GCATTGGATTGTCCCTACCGCGTCTCGCCGAAGCACATTACGAGCAAGGAAATGATGATCAAGTTTCGAAGCAAAGGGATAGTCAGTATTTTCTTCGACAGGTTGCCACCATGTGCTTCGATATTCATACACAAGTGGTGCCTTTATCACCAAGATCAGGTAGGGCACACCATCAATGAATGCTTGGCTTTCAAGAGGAGACTCATCAAGCTGATAGATGAGGAAAGCATCACTAAGATGTGGGGCCCGCATTGACTTTTGGTCCATGAAAACATCACCCCAACTGAAGGGATTATGCTGAATACTCATAGTTGGTATTATGACTTTACAGTATTTAACGACTCTTATGCCAGCAACTTCCGCAAGTTGGTCAGCATTGGGAAGATTAACTCCATTAGAACCAGAAGGGCTCAAAGTGAAGGAGTTGGCTGCCGCAAAATATGTCTGCACCATTCTAGAGCTCTGGGGCGCAACATAGAAGAGTGTGATGCTTTCAAGTTTGAGTTGGACAATTTATCCATAAAGGCACCATTTGGTTAGTGCTCCCATCTCAGTATTAGGGTTTGGGGCATTTAAGGCCAGAAAGGGTTGAACGGACAAACAACCTATGTTGACCTCAAAAGAAAGGTCGCTTTTTGGGTAGTTTAGGGGATCCTATTTTTTGTACTTAATACGGATTCACCCCCCCCCTCCCATTTTTTGTAAACGGAACTGCGCTGACCTGATGTCCCAAGGAGGGATACGCAGGAAGCCCCTATTGGGCCTGGTCACGGGTAGGTTTTTAAGGTAGGTAGACTTATCTCATGTAAACTGAACTACGGAAGGGCCTGATTTCCCGCGGAGAGATACGTAGACAGTCTACGAAAGACTGGATCACTATATATTATAAATATTATATTCCCTCCACTCAACAAAGCCCAAGTACGCAAGACCCGCAACAAGAGATCAATTGAGCATTAAAATAAAACATATGATTATTTATGTGCTAAGTGTTGTTTTTAAACTGTCATCTATGTGATATCTTGATTTTCTTTCCACTGTCTGACGAACTAACTCTGTTTTCCTTTGAGTTATTCTTTTTTTGTAGAAAGAGAAGTTAATTTGTGTTCACACTGGCATACTTCACGAGATCCAAAGCTGCAATAGCGTCCTTATCCCAACAAGATAGAGGCAGAGAAAAAATGACTGGTACTTCAGAGAACGAAACTACCCCTACTAATATTTTTCTCAGAGAATCGCCTCTGCGCGAACTGCCTGAGTTGCCACCTACTGAAGATGTCATGAAAATGATGTTCGAGAAAATTGCCTATCTTCAAGAGGATGTGGTGCGAAACAAAGATGCTAATGCCTTCCGAGAGGCCCCTGGTGAAGAAAGAAGGCCTCCACCCCTTTTTCCATCTCTGAATTCACCATTACCCGATCACTTCACCTCCCGGTCCATTAAGACCACCATGCCTATACCCCAATTGACGGGTACATTGGTGCCTCAAACCACACCCGACCACCACTTAACAGTAACTAAATTCCCGAAACCGCTCACTCTATTCCCTCTTACCCAACACCACAAATTACCCATTCCGACATCGCTATACAACCAAGTGTCATCTCACTACCAACCGAAAAAACCACCCCTATTCCCTGGACTCGCCCTGTTGTTTCCTTCCACACACCTGTCACACCAAACACCTTTTCACCCTATCAAGAAATTGACCATTATGAGGATATGGAAAAAAGCGTGAAAGGCCGAGTAGGAAAAACAGGAAGAGTGGCTTGAGCGAAAGATGACTGCAATATTGGAACGGTCCATGAGAACCACCCTCACTGGCACGGGCCTGAGCTATGACAATTTGTGTATGCATCCAAATTTGGATTTAGCCGAGGGTTTCAAGGTGCCACGTTTTGAGCTATTTAATGGAACAGGAAATCCTAAAGCACACCTACGGGCCTACTGTGACAAGTTGGTCGGCGTCCGGGATAACCAAGAGCTCATTATGAGGTTGCTCAGCCGAAGTTTGACCAGAGAAGCCTCAGAATAGTTCACAGCGCAAGACATACGTCGTTGGATCACATAGGAAGACATGTTTGCGGCCTTTATGGAAATATTCTTCTTTAACATGGAAACAGTATCAGACAGGTACTATTTGGAAAAGGTCTAACCGAAGTCCATCGAGAACTTCCACGAGTATGCAAGTAGGTGGAGAACAAAAGCTGCCCAGGTACAACCGCCAATGGGCGAGGAAGAATTAGTGTCCGTCTTCATCCATTCGCAAGAAATGAACTTCTATGATAGAATGCTTTCAATGGCTGGAAGACCGTTCTCCGAACTAGTCAAAATGGGAGAGGCCATAGAAGATGGTCTCAAAACAGGCCGAATCATAAGTATGATCGGAAAGTCCTCTTGGTCTAGCTCAACTGGGTTTATAAGGAAGAAGAAGGAACATGTGGGAAGCATATCCCACACTGGAAGCCCAAAACCCAAAAGAAGGGAAGAATTCTCGACAGAAGCATATGCTTCACCTCCCTCAAATACCTACATTCCCTCTCCTTACAGTACGGTGCCCGTATATTATGCGCAACCGACCTTCTAATCACCACCCTAAATTTCCAAGCTCTATAAAATGCCTTCCAGTCACCACCCCTGAATTACCAAGCTCCACAGCTAAATTATCAAACTACCCCACCCATTTATCGTACTCCACAAAATAACCAACCCAATGCTTACCAAAGTCAACCACCACCAAATGCCTATAATGAGCCACGTCACAATTTCGAAAAGAAACCACCTCGAGTATTCACCCCACTGATGGAATCCCGGACTGATTTATTAAAAATATTAAGCACAGTTGGAATGATTCAAACGCTTCCGTCGAAAGTCGTCAACCAAAAGAACCAATTTTACCGAGCTGACCAGACATGTCCCTACCATTCCAATGGCATAGGACACAGTACTGAAGATTGAATTAATCTCAAGTACAAAATATAGAACCTGATTGGACGGAAGGAAATTGTACTCCAACTAACCCCTCCAAATATGAACACCAACCCTTTGCCAAAACATGGCAAGAATGTGATTCACTTGATTGAGAGAGAGAAAGATTGGGTCGCAGGAAGGCCTATAATCCCTGATTCTGTGAAGGAACTTGAGCGCACAGTAGCGTCATGGTCTTGGCAAGAACTTCCACGATTCAAAGTATTAATCCCTGCACTAGTCACAGTGCATATAACTAGTGACTCCAGCACACCCTCGCAAGGAGTTCGTAGTACAAGTTGCTGCCACACATGGCATTAGAAGATCAAGGAGATGCTACACTCCCGAGGACCTAGCCCAAGGAGCACCCCGAAGGGAGGGAAATCAAAAAAGGACTATCACCAAAGGTCAAGCTGAGGATTTCTGGCGCCGAATGCAGCCAAAGGAATACTCCATTACTGAGCACCTAAAGAAAACACCAGGCCAAATCTCGGTACAGGCATTGTTGCAAATTTCACCTCAACACCGCCTGGCTTTAATGAAGGTGTTGGAGGAAGCTCACGTCCCAGCTGGAACAAGCAGTGAAAACCTGGTCGAAATGGTCACTGCTATTATGGAAGAACATCAAATTGCCATCACAGAGAAAGAGTTGCCCAAAGAAGGTATAAATCACAAAAAGGCGCTACACAACACTATTATGTGCCACAACAATGTGGTAACTCGAGTATTAATCAACAACGGGGCGGGACTCAACATTTGTCCCAAGTCAACCCTAACTCAGTTAGGATATGACCTTGGGAAGGTTTGTCAGAGCCACACTAATATAAGAGCATTCAACGGAGGTTGATGTGATGCCACTGGGGTAGTTCATTTGGACATTCAAATAGGACAAGCTGAATTCAGCACCGAATTCCAAGTTTTGGAAATACCCACCAATTATAATTTGCCTCTAAGAAGACCATGGATTCACATGGAAGGGGCAGTGCCATCCTCGCTCCATCAATCTGTAAAATTTATCTGGGAAGGGAAGAAGTGGTGATCCATGGAGAAGCCAGCATGCACAACTACCCAGATAACTCTGTACCCATCATTGAAGCTGCACCTAAGGGAATGGATTTCTAGGTCATGGAGTTAGTGTGAGCTGCCTAAATGATAGATTCCCCTGAAGCTCCCATGCCGACAATTTACAAAATGATTGCTTCGACTATGCACCCAACGAATTTGAACCCAGGAAGGGTCTGGGAAAGAACCTGCAGGGCATCACAAAGCCAATTCCCATTCTCCAAGATAATTTTCTCTTTGGGCTTTGTTACTCCCCAATAGAAGAAGCGATACCTACCAAGAAGAAACAAGAGGTTGCAGATCATTGCAAACCTATTCCAAACCTGTACCAGTCATTTCCCCATCGAAGGCCTATGTCTGGAGATGCTGACATTGAAAAAGGGATAAGGATGCTATTCCAAGAAGAATATTGCTCTGTGATTCTGGAAGAATGTACTGAAGCGCCCACCATCAGAGAGGCAGAATCGGGCGAGCAGTTGCCCAATCATGTTTCCTTGATCGACTCCGAATAGAGGAAAGGGAAGCATATATTTGAGGAAGGCCCAGCCAATGGGTGAAAATGACACTGATCGGCTTGGGTAGGCCCGTCGGTTTAACGAATATTTTTACTCTCTCTCCCTTGCCTATTTCAACATATCTGGCATGTACATATATTGTATGCATACTCACTATGCTAAATATTAGAACCCTATGGATGTAGAACTTAGGAAATAACTTAGTAATTTAGGGAAGTGTCACGACCCGGCTAGGGGGCCGCGACGAGCACCCGGTGCTACCCCACCCGAGCACCCCCTTATCGTACATAACATAACATCTAGGTGAACCATAAGTCAATTCGTGCTTTTCTTACCGTTAATCATATTGATCCCATTAGACGACCATCATCATTTAACATATCATAGGCATCTGTGCCACATCACAAGTACAAGGCCGACATGGCTAACAAAAGACATACAAAACATGGGCCGACATGGCCGAACATCTGTACCCACATACACATGACTACGAGCCTCTAAGAGTATGACATATTGTATGAGCGGGACAGGACCCCGCTATGCCCATAATTATATACACAAAAGAATAAGTACCCAAAAGCTACAGCTCCGAAAGAAATGGAGCTCTGCTATGCAATCTCTGAATAAGCAGCTATGGATTAAGTCTGTCTCCCTGTGCACCTGTGGGCATGACGCAGCGTCCACAAACAAAAGGACGTCAGTACGAAGAATGTACTGAGTATGTAAATCATGATCAACATCAATATAGAAGCATAATAGATATCATATGAAAATAGCATAGGAGGGGAGACAGTAATATCATCATCATCATGTCGCTTACTTGCATACATCGTCGTTCGTATCCCATAATAATACTCGTACCATACTTGTGCTCATATTCGTATACATGTCCTTATTCGTATCCTTATACATAGTCTTATCACATTCATATTCATATTATATACATAGTCATTTCATATACATAGCATTTATATAGCATACCCGACCTTATAGGATCGGTGTTTTATATATATATACTTGGCCAACCAAGGCTCAAGATCATACATACCTGACCCTACCAAGGCATCAGGGTTATCCGTACCATCTGCAGAGGTGTGCGCGCGTTTCGTAATCGTATACATACTTTATACATAGTCATATACATATAGTCTTACCCGGCATCATAAGCTCGGGGTCTTATCATAGCCCTTCATAGCCATACATATACATATATCATAGCTCTTAAGCGTCTCTAGTCTCATTTTACTCTCATCATCATTACTGTCCTCATCATTATCGTTACATTTACATTATAGACTTACTCGTCATACAAGGAACATAGTATAATCATAGTACATATCAAGGGTCGTGAGCTTATGAGCTCGGAATGTCAACCATGTGAAGACAACATACTCATATAGAGGAATTAGGAATTTGGCCAAGAACCATGCCTTATGAAAGAAGGGTTAGCCTTACATACCTTTCCGTCGAACTATTCTACACTTGTACGTTCCCTTCCAATGCTAGCGTTTATACCTTCATTAATATCATAACAATGGCCATTTGTCATTCACATTATCCACATTATCTAGATTCCTCAATTTGCCTCTAATTCACCCACATTCATGGTCATAACACCCATCTTCGTCCATTCGTCTAAAGTGTTTAGTTCATGATCTTAATACCATTTATGACACATTCATATCACAACACAATAATATTCATAACTCAATTCAAACTATTTCTCAAAATGTCACTATTCATCAGTCATGACCTAGTTGACCACATTTTCTACAATCCATGTATTTTAATTCTCCAATACCTTAAACATCTTGTAAAAATCATGAATCTTACCTTAGAAGTTGTAGGAACAAACTTTGGTTGATAATACTCTTCTTTGAGCAAAACCCTAGTTTTTCTCCATTTGGATTTCTTAACTTGGATGATCCTTGATGATTCCCTTATCCTTGATTCACTTGTCTTAATGTTATTGATGGCTTATTATCCTTGAAAACTCATATAATAAATGTAGAGAGAAGTTTTAGAGAGAAGTGGTGTAATGCGGAAATGAAATAAGATAAGTCTTGATCCTCATATTTAATGAATTGGAAAATCTGTGCTGGGTGAACAGTGGTCGTCCATGGAGGTTTACGGTCCGTATTCCACTTTACGGACCGTCCCTCGTAGTCGTCTTTAAGCTTAAGCAGGACCAGAGACTTTGGCCTGCATGCATGGTGATTTACGACCATGGTTTACGGGCCGTAAATCACTTTACGGTCCGTCCACCAGGTCGTATTATACCTCTTCCTCAGTTGGCAGAGAGTTGAAGTTTGGCATGCCAGTTTACGACCTGGCAGTTTACAGACCGTATACCAGTTTACGGTCCGTATTTGCACTTTACGACCATTGGCAGAAGGCTGAAGCTTTTGCATGGCAGTTTACGACTGCCAGTTTACGGACCGTGTTGCACTTTACGGTCCGTATTTTGCAATATACGACCACTGGGCAGTTTTGCCAACTTTCAATTTTTCTCATTTCTCGAATTTTCATTCTAATCATCCACATCCCCTCACATACATTTCCCATGAAACATTATACACTCGTACTCCTCGCACACATCATTAGTTCATTTACTTACATACCAACGAGAAATTTTCCGAGGTGTAACATTCTACCCCCCTTAGGAACATTCGTCCTCGAATGTTAAAGGCTTGGGGAATTCTATAAAAATTTCGCCAGAGTTTCCTCTGTAATGTGGCACTACCACCCTGTCACAACAACCCACAATAACAATGCCTCACAGGGCAATAATACAACAACACTAGAAATTTGGCCACACACGACCTGAATGTATAAAAGGAAAAACATGCATACCTTATGATTTTGACGTCTCATCTTGGACTTCTCCCAAGGGCTGAAATAAATGTGGGTATTTGGATCGCATATTCTCTTCCGCTTCCCATGTCATTTCCTCTCGATTGTTATTTCTCCACAGAACATTAATTGAGGCCACTTCTTTGTTTCTAAGCCTCCGTACTTGCCTATCTAATATGGCAATGGGTATTTCATCATAAGTTAACTTTTCTGTCACTTGAATATCATTCACTGGGACGATCCTCGTAGGATCTCCAACACACTTCCGAAGCATCGAGACATGGAATACTGGATGGACTGACTCCAAATCTGGAGGTAGATCTAGCTCATATGCCACTTTGCCTATTTTGCGCATAATTTCGTATGGCCCAATATACCGGGGACTGAGCTTCCCCTTTTTGCCAAATCTCATCACGCCCTTCATCGGCGACACTTTCAAGAATACCCAATCTTTCACTTCGAACTCTAAGTCTCTTCGACGATTATCCGCATAGGACTTCTGACGACTTTGAGCCGCTAGCAACCGATCTTGTATGAGCTTAACTTTCTCTATTGCTTGCTGGACCAAGTCTGGCCCTATTAACTTAGCTTCTCCGGTTTCAAATCACCCAACTGGGGATCTACACTTCCGCCCATATAGAGCCTCATACGGTGCCATTTGAATGCTAGAATGATAACTGTTATTGTAAGCAAACTCAATGAGTGGAAAATGGTCATCCCAATTTCCTCCAAAATCTATCATACATGCCCGTAACATATCTTCAAGGGTCTGAATAGTACGTTCAGCTTGCCCATCGGTCTGTGGGTGAAATGCCGTGCTAAGACGCACTTGGGTCCCTAGACCCTCTTGGAACGATCCCCAAAACTTTGCTGTAAACTGAGTTCCCCTATCGGAGATAATAGATACCGGAACGCCATGGAGTCTCACTATCTCTTTAAGATAAAGCTTGGCATAATCTTCTGCCATATAGGTCGTTCTGACCGGTAAGAAATGCGCTGACTTTGTGAGTCTATCCACGATCACCCATATGGAATCATATTTACGTCGAGAACGGGGTAACCCTGTAATGAAATCCATATTAATCACTTCCCACTTCCAAGTTGGGATTTCTATAGCTTGCAATAAGACACCCGGCTTTTGGTGTTCTATCTTCACTTGTTGGCAATTAGGACACTGAGCTACGAATTCCGCTACGTCTTTCTTCATCCCATTCCACCAATATATAGTCTTAAGATCATGATACATTTTCATCGCTCCGGGGTGAATGGAGTAACGGGAACAATGAGCTTCTCTCAAAATCTAATGGCATAGACCTGCCACATCAGGAACACATAACCTGCCTCGACATCGGAGAATTCCGTCTTCCGAAACGTCAAATGATGACTCCTCTTTCTGAGGGAGAATATCTCTGTACTGCATTAGCATGGGATCCTCATATTGTCGCTCTTTTACTTCCGCTACTAACGATGAAACTGCTGAATTCTGAATAGTAGCTCCGCTGCTACCTGAGTCCACCACTCGGACTCCTAGGCTAGCTAACTGCTGAAGATCACGGGCCATCTCTTTCTTTTCTGTTCGTACATCACTTAGACTTCCCATCGACCTACGGCTAAGAGCATCAGCCACAACATTTGCCTTTCCGGGGTGGTACAGGATTTCAACATCATAGTCTTTTAGCAACTCTAGCCATCGTCGTTGCCGCAAATTCAACTCTTTCTGCTTGAAGATGTACTGGAGACTCTTATGATCTGTATAAATATCCACGTGGACACCATATAAGTAATGTCTCCATATTTTTAAAGCATGGACCACCGCGGCCAATTCTAAGTCATGGGTAGGATAATTCTGCTCATGTTTCCGTAATTGTCTAGAAGCATATGCAATCACCTTACCATTTTGCATCAATACACAGCCTAGCCCGACGCCTGAAGCATCACAATAAATAACATATCCTTCCAATCCCTCTGGAAGTGTCAAGACTGGGGCTGAAGTCAGTCGGTCTTTCAACTCTTGGAAACTACGCTCGCAAGCATCTGTCCATTGAAACTTAGCTGACTTCTGAGTCAACTTGGTGAGCGGTGCAGAAATAGAAGAGAAACCCTCAACAAATCTTCTGTAATAACCTGCTAAGCCCAAAAAGCTACGAACCTCCGTAGGGGTCGTGGGCCTTGGCCAAGTCTTCACTGCCTCAATCTTTTGGCTATCCACTCGAATACCGTCAGCTGCAACAATGTGGCCCAGAAATGCCACTGAGTTCAACCAAAACTCGCACTTGGAAAACTTCGCGAATAACTCTCGGGCTCGAAGAATTCAAAGGACAATTCGCAAATGATCCGGATGCTCGTCCTCGGATCTAGAATACACTAAGATGTCATCGATGAATACAATTACAAATAGATCCAGAAAAGGCCTGAATACATTGTTCATTAAGTCCATAAACACTGCCGGGGCATTAGTTAGCCCAAACAACATTACTCGGAACTCGAAATGGCCATATCTTGTTCTGAAAGCTGTCTTAGGGATATCTTTCTCCCTAACTCTTACTTGGTGATACCCGGACCTCAAATCAATCTTTGAAAACCATTTGGCACCTTGCAATTGATCAAATAAATCATCAATCCTCGGGAGGGGATACTTGTTCTTAATTGTCACTTTATTCAATTGCCGATAATCAATGCACATTCTCAAGGAGCCATCCTTCTTCCGGATGAACAATACGGGTGCTCCCCACGGGGATGAACTAGGCCTAATGAAGCCTTTTTCAAGCAAGTCTTTTAATTGCTCCTTCAACTCTTTCAACTCTGCGGGAGCCATCCTATAGGGAGGAATAAATATGGGTTTAGTGTCTGGCAACACATCAATCGTAAAATCAATTTCTCGCTCGGGAGGAAGGCCTGGAAGCTCTTTCGGGAACACATCCAGAAATTCGTTCACTACCGGAACAGACTGAAGAGTCGGCGACTCACCTTCTACATCTTGGACTCGTACCAGGTGATAAATGCACCCTTTCGTGATCTTTTCCTTGAATTTAGATAGAAAATAAACCTACCTTTTGGTGATGCCGCATTCCCTTTCCATTCTAAGACTGGTTCTCCCGGAAACTGGAAACGAACCATCTTCATTCGGCAATCAACATTGGCATAACAAGAAGCCAACCAATCCATGCCCATAATGACATCAAAATCTACCATCTCTAGTTCATGCAAATCAATCACGGTACGACGATCACAAATCACAATCACACAATTCCTATATACTCGCCTAGCTATTACCGAGTCACCCACGGGTGTAGATACCTCAAAAGGTTTGATAGACTCCGGCTCAATTATAAATCGACCCGCAATATATGGAGTAACATATGATAATGTGGAGCCCGGATCAATCAAAGCATATACATCATGAGAGAATACCGATAATATACGTGTGACCACGTCAGGAAGACTCAAGATCTTGGCGTCCAGCCAAAGCATAAATACGGTGCTGAGAACCGCTAGTACTGGGAGCTCTCCCTCTGCCTCTACCATGGCCAGCTGGCGCATGTGAACCTGGCCCCGTAGGGCGTACAGATGCCGAAGATCCGGCTACCGACCCTGAAGGCTGGGTCCTACCTCTACCATGAACCGATGGGCAATCACGCATAATATGGCCTGGCCGACCACATGAATAGCAATCATCTGAACCAAATCGGCATCGACCCCAATGCATCTTCCACACTGGGAAAACGGTGGTACAGGTGGCCTTGACTGGCCCAAATCACCTCTGAACTGAGGTCCTGTATAACTCGGACTCGACCCTGAACGAGCAGATCTATCAAGGCTCTGGCCTGAGAACCGTGGAGGTGGACTGGTCATAGAATAGCCTGAATGGCTGGGAACCTGCTGTCTGTGTCCAATCCTGGACTCGCTCCTCGAACCCGAAGGTCTGGCCCTCTTGTTATGGCCCCTATCCTGCTCACGTTCATTTCTCCGCTGCTGTAGGTGTTCCTCTAATTCCTGAGCATGTGCCTGAATGCGTGCAATATCCATGCCATCCTGAAGGGATGCAGTTAAACATTTATCCATCAAGTGTGGCCCTAGGCCTTTCACAAATCGGTGCACCCGATCGCCCATATCCGCTACCATGGCCGAAGCATACCTAGCCAAGGAATTGAAGCGGAGACTATACTCTGTAGCACTCATGCTACCTTGCCTCAAATTCAATAATTTATCGGCCCTAGCTCGCCGAACTTCCGGAGGCATATAATGACGGAGAAAAGCATCGGCAAACTCTTGCCATACTGGCGGAGGTGCATTGGCTCCCCGCGAAGCCATCCATACTGTATACCACTGGATTGAGATATCTCTCAATCTATAGGACGCTAGCTCTACCGACTCAGTGTCTGAAGCATGTATCAACTGGAGCGTCCTTAGGATACCATCGATAAAGTCCTGGGGATCCTCCTCCAGTTTCGACCCAAAGAATTCCGGGGGTTTCAAAGTAATGAAGTCACGGGCCCTTGCACTAACAACCCTGTCACCTTGTCCTGCGCTTGGCCTCTGAGTCTGGGCCGCAACCAACTGAGTCAACAAATTAATGGCCTCTCTCACGTCTTGGCCCGAAGCATTCGGTGGAGGAGCTGGATCTGGGGTTGAGGCTCCCACATGCTCTTCGGTAATAGGCACTGTCTGGGAGGACTGAGATTGAGCCACACTCTGAGACTCATCTTCCTCTACTACCGGTGGCGGTGCTCTTTCAGCCCGCTTTTCTGCCACCGTCTTGCCCTTTTGGGCTGCTGTAGCCTTTTTCTTTTTAGGCATCTCTGAAATACACAACACACGATTTAGGAACAAGAATTACTTACATCATAGCTCTATCGCACGATTCTTATGAAGAAAGAAGGTCATATATTCCTAAAATGTCCGCAGCTTCTCATTTATAAGTGTGGCGCGCAACACACCCATAACCAAGACTCTACTAGACACGGCTCGTAGACACATCCTAGGACTGAACTGCTCTGATACCACTTTTGTCACGACCCGACTAGGGGGTCGCGAAGAGCACCCGGTGCTACCCCACCCGAGCACCCCCTTATCGTACATAACATAACATCTAGGTGTACCATAAGTCAATTCGTGCTTTTCTTATCGTTAATCATATTGATCCCATTAGACGACCATCATCATTTAACATATCATAGGCATCTGTGCCACATCACAAGTACAAGGCCGACGTGGCTAACAAAAGACATACAAAACATGGGCCGACATGGCCGAACATCTTTACCCACATACACATGACTACGAGCCTCTAAGAGTATGACATATCGTATGAGCGGGACAGGACCCCGCTATGCCCATAATTATATACACAAAAGAATAAGTACCCAAAAGCTACGGCTCCGAAAGAAATGGAGCTCTGCTATGCAATCTCTGAATAAGCAGCTATGGATTAAGTCTGTCTCCCTGTGCACCTGCGGGCATGACGCAGCGTCCACAAACAAAAGGACGTCAGTACGAAGAATGTACTGAGTATGTAAATCATGATCAACATCAATATAGAAGCATAATAGATATCATATGAAAATAGCATAGGAGGGGAGACAGTAATATCATCATCATCATGTCGCTTACTTGCATACATCGTCGTTCGTATCCCATAATAATACTCGTACCATACTTGTGCTCATATTCGTATACATGTCCTTATTCGTATCCTTATACATAGTCTTATCACATTCATATTCATATTATATACATAGTCATTTCATATACATAGCATTTACATAGCATACCCGACCTTATAGGATCGGTGTTTTATATATATATACTTGGCCAACCAAGGCACAAGATCATACATACCTGGCCCTACCAAGGCATCAGAGTTATCTGTACCATCTGCAGAGGTGTGCGCGCGTTTCGTAATCGTATACATACTTTATACATAGTCATATACATATAGTCTTACCCGGCATCATAAGCTCGGGGTATTATCATAGCCCTTCATAGGCATACATATACATATATCATAGCTCGTAAGCGTCTCTAGTCTCATTTTACTCTCATCATCATTACTGTCCTCATCACTATCGTTACATTTACATTATAGACTTACTCGTCATACAAGGAACATAGTATAATCATAGTACATATCAAGGGTCGTGAGCTTATGAGCTCGGAATGTCAACCATATGAAGACAACATACTCATATAGAGGAATTAGGAATTTGGCCAAGAACCATGCCTTATGAAAGAAGGGTTAGCCTTACATACCTTTCCGTCGAACTTCTACACTTGTACGTTCCCTTCCAATGCTAGCGTTTATACCTTCATTAATATCATAACAATGGCCAATAGTCTTTCACATTATCCACATTATCTAGATTCCTCAATTTGCCTCTAATTCACCCACATTCATGGTCATAACACCCATCTTCGTCCATTCGTCTAAAGTGTTTAGTTCATGATCTTAATACCATTTATGACACATTCATATCACAACACAATAATATTCATAACTCAATTCAAACTATTTCTCAAAATGTCACTATTCATCATTCATGACCTAGTTGGCCACATTTTCTACAATCCATGTATTTTAATTCTCCAATACCTTAAACATCTTGTAAAAATCATGAATCTTACCTTAGAAGTTGTAGGAACAAGCTTTGGTTGATAATACTCTTCTTTGAGCAAAACCCTAGTTTTTCTCCATTTGGATTTCTTGACTTGGATGATCCTTGATGATTCCCTTATCCTTGATTCACTTGTCTTAATGTTATTGATGGCTTATAATCCTTGAAAACTCATATAATAAATGTAGAGAGAAGTTTTAGAGAGAAGTGGTGTAATGTGGAAATGAAATAAGATAAGTCTTGATCCTCATATTTAATGAATTGGAAAATCTGTGCTGGGTGAACAGTGGTCGTCCATGGAGGTTTACGGTCCGTATTCCACTTTACGGACCGTCCCTCGTAGTCGTCTTTAAGCTTAAGCAGGACCAGAGACTTTGGCCTGCATGCATGGTGATTTACGACCATGGTTTACGGGCCGTAAATCACTTTACGGTCCGTCCACCAGGTCGTATTATACCTCTTCCTCAGTTGGCAGAGAGTTGAAGTTTGGCATGCCAGTTTACGACCTGGCAGTTTACAGACCGTATACCAGTTTACGGTCCGTATTTGCACTTTACGACCATTGGCAGAAGGCTGAAGCTTTTGCATGGCAGTTTACGACTGCCAGTTTACGGACCGTGTTGCACTTTACGGTCCGTATTTTGCAATATACGACCACTGGGCAGTTTTGCCAACTTTCAATTTTTCTCATTTCTCGACTTTTCATTCTAATCATCCACATCCCCTCACATACATTTCCCATGAAACATTATACACTCGCACTCCTCGCACACATCATTAGTTCATTTACTTGCGTACCAACGGGAAATTTTCCTAGGTGTAATAGGAAGTCACTAAAATTTATTTCAAACTCGGGCACATAACCGTTTTTCTCGCATAAACTGGGAGCTTAACAAAAAAGTTTGAGAAGAAAACTATTTTGGGATATTGGTTGAGTATGAAGAAAGAAAAATACGGAATTGGCTCTAGTTATATTGATTCAAGGTTGATGTCAAGAAAATCTTTTTTTAAACACTAAGTAATAGATTTTGGGCCTCAAGCCCGTGAGGTGGTAATAAACTGCAATGTACTGCTTACTTGTGAACAAAAGAAAAATGATTTTCTGAGATACAATGGCCTTTAAAATATTTATGCATTAAATGGACAAATTTTGGATTTGGGATTAATTTTAACAGCCCTTTCAAAGTTGGATTTGGACTTAACCAAATTCTGGGTAAGAAAAATTATTTGGGCTCAGAGGCCCACGATGCATTTGTGGACCGAAATATCAAAGGGAAAATGATTTGGACCATGTATGAGGAAAATATTGATACGGATTTGGAGTATTATTGATCTATGAGCTTAAACAAAAAAAGATAGTAAATTGAAAATCACAAATATACTTGTATTTCCTTATATATATACAAATCGGAGATATACTCCATATTTTCATACATAAAAACCCGTAGGTACTAAACCCATTTTGTTTGGACTAGAATAGTAGTTACTCTATTCGGTAGAAATCCTGAGTGTGTCCTAGTCCAACAACAAAGTGAGTTGAACACTTACGCGGATTTTCTAAACTGAAACCCTTTTTTTATAAGGGGGCTTTTTGCCTAATTTTTCTGGAAGTTAGGATATGAATGAAATGAATGACATTTTTGCGGAAAACTAAACACTTTAAAAAAATAAGTACATTAATCACACATTAAAGATCATAGGTCAACCGTATTCTACGGATCTTTAATGCTAGGGTGCGTAAAACCTTCCCTAGGGGATCACCAGAACCCTTACCTCGAACTTTGGTCAAAAAAGTTTTTTTTTATTATTTGGAAAAATCTTTAAATCCGGTTTTCCTAGTTTCCCATAAATAAATTAGGTGGCGACTCTGAAAAACACTAAAATCCAATTAGAGCACCAACAACCTCGTAGTAACTTTTATGCCTTAACCCGCGTAAAAGCGAGCCGTAACAACTGTTAGAGAGACGAGTCAATTTTACAACTAGCAGCTCCAACCTGAGGATGAACAATCGCAGATGCATAATCTTCCTCTGGTACAAGATCAGCGAAGATATTCTTGTCATCCGTTTCATTCACGTGACCATTCAATTGACCACACTGGTTACCAAATGCTGCACGTTGGCTTCACTGATTCTGAATCATGTTCACCTAATTCACAAGGAATAGCAAATAGCAAACTAGGTGTGATGGAATAAGAAGCAGAACTCAATCAAAGCAATACACAATTTAGTAATTTCAAAAGCATATATTCCCCGGCAACGGCGCCAAAATTTGATACGCTCAAATTACACCTTTTATTAGCGTAAAGCGTACGATGTCAAATATAGTAACCAAACAAGGTTGGGGTCGAATCCCACAGGGAATATGATGTGCAAATGTTACTAAAATCGTAGAATGCTTAATTTAGGTCTAATGTCTTACTCCGATAAAGTTTGTAAAAAGTTGGTTGTTTATGACTAATTGATTTAGATTGTAATGTATGGTAAAAGAAACTAAGGTTGTGTCCCCGCCAGACGAATGCAATGCTTAGGGTTCCAATATGATATACTTCTAATGGATCGTTGTATGAGTACACTTAATCTCTAATGGAGTTCCTAATATTTCCCAATAGTTAAGAACAATATCTCTTTATGATTTTCCCAAATATAAAAGAGTTCATATGAAGAATGATTAAATATGCCAAGTAAATTCCTTTAATTCCTAAGTGAATTTATTAAACACGGTTTAAAGCCCTGAGTTTTTGTTATTAGTTCTTACTAAACCCTAATTATTTTCCCAAACAAATCAAGGTTTGTAGCGTAAGCTAATGTTTGCAACAATCAACTAATTAATGAATAATGAAGAACTAACAAACCCTAACAATCCATTATGCATATATCACAACAACAAACTCATGCGAAAAACACCCATCCTTGGGTCCACAGCCTTAGTAGGGAGTTTAGCTACTCATAGAATTGATAAAAACGCAAGACATTGTATTTGTAATTGTTGTTTGAACATACAAAGAGAATTGAAGATAAATGAATGTAGAATAGTCTTGAACCCTTGAAAAGTACTAAGAACTCAAAAGGTACTCAATAGAACTCTTAAACTCAAGATGTCTGAGAAATAAAACCTAATCAGGTATTTATACAAGTCTAAAACTCGAAATTAATAAACTAGTCCTGTCCCGGGTAGGCTTGCAACTCGACGGACCGTCGTTACACATTGACTGTACCATCGAATATCGACGTTGCACTTTGATGATCTGATGAAACAAATCAAGTTGCAGAACTTCAACTGTCAATGCACATCGACGGACCGTTGATCATGTTGACGGTCGGTCAACCTTCCCGTCTTTTTGCATCAATTTTACATAGTCTCTGAACTTTCACTCAGTGCAACTTGAAGACATGTTTGACGGGCCATCGAGCATGTTGGCAGTCCGTACAAGTGCATAGCAATGCCTTGTCTTCAAAATTCTGTGTTTTCAACTGTTTTTGCAATTCCACTTCTAAATACCTGCAAACAAAACACATCAAATTGAAAAAAAACTCACTTAAAAACAAGTAAAGCTTAGAGTTAAAAAGCATTGAATGTGCCATAATTTCACGGCATATCACCTGTTCTTGACTACTTGTCTGCTCTACTTGTATATTTCTATCTATTTATATATGTGAACTAATCGTTGTCGGACTATGATACGTAGGAGTACGTGCGTTTGTACTCATATACACTCATTGCACTTTTTCTTAAGTGCAGAGTTAGCTGTTGTTCCCATTCCCATCCTCGCGAGTGAGCTCGGGGCTTCTGATAGAGATTCCAGGGTAAGCCATTTTCTAGATGCGCAGCCCAAAGACTCTTTTTCATAGACCTATCCTTTCTTATTCTGAGACAGTATTAACAGACTTTGGGATTCATGTTTCCTTTTCAGACTATTTATTTGTTAGTAGTGGCTCTTGTACTAGTTTCAGACTAGATTTTGGGATTATTTCTGTGTTAGTACTGTCGTACTATTTATTTAGTTATGAGTTAAGATTGTTATATGTGTCTATTTACTTCCACATGTTTGAAATGATAAACGAAATGATTTTATTCTTATGGGAAGGGTTTGCCCACCAGGGGTATAGTGTGGGTGCCCGCACGATTCAGGAGTTAGGTCGCGACAGTTAGGCCGGGTCATTGATCGCGTTCGCAAGGCCTGGTTTCATTCGCGAAGAAGGATTAGGCCTGGATAGAATTAAATATCCCATTTTGTGATTCATTCTTCATTCACCCATTTTAGAAGCTATAGATCTCGAAATTGGGAGATTCTACGTGCTAAGATTAAGTTTCTTCATTGGGAGTGGGCTCGTTTGGATGCTCAGAGGAAAGAAAAGGTCGTCGAGTAACTCTTCGAATTCATGTACAGATCCGGGCACGAGTTGAGCACTTTGACTTAGAGACTATTGGAGCGCTTTTTTGGAGTTCAGGGTATGCTATTAGGGTCCCACAGCACCGGACTTCACTCTATATTTTATTTTTCTGTCTTTCTTCATTTCAGATGGTTTATGTAGTATTTCCAGACTGTATTTGGATTTAGTTGCCAATGTACTGTGACTTGCATGTTTTGGGAGATGGCATTGACTTAGACTACTTATGGCCTTGTTTTCCTAGAACTATTATGAGACTTATTATCATTTCCTTTATTCATTTTGCAACTTATTTAGGTTTCGCGACATAGCCCTGTTTGGGGATTTTGGGTAGTGACAAGTGGTCCCTAAAGCTCGATGTCCAAAAAAGTTATTTTTATCAATAAATATCAAATGGCTAGTGAAAAATATAGTTATAAAAATCTTATATATATATATATATATATATATATATATATATATATATATATATATATATATATATATAGAGAGAGAGAGAGAGAGAGAGAGAGAGTTATTAATTACAATAGAATGGTTAACATCCCATGATGTTAGTTTCAATATTTGCTCGACAGCTTGACAAAAAACCATTGCTAACACCCCGATCTAGACTATGATATTGAGTTCTACATAACATTCATAGCAAAATAGTAATGAGCTTGTGCATGTTCTAAACTTGCATCTTCAATTGTAACTTCAATCTTTAGAACATGTAAGTACAAAATTTTGAAAAGACTGCATAACTATTAGTAAGATAATATATGTAAATTTTAAACTAGTAGTGGTTATACCGCTTACCCCAAAAGCAATCTACATTCATTAGGTGTTATCCGGCAATATCATCGAAGTTGTAGTAGTATAAGAAAAATTAATTAGAAAGCTTCGGGACGCATTAACCAAGAATTCAAAATCCATTTTAAAACAATAATTGTGTCATTCATAATGGAAGTGTGTGAACTTAAGGTGGCATTTCCCATTTAAAGAGAAACATACTACTGGACTTCTCTCAATTTCTATAGATTATAGTGGTGAAGTTAGAAATATAAGTACTCGCTGCTATTCTTCATCTAATATATGTTTCCAGCTAAAAACAATTCATAGACTGTAGATGTTAATTCTTTAAACTTCCACTAAAGTCTCTCTTAAATCAAGGAGAATACCACAAATGTTCATGTGATACAAACAATAAATGTTACAGACTTTGAACCGCGATTGCCACAAATATATAGGAACTGTGAAACGGATAACAGTAGCACCATCTATATATAAAATAATAAAGGAGCTTTGAACTTAAAGATGCAGAAAACACAAACCATACCAAGAAGGCTGTGAGTCTTCCTCAACATTCTTTAAATCTGGAAAAGCATTTATTTTGCGCTGTAAAGCTATAACGGACTTAATCCAAATTCCTCAATAATTCTGTATGCACTTCCTAATTGTGCCTATAGGAATTTAAGGCATCACCAGTTATATTAAATATTAGATATTTAAGACAGCCTAAACCATGACCAGGAATCACAAATAAGCTGAAATAAATCTAATATGCTTGAAAAATGAGGTGAAAAATAAAAATGACAAACAAACATGTCAAACAGATCACCGAGCAATAGCACTCTTTTGGAGCCTGTACAGAGCTAGAAACAAGCATCATTAGGTTCAACCTGTGAATATTTTTATGCAAATCATTTTCGTCAACGGAAATTATAGGTAGTACTAACAGAGTTCTTCATATAGGCTATAACAATATTGGAAATTCAACTAATTCCCAAAAAAATAGAAAATCCAGGCAAAATGGTAGACAACCTAGATTTGGTTCTTGCTATGACATAGCATTTGTGAGTTTCCAGCCTTCCTAACACCACTCTAGATATTAATAAATAAACTGTGTACACAGAAAATTCTAACAAAAACAATACACATATTGATTGTGTCAGATAATTTGATTCAAATCAGTGACCAGCGGCATAAACAAAGATCTCTTTTCCACTAGCTATTGAAATAACTAGAAAATGCACGCAAACAATGTACATTTTGGATTCTACTACCCAGAACATTACTTAGAATCCTAGGCTCATAACTCTATAGCAAACCCCATAGGGGGCCATGACGGGTACTCTGAGCTGACTACCGAGCATCACTCATTATGCTAATCATCATATCCAACCTGAGCATACGCAATCTCGAAGGCAAGACGTACATATATATAAGCCCTCACGGCTGCAAAATGATATACAAAAATATACACTGATGTATCCATGAGACACAACTACTACCTACGCATCCGTATCTACGAGCCTCTACTAGAGTACTGAGACCTAAGGATGGGATAGGACCCCGTTGTGCCCAAATATATATACAAAAGAATACATCAATAACTGGTACCTCCGAAATAATGGAGTGCTCCTGTGTAGCTGCTGATAGACTCCTATGAATCTGGGCCGCTATCCTGTCTACCTGTGGGCATGAACACAGCATCCAAAAAGAAAAGACGACACTACGAATAATGTACTGAGTATGTAAGGCATGTACAATAATAACATGTCGAAGAGATAAGAGAACATTAAGTAAGGAAACAACCTGCAACTGAATGTCACCTAAGACAGGATAATGCATGCTAGCTTACATTATAAACAACATCATATCGAGTATGCATATATAAGCTACCCGACCATATAGGTACGGTGTGATCATCATTAGCCCGCATCCAGGGTAAACGTCTCATGCCGCCCACTAGTGGTGTCTGCCCATGCTATCTTGACATAATGTAATCATCATCATAGCTGCCCACTACGCCTATCGTAGTGGTGTCTGCCCGGCCAACTAGGCACGGTGTAGTCTTAAATATACATAATCTAAAGCATGCATGAGAGCTCAAGTAAAACGGTAACTCTATCGGAGCGACGTAAGGTCAGGAACCTCCAATTACATTACGGAATAATCCTCATCACTATGCCTCACCTTGAAGGAACTAATATCATGAGGTGAGATAACAACAAGAAGTAACATGAATGAAATCATAAAGATAAGAATATCGGGCTCATCATAGAATCATTATCAACATCATTATCATGGAGCGTATCTCATCTCTATCTCATAAGAGCCCTTAAGAATCTTTAGCTGTCATTCTTTGGGATGTAAGAAGGTCATGGAAATATAGAAAAAGAAATCACAACATAGGGGTCATGCCTTTGAAAGAAGGGGACTATCCTTACATACCTTTACGTGTCTTAACCTCGCTGACTAAATTCTTCCCTCCAAGTTCACGATTCTACATTCAAGAAAATTCGTACTAATGTTAAATAACCGGAACATACTTAAATCTAAGCTAAGGCGACTAAGGGCTAACGAAAATTGGGCAACACTTCCCTTGTTTCTTCAACTTTCTCCATATGATACAACAACTCCCAAACATCAATAACAACATCCATAACATCACAATCAATAACATTCTTCAAGTTAAACATTGTTTACTTCTTAAATCCACCTTCAAAATCATCTATAACCATACCTATTCTACAACTTCATATTCATCCTCCTATAATACTCCCTTAACATCATTTGTATTATTCAACACAAAATTGTACTCATAACATGTCAAGAACTATTATTTATGTTAAGTCATCATTCAAGAATATCACTATTTCCATATTGCACTCCATATTCTCCTCCCTTCCATAATCCGAGTCTTTTAACATCTCAATATTCTTAACAACATGAATTGAACATAAAACTTACCTTTGATGATGTATGAATGAACTTTGGATGTAAATACTTTACTTGGAGAACCCCCACTTCAGCACCAAAGAGATTCTTGGTTTCCACAAACCCTAGGGAGTACTCTTGCACTAGATTATACTAATTCTTGGTGTTTACTCCTTGATTTCCCTTGGATATATGTTAAAATGGTATGGAGAAAGTTTTAGAGGTTTGGAGAGAGTTGGAGAATGAGTGAAATGAAAAATGAGGACTTGGGGCCTCTTCTTATAAAAAATCAAAAGCTGTCTGACGAGGATTATACGATACGAACGATGAAGCATCGATCAGATCGATGGAGCGTCGATCAGATCGACAGAGCGTCGATCATATCGACGGAGCATCGATCTGAGCATCGAAGTCGTGAAATTTCCAGTGAGCAGCCTCTCCTTTCCATTCATTCTACGATGAGAAGGACGGTCCGTTGAACTGATCGACGGAGCATCGATCTTCTCCGTCGAATGGTCTTTGTGCTAAATCAATTCTATGGCACAATCGATGAGGCGTCGACCCGTCCGACGGTACAAAGAACGACCGTCAAACCCCTCTTTCGCAGAATTGCAGTGCTGTTTCATTTGACGAACTTTCCTCTGTTGCCTCAAACATCTTTGGAATCTTAATTAGAATCATTGAGCAACCTTTCTTACTTGTAGGCATATCATGTACACCTTAACTTACATTAGTCCATTCACCGCTCAGCAACCCAAAATTTCGAGGTGTAACACTTTTTCCCCCTTAGGAATATTCGTCCTCGAATGTTAAGTTCTCGGGAATCCTATGAAAATTTCGCCAGAGTTTTCCCTATAATATGGTACTACCATCCTGCCACAGCAACCCAAAATAACATTGCCACACAGGGCTACAATATCACAGCAAGAAGATTCTAGCTGGATCTCCAACCCATTTGCGGAGCATCGACACATGAAAAACTGAGTAGATTGATTCAAGTTCTGGAGGTAGGTCCAGTTCATAAGCTACTAGGCCCACTTTACAAATAATTTTAGAAGGTCCGATATAACGGGGACTAAGCTTGACCTTCTTGCCAAATCTCATTACGCCTTTCATCGGCGACACTTTCAAGAACACCCAATCATTGATTTGAAATTCCAGGTTTCGTCGACGATTATCTGCATAAGATTTTTGGCGACTTTGGGCTGTCAACAATCGGTCTCGGACAAGCTTGATCTTTTCCACCGCTTGCTGAATCAATTCTGGACCTATCAGTTGTGTCTCCCCGAGTTCAAACCATCCAATTGGCAACCTACATTTTCTTCTATATAGAGCTTCATACGGGGCCATCTGAATACTTGAATGATAGTTGTTATTGTACGCAAACTCAATAAGAGGTAAGTGATCATCCTAACTACCTCCGAAATCTAACACGCATGCCTGTAACATATCTTCCAAGGTATGAATGGTGCGTTCAGCTTCTTCATCTGTCTGAGGGTGAAATGTTGTGCTAAGTCTCGCTTGAGTACCTAAACCTTCTTGAAAGGACTTCCAGAATTTAGCAGTAAATTGTGCTCCTCGGTCTGTGATAGTAGACACTGGGACCCCATGAAGTCACACTATCTCCTTAAGATACAACCTTGTATAATCCTTTGCTGAATATGTGGTTTTGACTGGAAGAAAATGAGCTGATTTTGTAAGTCTGTAGACAATCACCCATATGGATTCATACTTGCACCGGGAACGAGGCAAACCGACAATGAAATCCATGTTGATCAGTTCCCATTTCCAAGTTGGAATTTCCATCGTTTGCAACAATCCTCTTGGCTTATGATGTTCAATCTTCACTTTTTTGCAGTTGGGACACCGGGCCATAAATTCTGCTATATCTTTCTTCATTCCATCCCACCAATACATTAACTTGAGATCATGATACATTTTTGTTGTCCCTGGATGAATAGAAATGTTACACCTCGGAAAATGTTCCGTTGGTACGCAAGAGAATGAACTAGTGATGAATATGAGTGCATGATGTCCATGAGCAAGAAACGACGTTTGATGACCTTAGGCGAGATTTCGAAAGTATCCGATGTGAGACGAGGAAGTTGGCTAAGTTAAGATGAGATACAAGGTGAGCAATGCATGTGCATGGACGGGGGTGATTAAAATGAGAAGTCTAAGAAATATGGGAAGTTGCAGAATTACAACTGCCCAGTGGTCGTAAATTGCAAAATACGGACCGTAAATTGCTATACGGTCTGTAAACTGGCAGTCGTAAACTGCCATGCAAAAGCTTCGGCTTTCTGCCCAGCCGAGAAATGGTAAAATACGACCAGGTTTACGGACCGTAAAGTGATTTACGGCCCGTAAACCATGGTCGTAAATCACCATGCATGCATCCTTAAGTTTCTGGTCCTGCTTAAGCTTAAAGACGACCACGAGGGACGGTCCGTAAACTGAAATACGGACCGTAAACCTCCATGGACGACCACTGTTCACCCAGCACAGATTTTTCAATTCATTAAATATGAGGATCAAGACTTGTTTTATTTCATTTTCCAAATTACACTACTTCTCTCTAGAATCATCTCTCTACATTTATTTCATAAGTTTTCAAGGATTATAAGTCCCCAACAACATAAACAAGTGAATCAAGTGTAAGCAAGCCATTAAATACCATTCAAGTCAAGAAATGCAAATGGAGAAAAACTAGGGTTTGGCTCAAAGTGGGGTATTATCAACCAAAGCTTGTTCCTACAACTTCTAAGGTAAGATTCATGATTTTTACAAGATGTTTAAGGTATTGGAGAATTAAAATACATAGATTGTAGAAAATGTGGTCAACTAGGTCATGAATGGTGAATAGTGACATTTTGAGGAATAGTTTGAATTGAATTATGAATGTTGTTGTGTTACGATATGAATGTATTATAAATGGTACTAAGATCATGAACTCGACACTTTAGATGAATGGACGAAGTTGGAGGTCATGACCATAAATATGGGAGAATTAGGAGCAAATTGAGAAATCTATATAATGTGGATGATGTGAATGACTAATGGCCATTATTATGATATTAATGAAGGTATAGACGCTAGCATTGGAAGGAAACGTGCAAGTGTAAAATAGTCCGACGAAGAGGTATGTAAGGCTAACCCTTCCTTCATAAGGCATGGTTCTTGGCCAAATTTCTAATTCCTCTATATGAGTATGTTGTATTCAAGTGATTGACACTCCGAGCTCATAAGCTCACGATCCTTAACATGTACTACGATTGTACTACGCCCCTATGACGAGTAATCCTAAGATATGGATGTAGCAATAATGATGATGATAGTGATGACGATAATAATAATAATGATGCCAAAGGTGCCTATAGGCTATTATACTTATATGTGCCTATGAAGGGCTATAATGATACCCCGAGCTTATAACGCTGGGTAGGATATATGTATATGATTATGTATAAAGTATGTATACGATTACGTAACGCACGCACACCTCTGCAGATGGTACGGATAACCCTGAAGCCTTGGTAGGGCCAGGTAGAAATAACATTGAGCCTTGGTTGGCTAAGTACGTATGAAACACCGAACCTTATGGTCGGGCACGCTATGTATGTATATAAGTGTATGGCTATGTATACGATATGAATATGAATGTGAAAAGACTATGTATATGAATGCGAATAGGGGCATATATACGAATACGAGCACTATTATGAAATACGCATGAGAAATGGAAAGTCCCTATGAAAGGCAGGTAAGTGCCATGATGATGATATTATTGTCTTCCCTCCTGTGCCACTTCATATATTGTCTATGATGCTTCTATATTGATGTTAATCATGCTTTACATACTCAGTACATTCTTCGTACTGACGTCCTTTTGTTTGTGGACGCTGCGTCATGCTCGCAGGTGCACAGGGAGACAGACTTGATCCATAGCTGCTTATCCAGAGATTGCATAGCAGAGCTCCATTTCTTTCGGAGCCGCAGCTTTTGGGTACTCATTCTTTTGTGTATATAATTATGGGCATAGCGGGGTCCTGTCCCGCTAATGTGATATGTCATACTCTTAGAGGCTCGTAGTCATGTGTATGTGGGTAGAGATTTTCGGCCATGTCGGCCCATGTTTTGTATATCTTTTGTTGGCCTCGTCGGCCTTGTACTTATGATGTGGCATAGATGCCTATGATATGTTAAATGATGATGGTCGTCTAATGGGATCAATATGATTAACGATAAGAAAAGCACGAATTGACTTATGGTTCACCTAGATGTTATGTTATGTACGATAAGGGGGTGCCCGGGTGGGGTAGCACCGGGTGCTCGTCGCGGCCCCCTAGCCGGGTCGTGACAAGAATAACGGGAGTAATGAGCTTCTTCTAGAAACTGACGATGCAGTCCTGTCACACCTGGCACACATAGCCTGCCTCTATACCTGAGAACTCCATCTGCAGAAACTTCAAACGGCGGCTTCTCTTTCTTAGGGAATGCATCTCTATAGTGATTGAACTGAGGGTCTTCATAACAGTGCTCTCTCACCTCCATATCTAAGGACGAAACAGCTGGGTTGGGAATACCAATTCTTGTATTGCCTGAATCAATCAGACGAACTCCGAGGCTGGCTAGCCGGTGAAGCTCACGGATTAATTCTTTCTTCTTCGGAGGGACCTCACATAGACTACCTATTTATTTGCGGCTAAGCGCATCAGTAACTCCTTCTGTTTGAAAATATATTGGAGACTCTTGTGATATGTATAAATATCAACATGTACACCGTACAAGTAATGCCTCCACATTTTTAGTGCATGAATAACCGCGGCCAATTCAAGATCATGGGTCGGATAGCTCTTTTCGTGTTTCCGCAACTGCCGGGAAGCATAGGCAATGACTTTACCGTGCTGCATCAACACAAAGCCTAACCCAACACCAGAGGCAGTACAATACACAACATACCCATCGGGTCCTTCTGGGAGTGTCAGTACTAGGGCTGAAGTCAATCTGTCTTTTAATTCTTGGAAACTACATTCACAGGCATCAGCCACTGAAATCTTGCTGATTTCTGAGTTAGCTTCGTTAATGGTGCTAAAATAGAAGAAAACCCTTTCACAAATCTTCTGTAATAGCTTGCTAAACTTAGAAATCTTCGAACCTCTATTGGGGTTGTAGGCCTTGGCCAAGTCTTCACAGCTTCGTTCTTTTGAGTATCCACACGAATACTATCAGTTGAGATAATATGGCCCAGAAAAGTCACCGAATTCAACCAAAACTCACAATTCGAGAATTTAACATACAATTCACGAGCCTGAAGAATTCCAAGGACAGTACGCAAATGGTCTGCATGCTCCGCTTCGGACCGAGAATATACTAGAATATCATCAATAAACACGATTACAAATAGATCTAGAAAAGGCTTGGAGACATTATTCATCAAATTCATGAACACTGCCGGTGCGTTAGTTAACCCAAATGACATCACCCGATATTCATAATGGCCATATCTGGTTCTGAAAGTCATTTTGGGAATATCTTCTTCTCTAACTCTCACTTGATGATACAACGATCTCAGATCAATTTTGGAAAACCACTTGGTACCCTATAATTTATCGAACAAATCATCGATTCTCGGGAGTGGATCTTTGTTCTTTATTGTCACCTTGTTCAGCTACCTATAGTCAATGCACATTCGCAAAGATCCATCTTTCTTTCTTACAAACAAGACAGGTGTTCCCCATGGCTATGACCTCGATCTAATGAATCCCTTCTCAAGCAAATCCTTCAGTTGTGCCTTTAACTCTTTCAGTTCTGTAGGAGCCATTCTGTAAGGAGGAATAGATATAGGTTTGGTATCCGACAGCACATCAATAGCAAAATCAATCTCCCGCTCCAGTGGAAGGCCTGGAAGTTCATCTGGAAATACATCCGGAAATTCATTTATTACCGAGATAGATTGAAAAGTCGGTGGTTTTGCTTCAGTGTCATGAACTCGGACTAAGTGATACATATATCCTTTAGCGATCATTTTCCTCGCTTTGAGGTAGGAAATAAACCTACCCCTTGGAGATACTGTGTTACCTTTCCATTCGAGTACTGTCCTCAGGGAAATTGGAATCGAACTATCTTTGTTATGCAATCCATATTAGCATAACAAGAGGCCAACCAATTCATGCCCATGATCACATCAAAATCTAGCATTTCCATATTAATCAAATCAGCTCTAGTCTGACGATTACATACCACAATCACACAATTTTTGTATACTTGCCTAGCTATTACTAGGTCATCAACAGAAGTGGATACCTCAAAAGGCTTTATTGTCTCGGGTTTCACCCTAATACGATCAGCGATATACGGAGTAATATATGATAAGGTAAAATCCGGATCAATCAATGCATAAACATCATGGGAGAATATGGATAGTGTACCTGTAACCACATCTAGGGAGGACTGAAGATCCTGACATCCGGCTAAAGCAAAAATACGGGGCTGGGTGCCACTTGAACTGGATGCTCCTCCTCTGCCCCTACCACGGCCTGCTGAAGTCTGGGGAGTCTACCCGACAGGGCGCACGGAAGAAGAAGAACCTACTGCTGATCCCGGGGGCTGAGCCCCAACTCTACCGCTCAGCGACGGACAATCACGCATCATATGCCCAACCTGACCACAGGCATAGCAAGCATCTGAACCTCAGCGACACTGAACCGAATGTAATTTATAGCACTGACTGCATCGCGGAACTGATGGTCTCCTCTGACTAGGATCACCTCCGAACTGAGGGCCTGAGACCCTCGAACTCTGACCCGGATCGAAATAAATGGGGCGATCAAATCTCCTGCCAGCAAATCGAGGTGATGCGCTCGTCGTGTACTGGCCTGAATATCTAGAATATTGTTGCCGCTGACCCCGTCTTTACTCACTGCTAGAACCAGCAGATCTGGCCCTCTTGCTCTACCCTCTATCAATGTCGCGCTCACCCCTTTGCGGCTGTTTATGCTCTTCTAAATTCTGGGTGTGGGCCTGAATATGGGTGATGTCCATCCCCTCCTGTAGTGAAGCTGTCAAACAATCTTTGAACAAATGTGGTCCTAAGCCACTCACATATCGATGTACTCTATCTCCCATATTCGCTACCATTATCGTGGCATACCTAGCCAATGAATTAAAATGAAGGCTATACTCTCGGGCACTCATACTCTCTTACTTAAGATTCAAGAATTTATTGGCTCTGGCCTGACGGACCTCGGGTGGTAGATAATGACGGATAAAAGCATTTACGAACTCTTGCCAAATCGGGGGAGGCACATTTTCCCCTCTTGAAGAAATCTAATTGTTATACCATAGAACCGCCACATCCTGCAACCTATAAGATGCCAGCTCCACTGACTCTGTATCCGAAGCATGGATGATCCTCAACATCCTCAATATCTCCTTTACAAATCCTTGCGGGTCTTCATCCGGCTTTGACCCAAAAATATTCTGGAGGATTAAAACTCATAAAATCACGATCCCTTGCACTAACCGTCGGATTACCTGGGCCCGTACTCTGTCGTTGAGCCTGCACGACAACCAACTGAGTCAATAGCTAAATAGCCTTGATCATCTGTTGACCCGAAGCACCTGATGGAGGAACTGGAGGCATAGGAGCTGGAGCTGAAGTCCCTTCATGCTTCTCTGAAACAGGCGGAGTGCGTGAGGTATGAGATGGAGCCTCATTATGGGATTCACCTTTCTCTATATTCGTTGGTGGCTCCCTTTATATCCACCTTATTGTCGTCGCCTTACCCTTCTAGGCGGCTGTGGCTTTCCTCTTTACCTGCATCGCTGAAATCATACCGCACTATTAGGGAAAAGGAAATCTTATAACATAGCTCTATCGCACAATCTAATATGGTAGAAGACGGTCATTTTTCCTAAATGCCCCGTAGCCTTTTGTTTATAAGTGTGGCGCGCTTAACACCCATAAACAAGACTATACTGGACACGGCTCGTAGACACACCCTAGGACGGAACTGCTCTGATACCACTTTTTTCACGACCCGATTAGGGGGCCATGATGGGTACACGGAGCTGACTACCGAGCATCACTCATTACGCTAATCACCATATCCAACCTGAGCATACACAATCTTAAAGGAAACACATACATATATATAAGCCCTCACGACTGCAAAATGATATACAAAAATATACACTGATGTATCCATGAGACTACTATTACCTACACATCTGTATCTACGAGCCTCTACTAGAGTACCGATACCTAAGGACGGGACAGGACCCCGTCGTGCCCAAATATATATACAAAAGAATACATCAATAATTGGCACCTCTGGAATAATGCAGTGCTCCTGTGTAGCTGCTGATAGACTCCTATGAATCTGGGCCGCAACCCTGTCTACCTGTGGGCATGAACACAACGTCCAAAAAGAAAGGACGTCAGTACGAATAATGTACTGAGTATGTAAGGCATGTACAATAATAACATGTCGAAGTGATAAGAGAACATTAAGTAAGGAAACAACCTTCAACTAAATGTCACCTAAGATAGGATAATGTATGCTAGCTTACATTATAAACAACATCATATCGAGTATGCATATATAAGATGCCCGACCATGTAGGTACGGTGTGATGATCATTAGCCCGTAACCGAGCCTCCTGTGTCCGGGGTAAACGTCTCATGCCGCCCACTAGTGGTGTCTGCCCATGCTATCTTGACATGGTGTAATCATCATCATAGCTGCCCACTAAGCCTATCGTAGTGGTGTCTGCTCGGCCAACTAGGCACGGTGTAGTCTTACATATACATAATCTAAAGCATGCATGAGAGCTCAAGTAAAATGGTAACTCTATCGGAGCGATGTAAGGTCGGTAACCTCCGATTACATTATGGAATAATCCTCATCACTATGTCTCACCTTGAAGGAACTAATTTCATGAGGTGAGATAACAACAAGAACTAACGTCAATCAAATCATAAAGATAAGAGTATCAGGCTCATCATAGCATCATTATCATGGAGCGTATCTCATCTCAATCTCATAAGAGCCCTTAAGAATCTTTAGCTTTTATTCTTTGGGATGTAAGAAGGTCATGGAAGTATAGAAAAAAAAATCACAACATAGGGGACTAGCCTTACATACCTTTACGTCTCTTAACCTTGCCAACTAAACGCTTCCCTCCAAGTTCATGATTCTACATTCAAGAAAATTCGTACTAAGGTTAGATAACCGGAACATACTTAAAGCTAAGCTAAGGCGACTAAGGGCTAACCAAAATTGGGCAGCACTTCCCTTGTTTCTTCAACTTTCTCCATATGATACAACAACTCCCAAACATCAATAACAACATCCATAATATCACAATCAATAACTTTCTTCAAGTTAAACATTGTTTACTTCTTAAATCCACCTTCAAAATCACCTATTACCATACCTATTTTACAACTTCATATTCATCCTCCTATAATACTCCCTTAACATCTTCTGTATTATTCAACACAAGATTGTACTCATAACATGTCAAGAGCTATTATTCAAGTTAAGTCATCATTCAAGAATATCACTATTTCCATATTGCACTCCATATTCTCCTCCTTTCCATCATCCAAGTCTTTTAACCTCTCAATATTCTTAACAACATGAATTGAACATAAAACTTACCTTTGATGATGTAGGAATGAACTTTGGATGTAAACACTTCACTTGGAGAACCCCCACTTCAACACCAAAGAGATTCTTGGCTTCCACAAACCCTAGGGAGTACTCTTGCACTAGATTATACTAATCCTTGGTGTTTACTCCTTGATTTCCCTTGGATATATGTTAAAATGGTATGGAGAAGGTTCTAGAGGTTTGGAGAGAGTTGGAGAATGAGTGAAATGAAAAATGAGGACTTGGGGCCTCTTCTTATAAAAAATCAAAAGCTTCCCAACGAGGATTCTCCGGTACGAACTACGGAGCGTCGATCTGACCGTCGAAGTCGTGAAATTTCTAGTGAGCAGCCTCTTATTTCCTTTCATTCTATGGTGAGAAGGATGGTCCGTCGAACTGATTGACGGAGCATCGATCTTCTTCGTCGAATGGTCTTTCTCTTAATCAATTCTATGGCACAATCAACGAGGCGTCGATCCATCCGATGGTACAAAGAATGACCGTCGAACCCCCCTTTTGCAGAACTGCAGTGAAGTTTCATTTGTCGAACTTACCTCCCTTGCCTGAAACGTCTTTGGAATCTTAATTAGAATCATTGAGCATCCCTTCTTACTTGTTGGGACATCATGTACACCTTAACTTACATTAGTCCATTCATCGCTCAGCAACCCAAAATTCTGAGGTGTAACAGTTTATCTACGTTATTTTCTGAATTGTGTTAACTATGCTTAGTCGGACTATGATGCCTACCAGTACTGTTGTTTGTACTGACCTTCACTTGCTGCATTCTTTTATGAATGCACAGTATCAGGACGGATCTACTTCTCTGACTCGTGGCTGATCGATTCCTCAGCTTCTACTTCTGTTTTCCAGGGTAAGCATGGCGTCCGCTAACCTCTAAGACTCTTCGATTGTTTATGTCTTACTTTTCTTTCAAGACATAATTTGAGACATTTTATGTATTATTATTCAAACTAGATTTATTCGGATTTAGCTGCTCTTGTATGACCAGACCAGATACTGGGGTGGATTTATTTACTTCCGCACTTTTCTATATCATACTATATAGTGAGACTTACATCATTTTCTTCTTTCGCTATTTATTATATTTATTATTTGTAAACGTTGCGTTAAGGGTTCGCCTATCGAGAGTGGAATGGTAGGTGCCCGCATGACCTAAGCTAAAATGGGTCGTGACATCTCCACAAGTAAAATATACCATAACGAAGCTAGGGGAAGGGTTAACAAGGGCAAAATAGTTAAAATAGCCAAAGCGACCTGACGGGTCGATACATCATCCACCACTTAAACACATATAGTCCTCAAACATGAGCGATAAGGGATTTACCTGAGTCGTTGGAAAGCTGTGGATATCTACTCTGCATGTCCTACTCGGTTTCCCAAGTAGCCTCATCGACCAGACAATGCTTCCTTTAAACCTTTACAGAAGAAATCTCTTTGGACTTCAACTTCTGTATCTATTTATCTAAAATAGCAACTAGCTCCTCCTCAAAAGTCAAGTTCTGATAAAGCAATACCGAATCCCACTTAATCACATGAGAACCATCAGAATGATACTTCTTGAGTATGGAAATATGAAACACAGAGTGAACACCCAACAAACCAGGTGGTAAAGCCAACTCATAGGCTACCTCACCAATACACTGAACGATCTCACATGAAGAAATGTACCTAGGGCTTACCTTGCCCTTCTTCCCAAACCTCATCACACCCTTCATGGTTAAAACCTTCAACAAAACTCGCTCATCCACCATGAACTCCAAGTCACGAGCCTTTCGATCCGCATAACTTTTCTGTCTACTCTGAGCTGTGAGAAGTCTCTCCTGAATCAACTTGACCTTGTCCAAAGAAACCCATAACAAGTCTGTACATCAAACCAACCAGCTGGAGAACGACACTTCCTACCACATAATGCCTCGAATGGTTCCATCTCAATGCTCGAGTGATAAGTGTTGTTGTACGAAAACTTACCAAGGGCAATAATTGGTCCTAATGACCACCAAAATCAATCACACAGGCCCGCAATATATCCCAAGAACCTGAATAGTGCCCTCAAACAGACCATCTGTCTGAGGGTGAAATGTTGTACTAAGCTTCACCCGAGCACCCAACTCCTTCTGTATGGATTTCCAGAAATGTGATGTAAGCGGAGTGCCTCGATCCGAAATGATAGAAATAGGTACACCATGCAAATAAACTATCTATTAAATGTAGATTCTAGCCAACTTCTCAGAATTGTAGGTAGTCTGGACCAGTACAAAATGAGCCGACTTAGTCAAATGGTCCACAATGACCCAAATAGCATCAAATTTACCCAAAGTCTATAGTAGCCCTACCACAAAATCCATAGCAATCCTCTCCCATTTCCACTCAGGTATAGGCATCCTTTTGAGTAATTTCACCCAACTTTTGGTGCTCATACTTCACTTGTTGACAATTCAAACATCTAGCCACAAATCCCGCTATATCCCTCATCATAATATGCCACCAATAGTGTTACTTCAAATCCCGATACATCTCTGTAGCTCTCAGATAAATAGAGTATCTTGAACTGTGAGCCTCCTCCATGATCAATCTAGAGAAATCACTCACTTGGGGAACACATATACGACCCTTGATCCTCAAAACTCCCTCATCATCAAGAATTTCCTCCTTGGATTTTCCTTTCAATGCTTTATCATGAATTTTGCACAACTCTGCATCATCAAACTGTTGGGCTCTAATCCACTCCAATAAGGAAGACCGCGCGTCCACACAAGCCAGAAACTTACCAGGTTCCGAAATATCAAGCATAACCATGCTATTAGCCAAAGCCTAAACATACATAGCCAAAGGTCACTCCCCTACATGGAACGATCCTAGGCTATCCATACTCACCACCTTTCGACTCAAGGCATCCGCCACTACATTGGCCTTGTCCGGATGATAAAGAATACTCAAGTCATAATCCTTGAGCATCTCTAACCACCTATTTTGCCTCAAATTGAGATCCCTCTAATTGAAAATGTGCTAAAGACTCTGATAATCAATAAATACCTCCCAATGCACATCATACAAGCAGTGCTTCCAAATCTTTAATGCTAATACTACAGCCACCAACTCCAAGAGTGGGGTAGATCCTCCTATGCACCTTCAACTGCCTTGAAGAGTACGCTATATCTTTTCTCTTTTGCATCAAAACACTGTTACACCTCGAAAATATCATGTCGTTGCACAGTAAATATACTAACACAGGGTGAGGCATATAAGATGTTTCCGCAAGTAAGAAGTAGTACTTAACTGTTCCCATAAATATTCCAAATACATTTGAATCAAGAAAAGAGAGTTCGTTAAGAAGGGTAAAGTATACGTTGTGTTTCGGAAGCGATTTACAAAGTACCGAGTTAAGGTTGACTTAATGATGTCTTAAAGAAGAGTTATAACGCCCCTTAGATTTTTAATGAAGTGTTAAACAAGTGCTAAGAAGGTTCCATAAGAATTAGAGGCAAAACGAGTCGACGAGGACAAATTTTGAGAAATTGTGGATTGTACGGTCCTTTATATGGACCGTATAAAAGATACTGCCGTATATCTGCTCGTATAATCTGTCCAGAGAAGGGTCCGCCACTGTAAGTATTATATGGTCACACATACGGACCGTATAAGTTATATGGACCGTATGTGTGTCCGTATAAGTAATACGGAACCCGACGGGCAGATTTTTAATTTTCTAAAGGATGCCCCAAGTTCATTTATTTCATTTCCCATCTTCTCTCCAACACTCTCCACACCTATAGAACTTTCCACACTCTTCATTTACAAGAATCCAAGATAAATCAATGATCAACATCACTAATCCAAGAGAATCAAGTGTAAGAGAGTCTCTAGGGGTTGCCTAAAGTCAAGAAATCTCTTTGGATTGAAGCTAGGGTTTTTCCTTAAGTGAAGTATTTTCATCTAAAGACCATTCCCACATTATCAAAGGTACGTTTTATAATTATTTCACGTTATTTAGAATATTGAGGGGTTGAAAGACTTGGATTATGGAAGAAAATAGAATATGAAGCTCAAATGTGAAAATAATGATATTTTTGAATATTAGTTGACATGAATCATGACTCTTGATGTATTATGAGAAAAACCTTATTGTAAACGATACAAATGACATTAAGGAAGTATAATATGAGAACAAATATGATGTTATGTGATAATGTTGGTTATGGGTGATTTGAAATGGGATTGGAAGAATTGAATAAGGTATAGTATGATGAAGGTTGTTGATCATGATATTATGAATGTTGTTATTGACGTTTTGGAGTTGTTATATCGTATGGAGAAAGTTGTATAAATAAAGGAGATGCTGCCCAATTTTTGGAAGTTTTAGCTTAAGATTAAGTACGTTTCCAACTATCTAGTTCTAGTACGAATTCCTTTGAATGTAGAATTACGAACTTGGAAGGGAGCGTATAGTCGGCAAGTTAGAAAGGCATAAAGGTATGTAAGGCTAGTCCCAACTTTTCTAAGGCATAATTCCTATGACATGATTCCCTTTATCTTTCCATGACCTTCTTACATTCTGGAAACTATGAGTCTATGTTTATAAAGAGCTTCTCATGAGATAGAGATAACAGACATGTTGTGAATACGATAATGAAAATGACGAGTATATGTCTAAAGCTTCCAAAGCCTGTGATATGATATTCTTATGAAGTTAATGACTGCTTAATTATCTTCGTTGTTGTTACTCTCACCTTATAATGTTAGTTCTTTCAAGGTGAGATACGATGATTATGATTACTCCATAATGGTATCGGGGGTCTTCGACCTTACGTCACCTCGATAGAGCCATAGTTTGTATTTGAGTTCTAATGTATGCTTTATGAGATGTTTATGATAATGAGATTACACCGCGCCTAGATGGCCGAACATGATACCGCGAAGGCAGGCTGCTTATGAAAATGATACATGTGTTTTCCTTTAAAGGTTAAGTAGTTTATATCTTCAGCTCATGTTTCATTGTTTTCGTTATTATGCTATTACTATTTGTGCCTTACTTACTCAGTACAATGTTCGTACTGACGTCCTTTCTTTTTGGATGTTGTGTTCATGCCCAAAAGTAGACAGGGAGACGATGTGGATCCGTAGGAGCGTATCAACAAATTCACAGGAGCACTCCATTATTCCGGAATTGCTCCTTATGATCATATTCTTTTCTGTATATATATGTATTTTGGGCACGACGGGGTCCTGTCCCGCCCTTATGTCTAGTACTGTAGTAGAGGCTCGTAGATACATACGTATAGATTGTTGATGTCCCATGATGATCACATTTTACTTTTGTATATCATTTTTGTAGCCGTGAGGGCTTATGTACATAGATATGGCTTTCTTTGGAGATTATATATGTTCAGGTTCAGTATGATGATTAGCCTAATGAGTGGTGCTCAGCAGTCAGCTCCGGGTATCCGTCATGGCCCCCTAGTCGGGTCGTGACAAAAGTGGTATCAGAGTAGTTCCGTCCTTGGGTGTGTCTACGAGTCGTGTCCAGAAGAGTCTTGTTTATGGGTGTGAAGCGCGCCACACTTATAAACAAGAGGCTGCGGGGAATTTAGGAAAAATGAACATTCTTTTTCTTAATAGATCGTGCGATAGAGCCATGTTATAAGATTTTCTCCTCCCTAATTATGTGTTATGATTTTAGTGATGCCGGTAAAGAGGAAAGCCACAGCCGAAAGAAGGGCAAGGCTACGACAGAAAGGCGGATAGAAAGGGAGCCGCCAACTAATGTAGAAGAAGGTGAATCTCATAATGAGGCTCCAACTAATACCTCTCACACTCCGCCTATTCTAGAAGAGCAAGAGGGGGCTTCCGTTCCAACTCCTATACCTCCAGTTCCTCCATCGGGTGCGTCAGGTCAATAAATGACTAAAGCTATTCAGTTATTGACGCAGTTATTTGCCGCTCAGCCGCAGCGGCAGAGTACGGGTTCAGGTGACAAGGCGACTAGTGATAGAGCCCGTGATTTTATGAGTTTGAATCCCCCGAATTTTTCGAGTCAAAGCCGGATGAAGACCCGCAAGGCTTTATTGATGAGATGCTGAAAACTCTAAGAATTATCCATGCCTCCGATACTGAATCTGTAGAGTTAGCAACTTTTAGACTCCGGGATGTGGCGGTTCATTGGTATAATAACTAGATATCTTCACGAAAGAAAAATGCACCTCCTCCAGTTTAGCAAGAATTTGTAGCTGCTTTCCTTCACTATTATTTTCCACTCGAGGTTCGAAGGGTCGGAGCTGACAAGTTTCTAAATCTAAAGCAAGGGAATATGAGTGCTCGGGAGTATAGCCTTCACATTAATTCATTGGTGTAGTATGCTCCCACTATGGTGGCCGATATGGGTGATAGAGTGCATAGATTTGTGAGTGGCTTAGGGACACATTTGTTTAAAGATTGCTTGACAGCTTCATTGCAAGAGGGGATGGACATTTCCCGTAATTAGGATCACGCCCAGAATTTAGAAGAACAGCAACAGCCGCAGAGGGGTGAGCGTGATATTAATAGAGGGCAGAGTAAGAGGACTAGATCTGTTGGTGCCGGTAGCGACTATAGAGGGGGATCGAGGCAGTCATATTCTAGATATTTAGGCCAGTTGGCGACTAGTGCACCTCCTCGGTTTGCGAGCAAACGATTTGACCACCCCATTCATTCAGGACAAGGTCAGAGCTCGAGAGCTTCGGGTTCCCAGTTTGGAGATGATTATAGTCAGAGGAGACCACCGGTCCTACGATGTAGTCATTGCAGAAAGATACATTCGGGCCCGTGTCGTCAAGGCTCCGATGCTTGTTATTTTTGTGGAAAGACTGGGCACGTGATGAGTGATTGTCCCTCGAGCTACGGTAGAGGTGGAGTTCATCCCACAAGATCAGCAGCTGGTTCTTCTTCGTCTGTGCTCCTGATTGGGCAGACTCCCCAGATTCCAGCAGGTCAAGGTACAAGCAGAGGGGGAGCGTCCAGTTCAGGTGGCACTCATACCCTATTTATGCTTTAGCTGGACGTCAGGATTTGGAGTCCTCCCCGGATGTGGTTACAGGTATACTATTTATATTCTCTCATGACGTCTATGCATTGATAGATACGGGTTCTACATTGTCTTATATTACTACTTATATTGCTGGTCGTATTGTGGTGAATCCGAGCCAATTAAGCCTTTTGAGGCATCTACTCCGATTGGTGATCCCGTGATAGCTAGACAAGTATACAAGGATTGTGTGATTGTGGTATGTGATCGTCCGACTAAAGTTGATTTAGTTGAGCTGAAAATGCTAGATTTCCATGTTATTATGGGTATGGATTGGTTGGCCTCTTTTTATGCCAATGTCGATTGCCGAATGAAAGTAATTCGATTCCAATTCCCGGGAGAGCCCGTGTTCGAATGGAAAGGTAATACAGCGTCTCTTAGAGGTAGGTTTATTTCCTACCTTTATGCAAGGAAGATGATAGCAAAAGGCTATATTTATCACCTAGTCCGAGTTCATAATACTGAGGCAGAGCCACCGACTTTTCAATCCGTCCCGGTAGTGAATGAATTTCCGGATGTATTTCCAAATGAACTTCCAGGTCTTCCTCCGGAAAGAGAGATTGATTTTCCGATTAACGTGTTACCGGATACTAAACCAATCCCCATTCCTCCTTACTGAATGGCTCCTGCAGAATTAAAAGAGCTAAAGGAACAACTGAAAGATTTGCTTGAGAAGGGGTTTATTATCCCAGTTCGTCACCGTGAGGAGCACCTGTCATATTTGTGCGAAAGATAGATGGTTCTTTACAAATGTGTATTGATTATGGGCAGCTTAATAAGGTGACAATAAAGAATAAATATTAGCTACCTAGAATTTATGATTTGTTCGACCAATTACAGGGTACCAAGTGATTTTCCAAAATAGATCTGAGGTCGGGTTATTATCAAGTGAGAGTTAGAGATGAAGATATTCCGAAAACAACTTTCAGAACGAGATATAGCCATTATGAATTTCAGGTGATGTCATTTGGGTTGACTAATGCTCCGGCGGTCTTTATGAACATGATGAATAATGTATTCAGACCTCTCTTAGATCTATTCGTGATTGTGTTCATTGATGATATTTTAGTATATTCCCGGACAGAACCGAAGCATGCAGACTATTTGAATATTGTCCTTGGGATTCTTCGGACTCGTGAATTGTATGCTAAGTTTTCGAAATGTGAAGTCTAGTTGAATTTTGTAAATTTTCTAGGCCACATTATTTTAGCTGATGGCATCTGAGTTGATACTCAGAAAATTGAGGCTGTGAAGACTTGGCCAAGGCTTACAACACCTACAAAAGTCCGTAGTTTTCTGGGTTTGGCAGGTTACTATAGAAGATTTGTGGAAGGGTTTTCCTCTATTTCAGCACCATTGATGAAGCTAACTCAGAAATCGGCAAAATTTCAATGGACTAATGCCTTTGAACGTAGTTTCCAATAATTAAAAGACAGATTGACTTCAGCCCCAGTCCTGACACTCCTAGAAGGGCCCGATGGTTATGTGGTGTATTGTGATGCCTCTGGTGTTGGGTTAGGCTGTGTGTTGGTACAGCACGGCAAAGTTATTGCCTATGCTTCCCGACAGCTGCGACAACATGAAAAGAACTATTTGACCCATGATCTTGAATTGGCCGCGGTTATTCATGCACTAAAGGTGTGGAGACACTATTTGTACGGTTTACATGTTGATATTTATACAGACCACAAGAGTCTCCAATATATCTTCAAGTAGAAGGAGTTAAACCTACGGCAGAGACGGTGGTTAGAGCTACTGAAAGATTATGATGTGAGTATCTTATACAACCCCGAAAAGGCGAATGTAGTAGCTGGTGCACTTAGCCGTAAATCAATGGGAAGTCTATGTGAGGTTCCTTCGGGGAATAAAGAATTAATTCGTGAGCTCCACCAACTAGCCTGCCTTGGAGTTCGTTTAATTGATTCAGGCAATGCAGGAATTGGTATTCATAACCTAACTATTTCATCCTTAGATATGGAGGTGAGAGAGCGCCAATATGAAGACCCTCACTTGAGTCACTATAGAGATACACTTCATGAGAAGTAGAAGTCGCCATTTGAAATTTCTACAGATGGAGTTCTTAGATACCGAGATAGGCTATGTGTTCCGAATGTTGCGGGAGTACGTCGTCGAATTCTAGAAGAAGCTCGTTACTCCCGGTATTCTATCCACCCAGGGGCATCAAATATGTATAATGATCTTAAGCTAATGTATTGGTGGGATGGAATGAAGAAGG
Source organism: Lycium barbarum (assembly GCF_019175385.1). Taxonomy (NCBI): domain Eukaryota; kingdom Viridiplantae; phylum Streptophyta; class Magnoliopsida; order Solanales; family Solanaceae; genus Lycium; species Lycium barbarum. The sequence goes on along the minus strand of NC_083347.1, from coordinate 77,276,464 downwards.
ACATAGCAAAATTTGTAGCTCAATGTCTAAATTGCCAACAAGTGAAAATTGAGCATCAAAAGGCAAGAGGATTGTTACAAGCCATGGAAATCCTAACTTGGAAATGGGAAGTGATTAAGATGGATTTCATTGAAGGGTGACCTCTCTCCCGAAGCAAGTATGACTCCAGATGGGTGATTACGGACAGACCCGTGAAATCAGCTCATTTTCTTCCAGTCAGAACCACATATTCGGCAGAAGATTATGCAAGGATGTATCTTAAAGATATTATGCGACTTCTTGGTGTCCCGGTATCTATTATTACAGATAGGGGAGCACAATTTACAGCCAAATTCTGGAAGTCTTTCCAAGAATGTTTGGGTAATTAGGTAAGGCTTAGCACAGCATTTCATCCACAAACTGATGGGCAAGTTGAACGCACTATTCAGACCTTGGAAGATATGTTACGGGCATGTATGCTAGATTTCAATGGTAGTTGGGATGACCACCTACCTCTTATTGAGTTTGCATACAATAATAGTTATCATTCCAGTATTCAGATAGCCCCATATGAAGCTTTGTATGGAAGGAAGTGTAGATCCCCAATTAGGTGGGTTGAAGTAGGACAGGTATAGCTAATAGGTACTGAGTTGATTCAACAAGCAATAGAGAAAGTCAAGGTTATCCGATATCGACTAGTGACAGCCCAAAGTCGCCAACAATCTTATGCGGACAACCTTCGACGAGAATTAGAAATTCAAGTTGATGATTGGGCATTCTTAAAGGTATCACCGATGAATGGTGTGATGAGATTTGGCAAGAAGAGAAAATTGAGTCCTCGATACATTAGACCTTATAAGATTGTCCGCAGGATAGGCCAAGTAGCATATGAACTGGATCTACCCTCAGAACTTAAGTTAGTCCATCCAGTTTTTCACGTATCAATGCTCCGTAAGTGTGTCGGAGATCTTACTAGGATCATGCCGGTAGATGATGTTCAAGTTACGGAAAAGTTGACTTATGAGGAGGTACCCATTGCCATACTAGATAGGCAAGTTCGGAGACTTAGGAACAAAGAAGTAGCTTCAGTCAATGTCTTATGGAGGAACAATAACCGAGAGGAGATGACTTGGGAAGCGGAAGAAAACATGAAGTCCAAGTACCCCCAATTGTTTCAACCCCCGGAAGAGATTCAATATAAAACATCAACATTATGAGGTATGTAATGCTTTCTTTTATGCTTTTGGTCGTGTGTGGCCATAATTTCTTGTTATTGTGCTATAGCCCTATGAGGAATTGTTATTATGGGCTGTTGTGACAGGATGGTAGCGCTAAATTACAGGGGAAACTCTAGCGAAATTTTCATAGAATTCCCGGGAACTTAACATTCGAGGACGAATATTTTTAATGGGGGGAAAAATGTTACACCTCGGAATTTTCAGGTTGTTGCACAGTAAATATACTAATGCAAGGAGAGGTGTATATGATGTTTCACAAGTAAAAAGTAGTACTTAACGGTTCCCATTAAGATTCCAAAGACGTTTGAAGCAAGAGAAGAGAATTCATTAAGAAAGGCAAAGTATACGGTTTGATTCGGAAAGGATTTACAAAGTACTGTGTTAATGTTGACTTAATGATGTCCTAAAGAAGTGTTATAATGCCCTTTAGATTGTTAATGAAGTGTTAAACAAGTGCTAAGAAGGTTCCATAAGAATTGGAGGCAAAACGAGTCGACAAGGACAAGTTTCGGGAAATTATGGATTGTACGGTCCTTTATACGGCTGTATAAAAGATACTGCCCATATATTTGTCTGTATAATCCATCCAGACAATGGTCCTCCACTGGAAGTATTATACGGTCACACATACAGACCGTATAAGTTATACGGACCGTATGTGTGTCCGTAACCCGACGGCCAGATTGTTAATTTTATAAAGGATGCCCAAAGCTCAATTATTTCATTTCCCATCTTCTCTCCAACACTCTCCATGCCTCTCGATCATTCCACACTCTTCATTTACAAGAATCCAAGATAAATCAAAGATCAACATCACAAATCCAAGAGAATCAAGTGTAAGGGAGTCTCTAGGTTGCCTGACGTCAAGAAATCTCTTTGGATTGAAGCTAGGGTTTTTCCTCAAGTGAAGTATTTTCATCTAAGGACCATTCCTACATTATCAAAGGTACGTTTTATGATCATTTCATGTTATTTATAATATTTAGGGGTTGAAAGACTTCGATTATGGAAGAAAATAGAATATAGAGCTCAAATGTGAAAATAATGATATTTTTGAATAGTAGTTGACATGAATCATGACTCTTGATGTATTATGAGAAAAACCTTGTTGTAAACGATACAAATGACATTAATGAAGTATAATATGAGAACGAATACGATGTTGTGTGATAATGTTGGTTATAAGTGATTTGAAATGGGATTGGAAGAATTGAATAAGGTATAGTATGATGAAGGTTGTTGATCATGATATTATGAATGTTGTTATTGACGTTTGCGAGTAGTTATACCGTATGGAGAAAGTTGTATAAATAAAGGAGACTCTGCCCAATTTTTGTTAGTTTTAGCTTAAGATTAAGTACGTTTCCAACTATCTAGTTCTAGTACGAATTCCTTTGAATGTAGAATTACGAACTTGGAATGGAGCGTATAGTCAGCAAGTTAGAAAGGCATAAAGGTATGTAAGGCTAGTCCCTACTTTTCTAAGGCATGATTCCCTTTATCTTTCCATGACCTTCTTACATTCCGGAAACCATGAGTGTATGTTTATAAAGAGCTTCTCATGAGATAGAGATAAGAGACATGTTGTGAACACGATAATGAAAATAATGAGTATATGTCTAAATACTCCAAAGCCTGTGATATGATATTCTTATATATTTAATGACTCCTTGATGATATTCATTGTTGTTACACTAACCTTATAATGTTAGTTCCTTCAAGGTGAGATACGATGATTGTGATTACTCCTTAATGGAATCAGGGGTCCTCGACCTTACGTCACCTCAATAGAGCCATAGTTTGTATTTGAGTCTAATGTATGCTTTATGAGATGTATATTATGATGATTACACCATGCCTAGATGGCCGGGCATGACACCGCGAAGGCGGGATGCTTATGATTACACCGTGCCTAGGGGGCCGGACATGACACCACCAGTGGACGGCGTGTGATAGTTACCCCGACGCGGGTTAATGATGTAGGTATATATGATACACATACATGTGTTTTCCTTTAAAGGTTAAGCAGTTTATATCTTTAGCTCATGATTCATTGTTTTCCTTATTATGCAATTGCTATTCATGCCTTACTTACTCAGTACAATGTTCGTATAGATGTCCTTTCTTTTTAGACATTGTGTTCATGCCCACAGGTAGATAGGGAGATGGTGCGGATCCCTAGGAGCTTATCAACAAATTCACAGGAGCACTCCATTATTCCGGAGGTGCTACTTATGATCATATTCTTTCTGTATATATATTTATTTTAGGCATGACGGGGTCCTGTCCCGCCCTTATATCTAGTACTCTAGTAGAGGCTCGTAGATACGTACGTGTGGATTGTTGATGTCCCACGATGATCACATTGTAATTTTGTATATCATTTTTGTAGGCGTGAGGGCTTATGTATATAGATATGGGTTTCTTTGGAGATTATATATGTTCAGGTTGAGTATGATGATTAGCCTAATGAGTTGTGCTCGGTAGTCAGCTCCGGCTACCCGTCATGGCCCCCTAGTCGGGTCGTGACAAAAGTGGTATCAGAGCAGTTCCGTCCTAGGGTGTGTCTATGAGCCGTGTCCAGCAGAGTCTTGTTTATGGTGTGAAGCGCGCCACACTTATAAACAAGAGGCTACGGGGTATTTAGGAAAAATGACCGTTCTTTTTCTTACTAGATCATGCGATAGAGCCATGTTATAAGATTTTCTCCTCCCTAATTGTATGTTATGATTTCAGTGATGCCGGTAAAGAGGAAAGCCACAGCTGCCCAGAAGGGCAAGGCTACGACAGCAAGGCGGATAGAAAGGGAGCCGCCAACTAATGTAGAAGAAGGTGAATCTCATAATGAGTCTCCATCTAATACCTCTCACACTCCGCCTATTATAGAAGAGCAAGGGGGGCTTTAGTTCTAGCTCCTAGACCTCCAGTTCCTCCTCCAGGTGCTTCGGGTCAACAAATGACTGAAGCTATTCAGTTATTGACGCAGTTAGTTGCCGCTCAGCCACAGCGGCAGAGTACGGGTTCAGGTGACAGGGTGAATAGTGCTAGAGCCCGTGATTTTATGAGTTTGAATGCCCTAGAATTTTTCGAGTCATAGCCGGATGAAGACCCGCACGGCTTTAATGATGAGATGCTGAGAACGTGAAAATTATTCATGCCTCCGATACTGAATCTGTAGAGTTAGCAACTTATAGACTCTGGGATGTGGCAGTTCTTTGGTATAATAACTGGTTATCTTCAAGAAAGGAAAATGCACCTCCCCAGTTTGGCAAGAATTTGTTGATGCTTTCCTTCGCCATTATTTGTCACCCGAGGTTTGAAGGGCCCGAGCTGACAAGTTTCTGAATCTAAAGCAAGGGAATATGAGTGCGCGGGAGTATAGCCTTCATTTTAATTAATTGGCTCGGTATGCTCCCACTATGGTGGCCGATATGGGAGATAGAGTGCATAGATTTGTGAGTGGCTTTAGGCCACATTTGTTTAAAGATTGCTTGACAGCTTCATTGCAAGTGGGGATGGACATTTTCCGTATTCAAGCTCACATCCAGAATTTAGAAGAACAGCAACAGCCGTAGAGGGGTGAGCGTGATATTAATAGAGGGTAGAGTAAGAGGGCTAGATCTGTTGGTGCCGGCAGCGACTATAGAGGGGGATCGAGGCAGTCATATTCTAGATATTTAGGCCAGTCGGCAACAAGTGCACCTCCTTAGTTTGCGGGCAGAAGATTTGACCACCCTATTAATTCAGGACAGGGTCAGAGCTCGAGAGCTTCGGGTTCCCAGTTTGGAGATGATTATAGTCAGAGGAGACCACCGGTCCTACGATGTAGTCAGTGCAGAAAGATACATTCGGGCCCGTGTCGTCAAGGCTCCGATACTTGTTATTTTTGTGGAAAGACTGGGCACGTGATGAGTGATTGTCCCTCGAGCTACGGTAGAGGTGGAGTTCATCCCACAAGATCAGCAGCTGGTTCTTCTTCGTCTGTGCTCCCGATTGGGCAGACTCCCCAGATTCCAGCAGGTCAAGGTACAAGCAGAGGGGGAGCGTCCAGTTCAGGTGGCACTCATCCCCTATTTATGCTTTAGCTGGACGTCAGGATTTGGAGTCCTCCCCGGATGTGGTTACAGGTATACTATTTATATTCTCTCATGAAGTCTATGCATTGATAGATACGGGTTCTACATTGTCTTATATTACTACTTATATTGCTGGTCGTATTGTGGTGAATCCGAGCCAATTAAGCCTTTTGAGGCATCTACTCCGATTGGTGATCCCGTGATAGCTAGACAAGTATACAAGGATTGTGTGATTGTGGTATGTGATCATCCGACTAAAGTTGATTTAGTTGAGCTGAAAATGCTAGATTTTGATGTTATTATGGGTATGGATTGGTTGGCCTCTTTTTATGCCAATGTCGATTGCCGAATGAAAGTAATTCGATTCCAATTCCCGGGAGAGCCCGTGTTCGAATGGAAAGGTAATACAGCGTCTCTTAGAGGTAGGTTTATTTCCTACCTTTATGCAAGGAAGATGATAGCAAAAGGCTATATTTATCACCTAGTCCGAGTTCATAATACTGAGGCAGAGCCACCGACTTTTCAATCCGTCCCGGTAGTGAATGAATTTCCGGATGTATTTCCAGATGAACTTCCAGGTCTTCCTCCGGAAAGAGAGATTGATTTTCCGATTAACGTGTTACCGGATACTAAACCAACCCCATTCCTCCTTACTGAATGGCTCCTGCAGAATTAAAAGAGTTAAAGGAACAACTGAAAGATTTGCTTGAGAAGGGGTTTATTAGGCCCAGTTCGTCACCATAGGGAGCACCTGTCCTATTTGTGCGAAAGAAAGATGGTTGTTTACAAATGTGTATTGATTATAGGCAGCTGAATAAGGTGACAATAAAGAATAAATATCCGCTACCTAGAATTGATGATTTGTTCAACCAATTACAGGGTGCCAAGTGGTTTTCCAAAATAGATCTGAGGTCAGGTTATTATCAAGTGAGAGTTAGAGAAGAAGATATTCCTAAAACAGCTTTCAGAACTAGATATGGCCATTATGAATTCCGGGTGATGTCGTTTGGGTTGACTAATGCTCCGACGGTATTTATAAGCCTGATGAATAATGTTTTCGGACCTCTCTTATATCTGTTCGTGATTGTGTTCATTGATGATATTCTAGGATATTCTCGGACAGAACCCGATACCATTTGCGTATTGTCCTTGGGATTCTTCAGACTCATGAATTGTATGCTAAGTTTTTGAAATGTGAATTCTGGTTAAATTCTATAACTTTTCTAGGCCATATTATTTCAGCTAATGGCATTCGAGTTGATACTCAGAAAATTGAGGCTATGAAGACTTGGCCTAGGCCTACAACACCTACAAAATTTCATAGTTTTCTAGGTTTGGCAGGTTACTATAGAAGATTAGTGGAAGGATTTTCCTTTATTTCAGCACCATTGACGAAGCTAACTCAGAAATCGGTGAAATTTCAATAGACTGATGCCTGTTAATGTAGTTTCCAAGAATTAAAAGACAGATTACCTTCTGCCCCAGTCTTAACACTCCTAGAAGGGCCAGGTGGTTATGTTGTGTATTGTGATGCCTCTGGTGTTGGGTTAGGCGGTGTGTTGATGCGGCACGGCAAAGTTATTTTCTATGCTTCCCGGCAGCTGCGAAAACATGAAAAGAACTATCCGACCCATGACCTTGAATTGGCCACGGTTATTCATGCACTAATGATGTGCAGACACTATTTGTATGTTGTTGATGTTGATATTTATACAGACCACAAGAGTCAACAATATATCTTCAAGTAGAAGGAGTTAAACCTACGGCAAAGACGGTGATTAGAGCTACTGAAATATTATGATGTGAGTGTCTTATACCACCCCGGAAAAGCGAATGTAGTAGCTAATGCACTTAGCCTAAAATCAATGGGAACTCTATGTGAGGTTCCTTCGGAGAAAAAAGAATTAATTCGTGAGCTCCACCAACTAGCCAGCCTTGGATTTCGCCTAATTGATTCAAGCAATGCAGGAATTAGTATTCACAACCCAACTATTTCATCCTTAGATATGGAGGTAAGAGAGCGCCAATATGAAGACCCTCAGTTGAGTCACTATAGAGATACACTTCATGAGAAGGAGAAGTCGCCATTTGAAATTTCTACAGATGGAGTTCTTAGATACCGAGACAGGATATGTGTTCCGATGTTGCGGGACTAAATCGTCGAATTCTAGAAGAAGCTCAACAAAGATGTATCACGATCTTAAGCTAATGTATTGGTGGGATGGAATGAAGAAGGACATAGCAGAATTTGTAGCTCAATGTCCAAATTGCCAACAAGTGAAAATTGAGCATCAAAAGCCAGGAGGATTGTTACAAGCCATGGAAATCCCAACTTGGAAATGGGAAGTGATTAACATGGATTTCATTGTAGGGTTACCTCACTCCCGAAGAAAGTATGACTCCATATGGGTGATCGTGGACAGACTCACGAAATCAGCTCATTTTTTTCCAGTAAGAACCACATATTCGGCAGACGATTATGCAAGGTTGAATCCTAAAGAGATTGTGCGACTTCATGGTGTCCCGATTACTATTATTACAGATAGGGGAGAACAATTTACAGCCAAATTCTGGAAGTCTTTCTAAGAAAGTTTGGGTACTCAGGTAAGGCTTAGCACAGCGTTTCATCCAAAACCTGATAGGCAAGCCGAACGCACTTTTCAGACCTTGGAAGATATGTTACGGCCATATGTGCAAGATTTCGGTGGTAGTTGGGATGATCACCTACCTCTTATTGAGTTTTCATACAATAATAACTATCATTCCAGTATTCAGATGGCCCCGTATGAAACCCTATATGGAAGAAAGTGTAGATCCCCAATTGGGTGGTTTGAAGTAGGAGAGGTACCACTAATAGGTCCGGAGTTGATACAACAAGCGGTGGAAAAAGTCAAGGTTATCCGAGATCGATTGGTGACAGCCCAAAGTCGCCAAAAATCTTATGCGGACAACCGTCGGCGAGACTTAGAATTCCAAGTTGATGATTGGGTATTCTTAAAGGTACCACCGATGAAAGGTGTAATGAGATTTGGCAAGAAGGGAAAATTGAGTCCCCGATACATTGGACCTTACAAGATTGTCCGCAGGATAGGCCAAGTAGCATATGAACTGGATCTACCCTCAGAACTCGAGTTAGTCCATCCAGTTTTTCACGTATCAATGCTCTGTAAGTGTGTCAGAGATCCTACTAGGATCGTGCCAGTAGATGATGTTCAAGTTACGGAAAAGTTGACTTATAAGAAGGAACCAATTTCCATAATAGATAGGCAAGTACGGAGACTTAGGGACAAAGAAGTAGCTTCAGTCAATGTCTTATGGAGAAACAATAACCGAGATGAGATGACTTGGGAAGCGGAAGAAAACATGAAGTCCAAGCACCCCTACTTGTTTCAACCCCTGGAAGCGATTCAAGATAAAACATCAACATTATAAGGTATGTAATGCTTTCTTTTATGCATTTGGTCGTGTGTAGCCATAATTTCTTGTTATTATATTGTAGCCCTATGAGGCGTTGTTATTGTGGGCTGTTGTGACAAGATGATAGCGCTATATTACAGCGGAAATTCTGGTGAAATTTTCGTAGAATTCCCGGGAGTTTAACATTCGAGGACAAATGTTTTTAATGGGGAAAAGAATGTTACACCTCAAAAATTTCATGTCGTTTCACAGTAAATATACTAACGTAAGGTGAGGCGTATATGATATTTCTGCAAGTAAGAATTAGTACTTAACGGTTCCCGTTAAGATCCATAGACGGTTGAAGCAAGAGAAGAGAGTTCGTTAAGAAAGGCAAAGTATAAGTTGTGTTTTGGAAAGGATTTACAAAGTACCGAGTTAATGTTAACTTAATGATGTCATAAAGAAGAGTTATAACTCCCCTTAGATTGTTAATGAAGTGTTAAACAAATGCTAAGAAGGTTCCATAAGAATTGGAGGCAAAACTAGTCGACGAGGAAAAGTTTCGGGAAATTGTGGATTGTACGGTCCTTTATATAGACCGTATGAAAGACACTGCCCATATATCTATCCGTATAATCCGTCTAGAGAAGGTTCCTCCACTGGAAGTATTATACGGTCACACATACTGACCGAATAAGTTATACGGACCATAGGTGTGTCCGTATAAAACTCGACGGGCAGATTTTTAATTTTATAAAGGATGCCCCAAGTTTATTTATTTCATCTCCCATCTTCTCTCCAACACTCTCCACACCTCTAGAACTTTCCAAACTCTTCATTTACAAGAATCCAAGATAAATCAAAGATCAACATCACTAATCCGAGAGAATCAAGTGTAAGGGAGTCTCTAGGGTTGCCTAAAGTCAAGAAATCTCTTTGGATTGGAGCTAGGGTTTTTCCTGGAGTGAAGTATTTTCATCTAAAGACCATTCCCAAACTATCGAAGGTAAGTTTTATGATCATTTCATGTTATTTAGAATATTGAGGGGTTGAAAGACTTGGATTATGGAAGAAAATAGAATATGAAGCTCAAATGTGAAAATAATGATATTTTTGAATAGTAGTTGACATGAATCATGACTCTTAATGTATTATGAGAAAAACCTTATTGTAAACGATACAAATGACCTTAAGTAAGTATAATATGAGAACAAATACGATGTTGTGTGATAATGTTGGTTATGGGTGATTTGAAATGGGATTTGAAGAATTGAATAAGGTATAGTTTGATGAAGGTTGTTGATCATGATATTATGAATGTTGTTATTGACATTTTGGAGTTGGTATATCGTATGGATAAAGTTGTATAAATAAAGGAGATGCTGCCCAATTTTCGTTAGCTTTAGCTTAAGAGTATGTACGTTTCCAACTATCTAATTCTAGTATGAATTCCTTTGAATGTAGAATTACGAACTTTGAAGGGACCATATAGTCGGCAAGTTAGAAAGGCCTAAAGGTATGTAAGATTAGTCCCTACATTTCTAAGGCATGATTCCTATGACATGATTCCCTTTATCATTCCATGACCTTCTTACATTCCGGAAACTATGAGTCTATGTTTATAAAGAGCATCTCATGATATAGAGATAAGAGACATGTTGTGAACACGATAATGAAAATGATGAGTATATGTCTAAAGATTCCAAAGCCTGTGATATGATATTCTTATGAAGTTAATGACTCCTTGATGATATTCATTGTTGTTGCACTCACCTTATAATGTTAGTTCCTTCAAGGTGAGATACGATGATTATGATTACTCCATAATGGAATCGGGGGTCGTCGACCTTACGTCACCTTGATAGAACCATATTTTGTATTTGAGTTCTAATGTATACTTTATGAGATGTATATGATGATGAGATTACACCGCGCCTAGATGGTCGGGCATGACACCGCGAAGGCGGGCAGCTTGAGATTATACCCGCCTAGATGGCCAGGCATGACACCGCGAAGGCGGGCTGCTTATGATTACACCGTGCCTAGGGGGCCGGACATGACACCACTAGTGGGCGGCGTGTGATAGTTACCCGGATGTAGGTTAACGATGCTGATATATATGATATTCATACATGTGTTTTCTTTAAAGCTTAAGCAGTTTATATCTTCAGCTCATTTTTCATTGTTTTCCTTGTTATGCTATTACTATTCATGCCTTACTTACACAGTACAATGTTCGTACTGACGTCTTTTCTTTTTGGACGATGTGTTCATGCCCACAGGTAGACGGGGAGATGGTGCGGATCCGCAGGAGCTTATCAGCAGATTCACAGGAGCACTCCATTATTCCAGAGGTGCTACTTATGATCAAATTCTTTTGTGTCTATATATGTATTTTGGGCACGACGGGGTCCTGTCCCGCCTTTATGTCTAGTACTCTAGTAGAGGCTCGGAGATACGTACGTGTGGATTGTTGATGTCCCACGATGATCACATTGTACTTTTGTATATCATTTTTGTTGCCGTGAGGGCTTATGTATATAGATATGGGTTGCTTTGGAGATTATATATGTTCATGTTGAGTATGATGATTAGCCTAATGAGTGGTGCTTGGTATCAGCTCTGGGTACCCGTCATGGCCCCCTAGTCAGGTCGTGACAAACACAACCAAGGCTAATCCATGAAGCATCACAATACACAGTAAATTCCTCTCCTCCACAGGAAGAGTAAAAATCATAGTTATAGTCAATAAAGTTTTGAGCTTTTAGAAGCTCACCTCACACTCATACGACCACTGAAAGTGTTCATTCTTCTGAGTCAATCTGGTCAAAAGAGATGCAATAGATGAAAATCCCGCTACAAAACGCCGATGGTAATTAGCGAGGCCAATGAAACTCCGAAATCTCGTAACTGAAGTAGGCCTAACCTAATCCCAAATAGTCTCAATCTTCTTAGGATCCACCATATTACTATCCTTGGTCACTACATGACCCAAGAATGCCACAGAGTCGAGCCAAAACTCACACTTCTAAAACTTAGCATATAATTGCTTCTCCTTAAGAATCCCAAGCAGGATCCTCAAATGCTACTCGTGCTCCGCTATACTGCTAGAGTATATCAAGATATGGTCGACCAACATGATCACGAAAGAATCCAAGTACAGTCTAGAAACACCGTTCATCAAATCTATGAAAGTCGTTGGGGCCTTAGTTAGCCCAACCAAAAACTCATAATGACCATAAAGAGTCCTAAAAGCAGTCTTAGAGACATCCTCCGCCCTAATCTTCAACTGGTGATAACCAGACCTCAAATCATTCTTAAAAAAAATCCATGCACCCTGAAGCTTATCAAATAAATCGTCAACCTGAGGAATGGGATACTTTCTCTTGATGGTAACTTTGTTTAACTGTCGATAGTCGATACACATGCATATGGTTCCATCCTTCTTGTTCAAAAATAACACTGGAGCACCCCAAGGGGAAACACTAGGTCTAATGAACCCTTTACACAACATGTCTTGCAACTGTTTCGTCAATTCCTTTAACTCCGCTGGCACCATCCAATATAGTGGAATAGATATAGGCTTGGTGCCCATCTCCAAATAAATACCGAAATCAATGTCACAATTCGGTGGAACAACTGATAAATCTGTCGGAAACACCTCGGGAAACTCCTTCACTACTAGCCCTCGTTTCCCTAACATAGGCCAAAAAAGCTAAACACCCCTTCTCCACCATCCAACGAGCCTTAAGGAATGATATCACTTTCTTCAATGCATGACTAGTCGCACCCTTCCACTCAAACCTAGGGACTTCCGGCATAGCTATGGTAACGGGAATAAGAATCCTGAGAACTGTGTCCTGAACCAATAGCACAATGACCCAAAGAACCACCTATCTAAGTATGAATCGCTGCCTGAACTTATAGACTGAGCTGAGGATGATAACCCCTACCCTGGTGACTCCTACCTCCAGATGAGGTACATATATAATTGCCATAGTTGCAGGGCTTCTTGCCTGATCTATTCCCACTCCTGATGCCTAATAGACTCAACACTCCTAGCGATATCCACCATTCTTGAAAGGTACCTCCTGAAGTGGCCACATGTGTCGCTCCGCTGCGAGTTGAAAGGGATAAGACAACCCTCTAATAAGCTTCCTAATCCTCTCAGCGTCATCTGGTAGAACGATCATAGAATGGCTAGATAAGTTGTGAAATATCATCTCATACTCAATAGCAGACATCCCACGCTGCTCCAACCTATAAAACCGGTCACGTCTCTCATCCCTCAAGCTATAGGGTACCCACTTCTCCAGAAACACGTGAGAAAACTCGGCTCAAGTAATTGGAGGTGACCCAGCTGGTCTAGTCTCAATGAAAACCCTCCACTACTGCTTGGCAGGGCCAACCATCTGAAATGCTATGAAATCAACTTTGTTTGACTCAACCAACCTCAAATTGTGCAAGCGCTCATGACAACTAACTAGAAACTCATACGCATCATCATGATGCCCATCATACTGTGGTGGCTTCATATTATCAATTTTATCCCACCTATTCTGCTCCTCTATGGTCATAGTAGGTTGGGAAATTAGGCGAACAACAACGCCCGAAACTGAAAAACCCTAAACTAAAGGGCCACAGCAGCAGCTAACTATGCCCCTGGGGTCCTATACCATCGGATCGGGAGTCTGTGCCACAACTCTTGTCTGAGAACCCTTTGCAATAGCCGATAGTATATGCCCCTTGGGCCATAGCCTAAAAGAAACTCAAGATGCCTGTCACGACCCGACTAGGGGCCGTGACGAGTACCCGATAATTGTACCGAGCACCCCTTAGCTATCCTGTATAAACAGTGCCATATTTTTTTTCTAAACATTAACATTTGCAGTAAACTTTCTAATATCGCGTTACACCAGAACGCGAACCATTCGGAATACAATACATTAAACTGTACATAGCTGACTGTGTATATCTGTCTGCGAGCTTCTAGACATAGTACATTTATACATAGGAAGGGCCGAGTACTGTCACGCCCGAAAATACATACACAAAATAGTACCGATGATATAAGGCTCCGGAATAACTGGAGCGTTGTCGAATGCTACTGATAGGGCGCTAGGAATCTGGTCCGTATACCTGCTGACCTGCGCGGCATGAAACGCAGCGTCCACAAGAAGGGACGTCAGTACGAATAATGTACCGAGTATGTAAGGCATGGAAAATAATGCAAGCAGTAACATAGAGTGCGATCAATAATAATATCACGGAGCCATAGGCCGTATAATGGGGCAAGAAAGTAACCTGTACATAGGGAGGCCCCTTTTCAGGCGGGCTATCGTATAGGCTTGCCCTTTTCGTCTTTGGAACGTTTCTTTTCATAGGCATAAGAGTCAACATTTTTATATTACTTATTCTCGTGCGTAGAAAACAGTACATTTCAGTAACGGTAGCTTTTACTCACGTTTTCGGACGCCGAATACAATCGGCTCTCCCAACCCCCTCGGTGTCCCTTATTCATGTATACGGAAAACAGTACAATTCAGTAGACAGTATCTTTCATTTACATTTACAGATGCCGAACACAATCGGCTCTCCCAACCCCCTCCCCAACGATGACCCAACATATTACATCACATATGTATCACACATTATATATATATATATATATATATATATATATATATATATATATATATATATACAGACGCCGCGTACGGCTCATCCCATATCCCGCGTCCGGGCATCCCGCGTCCAGGATGGAATCCAGCTGAATCAGGTGGTGATATAACAGTGGCCCTTCCCTTTTTCCCCACATACACGTACATTTACTCATCCTTTATGCATATACATGTCTTATATACAGTTACTTTGTCATATATATATACATACCCATACACGTATACCCGTTTTATATATATACATATGTCATATAAGCGCACAAGAGAGCCAAGGAAAATCACGTATCCATCGGAGTGACATAAGGTCGGTGACCTCCGATTACATTACGGAATGCTAGTGATAGCTTTGTCTCACCTTGAAGGAACAAGAATTTTAAGGCGAAACTATCAACGGAAAATAGTGTTACAGTAACCGAAAATGAAATCTTAGGTATTTTAGAAAATAAAGTTATAACTAGAAAATATAAATATGATTCAAAAATTAGTTTATCGCTTTCATGTTTATATGAAGTACTTGGCTTAGTCATAGAGTCGTTCCGGTCGTACTTATCATAGTTACATTCTCTTGTCCGACATTGTCATTATCATTATCATCATAGAAACACTCCCACTGGAGTAGTCATAGTACTTATCACTTGGTGACGAAATCGGGATCAAAGGCCCCCTTTGGATTCACTTCAAGTACGTTAACCAAGATTATAGGAAGATCCGAGAGTAACGGGCCCACCTCGGGCCGGACGAGGTAGCGTATACAATTTACCCATATTACGTGTCATAGCGTTACTTGTATGAGTCTTAGGGTAATCGGGTCCCACTTAGGCAAGTTATAGGGGTCTAGAAGGTCTTTTCATCATTTTGCACACTTTTTTACTTCAATTCAATTGAACGAAAAGTTGAAAACTTTAGGTGCGGATTCCGGGGATTAGGGTTGTCCCCGAGACTCGTACCCGACTTCTTTTAGTTAAGACATGCCATAGAAAGAAGGGTGAAGCCTTACATACCTCTTTCCGCTCCTTTAGCTACTCCAAATTCGAGTCACAATCTCGTCAAAATCTGCGATTTGGTCATTTTTACCAAAACTCTCATTAGCATACTTAGAGTTAACACCTTAAGGAAACAATTGGCTACCGAAATTTCGGCAGCATTTCCTCTGTAAATACACCATCCTCGACATTCAATATAACCAAATTCTTGACAAACACAATCCGGGAATTCAAACCCGGCCAAACTATTAACATAATCAACAATCATCCTAGCAATTCACATTTTCGACTCACGATACATTATATCAATTTACTACTTTCTTCAACACTTTCCAACTCCCATAAAGTCAATAACAACCTTATATATATAGTCCAACAACATCATTCTAACATCATGACGTTGCATACATGCAATAACATAACATTCAATTCACCTCACCTTCCGAAACAAACTTCCAATTACTAATATTTTACTAAGTTCATTATGCTTCTACTTGTAATATAAGCTCCACAACACGACGATCGGCATACTAATTAAGACTTGCTCACTATCCATTCATCAAACACACACACACGGCCATTTGCAACTACACACTACACGGCCATACCATGCACACACACAACTTCAATTTTTCCATTTTCCACATCTCATCCACAACAATAGCAACCAAACACTTGACAACAATTGAAATACAATTCCTACACCTATATGTACATACACGGCCATATACTATATTCCTCTACTTCAAGAATTTCATCCATTTTTGCCTACTACAACACATATAATCTATGCATAACACATAAAACAAGGTTAGAATTTACCTTTCTTCTTCAACTTCTCACTTGCCTAACTCTTGGCAACTTGGATGATTTTGAACCTTTCTTGCTCCAACAACAACTCTACCTTGTTAAGCACCCTTTGCTTGGTAGGAAATGATTTTTGGAGGGATGTGGGCTCTAGCACCCTCTACCACGTCCCCTGCCTCTCCCATGAGCAATAGTGATAGCGGGTACGAGTGTGGGCACCTGGTCTCCAACTGCGGTCGATCGTGTCCTCAACATCTATAAGAGAGTGAAACATGGAAACTCTTAGTATCCAATAAAATCTAGCATGCACGATAAGGAATGAAAAGAAAAGAATTTTCCTAAATGCCTTATAGCAAACTCGAAGATAGGTACGGAGCTCATTGTACTGCTCGACATGACTCTACTAGGCACTGTTAATGTACTTGTGAAACTGATGAACCTAAAGCTCTAATACCAATTTTTCACAACCCAAATTAATAAGCCCTGAAGGTACTAACTCCCACCAAGTTAGTATACCATCCAAATAAATAATTAATGAAAAGATAGATAAAACATGCAGAAATATCATACATGTCAATTTAAAGTCTTAAATACGCCTTACAGTCATAATTATACGAAATAAAGGTACAACCATCCCTGAATCTGGTGTCACAGTACAAGAACTTCTAAGATACAAATACAAGTTTGAAATAGTACTCTAATACACAATCTGAATAAAAGGAGAAGAAATAAGGGATAGAGGGAAAATCCGGTGCTATGGATCATCATGTAGCTAACCCCGAACTCTCTGGTACAACAATCTCAATGACAAGCTGAGTAATCTCACGGGTCTACTAGTGTTGAGCACAATATCTTCACACAAAAAGGGTATATCAAGTTTTGCGTGAGTACGGAAAATAATGTGTACTCAGCAGTATCGTCGACCGACCTTAACAAAAATGAAGACGACGGTTGGCCTACGATAACTACTTTCACACACAAGCCTAGATAACACATTTAAATTGTCAAGTTCAACAAGTATCAAAAGGGCTTTTAAGGCAATCCAAACAACAAGTCAATAAGTCATACAATAATGAAATTCCATCAAAATGTAATGATATACAAATGACATGCAATGAGAGGCTTTTTCCAACTCTCGGTACACACATGTTCCTATTCTACGAATTATGACCCCATGGAGGACTCACGAGGTCCATATACCAACCAAGAATTCTTAGATCTCCCAAATCACATAGGGTCTCATCCATTTCAGGCTTCCAATCAAAACACTTAGCCTCGTAAGCTCCAGATCACAATACTCAGCCCTCAGGCTCACATTACCTCTCATCTAGCCATTCTGGCTCAAAATGCAATCAACACTCTATCCAGAATCATTTCCCCTCGGATATCACACATATATCCTCAAAATCACATGAGATACTATATAAGCATGAATTGTCATGCACAACCATAAGAAATCAAGTTAAGCAATAAAGACTAAATCTTTAGCTCTTTTCCACTGTTAAATGAGTATTTAGGAGTGCTAAAAACATACAATCACAGATAAGACAGGTAATAAGCATAGGAGAAATAAATAAGGGACCTCATTTCCCAATAACAGACACAAGTCAGTCTATGCAATCAGCTAATGCCCAAAGCATGACATTCAGACTGGACTATACAATTGAAACTATTCAAATACCCATATCATGGCACCGGCACCTAATACAAGTGATCGTCATCTCACAAGTATCGAGATCCCCTTGAGTTAACCCATTATCCCTTATTATTTGTCCAATTACCAACCATAACCAACAATGACGCTTAAGTTTTGTTTCAAAGTCTCAACATACGTGGATAGGAGTCTGACAATCACAACAAGGTTTGCCCTTTCGTAGAATATCTGAACGATCCCAATCTGTTAAAACACAGGTTATACGTAAGAATACCAGTCAATCGATACCCATATTTCCATATAAAATATTAAGTTCTAGAAAGTCAACCCAAAAACCCCATTCCAAACCCCGAACGTCAAAACTATAATTTCCTTGAGAAATTAGGCTCAACATGGTCAAATCCTTATTCTAAGAGGTCGTATGAATCCATTGATATCCATAGTACTATAGTTTTCTTGTGAACTCAAAAACTAACCCAAAATAGGATTCCGAGCCACGAATGGTAGAATAGGAAATTCAACCCAAAATTATTTCACCCAACATATATGGAGTCTATATCACAAAATGAACCATATCCATCATCAAATTCATGCTTATATCAAGAATTCCCAAAACACCCAAATCCCCTCCTTAATTCGTGATTTGTAACATGGAAATCCTTACTAATTAATGCTATAAAGGTAAAAAAAAAAAAAAAAAAGAGGTTAGAACTTACCCACTTGATGAATCATGCAAATCCCTTCAAAAATCTCCTTAAACCAAGGTCTCAAGCTCCAAATATGTAAATGAGGGTCTAAACTCAAAATGGGGTTTTTAATTTTGTCCAGGTATAAATCCTTCTTCGAGAACGCGAGCTAGCCTCGTGAACGTATCCATTAACCGGACCCAACCCATCACAAATGCAACAAGTTCATCATAAACGCGATGAATCAGCCAACCTGGCCTAGACCCCAAATCCCTCTATGCGAATGCGAGGCCTTCTTCATGAACGCGAAAAAGGAAACTAGAATCACCGAAACCAGATTTTCTGGTTTTTTCCAAAACTCACTTTGGTCCCCCTGGACACAAACCAAATATGCATTTCTATTATAAAACTCAGTACGAACTTGCTCGCGCACTCAAAAATTCCAAAAGAGGTCATCTTGACCCCGTGTTGACCAAGGTCAACTCCAAATCTCATAAATCTAGATTTCCAACTAGAGGACTAAAATACCATTGAGCCCCTCGAGAACCAAACTAACTACTCAACCAAGTCATAATCGACATTCCGGACGTAATGGAATTGACGAAGTTACCAAAAGGACTCATTTACTGCCGATGTTGACTTTGGTCAACCAAACACTTATGAACTTCCATAAATCCCATTTTTTTTACCCAATTCTCATCTGAATGAATTAGGAATCGCGCCACTCATCCTGACAAGTCAAATATACCATATCGAACCTAGGAAAAGGGTAAACAGTGATGCAAGAGTTAAAATAGCGTAAACGACCTAACGAATCATTACAAGAACAATACTAAACTATGTAAGAACTCCCCATAAGGAATAGCTATATGATAAAAAAGACGAAATACATAAACATGAGATTTTGTGAAGGACCCTCCATTTGTATGCTTATACTAAACTTAGTTAGTTGTGGATTCATGCCAACAAACAAAGGGAAATAGCCTTTACTTGCCTTAACGCGAAACTCGTACTACTGTCGGGGACACTCTCCTCTACACTTTGATCTGCAATGAATAATAGTAGCACTAATGTCAGGCTACGAGTGGTACGACATTCATATATCGAGCAACAAGCTCGACTTGTAAATAATCGGACACCATCTACCCTACTTCTTTTGCGTCCTCCAAGTCTACAATATTATTGACAATATATTGACCATCATCAATATCCAGGTTCAGCACTTCAACAACACAAGATCCATCTCATAATCCAATACAACAATATCCAACACTAGTCACAACTTCTAGTTGTTATTCCATACATTTGCATATAACTAATATATTTATAATTTGTACAACCTCATACACATCAAGAAGAGAGGATTCCTTACCTAATTTAGGTACAATAACGGATGAAAATGGTAGTAGCTTACCTTGGAGGAGAATCAGTTTCTCACTTGGATTCTTTAAGATTGGAGATCATCTTCTAACTTGAATTTGAAAAAGAAGAGGATCTAATCGAGGATTCTTTAGGGTTTGGGGCTTACCAGCTTAAAGGGGGCTTTTATGGCTTCTCTTAGGTTTTTCATACAATCTAAAAATGAGTGAAAGAAACTTAAATGAATCAGTCCCTTTAAGGGGTCATTTGGCTGACCCCCTCTTTACTTTTGTTTTAAGAAAAAATAGAGACCTTTCCTTTAGCAAGTAGGTGATTCACCTACTTGTCACTAACTTGCTTAGTTAGTAGGTGATACCTGCTGGTTCTTATTCTATTTAATCAGGTGCCTCATCCTCATTTGATAATTAAGACACGTGTCAAGTAGTTCAAGCAAGTAGGATGTGTTAGCAAGTAGCTCAAGCAACTAGGACGGGTAAGAAAATAGCTCATTTATTTGCCCAATATCCCATATATACTCCAAGTCACATTCACATTAACTTTCATTTAACAGATATCTATACCTGGACCTTTAGGCTGTATCACGACTTATTTTCTCACGTTCAGGTGCATTTATCGACCTCAACTTGGTTATACACATATTGAAGGTATGGGGTATTACAACTACGATGCAATCTAATGTAAAAATATGGGACGTTACATTATCCCCCCTTTAATAACATTATTCCTAGAATGTAGAGGCGTATATGAAAAGCAATAAATTCTTAAAGAATTTGTGAAAATTTTGGCAGAGTGTCCTCTGTAAACAGGACAATCCAAAACCTTCGAAATAGCCAGAAAACAACATACTTGCCTCACAGGGCCATAAAATATAACGTAACGTACTATCGGGCCTCACACGACCATCAAGCATCAAGTATAGATCATCATAAGCTATAACTCACCGCATATACAAGTAACTCTGCCTCTGGAAAAGCTATAACGCCTCAACTCTGAGTATCACCTAATCATAGAATGGGGATTAGTCTAAGGTCATATAATATGGATAAAGAAAATGTATTGTCAAATTACAGTCATGGAGAACCTTCCGTCTGAAACAATTGAGGATACTTGGATTTCATTTCCTCTTTGGCTTCCCACGTCATCTCTTCCACAGTCTTATTCATCCACTATCTCTTTAATATATAGCTTTACATAATCCTTGACCGTATAAGTAGTTTTGACTGGCCAGATATGGGCTGAATTTGGGAGTCTATCAACAATCACCCATATAGAGTCGAAGTTATGATATGAAAGGGGAAAACCTGTAATGAAATTCATGTCAATCATCTCACAATTCCACATTAGAATTGCTATATTTTGAACTAGCCCACTATGCTTCTGGTGCTCTATCTTTACTTCCTGACAATTAGGACATTGGGCTATGAATTCGGTAATGTTCTTTAAATTGCTCCACTAATCAACCCTGGATGAATCGAATAGCCAGAATAAAGTGCGAATGTTATATTTGGTGTCGAAGTCCCGCAACATCTGGAACACATAATTTACCCTGATACCTCAAGGACCCCATCTTCTATACCTCAAAGACTATCACTTTAATCGGCTGGACCTTCTCCTTAAACTGCCAAATCATAGGATCTACATACTATCATTATTCCACCTCTGCTGCTAGAGATGATACTATAGTATTCTGAATCACAATTCTGTCGTCATCTGAATCCAACAACGGGATCCTTAAACTAACTGCCTAGTATAACTCTTTGGCTAACACTCCTTCCTTAGCCCTTAAGTAAGTTATGTTGTCCATGGATCTACGGCTACGACGTCGACTAAAACATTGACCTTACCGGAATGGTACATGTCGTCGACATCGTAATCTTTCAGTAACTCAAGTCATCGTTTTTGTCACAAATCTAGTTCCTTCTACTTGAAGATATACTACAGGCTCTTATGATTTGTAAAGATGTTGACATGAATGCTTCCAAATCATATTGCATGCATAACTACGACTAACTTTAGATCATGCGTATAGTTCTTCTCATGCTTTCTCAACTACCTCGAAGCATAAGTAATTAACTTTCCCTACTCGTATTGATGCTTGAAACGTGAGTACACTAAATTATCTTAGTTTCCACGCATCTTGAAACTTCTGATATACATAATCTCAAACATAGCTCTTAATTCCAATCCTATATTCAATAGACATGATAGGTAATGAGTTACTAACTTACTCTCTCAATGATACATACAAATTGTGAAGAACTTGACGTTACAGGATAACTTTTTTGTCACATCGAATTTAGATCGCTATATTTAGACCATATTCTCCCTCTTTACCTCTTTGCTAATGTCTTCCATCAATTGCACTTTGAAAATATCCTCTTGTTCATGCTGAGCAGTGAGTTCATTACATCATGTAACTTTCAGCGGTTTGAATCGTGTACCCTCACCCTTAGTTTCCTTCACTTGCACCCTTACTCTAATAGTGTTACTTTTGAGCACTACTTTTAAACACCTGTTTATCTCATGAGAGTGGTAATCGCATGACCGCGCAACTGATACTTGATATGCTTAAATTCTATATGTAATTATGATTGTTCATCAGTCAATTACTGATTGTTCAATCAATTTACCTTCATATATCGCCTGAATAATTCTTCTTGGGGCTAGGTCCTTTCGTCTTCATTTACCCTTCATACTAGTTTTTTGAGTATCAAATGTTAGGTTGTGATTACTATTGATAAGTTGGTAGTTTACCGAATTATCTCTTCTATAATCTTAGATTTTTCTTACGTTTGTGAGAAAATAGTGCATTTAATGTCTTTTACTTCTATTTAACAAGTTTTATGTGATATATAAGTGATCAGGAAGAAACCAAGTGAAAATGAGATAAAAAGGAGCCAAATTGAAGAAAATGAGAAAAGCGGCTAGAGCTGAAATTTTGAAAATCTGAAAATTGGAGGTTATTTTTTGTCATTTTTGATTGATGAAATTGGGTAACTACCAAAGGAAGACTTGAGGAAAAATATTATCATCTTTGGCCATATTTTCAAGCTTGAGGAGCTAGGGTTCATCAACCAATATTTTGGAAGAGAAGATTGGAGCATTTAATGAGCAAACCCTTAACCCTTTCTTCAATTCCTTGTTATGTATTGAATATTTAAGTCTGTGGTATTTTATTCTTTGACTTGAATCTTGTTTATGAGAATATACATTATCAAGTGTTGGATTAAATCTCTTGTTTTGCTTATGTATTGATTGATTTTTATTTCTAATGAATTCGGTCTTTGTTTCTTTAATTAATCTTGTTCTTTAGTATTTCTTAAGGGATTAGCTAACCCTAAGACTCGCCCATTTACTTCGATTTGAGCTCGAAAGAGGAAAATTAATGTTGGGAAAGATAAATTAACAAGGATTTGGGGCTTTAAACCGCATCTAATAACTTTAGCTAGGAATAGGAAAGTCAACTTAAGATTCAATTGATTGTGCTTAATATCACACTGTAAGGCTTGAAAAATCATAGGGTGAAATTCATTGATTTGGTTAGAAGACTTTCAATGCCATTTCAGAAATCATTATTTATTAACATAGACTCGCTCTTAGTTGTAAAATCGTAAAATATGTTGGATCGTTACTTGAGAGTTCCCTGTATGCATGCTTGTGGCCATTGATCATTTTATTTGCTTTCTAGGTTAGTTTATATTTTCGCATTAGTTATAATCTCTCTAAAAATCAAACTATTATCAAGTGCTTGACTTGGTATAGAAATTGAAAATTCCTTACTTGCTTGATCGCCTAGTATATTGTTCCCTGTGGGATTCGACCCTGACTCACAGTTGGGTAAAATATATTGCATACGACCGTGTACACTTCTCTTTGAGGAGTGGATTTAGACGTCATCAATTTTGGCGCCGTTGCCGGGAACAATTTGGCGTATTTGAGTTAGTTTGGAATTTAATCTTACTTGCATTGATCCAAACTGGTGAATATTTGTGTAGTTATTTTCTTTGTCTTTGTTTATTTTCTTAGTTTTTGTAAATGGCATTGTATAATAAAAATTGGTCGGATGGTACTTCTTCATATTTTGATGACCCATGTCCTTATTATGGAGGACCACACTTATGGGAAAATTAGTTGAATTCTCCCGGGGGTGGATTGTGCTCACAATCTCAAACCTGTGAGTGGAGTATTTGTGATCGGGTGGTTAAAATGGTAATTGGGCCAATTGTGCTTATTGGTCCTTCCCTTCCTCGAACCCCTACTATTACGATTCTACGTTTGATTTGGATGATGATAGGGATATGGAAGTGGAAGAAGTTCCAAATGCTCAAAATGAGAAGATGATGCTCATGTTGGAGACCATTTTTGAAAAGGTGGAAAAACAGAACTTAGCATTCAAGGACTTGAGGCAAGCACAAAATTACTTGAGTCAAGCAATTAATTGCAATGACAAACCTATTCACACCTTGGAGGATCAAATGAAATCATTGGTTGAGGCTCATAATGCTCAACAACTTGAGGGTTTTGAAAGTGGACAAAAAAGTATCCAAAACATGGATTTCTCTATGAGTGGATTTTTACAAGCTTCGAATGACTCTCAACTTGAAGAAAGCCTTGACAGAGTGGCAATTGTGAGCCAAGATTGGCTAATGAATCAAGCTCACCAACTTGGAGTCTATGGGATCACCGTGAAGACATTTCATGGATGATGGAAGAATTTACAAATATGCATGTCGAGCAAAGTCAAGAAGTGGAGCTACTTGAAATTGCTAGCCGGAAATTGGAGGCTGAATTAAATACAAAAATTGAGGCATATGATGCTCAATATCAAAATGCAATGGATAGTAGTTTTGAGTTGATGTCCAATGAAGAAGATGTCAAAATTGATTTTGAAGAGCTAATTGTGGAATGCCAACCAACCGACTCAATTTTAATGAAGGATGCCAAGATTGAAGAAATGATACTAGAGTTACATAAAAAATTTCACGAAATGGTTTTTGAAGACTCTAGTTCATTTTTGGGTGAGCATGTCAAAGATGATGCAAATTTCGAATTTGGGCACATTGAATCACGTTCCAACCATTTTTCAACATTGTGCTTGGTTGATGATATGGAAGTTCAGCTAACCGAGTCTATGGAGGATTGTGGAGATGAAGAAGAAAGCGTTTTTAGTTTGAAATATATCATGCCAAGAAGACAAAATGACATCCCTCACAAGAAGGCCAAAAAGTGTAAAATTCAATACTTGAGGGTTGGCCTCTTTGCTTTCCTACCACCGCCTCACATACATCATCGGAATCTTGATTAAAAATTGAGGCAAAAATGTATATGCTCCAACTGGAGGGAAAAGTGTTAAAGTTAACTCACTTCGTACCATAACGTTAAACACAACGCTTCATGGGAGGGAACCCATATTTTCTTAATTTTTTTTATTTCAATTTCACAAATTTAAATTTTTAGATAAGTTTATTTTATTATTTTTAAACATTGTACCAAATTTTACAGTTTTTGGAATTGTTTTGGACAGACTGAGTATGTTGGATGGACTGAAATACAGGGCAAAAGCAGTGTTGGAAAACTGCTGCTGAGCCATTGGAATTGAGAAAGTTGAAATATACAGAGTTGAGATTTTTCAAAGATTAGGCCTTGGAGCTGTTGGAGGAGTACATGTTCAAGACAAAGGAGATTATTTTTCTTTAGTTCCAGCAAATTGGAGAAAAAAGTGCATATGCCCAGGTAAGAGACTTTCTTCTTTGAAAACAAAATGTTCCCCTTTATTTTTCCCTTTACAAAACATTGCCCGCACAATCCCACCTTCTCTAGACATGCACTGCTTCCAGAAACACAACAACCAGGTAACAATTCCCTTTCTCCTCTTCTCTTCTCTACATTTTCGTTTTCTCTCTCCTCTCAAATTCTTTTGTTTGGCAGATTTTTTTTTTCTCTTCTTTCATTGGTTTGTTTGATGTGGAGTTTGGGGAACAATTTATGCAATTCTGATGTTGTCGGACGATTGAGATGTAGTTGTGCTTCTTTGAACTATAAATCCCACTTTTGGGAGGGTATTCAATTGCCCCAAGGTTACAAAGAACTTGGTTAAAGTGGCGCACTCAATCTGTTCGACAAATTTCCTGACAGACAACTTAATTCGCCGGTGAAGTCTGAGTAATCGAGCAACATTAGGAGATCCGTAGAAGTCAGTTTTGGTGTGTGGTTCGGGTACATCAGTAGAATTTAAACATGAAAAGAAAGTGATGCACTGTGAATCTGGTTTCTGAAGTTCTTTAGCATGGTTTCTGAAATCTTGATCATAATGTGGAATATTCTAATTTTTCTTTCACTAAATTTTGATTCAATATGGTTGGTATAGTTCATTTCGGATTCTATGATAACATTTTTGGAGCGTGACTGATTTCTGTGGCTCCCAAGAGCTCCCTGGAGCAATCTTGCACACACTTTAAACAATCATAGCAGAACTGGTATTTCTTTTGGAGTTTCCACGTCTCTGGATGAAAATAACATTCTTTTCTGCAGAAATAGTCTTTTTGATTGACTTGACATTATTTCGGGTAGCAAGAAATTCTTTTGAGCCAGTGTTTTTAGGTCTAAATTATCGCATACGGGCTGTCCTAATAAATTGTCTTCACTGTGCATAGAACTTGTGCATTATTGATCATGAAGATGTTGTGAGTCCTGGGATGGCAGTGATGCTAAATTGTGGCAGACACAATACTTTTTGATGTTTGGCCTCTAGTTCACTTGGAACAACTCAAGGAGAAGTGAAAGATATTTTCCCCCTTATGCTCTAGCTTAACAACACCATCTTTTCAGAAAGTCCCTCTTAGCTTTTGCTTTTATTATATAGTTACATTGAGGACAATGCAACATTTTTAGTTGGGGGTGGCTCATTTATTTGCGATGATATATGGTGGTTGACAAATTTTATGGATTTGGTAGATTAACTCTTTTGTTTTTGAATTTTGATAAATTTTATTAGTAATATATGCTAGTTTTTATTTGTTTTTATATGCCTATATTTCTTTGTGTATTAGTAATATCCTTGGCTTTTCTTTGTCTTGATTCTTTTCCCGAGGATGCTAATGTCTTTCGAACCCGGTGTTTTTAGGTAGTTTTGAGTCGGCTTGTCCCTATGATAGATAGTTGGGCACTTTCTCAAGGGAAATAAGCCTTGTAGGTTAGGTGTAGGAGTGAGTTTTAGGTAGGAGTAAAAATGGTGTTGGGATGTGATATTTTGCCTCTTGGCTTGCTCGGTACCAACTTATGTAAACCTTGGCATATGAATTCTTGATTTTTGAAAAAGAAAAATGATTGAAGTAAGGATTCTTGTTGTGACTTTTAGACTCAATATTTGGCTCTTACTTTCATTAGTCTCTTTTGGCTGTGAGTGACTTTTTGAGTTCATTTGTTTCAATTGGTTTGGATACATATTCTACTTGGGTTTTCATGTGCCATGTGTGGTGAGGTTTTTGTGGGTTCTTTTACATTATTTGTGGTTTAGAACTTACCCGAAATGAGTTTCAAGGAGAAATCCTAGACTACACTTGGTTTGAAACATAATGTTAGGCCTTCCTTG
Source organism: Lycium barbarum (assembly GCF_019175385.1). Lineage (NCBI taxonomy): Eukaryota > Viridiplantae > Streptophyta > Magnoliopsida > Solanales > Solanaceae > Lycium > Lycium barbarum. Next base: position 77,248,990 of record NC_083347.1, on the reverse strand, counting down.
AACCGTATTTGTGCCTTAAATTTCTTATCCTTGCATATTTTCCCTAGTTAACCACTTTTGAGCCTTTAACCTTTTCTTTGGCAACCATGTTACAAGCTTTAACCTTTTGTTCTTTATTGACCTATCTTTTGGTATCCTACCTCCCTAACAACAACAACAACAAAAACGTACCCAGTGAAATCCCACAATGTGGGGTCTAGGGAGGGTAAAGTGTACACAAACCTTACTCCTATAATGTAGGGAGGTTGTTTTCGAAAGGCCCTCGGCTCAAAAGAAAGCTTGGCAAAAAAGGTCGGATAAGGACAAGCAATTCAAAGCAATATGAAAATGAAATATTGCAAGATCAAATACCATGAAATACAATCTAGAAAAAGGAACAGATAAATAAAATAGTCGAAGAACAAGAAATAACAGATAATAGCAGAAAATCAAGGACAAGAAACTATAGGGCAAAACTGAGAATACTAAGTAGAAAGTGCAAACATAGGCTAAAAGCCTAAGTTTGGGGGTGATGGTTGCAAAAACTTGTGATGAGGGAGCTACTTTAAAGGTGAAAACATAAAAGTAGTAGAATAGAAAAGGAAAAAAAATTGGAAACTTCCATATTATTTTGAAAAAGAAAAAAAAAAGGAAGGAATAATAAAGAGTTGTGAATAAAGGGAAGACTAGCTGGTAAACGAAAAATGAAGAAAAGCGTGGAAAAGTTTGAAAGGAAGTGTTCTTTGATTGTTGCAAATTGTAAAGCTTTGGGAGGTTTTGAGTCACTCTTACCCAAATTGTGTCCTTCCTTAACCAAAAGCCTACATTACAACCCATTAATTCCTAATTGATTTTGAACCAAGTGTGTCTACATTAGTGGAGAAATACATGAAGGCCAAGCCTATGGTACTACTTGTGTGCATTTGAACATCTTTGTGTGAGCGAGAGCGAATTCTTTCCATTTAATGTCTCATTTGTTTTGAATTGCATTTTATGAATGTGGGATCTCTCTTGATTGTGAAGGCACATGAAAATGTGAGTTGTGAATGTGTTTCATTTTTCAATTGGGATGAAGGAACAAAGAAAAGGAATATTTGTGATAATTAGGCAACTTTTGAAGCTTCGATGTCATGACTTGGTTGCTGCTTTGATTAGTTTGGTGTTTGAGCATTTGAAGTAAAAAAAAAAACAATTTTTTGAGAAGTTGGTGATTCATATGCTTTGGATTAATTGTTGGTACCAATCAAAGTCATGTGTTTGTGCTTAAAGTAGACTTTTTGACTTGGTATGATGTTGGTGCACTTTTGAATGAAGTCCTTTGAAGGAATTTGTATGATTTGATTTGCTCGAGGACAAGCAATAGTTTATGTTTGGGGGTTTGATAAGTTGATAGTTTACCGAATTATCTCTTCTTTAATCTTAGATTTTTGTTATGTTTGTGAGAAAATAGTGCATTTAAGCCAAATTGAAGAAAATGAGAAAAGTGGCTAGAAGTACAAAAGTGGCCAAAACTGAAATTTTGAAAATCTGAAAATTGGAGGTTATTTTTTTGTCATTTTTGATTGAGAAAATTGGGTAACTACAAAAGGAAGACTTGAGGGGAAATATTATTATCTTTGGCCATATTTTCAAGCTTGAGGAGCTAGAGTTCATCGACCAACACTTTGAAAGAGAAGATTGGAGCACTTTAATGAGCAAACTCTTAACCCTTTCTTTAATTCCTTGTTATGTATTGAATATTTAAGTGTGTGGTATTTTATTCTTTCACTTGAATCTTGTTTATGAGAATACACATTATCAAGTGTTGAATTAAATCTCTTGTTTTGCTTATGTATTGATTGATTTTTATTTCTAATGAATTGGGTCTTTGTTTCTTTAATTAATCTTGTTCTTTAGTAGTTCTTAAGGGATTAGCTAACCCTAAGACTCGCCCATTTACTTCGATTTGAGCTTGAAAAAGGAAAATTAAGGTTGGGAAAGATAAATTAACAAGGATTTGGGGCTTTAAACCGCATCTAATAACTTTTGCTGGGAATAAGAAAGTTAACTTAAGATTCAATTGATTGTGCTTAATATCACACTCTAAGGCTTGGAAAAGCTTAGAGTGAAATTCTTTGATTTGGTTGGAGGACTTTAAATGAGATTTAATTTAACATAGACTCACTCTTAGTTATAAAATCGTAAAATATGTAGGATCGTTACTTGAGAGTTCCTTGTATCCATGCTTGTGGCCACTTTCTAGTTTAGTTTATATTTTCGCATTATTTATAATTTCTGTGAAAAAATCAAAATATTGTCATGTGTTTGACTTAGTGTAGAAAGTGAAAATTTCTTACTTGCTTGATCGCCTAGTATATTGTTCCCTATGGGATTTGACCCCGACTCATAGTTGGGTAAAATATATTGCATACTACCGTGTACACTTTCTCTTTGAGGAGTGGATTTGGAAGTCACTTACTATCACTTGGCACCTCTAGCCAGTAGGTCATTATTGTCTCTTCCCTACCATTTTTACTTACGGATGGTTCTCGAGTCTCGACGCATCTATGAAATCTAAGTAATTACACTCTTATTCGTCTCAACCTTCTGTGTAATTACACTCTCATTCATCTCACCATTATGTCATCATTCTTCTTCCCACTGTATCACTAAGCAAAACGCATGATTCTGCCTCCATATCTATTGTTCTATCTCCCCCTTTAGGAGAATAACTAACATTTTATGATCTAAGAGTCCACTCCTGTAGAGGTCAAATTGTTACCTCTTCACCTCTTGCAATTCTTCGTACCTCGTACTTGCCTAGGGTGGTCTTTTCTTACTAAAGGCAACTGGATCACTTCATAACTGGCATGCTCAATCTTGATGAGTTCAACTTTGCTTCTGAGGTTTGTCTTAAAGAGACCTCTCTCTCAATAACCCTCACAGGTTGTTCCACTATTGTTCATCCTTTTACTACCTAATCTTTCACCTGCAAAAATAACAATGCCAACTATTATAGAAATCCTTCGAGTTTCTAACTCGCATTTGGTTTCTTTTAGTTACTACCCAATCCCGATATCTCTTAATCCCTGGGATAATTTGATCTTCTAATAACTCTTATTAAAGTCGCCAATTCACTCCTCGTAATGAAGACATGGTCTTATGACTTATATCTCTTTATAATTAAAAAAACTTGCTTTCTCTTGCCTTTTCTTCTACTGGACTACGAGCCTTGTCATTCTATCATACATTAATTTATGGCATTTCATCATTCCTCGTATCTACTCATAATGTTTTACTTATCCTTCCACCAATATCTTACTAACATTATCATCTCTTACCTTATTCAGGAGAACTCTAGCGAGACATCCTTACGCTTCTAGCTCTCGTTGCTATATCCGGCTTTATTCTTTGGTCGCTTAATATTTCTTCTTCACTGTAAACATAAACCACTGTGAGGTGAATACTTATCCCATATACAAGGATTTAAATACTTCAACTTCAAATTTTCTAAACACACGAGAAGTCGTATCCGATTACTCAATTCTAGGGCACACAACCTATGTGCCTCATAAAGAGGAACTATCAGCATGTTCGTAGTACCATTCAATAATGTCGTCTAGTTCTAACAATTTTTCCCTTGCCATGGATTGCTCTATCCCCCACTAGATCTTGAAATTCAATTCTTTTTCCTCGGCGATGTCTGTTGGTACCTACAATTTGTTAGATGGAATGGAGACTACTAACTATACCTCTATTACTGTTGAAAATGCAATCATGACGCTTGTGTTCCTCTGTCTGAATTCCAACTACTTTACAATCTTCTCTACTTAGGTACCTCGTACCTTCTTCACCTTAACTCTTTTACCTTCTGAAACTCGTACTTTTACCTCCTGATGCTCTCATAGTCTTTTACCTATACGAGTGACATAGATATTACGCCTTAAGGCTCTTAGCATAATTTGCACACCTGGTACACACATGATCTTATATGGCCACACGTTTTCTTATCACAACACTAGTTAAAATCGAGCCCCTATGACTCTGCTCTATTGCATGATCTGGAGTAAGAAAGAAGGGTATCAATCCTAAATGCCTTGTAGCTTCTTGTTTATAGAATGTGGTGCACAACACACTTATAAATAAGATTTTACTAGACACTACTTGTAGACTCCCTAGGACAGATCTGCTCTGATACAAAGTTTGTCACCCCCCAACCTGGGGAGGCGTGGTCGGCATTTGGTGCCTTACTTGACCCTGAGTGTACAATTCTATAACTCATAGACTCTGGATACAAACAATCTATCTAGGCCGACAAGGCCAATCCATAAAACAATCAACATCATCTTAGGCCGACAAGGTTGTATGCAAAATGATTTGTAAATGACAATTTTCTCAACTGACATGGGACAACCTCCAAATATTATATATACGGGCCGACAAGGCCACCATTAGCATCTACAAACAACAAACCCGAAATAAATCTACACAAGGGCCGACAAGGCCACCATGTTGGGAAAATGAACATACAGGACATATTGACAAGCCTCTAGGGATAACATAACTATATTGTGGTCGGCATAGGGCCCCGGCCTACACATCATGTTTATATATACAATAGAACTTCAAAACTCTAGAGCTGGTAACACCAGATGAAATGGAGCTTAACAATTAAGCTGGAACTCGGCAACGTTTACTTAGGAGGCCAGTCTACATGTCTGCCAAGACCTACAAGCATAAAATGCAGCGCCCCCGACAAAAGGGATGTCAGTATGAAATAATGTACCAAGTATATAAGGTAATTGAATAACTTAAATTGAAACTGAACGGATATGCATAATATACTGAATGAAATCTGAGGAGTCAATGATAATCTGGGGCATACTTACCTATCTCTGACTCATATCATATAAGTAATAATATAATGAACTACTCAACACAAATATAGGGCTCGACATGTCTCTGTATTACCCCGTAGGTAATGGCACGCATATGTATAACACGGTAGGCATAGCACACATATATATAGTCTCGAAGGCAAAGGGCGCATCTGCATATCTCTGAAGACACATTATAACATTATCTAGCCTCGAAGGCAAATAGTAATACTGTAAATGACATAAGTATGCTCTCTAATTCTCCACCAAAATGGAAAATTACTAAACTTGGCAGGAATTCTCAGTAAGGGAAACTACGTCATCAAGAAGATGAAATACATAAACATGACATTTCTGTGAAGGACACTCCTTATGTACGTTTATACGAAACTTAGTTAGTTGTGGATTCGTTCCAACAAAGAAAGGGAAATAGCCTTTATATACCTTAACACAAAGCTCGTACTATTATCGGGAAAAATCTCCTCTACGCGTCAATCTACAATAAATAATAGTAGCACTAAAGTCAAGCTACAAATGATACAACACTTATATATCGAGCAACAAGCTTAATGCTACACCTCGAAAATGTTCACGTCGTAAGTAAGCTAACGTAAGCTCGGAGAGGTTACGGAACATTTATAAGGTTAAGGAAGACTTTTAACAAGTGGTAAGCAAGCGTCTAAAGGTTCCGGGATCAAGCGAATCAAAGGAATTAAGTTTGTCGAAACTTTGGGAAAACATGGCAGAATTCTGGACAGGAAATTTTGGTCCAACTTGAGAGAGGTATATTTCCTAGCATAGGAGGAGTTATGGAATGTATAACCTATGTAAGTTCAGTGAGTCTTCTTTTAATGTAACTGACATATCACAAATCTGAGAAGTATGGGATAAAGTACGGCCCGTACAAAAATGTACGTCCAGTACATTTTGGCCGTACTTTACCAGAATTTTCCAGAAAGTTGAATTTTGGCCTTCAAAGTACGGGCTGAAAGTACTGGACGTAGATTGAAGTACGGCCCGTACATTTTGGCTGGACTTTATGTCGGTGGAAACTTTTTCTTGGCCTATAAATAGATTCCCACGACTTCGACCTCAATTTTTCACCAAAATATAACCTTAGTGACCCTCTAAGATCTCTCCATCATTCATATACATCTCAAATAATTTTAAGTGAAGATCAAGCTCTAAATCCTTAACTAGTTCATAAAAAGTGATATTTCTTGATGACACTTGGAGTTGAGATGAATTTGGTCTTGAAGTAAGTTGTGTGTGGCTAAAGTTCTTCAAGTATAAGGTATGTTTTTCATCTTGTGTCTTATGCTAAGTTTATTTGAAGGTTAAACAAGTCTTATATGTGAAAGGAGTTATGAAGAAAAAGTCATAAAATGTTGTGTTGTAGTTGTTGACTATGGACTGAATTTGGACGGTAGTTTTGGATTGATTTGAGTTTAGTATGAATGTAATCTCTTGGCTATGTTATTTTTGATGTTGCTATTGATGTTTGGGAGTTGATTTGGAGATGGATGGAAGTATGTAATATAAGGGAAATGTTGCCCAAATTTCGTTAGCTCATCTAATACTTTAGTTTGATCTTGTAAGCATTTCAATGACTTAACCTTAGTATGAATCATCTTGAATGTAGATTTGCAAGCTCGGGAGGATAGATGTTGAGTAGTTAAATAGACGACGAGGTATGTTAAGGCTGTCCCTTTTCTTTCTCTTGGCCTGATCATAGTGATACGAGCATATACGTATGATATTCATAATGATTCTACTCTTAGAATCATTAGGAGCTTAAGTTCTTGACCTCCTTATGATGATGTTATTGACTCTACCTCATGACTATTATCCATCTCATGATTATTGATCTTGTTTCATCATTATTGATCCGGTCTTATGTTTATTGATCTTGCGTTATGATCATTGATTCTTCAAAATAAGTTATGATGATGATGTTAGTTCCATATTGGTAATCATAAGTATAACAACCTTAAGTCACTCCGATAGATTCATAGCATTTCTTTGAGCTCTCATGCATGCTTTATATATATATATATATATATATATATACATATATAACTATTTTATCACACCGAGCCGCCCTATAGTCGGCCGGGTACGGCACCTATTGTCCACACCACTGCAGTTGGGTACGGTTAACACCGAGCCTATTATGGCTGGGTACGGTATTATGATATATGTATGTATGAAAAAGGTTTTTTTGAACAGGAAAGCATGCATGTCATCCGCCTTAAGAGGCATCCAGATGTACAGGTTGTTCTCTATTATCTCATGTAATTCCATATTTTGTTATGTTGTTCTTCATGCCTTGCATACTCAGTACATTACTCGTATTGACGTTCTTTGTTTTTGGATGCTGCGTTCATGCCCGAAGGTAGACCGGGAGACGGTTCAGATCCTTAGGCTACCTTCTCAGCGCTTGTATAGGAGCACTCCACTTGTTTCGGAGTTGCAGTTCAGCTTGGTATGATTCTTTTGTGTACATTTAGGCATAGCCGGGTCCTGTCCCGTCCTTATTATGTTATGCACTCCAGTAGAGGCTCGTAGACAGTTATGCATAGCTAGAGATTCCATGACCTTCTCGATCCATATTTTGTTGTATCATTATATTTTGATAGCTTTGATGGCTTGTATACTTGGGTTGAGCTTGATGGCATATATACATATCTTCTGGGTTTCCGTCCCTTACAGTTTATGTTATCTCTTAGTTAGCATTATGGTCCACTCAGGTATGATTATGTGATGCATATATGTCTTATAGTGCTCGGTGGGTTAGCTCCAGGTGCCCGTCATGGCCCTCCGGTTGGGTCATGATACTTGACTCTTAAATAATCCGATAACATCTCTGTTACGTCCCATACTTTATACGTTAAGTTCATCATAAGAAAATTGGCGTAAGCCCGGGAATAAGATTATCTTTGATGTTATAAGTGAATCAACCATGTTAATCGTAAGGGTTACAAAGGTTTCAAATCATGTTCAGTAGGTAATTGAGGGCTTAAAAGTTAAACAAATCGAAGAGAAGATACTTCATCAAAGTTTGACAAGATGGCATGTCTTATGGTGGAAAGTACGATCTGTAGAAGTGATGTACGGACGGTATATTTTGTAATCAAACCGTAGAATCATTCAGAGAGCTGGGCGTGATATACAGACCATATATCACTTCCACAGTTCACATATTCCACCGTATATTTAAGGCGGTGGAAGTTTCTAAACATATACAAAATGGTGGGACTTGATTCTTTCCTCATTTCTCACCCATTTCATGTTACACCCCGTACGTCGAAAAATCACTTATCAAATTTGAAACATAAGTACGTTGAGTTATGGTTAAGTAAAACCACTTTGGAATATAAAGAGTAAGCATTATTAAGTATATTTAATGAGTGAAGGATGTATACAAGGTATATTGGATGGTTTTATAACAAAATGAGTGGAAGAAATGAAGTAGTACGACTTTGGAGAAAGGATGGGCAAAGTTTCGTGTGAAAATTTTGGTCCAACTTGAGGGAAGAATATCTCTTAGCATATGAAGTGTTTTAAAGTGAAACAAAAGCCTGAAATGAATTTTGTAGAGTCTAGTTTGCAATGCAATAAACCCCTCATTAATAGGATATCGGAGTAGAGAATTATCGACGTTACAAGTTCGGCTGATAGAGCAGAAATGCATGCTACAGTAACTGCTACAATACCGACCTGCCACAGTACTGCTACAGTGACCCCCGAATTTGAACTTTATAAAAGGGGCAAAACCCCATTTTTTTCACCAAAAAAAATAAGATTTTAGAGCAGCAACACAAAGGGAAATTATGTCATAAAAAAGTTGAGGGTTTGAAGTGATTTTGGTTAATCGAGGCTCGGGTAGCGTATAATTGTGATTCTAGTATTGTTTTGCGGAGGATTGTTTTCTTGGATTCAAGGTGGACGTTGAAGGTATTGCTGTTTGAAAAAGAATAAGGTATGAATCTCTTTCTATTTACGTTAATACTGGTTTATTCTCGAAGACAAAGTCGTTAAATAATTGTATAGTAAGTTGGTTAGTTATAGAAGTTGAAAAACAGCGTGTAGGCTATTTATGGCACATGTTGGTGTTGAAAGTGATGTTAATGTTTGTATTGATATTGTTGTTGTTGGATGCTGAATTACGATTTTGGGCTAGGCATATAAATAGAGGAGATGCTGCTGAAATTTTAGCAGATTGTAGAAAGATTTATTTGAAGGCTTAGGATAAGTATATATGCCAAACCCATCGACAAACATCTGTGGTCGTCCACTTCTTTCACTTGAGCACCTAAAGTGGCCCTTGTTCCATTTAGACACTTCAGGTGGGCCATTCATATTCCACTTAGACACTTTTTTTACCGTTATCGGAGCAAAACCAACACCAGTCGTCTCCCACGTGGATTAAGTGGCCAATCAAATTGTGCCAGCTCATTTAAATTGTACCAACTCAATTAAATTGTGCCAACTCATTGTAATTGTAAATTCACTAATTTGTAAATTCGTGGAGTTTTGACGGTTAAAAATTGGGGCTTTTGGGTTGGTTCGATGTGCAATGAGGTGGCGGCCCCTTTGGTGTTGGTTTTGCTCCGATAACAGTGCAAAAAGTGTCTAAGTGAAATAGGAATGACCCACTTGAAGTGTTTAAATAGAACAAGGGTCACTTTAGGTGCTCAAGTGAAAGAAGTGGACGACCACATGTGTTTGTCGATGGGTTTGGCCAAGTATATAACAATGGACCTAATTATAGCACCAATGGTCTTATATGTCGATTGCAAGATCGGAAATAGGTGGAAGAGCCGAGACGTGAATTTTCAGGTATGTTAAGGCTAGTCCCTTTCTTTTAAAGGCATGATCCCTTTCTCATGAATCCAATAGATGTTTTTCAAATGTCCCATGATCCCTTTCTGTGAATCCATAAATGTTTTCCAAGAATGTTCTTATTCTCAAAAGCTAGAGATTCATAAATCATAGAGTTCTTATGATGCTAAAGATGAGCATGTTTTATGATGACGATGATTCTATTTCTAGAAATTCCTATGTTATAATTCTCTACATATTGTCATAACCTCCTTACTTCCACAAGTTAGAAGTTCATGATTCAAAGGCATGACTCCTTTCCTGATAATCCATAAATGCTTTCCAAAATGTTCGTATTTACCAAATCAGAGATTTATGATTCCGTAAGCTCTTATGACAACAAGGATGGACATGTTTTTACAATGACAACGATGGTGTCAAAGATGAGAATATTTCTATGACGATTATGATGATGATGATTTCATGTTTAAAAATCCCAAGCTTATGATTTCAATGTGAATATGAGAATGTTGAGCTATTTCTTGATTTTCTCAATTTTATTCATTGTTGATGAATCTCATCTCATGTTATTCGTTCCTCCGAGGTGAGAAATAGTGATGATGAATATTCCATAATATAGTCGGAGGTTACCGACCTTACGTCACTCCGATAGAGTTACAGTTTTTACTTGAGCTCCTATGCATGTTTCATGTTAGGTATATGATGATGATTACACCATGCCTAGATGTCCGGGCAGCACCGCTAAAGCGGGCTGCTTATACACCGTGACTATATGGCACGGGCAGCACCACTAGTGGGCGGCGTGGGATAATTAACCCGAACGCGGGCTAATGATGTTATTTTATTCGGAAAGTTTATGTATGTATGTGTGATATGTTTTATAGGTAAAAGTGAGCATCCATGATTCCGCCGCAAGAGGCGAGCAGTTACAGTTATACTTTCTGCTTATGTCTTCTATATTTCCTTATTATGTTATCATATATGCCTTACATCCTAAGTACTCTGTTCGTACTGATGTCCCTTCTTGTGGATGCTGCGTTCATGCCCGCTGGTAAATAGGTAGACGCGCCTGATCTCTAGAGGCTCCATTAGTGACACCTTGGAAGAGCTCCAGTTGTTCCGGGGCTACAACTTATTGGTACTACTCTTGTGTATATATTTGGGCACGGTGAAATCTTGCCCCGTCCTCGTGGATTTATGTATCTTATTTAGAGGCTCGTAGACAAGCATATGTGGTTAGATGTTCCTTGACTTTATCAGTTATTAGTGTTGTAAAATATTTTGGTAAGACTTGTCGACATAAGCTTATGAATGTTGCCATTGATGACTGGATTAAGTCGGATATACATACGTTATTCGTGTGGCCCACCTAGTAGCGAGAATGGAATGTTAGACCAGTAGTGCTTGGTATATTAGTACTGGGTACCCGTCATGGCCTCTAGTGGAGTCGTGACAAAAGTGGTATCAGAGCAGTTCGTCCTCGGATATGTCTACGGGTCGTGTCCGGTAAAGTCCTGTTTATGGGTGTGAAGCGCGCCACACTTATAAACAAGAGGCTGTGGGGCATTTAGGAATGACTGGCCTTCTTTCTTATCTTAGATCGTACGATAGAGCCATGTTATCATGTTCTCCCCCTTTCCTAATCGTGTGTTATGATTCCAGCAATGCCTGTGAAAAGGAAAGCTACGGTGGCCCAGAAGGGCAAGACGGTGGTCGAAAAAAGAGCTACATGGGAGCCACTGGCACAAGTAGAAGAGGGTGAGTCTTATAACGAGGTTCCCTCTCGGACCTCTCATACTCCACCCTTGTTAGTGGAGCAGGAAAATGCTTCAGCTCCAACTCCAGTACCTCCAGTTCCACCGCCAGAAGCTCCGGGCCAGCGGATGACAGAAGCTATTTAGTTGCTGACCAGTTGTGCGGGCCAAGGTGATAGGGCGGTGAGTGCAAGAGCCCGTGATTTTATCAGTCTGAATCCTCCAGAATTCTACGGGTCGAAACTAGATGAAGACCCGCAAAGCTTTATAGATGAGATGCTGAGGACGCTACGGATAATGCATGGTTCGAATATTGAGTCAGTAGAACTGGCTTTGTATAGATTGCGGGATGTGGTTGTCCATTGGTATAACACTTGGATATCTTCGCGAGGAGAAAATGCACCTCCCCCAGCTTGACCAGAGTTCACAGACGCCTTTCTGTAACATTATCTACCACCGGAGGCTCAACGGGCCCATTTTGATAAGTGGGACTGAAGAGCAGTAACAACGAACAAGGATGTAAATTGGGAAAGAATAAGCAGGATTTGGCAAAAGATGCTACAGAGTTTCTGATGTTTGAGGGACATCCGAAGAAATGAATGTATAGTCTTAATAACATGCCACACTACCTCGGAAATGGAGAAGTCCTTCCAAAAAGATAACTCAAAGATGGCACGGATGTGCACTTCTGAAAGGATATTCCATGAACTCCAGGGCTAGTGTTATTAAGTGACAAGTGAAGAAGAGCATCTAGGAGTAAAGGAACTTAAAACCCCTGAGAATGGAAGTAAGAAGGGTGCACTAACAAATTGATTAAAGAAAATCGGGTAATCACCAAGAACAAGTGAGAGGATAATAAGTTAATAAAGCTGACCAAGAGGCAATATATCAGTGGTATAGGATAAGAACCTCTGTAAAAAGTATAGAGATTTGATCATAAAGAAGATAGACAGATACAACGGGAATATTTATAAAAATGAACCGGCCATAGCGGCGGAAAGAAAGAAGAAGGCTTGACCAAGAGAAAAAGAGAAAGAGTGTACCTTCTAAGGATTTTATGTTAAGAACTAGAAGCGACAAGACACTGGAAGAACTATAACGCATAGTTATGATGCAAATAAGTAGTTAAGGAGAATTATGGACAAATGAGTTAAGCGGATGAAGGGACGAGTCATGGAAATGAGAGGTGTGGAATGTTAACTTTTAACGGTATAAAATAAGCGTAAATCGGAATTGGGAACCCAGGGCAAGAAGAATTTTAAGGGTGTTAAGGAGATAGTCGTGAAGAAGAAGAAGAGAAGGGAGGCTAGGGTTAAAGAAGCGAGGGTATAATCAAATATTCCACGAAGAGGTTTAATGAGATCCGCTGTTCCCTTTAATTCATTAACCAAGGAATTATTAGTCATGAAAGATAGAAGTGAAAAGACGATAAAGGAGGCACCCGTATTGGATCTGATATGTATGAGCATTTTGATATGATACAAGGCTTCAACTAGCAGAACGGGAAATAAGTCAAACCATGTGATGAAAGGAACTCCGGCATTATAAGGAACCGAGGGGTAGAAAGATCGTTAAGGTCGGCCAGGTGATTATAAAAAATGATTAATATTCAAAGGTTACTGGTGTATAAGAACGTCCTTAAAAAAAAAGAGTATTCACAGGATGGCGAGTAGCCATGACATAGTAAGGCAAGATTACTGTAACGGAGACTGAACGAGAACGGGATACTAGTTGATTTCTTATTATGTACACCAGAAAAAAAGAGCTCCAGCCAGAGACATCATTATCCTCTGGTATATGATGCTTCTTTGAATGATTTCTTGATCGTGTGTGGCCAATACGGGTATTGATGTTGTAGCCCTGCGAGGCATTGTATATTTTGGGTTGTTGTGACAGGATGGTAGTGGTACAATTATAGGGGAAATTCTTGCAAATGTTTTGTAAAAATCCCTAAGAGCTCAACATTCGAAGACGAATATTTCTAAAGGGGGGAGGGTGTCCCGTACTTTGAAGAAGCACTTATCAAATTTGAAACATAAGTACGTTGATTTATGGTTAAGTAAAAAAGTATATTTAATGAGTGAAGGATGTATATAAGGTATACCGAAAGGTTTTATAAGGAAATGAGTGGAAGAAATGGAGTAGTACGACTTTGGAGAAAGGAGGAGAAAAGTTTCGTGTGAAAATTTTGGTCCAAATTGAGGGCAGAATATCTCCTAGCACATGAAGTGTTTTGAAGTGAAACAAAAGCCTTAAATTAATTTTGTCGAGTCTAGTTTTCAATGCAACAAACCACTCATCGATAGGACATCGGAGTAGAGAATTATGGACGTTACAAGTTCGGCTGACACACCAGAAACGCATGCTACAGTACCGACCTGCCACAGTACTGCTACAGTACTGCTATAGTGACCCGACCCGAATTTGAACTTTATAAAAGAGGAAAACCCCATTTTTTTACCCAAAAAAAAAAAGATTTTAGAGCAGCTACACAAAGGGAAATTATGTTATAAAAAAGTTGAGGGTTTGAAGTGATTTTCATTAATTGAGGCTCGAGTAGCGTATAGTTGTGATTCTAGTATTGTTTTGCGGAGGAATTTTGCTTGGATTCAAGGTGGACGTTGAAGGTATTGCTATTTGAAAAAGAATAAGGTGTGAATCTCTTTCTATTTACGTTAATATCGGTTTATTCTCGGAGACAAAGTCGTTAAATAATTGTATAGTAAGTTGGTTAGTTATGGAAGTTGGAAAACAGTGTGTGGGCTGTTTTATGGCACATGTAGAAGTTGAAAGAGATTTTGTTAATGTTGGTATTGATATTGTTGTTGTTGGTTGCTGAATTACGATTTTGGGCTGGGCATATAAATAGAAGAGATGTTGCCGAAATTTCAACAGATTCTAGAAATATTTATTTGAAGGCTTAGGATAAGTATATAACAATGGACCAAATTATAGCACAAATGGTCTTATATGTATATTGCATGACCGGAAATAGGTGGAAGAGCCGAGACGTGAATTTTCATGTATGTTAAGGCTAGTCCCTTTCTTTAAAGGCATGATTCCTTTCTCGTGAATCCAATAGATGTTTTCCAAATGTCCCATGGTCCCTTTCTGTGAATCCATAAATTTTTTCCAAGAATGTTCTTATTCTCAAAAGCTAGAGATTCATAAATCATAGAGTTCTTATGATGCTAAAGATAAGCATGTTTTATGATGACGATGATTCTATTTCTAGAAATTCCTATGTTATAATTCCCTACATATTTTTGTAACCTCCTTACTTCCACAAGTTAGAAGTTCATGATTCAAAGGCATGACTCCTTTCCTGATAATCCATAAATGCTTTCCAAAATGTTCGTATTTACCAAATCAGAGATTTAGGATTCCGTAAGCTCTTATGACAACAACGATGGACATGTTTTTACAATGACAACGATGATGTCAAAGATGAGAATATTTCTATGGCGATTATGATGATGATGATTTCATGTTTAAAAATCCCAAGCTTATGAATTCAATGTGAATATGAGAATGTTGAGTTATTTCTTTATTTTCTCAATTTTATTCATTGTTGATGAATCTCATCTCATGTTATTCGTTCCTCCGAGGTGAGAAATAGCGATGATGATTATTCCATAATATAATCGGAGGTTACCGACCTTACGTCACTCCGACAGAGTTACAGTTTTTACTTGAGCTCCTATGCATGCTTCATGTTATGTATATGATGATAACTACACCGTGCCTAGATGGCTGGCGGCACCGCTAAGGCGAGCGGCTTATACACCATGACTATATGGCACGGGCAGCACCACTAATGGGCGGCGTGGGATAATTACCTCGGACGCGGGCTAATGATGTTAATTGATTCGGACAGTTTATGTATATATGTGTGATATGTTTTAAAGGTAAAAGTGAGCATGCATGATTCCGCCGCAAGAGGCAAGCAGTTAGAGTTATACTTTCTTCTTATGTCTTCTATATTTCCTTATTATGTTATCATTTATGCCTTACATACTAAGTACTCTATTCGTACTGACGTCCCTTCTTATGGATGCTGCGTTCATGCCCACAGGTAAACAGATAGACACGCCTGATCTCTAAGGGCTCCATCAGCGGCACCTTGGAAGAGCTCCAGTTGTTCCGGAGCTACAACTTATTGGTACTACTCTTGTGTATATATTTGCGCACGGTGAAATCCTAGCCCGTCCTCATGGATTTATGTATCTTATTTAGAGGCTCGTAGACAAGCATATGTGGTTAGATTTTCCTTGACTTTATCAGCTATTATTGTTGTAAAATATTCTGGTAAGACTTGTCGACATAAGCTTATAAATGTTGCCATTGATGACTAGATTAAGTCGGATATACATACGTTATTCGTGTGGCCCACCTAGTAGCGAGAATGGAATGTTAGACCAGTGGTGCTTGGTATATTAATACTGGGTACCCGTCATGACCCTAGTAGGGTCATGACATTTCAGATCCTATACCTCCCTAAACTCTCTATAAAGGGTTCCATATCACCCAAGAGCAAAATCAAAGGTAAAAAACATATATCAAAGGTGAGAATCCTATAATGCTTGCTAAGATTGTTGTTCCTCTTCTTATGGTTGATTTGGAGAATTCTTTAAGGTGAAGTAGGCCCATTTTTAGGACTGTTCTTGTGGTTTAAGGTAAGATTATGCCCTTCCTACATGTATTTGAGCTTGTCTAATTCCTAGTCATTTTGTTGATTAAGAACTTGGGGGATAAGAGACTGGAAATCATAGTTGAGTGTGGTTGTGTATTGGACTATTTGAAGTTGTTCTTGAGCTATCTTGTGGCTGGAAATTATGGAGTATTAGCTTGTATATGTTTTTGTTATTGTTGTTGTTGCTTTTTTTAGTTGTGTTGTGAAGAGAGGGAAGTTATGAGGAAGTTTGATTGTGTTAAGAGACGATCTTGTTGCTTAATATACTGTATTCTAGTTTCCCTTTAGTTGACGATAGTTCTATTGTTGTATTGTAGATTGAGGTGCTATTCGATTCAAGTGCGTTGTTGTTGGCGAGCACTTAACGAAAGGTATGTAAAGAGTCGAACAAGTATATAAGAAAAGAGTATATCGTAGAACTCTTATGATCATGTTTTCTCATGTTACTCTTACTTTAGCTATCCCTTGTCAGGAATCTATGTTCAGTTTGTAATGTTTCATGTCTAGTCGAGTAGTAGAGAGTATATGTGTGTGTGTGTGTATAAATTTGTCATTTACAGTATTATGCACTTGCCTACGGGCCAGACAGATATACAGTCGCCTACGGGCCAGACAGATACAGAGTTGCCTTCAGCCCAGACAGATATACAGTTTCCTATGGGCTATACGGAAACACAGTATAATTCACTTGCCTTCTGGGCCATGCACTCACACACCAATCCCTATATGAGGCTGGACAATTTATTTCAGTATTATTTTTTTTTTTATATGAGTCAGAGTTGGGTAAGTATACTCTAGATTATCATTGGCTCCCCAAATACTCGAAGTATATCATATATATTAGTTAAGTTTCAGTTTTAGTTTCAGTTATTCAGATGCCTTACATACTCGGTATATTATTTCGTACTACCGTTCCTTTCTGTCACGACCCAACTAGAGGGCCATGACGGGCACCCGGAGCTAAACCACCGAGCACCTCCGAACATACATCTCATAATCCTTTTTAGGTAAACCACAAAGACAGCTCATGGGTATCATAATCTGTAAGGGCATATATCACAAAATAATGACAGCTCTCTACATAATCATCAACAACTATGCCCATCTCCACAAGCCAACAAGGCCGTCAAAATATTATACAACAATATGAACTGATAAGGTTCTAGAACATCTAATTACATGCATCTGTCTACGAGCCTCTATACAGAATACAGGAATTCACAAGGACAGGGCAGGACTTCGTCATGCCAAAGTATATACACAAAACAATAATACCAACAAACTGCATCTCTGAAGCAAGTGGAGCGCTTCTGAGACTCTGTTGATGAAGCTCCTAGGGGTCTGGTCCGTCTCTTTGTCTACCAGCGGGCATAAACGCAACGTCCACAAGAAAGGACGTCAGTACGAATAATGTACTGAGTATGTAAGGCATAAGTAACAACATAATAAGAGATATGGAACATAACATGAAATAAAGAGATAACCTGTACATCTGCTTGCCTTGTAAGGCGGATATCAAGCATGCTTAGCTTTTTAAAGAAAACACTTTTCATGCATATTAAACATAATATCATTATTAGCCCGTGTCCAGGCCTCCCGCGTCCAGGGTAACCACCGAACGCCGCCCACTAGTGGTGCTGCACGGCCATATAGGCACAATTTTATTATCATTATCCATAAGCCGCCAACCGTAGTGGTGCTACCCGGCCATAAAGGCACAGTGTTATTATCATTATCCATAGCCGCCCACCGTAGTGGTGCTGCCCGGCCATATAGGCACAGTGTGAGAAAATACATACATATACATCAAGCATGCATGAGAGCCCAATTAAAAGCTACAACTCTATCGGAGTGACGTAAGGTTGGTAACCTCTGATTTATTTTATGGAGCAATCATCATCGCTATATCTCACCTTGAAGGAACAATTATCATAAGGTGAGATCAACAACAATGAGTAAAATTAAGAAAATCATGACATAACCTCAACAATCTCGTGATAGCATCAAAATAATAAGCCTTAAAATTTCTAGAAATGGGGTCATCATCATTATCATGTTAGAAAACATCTATCTTTAGTATTATAAGAACTTTGAGAATCATTAACTTCTAACTTTTGAGAATAAGGATATTATGGAAAAACATATGGGTGCATAAGAAGGGAATCATGCCTTTAGAAAGAAAGGGACTAGCCTTAACAACTAAATTTTCGTAATACACATCATAATATCAATAATAAAGAATATCCTTACCTCAATCAAGGTTGGTAGAGCTTGAAATCTTATTTATCTTTAGTGGCCTCCTTTGATTCATCGAGATTGATTGTTTAGAACAAGAACTACAAGACCTTATATGCTTCCCGAGCCTAAATCCTGGGGTTTCACTTGATTTGGGCTAAAATTTTGTGGAAGAAATTGAGAGAATGTTCTAGGGGGTTAAGAAATGTTTGGGGAGCTGGTTGAATGAAAATAAGGGGTAAATCCCCTTTTTATATTGTTCTAGGGTCGGTTTGGACCGACCTAGAACTTTCCGGCACTGTAGGGCGGGTGTCGCGCACTGTAGTTGTGCGTTTCTGTTCTGCCAGCCTTACTTGTAATTTTCATAATTCTCTACTCTGATATCGTATCGACGAGCGGTTTGTTGCGTTGGAAACTAGACTTCATGAACTTCAATTTAGGCTTTTGCTTTACTTCAAAACTCGTCATATGCTAAAAGATATTCTTTCCCCAAATTGGATAATACTTTGTTCAAAATTACGCTCAAATTTGATAAGTGCTTCTCCGCAAAAAATATTCGTCCTCGAATGTTGTAGCTTACGATGTTATCATTAATTTCTTGAAATGGTTGTCCCCCGTTAGACTCTGATTTTCATATTCCTATACTAGGGGCGCATCCGTCTTTTCTTATATTCTCCTAACTCTTTGTCGAACTCATCCATTAGCTTCATATCCTCATGTCCTCATGTAAGTAACCGGTGGTCAATTGATATCATCTTGTTCTCATTAAGGTGGTCTTGGCTCATGATCGCTACGGCTCTCCGCCGATCTTGCAAGTATGCTTAATTGTTGTGTCCTTTTTACTTCCTCTTTATTTCTCTACTAGTAGACAAACTCTCTTATTCAGATGTGGCACCTTTCCTTGCTTGCTTCTTTGGTGCTATTTTAGATTATTCCTTTTTATACTAGTCGACCTTATCTACATACCATATCATCTCCTTTTAATTCCTTGGTCGGACTCCTTAATTCCTTACAATATCATCATATTCATATTTGAACTTTTCCTTCAATTTCCTCTCCTCAATCTTAACATAATTACAAAATAAACTCATAAACTTGGAACTAAGATAAAATCCTACTTAATCATAATTTCCTTTCAATATGAGTATGCTTTCTTCTTAAGTCCTTGACTCTCTTGTACCGGTGATTATTTAAGACTTAAATTAGCCTCTATTCTTCTTTGACTCCTTATCATTGTCCTTACACCATTTTGTTGGCCATTTCATCATGGCGATTGTTTATATGGTTCTATGTCATACTCTCACAATTGATATAACTGACGACTTGGAATTTCACAACTTACGAGGTACTTCCTAATCTCAGGCAGTACTGTTGTCTTGCTATCCATAGGCACACTATCTTCCTTTCCTTTGAAGATTATTGAACTTCCTATAAATATTCCTCTTTTAAAGCTTTCATCTCTTCTAGTGCTACAAGTTCTTTTTAGTAGTCCCGGTTGTCCCTTATACTTATCCTTGGTCACATGCGACCTTTCTTACTCCTTTTGTTACGCCTTGGAGTACTTTACTGCATATCTAATTGTACCTAAAATTTTTTCGGCACGAGTGATTCGAGTAATAGTCCGGAATACAACACATTGCATTGGCGAAACTTATTCTCCTTTCTATATTTGTCTCATGATATACTTGCATTTAATCCATTCTTACTTTTCTTTAGCACATTCTTGACATATCGGTTCATCTCCAATTTTGGCTCCTTCAATCCAGTATATTTCCCTCTTTTGAGCTTGGGAATATTGTAGCTCATCTTAGAACTGGATTTGCTCTTCCCCCCTTTTAAAGGATGTTCTCATGTACCAGTAACCTTCGAGAATTACCCGTCTTTGATAGTCATCTGGCCAACCTTAATAATCCTTCAACTCCTCTATTCCATGTAATGCCGGAGTTCTTTTCATCTTATGGTTTAACTTATTTCCTTTTTTTCTAGTTGAGTTCTTGTATAAAATCAAAATGCTTATACATATTGGATACAATTCAGATGCCTTCTTTATTGACTTTTCACTTCTACCTTTCATGACTAGTAGTCTTCTAGGCAAATGAATTAATGGGGACATTGGAATTCATCAGGCCCATCATGGAGTGTCCGACTATACCACGCTTCTTTAGATCTAGTCTTCCTCCACAACTATCTTCTTAATATCCTTGAAATTTTCCTTGCTCTAGGTTCCCAATTCTGATTTATGTCAATACTATACCATTAAAAGTTGATACTCCACACCATCCATTCCCACAACTCGTCCTTTCATTATCTTAGCTTATTCTGTCCCGTAATTCTTCTTAACTACTTGTTTGCATCATAACCATGCATCACAGTCCTTCTAGTGTTCTGTCGATTCTTGTTCTTATCATGAAATCCTCACAGAGTACACCCTTTTCTTTCTCCTTTCGTCGAGTCTTCATCTTTCTTTATGATACTACAACTTGTACACATATATATATCTTGAATTTTCTCGATTTGCTTCATGATCGCATCTTTGTATCTTTCACACAACCATTGTCTTATAATTTCAATTTGTTTTCCTTTGGGCAAGCCCACTGACTCATTAACCTTCTCCTTGTTGTCGGTGGCCACATAATTCCCTTTAACCATTTCGTTAACACCTCATCCTTTCTTTAATCCTCATAGTTTCTTTTGTTTTCTATTACTCGTAAAATGCCTATTTCCATTAGTCATTCTTTACTCTTAGCTTAGGAGACTTTGGAGTGTCTCATTACGACTGCAAATCCTTTTTGACGCTGAAAATCTCTTCTTGGGGTACTTTCTTCCCTTAAATAGGCGTACCAATCATGGGTTCACATCTATTCTCCTGGTTAAATCTCAGGAGTTTAAAATTTCATTGTCTCTCTCATAAGACCTATGTATTTCTTCTCAAGGATGCACCTTTGTCCATTATTTACAACCTTCTTGGTTCTGGTTATGAAGACGTATAGGTTGGTTCTGAGGTCCTCACGTTCATCCTTTGTCCAAGTTTCTCACCCCTTCATGATATCATAACCTTCTTTTTCCTAATGCTCATGCTTATATATTTGGTCGCGTTACTACTATCTGACTTTAATTCTCGAGAAAACCCAATCATAATTCTCTCTGTAGCGCTTGCTACCTCAATTTTGACATACAGCACAATCAATACTTTTTAACATGTCGTAAAATCAATCGTAAGGGTATACATCATACTCGATGCAGCCACTCGTGACTTACCTTTCTATCACTTTTCAACACCTTTTCTTGCGAGATATCCCGTTGCCATTTAATTTTGTCCTGAACCCACAGCTTATTAAGCCTCCCCTCTTTTGACAACCTAGTCAAACTTATATCTGGTAACCATCTTGAAATCCTAATCATAAGGGTCATATACTTCTGATTTCTTTGAGTTATTCTGGGTTCTCATATTCACCATATGTATAAATCCGTGGGACTTCTTAGCATATTTTTCTAAATCTTAATTGTAACCCTAGCGATATAATTTTACTTAAAAATCTTTACTCGTATATATAATTCTTTCCCTCATTGTACATAACCCAACACCGGATGTGTTTTGAAAGTTCTCTGTTAGGGTGCCTTTCATAATCTTGACTTCCTCAAATTAGTCCAGCCTCCATGTTTATCGTACCTTCTCATTTCTAAGTTCTGCTGATAGCTTTTATCAGCACAAATTTACACAATGACCTTTACTCATACTTGTATACGACAATTCCTTAACATCATTATTATCCCTCATAACAAAATTATGCTCAAAACATACTAATAATTATAACTCAAGTTAATTCACAACTCAAAATATAATCAAATGTATATTTATACTCAAGGATCATATCCAAACATATTCTTATGCCTTCCACTTCTTACTTTGAGAAGAAGTTACACTCCTATCTAATCAAACTGATCCCTCATTAATGAAACACTTTGAAAGGTTAACCGACTCAAGTTTCACCCCAATCCGATCAGTAACATAAGGAGTAACATATGATGACGTAGAGCCCGGATCAATCAATACATATACTTCCTAAGAGAATACTGATAATATACCTATAACAACATCAGGGGGAAGACTTAAGATCCTGTCGCCTAGCTCAATGCTGAGGGCCACTCGAACTGGACGCTCCTCCTCGACCTCTGCCACAGCCTGCTGGTGTCTTTGAGCTTTTCCCTGGAGGGTCTACAAATGACGAAAAACCAGTTGTTGATCTTGTGGGCTAGACCCTACCTCTACCACGTCGAAATGGGCACTTACGCATAAAATGGCCTGGCAGGCTGCAGGCATAGCAAACATTTAAACCCAATCAGCATGGTCCCCAATGTAGTTTACCACACTGAGTACATCGTGGTTATAGGTGGTCTCGTCTGACTAGAACCAATCCTAATCTGAGAACTGGAAACATTGGAACTCTGAGCTGGCCCAAAATAAGTGGGTCTATCAAACCTGGGTCCAGGAAAATGTAGAGGCGCACTAGTTATTGAACGAATTAACTGCTACCTTGGGGCACCTATAAACTCACGGTCAAACCTTGAAGAACTGAGCCTCTTCCTCTGACCCCTATCACCATAGCCCGCACCCTACCACTGGGCCTGAGCGGCTACTAACTGGGTCACCAAAAGGATTACTTTTCTCATCTCCTGGCCCGTAGCATCTGGTAAAAGAACTAGGGGTATCGGAGCTGGAGCTGAGGCCCCTTCATGCTCCTCTGAAATGGGTGGAGTAGGAGAGGTTCGAGATGGAACCTCATTATGGGACTCTCCCTCTTCTATCTCTACTGGTGGCTCCCGTTCAGTCTACCTTCCGGCAACCATCTTTCCCTTCTAGGCCACTGTAGTTTTCCTTCTCACATGCATCACTGAAATCATACCACACAATTAGGAAAAAGGGATCCTGCTAACATAGCTCTATCGCACGATCTAAGATGTGAAAGAAAGGTCAATCATTCCTAAATGCCCCACAGCCTCTTGTTTATAAGTGTGTCACACTTTACACCCATAAAGAAGACTCTACTGGACACGGCTCGTAGACATACCATAGGAGGAACTGCTCTGATACCACTTTTGTCACGACCCAACTAGAGGGCCATGACGGGCACCCGGAGCTAACCCACCAAGCACCTTCGAACATACATCTCATAATCCTTTCTAGGTGAACCACAAAGACAACTCATAGGTATCATAATCTATAAGGGCATATATCACAAGATAATGTCACCTCTCTACATAATCATCAACAACTATGCCCATTGCCACAAGCCAACAAGGCCGTCAAAATATTATACAACAATATGAACTGATAAGGTTATGGAACATATAACTACATGTATTTGTCTATGAGCCTATATACAGAATACAGGAATTCACAAGGATGGGGCAGGACTTCGCCATGCCAAAGTATATACACAAAAGAGTAATACCAACAAACTGCAGCTCCAAAGCAAATGGAGCGCTTCTGAGACTCCACTGATGAAGCTCCGAGGGGTCTGATCCGTCTCTTTGGCTACCTGCAGACATGAATGCAGCGACCACAAGAAAGGACGTCAGTACGAATAATATACTGAGTATGTAAGACATTAGTAACAACATAATAAGAAATATGGGACTTAACATGAAATAAAGAGATAACCTGTACATCTGTTTGCCTTGTAAGGCGGATATCATGCATGCTTAGCTTTTTAAAGAAATATTTCATGCATATTGAACATAATATCATCATTAGCCAACATTCGAGCCTCCCGCGTCTGGGGTAACCATCGCACACTGCCCACTAATGGTGTTGCCCAGCCACATAGGCGTGGTGTTATCATCATTATCCATAAGCCACCTACCGTAGTGGTGCTGCCTAGCCATATAGGCATGGTGTTATTATCATTATCCATAGCCACCCACTGTAGTGTTGCTGCCCGCCCATATAGGCACGGTGTGAGAAAATACATACATATACATTAAGCATGCATGAGAGCCCAATTAAAAGCTACAACTTTATCGGAGTGACGTAACGTCGGTAATCCCTGATTTATATTATGGAGCAATCGTCATCGCTACATATCACCTTGAAGGAACAATTATCATAAGGTGACATCAATAACAATGAATAAAATCAAGAAAATCATGATATAAGCTCAACAATCTCGTGATAACATTAAAATCATAAGCCTTAAAATTTATGGAAATGGGGTCATCATCATCATTATAATCTTAGAAAACATCTATCTTTAGTATCATAACAACTTTGAAAATCATGAACTTCTAACTTTTGAGAATAAAGATGGTATGGAAAACATGTATGGGTGCATAAGAAGGGAATCATGCCTTTAGAAAGATAGGAACTAGCCTTAACATACCTTTTTGGTCGTCTTAACTTTAACTACATAATGCTTGTACTCCCAAGATCATAAATCTACATTCAAGAGAATTCATACTATTGTTAGGCTTATCGTTATATGCTTGTCGTAAGCCTTCAAATTAAATCCTCTTAGAATCTGCAGGAATTCGGGCAGCATCTCCCCTGTTTATATCCCTAGCCCAAAATCAAAATACCGACAAAACAACAACAATAGCAACACCAATATCTTAATAAAACATCCCACATGATGTTTCCATAATTTCTCAACCAATCAGTAGACTTTACGAAGCTTTAACAACTAAATTTCCATGATACACTTCATAATATCCATAGTAAAGAATATCCTTACCGCAATCAAGGTTGGTAGAGCTTGAAATTTTATTTATTTCGGTGGCCTCCTTTGATTCATCGAGATCCGTTGTTTAGAACAAGAACTACAATACCTTATAAGGTTTCCGAGCCTAAATCCCGAGGTTTCACTTGATTTGGGCTAAAATTTTATGGAAGAAGTTAGTAGAATGTTCTAGGGGGTTAGGGAAAGTTTGGGGAGGTGGTTGAATGAAAATAAGGAGCAAATCTCCTTTTTATATAGTTCTAGGGTCGGTTTGCACCAACCTAGAACTTGCCGCGCAAATGTAGCGCGCGTGCCGAGCACTGTAGCTGGGCGTTTCTGCTCTGCCAAACTAATTTATAACGTCCATAATTCTCTACTCCGAAGTCGTATCGATGAGCGGTTTATTGCGTTGAAAACTAGACTTCATGAACTTTAATTTAGGCTTTTGCTTTACTTCAAAACTCCTCATATACTAAAAGATATTCTTTCTCCAAGTGGGCTCATATTTGTTATTCAAAATAACGCTCATCTTTTTCCAAAGTCATACTAACTCAACTCCTTCCACTCAATTCCTTATAGGACCTTCCGGAATTCCTCATATGCATCCTTTACTAATAAAATGTACTTAATAATTCTTCATCCCTTATACTCCAAAGTTGTTTTACTTAGCCACAGTTCAACATACTTTCGCTCAAATTTGATAAGTGGTTCTCCGCAAGAACGGGGTGTAACACTTTCACCGGGGGCACTGGATTTCTTGCTAGCAAGTCCTGACAGATAGATAGACAGGCCTCCACAGTAGACGGCACCAGGTATCTACGTGATTGGTAAGATCCACCTCATTCAGAGTTATCAGGTCCAGAGTGGGAGTCATTTTGTGTGTATATAGACTTGATGGGTAGGTCAGGGCTCTGTCCCGACCACAACACAGTTTGTTCTTCTTAGAGGGTTGTAGAGGTGTCCGGTAATTTTAGTATATCAGCATGGTGCCTTGTCGGCCCTTGTATATGTTATTTTGGGTTGTTATTTGTGGACATCCATGGTGGATTTGTCGGCCGCATAAGTGTGTCTATATATATATATATATATATATATATATATATTGGGTGGCTATTCTGAGGCCCTATCAGATCATGTGTGTATCAAATGTGCAAGTTTTATGTTACGAGCCCTAAGGTGTGAATATCTCACGCACCCATACAGGTTGAAGGCTACGAGAGCATCAGAAGGTAAAAGTATGAGTTTTAGAAAGTAAAAGTGGTAAGGTGAAGAAGGTACGAGGTACCTAAGAAGATAAGATTGTAAAGTAGTCAGAGTTTAAACCGAGGAACATAAGCGTCATGATTCCACTTTCAACAGTGATGGACGTGTATAGTTAGTAGCACCCACCCCAGCTTATGACTTAAAAGTATCAACAGATATAGCCTTAGGACGGAATGAACTTTCAGGATCTAGTGAGGGTTAGAGCAATCCATGGTTGACAGATTGTTAGAACAAGATGACGTTACTGAATGATAATGTGATATGATGATAGTCCCTCTTTATGCGGCACATAGGTGGTGTACCCTGGAATAGTGTTGTTAGATATGACTTCTTGAGTGTTTAGAAGATAATTTTTTTTAGGGGAACCACCTAGTTCCAAAATCATAACTTGGATGGTATTTTATTAATATGAAGAAAAATACACGAAGAGGAGGACATAAACCTTTCCCCTGTGCAATATGAAACGGGACACTCTTAGTTTTGATGCAGAATGGCCAAGTCCTTATTTACAAATCCTAACATGAACTAAATGATGCATGAACTAAGGGGGGAAGAAATCTTCCAATACAGAAGAATGGGGTATCTATGTGATGCATGCTTCCTATGTACAGAAATCATCAACCACCTATCTTTAGTTGGTGTATGATGACTTCTGTATTACATGCTTTTTTAATGCACCTAACTGTCTAATAGAAAATCAAGGTTGATCAAATTGATATTGGTTATTGTTCTTAATTCTACTTCTGATAGTTGGGAGGCCCCATCTATCCAGATTTAGTATACCTTTCACAAATCTGGGCAATTTATTGAATTCCCTGTAAGAAGATATATCACTATGAGTGTGCTTGACATATGCAAGCTTGCCAGCTACCTGGTTAGCTTCTCTCAAGCGGTGTTTAATTTGGAACAGGTTCTGGTTCAGCATGCTTTGCATCCAAGTCACTATTTGAGATATGCTCCATGGTGGTTTCATTTTACCTTGAATGGCTTGGACTAACAGCAAGGAATCACCTTTTAATATGAGGTTCTCCCTTCTCATGTTTAAAAAACATTCTACACCATGTTGTAATGCCTTTGCCTCAGCGCAATTGCTGGATACCCAAGTTAATGTTATAAACATGAATTACTTTGCCTTTATGATTTTTTATGACACCACCTCCCCCACAATCATCCCCTATGTAACTTCCATCACTATTAATCTTGATGAAACTAGGTGTAGGAGGGTACCATTTGATAATCTTAATAGTCAATTTAGAGTAGTTGTTATTTAGTTTGTTGCAGAAGACATACCAGGCAATTTTTGGTTTCGACAGAGGAAATTGGATGTTGGTGATTTGAAAAATATGTGATGTGATGTTTTTAATTGACATAGCACTATTGAACTTGATGAAGTTGAACTTTATATTGCATCTAACTTTCTATATCTCCCAACAAATCACCCGAGGAAGAATTCTTTGACAGGCATTGAGACAGGACTTTTGGTCTTTAATCTCCAACAGTGAACTATCATCTATCTAAGAGGAATGTTTTGAACTTTGATACCCATTGGATGACATATTTTAGCCCATAGCTCCTGAGGCAATTTTTCCAAATAAATGTTCAATTGTTTCTATCTTGTGGACAGTGCAGCAGCAGCAAATGGAAGGCCAATGAATTTTGAACCTTCCAATGTTGTTATTTGTAGATGATATTTTTGATGACTCTCCAGAGATGGAAATTAACTTTCAAAGAGCAATTCTTGTGCCATGTTCTCTTATCATGCCAGTCCCCATCTGCTTTTTTCCTCAACATAGTCCAAGCTGATGAAACTATAAATTTGCCGTCAAGGTTAAGGGTCCAAACTGGTTTATCAGCCTTATTTATGGTGAAGTGAATTGTAATGTGATGAACAGCTGCCCTTATTGCCAAAAGAACCCTATATCCTGCTCTACTCCAATTCCATATACAATTCACCTATACCTCATTTAAGTTGCATTTGATTAGAACATAGTCTTTAGGAAGCAATTTGTATAGTGCACCTCTCCATTCCAGTTGTCATACCAGAAAGACAAGTTGCCTTGTCCTACTTGCCATATTATGTTGTCCTCTGTGGGTTGTCTAATGCTGCAAATTGCCCTCCATATTTGTGATTGAGCACCAACAACTGTTTTGATGACAGCATTAGTTCTTGAGCAGTATTTGGCTAATATATACTTTTTACATAGTGACTCTTTTGTTCTCAAATTCCCCCACTGTTTTGCTATGAATGCTTTTCTCACATCTTTTAGGCATCTGAATCCACCACCCCCTTCTTCATAAGGCACGCACATCTTTACCCACTTGCACCAACGGTATTTTCTCCTGGATTCATTTCCACTCCATAGAAATCTAGCAATAGCCCCTTTCAGTTGCTCAAAAGTCCCTTTTGGTGGCTTCATTGCTGCTAGCAGATGCACTGGCATGGCTAGCAATGTATGCTTTATTAAAATAATCTTGCCACCCATAGAGAGAAACTTGAAATTCCATGTATGGATCCTTTTTGTGATTGAATGAACCATTTCTGGAAAGTAAACTATCTTCATTCTACCAACAAACAGAGGGCAACCTAGGCATTTGATAGGTTACTCTTTCCTTTGCATTCCGGTCAAGTGAGCTACTCTATATTCTAGCTCTATATTAGCTTTAGGTGCGACAGCAACACAACTTTTATGCTTGTTAATCAGCTGACCTGAAACATCTTTATAAACAGTTAGTAACTTCAAGATTTTCCTTATGTCAGAAGGTTTACCTGAGGTGAACAATATTACATCATCTGCGAAAGCAAGATGTGTGATATTGGGACCCCTTAGGGGTCCATGATATCCTGAATAATGCTCATCATTGGCCAGATTGTTAAGAAGCCTAGACAGTAAATCAACACATCTATCTATATCTATACTATGTTAAAAGCATGAACTCCCTAATTTAAAAGTTAAATTACTAAAATATCCTCCTTATTATTTGTTAAATAACCTATTTACTTAAAATTTAAAAACAAAAAACCTATAAATAGATACAAATGCTGCAGACGCCTACTTTTGGCTGCCAAGCAGTCAAGCAACGCTTCGAGCCTCTTGGTTAAGATCACAACTGCCAACTACAAGTTCAGAATTCAATTCTATACGCTCTTGATTTATTGACATAGATATCGCTAATTTGGACGTGTAAACCTGTGCACAGACAAGTTTCAACGTCCTATTTAATGTATGTAGCCTATATCTCATTGAAGGATATAGCAAGCTTGCATCGGTTATGGATTAGACCTAACTATATTGCTGTTTCGTGTTTTTGGTATAGAACTACATTGCCACAAGCTTGGGATTGTAAGCATGATTCCATAAAAATTCCTTTGCTATTTTATTGATATGATTTTCGTTTTAAGGAATACAAGAATAGTAAAACCCCTAGACCATATATGTCATTGGATTTGTTGTTCCCTCCTTTTATTGAGTATGCATTCTCCTTCCATTTGTTTATTACACTATCATCTTCAAGAAAGAAAAAAATCATTCTTAATACCTTTGTTATCATGTCAAACCAGAAATTTGAAATTCTTTATTTCAGCGTAGCCTAAAGGGTTAGTTTCTACACTAATCATATCTATCTATCTATCTATCTATCTGCATCTATCTATATCTATTAAAAGCACGAATAATTTTCGCTAAATGTTGAACGAACAAAATATTCTTATTGAGCCCTTAAATTTTTAAGTTAAATTAGGATAAAATTATAATCACCATCAATATTCAATTTTAGAGTAACTAAAATTTAGGATTTTGAGGTTAATTATGAACTTTCCGGCTTCCGCTGCTAATAAAATCCTACTCGGAATGGGAAGCACACCTGCAGCATTAAGAAACTCATGTTCCTAATACAAATGTGCATGTGATTCGTATACCATGAAGTGTCCTAATATTATTATACTACTGGTTTTGTTACTTGATTTTCAATAATAAAACTTTCCTTCCCTACTTAAACCAACTCACGTAATTAGAAATTGTTCCAATCCTTTTTAGAATTAGAAGGAGCTAGGTGCGTATTATATAGTTTGGATTGTCACGACCCAACCGATGAGTCGTGACGAGTGCCCGACTTTAACTGACAAGACACCCTTATACTCATACCTGGATCTCACTAAATAACAGGGTGACCCATATCTGACTCATAACTAAACTATACTGACTTTGTAAGAACAATATCATGAACTTTATATTAAAAACTCACAACCACCTGTATATATATATACTGAAATAACAGTGCAAGCCGACTAGGCTACTACATATGTTGTACAGCAAAATAAGAGCCGACGAGGCTACATAACATCCCAACTATGTACAACTGTCTACAGACCTCTAATGGAATACAAAGCTGTAGAAAGGACGCGACAGGGCCCCGTCATACCCATATATATACATGTCAAAAATAGCATGCCAAAAATAGACTGCAGCTCCAAACCAAGTGGAGCGCACTGACTACTGCTTGGTGAAAGTCCTACTGAGCTGGGCCACCTCTTTATCTACTTGAACCTGCGGGCATGAACGCGGCCCCCCAAGCAATAGGGGAGTCAATACGAATAATGTACCGAGTATGTAAGACGTAAGAACAACATGTACATAAGAATCATGAAAGATATCAGAAACATGAAAGTCAATCTGTACATCTGAATGTATCTGTATAACTCTATATAGCTGAAAGTGCCTCCGAGGGCGTATGATATGCATGCTTTTGTTCAAAATCATATACATATAATATAATTGTTAGTGCTGAGGAACGTACAGCCTGATCCATATATGTCAGTGCTGAGGAACATACAACCCGATCCATATCTCATCTCATCCCGCGTTCGGGGTAATCTCATGATCTGCCCACTGCAGTGGTGTGCATATCTACGTGCCTGCCTGACCGACTATAGCGCGACACGATGTAAGAAAATAGTTGTATATGTATATAAATGCATGAAAGACTCATGAAAGGATACTCTGAACTCCTCGAGGTAACATAAGAAGCTAGTATGCTAGTGTAATAGATCTCTGGAAGATATAGACTTGAAACATGGGAGGCTAAGGATACGAATATCCCTACACTATCTAAGAAAGGAGTCTTTGGAACTTGCTCGATTACTTCTTTCATTCGTATCATAAGGATCATGCCAAAATGAAAGAAAGGGATAGCCTTAACATACCTTATCTGCTTCTCAAGCTAACTATTCTTATGTCCCCGGCTTGACGAATCTACACATAAGACAAGTATGTCAACTATTAGTCTAGAACGCTTATATTCCAACCTTTAAATTAGCCTATAACTTAACGAAATTCGGACAGCATCTCTTTTGTAAACTTAACAATCCCTCAAATTCCAATTCAACCCAAACATAAAAAATAATACCAATATCTACATATCAAAATACAAACAATTCCTTCCCAAAACATCTCCCAAATCAGCCCCAAATCCCAACTTAAACTCAATTAACTTACCGCTTTCTTAACTATCCTTTCATCATGTAAAAACATTAAAACTCTTGGTAATCAACTCAATAACAAAGGTAAGAATCATATACATGCCTTGAAGGAACTAGAACTCCAAAAATCAAACTTCACATTCAACTCCTAAGCTCAACAACTTCAATAAAATCCTAGGAACAACTTTCCTTTCACTAGCTCGGGTTTACGAGCTATTAACTGCCTTACCTTGCATATACTGAAGTACAAGTATATGTTCCTTGCAATACGATAAGATCAGAAGTTAAATGAATCGAATCGACGCGAGTCGGGCAACTCAGGGAACGAGGAAACCAATCCACTTTGACGGGCAAAGGGATGGTCTATCGACATGTCGACATGGCATCCTTTCCCGCCTTCGACATGCCAAGGCCCCTAAATATGGGGTGGCAGAACGACGGCATAGGTCTACGGTCGTCAATCCTCTCGTCGACCCTGAGGCACTGGAACTCTTTGTTCCACTTATATATATATATATAGCCCCTCACTTTTTTCCTCTTGATTTCTCACTTCCCCAACTAGAGATAAACCCTAAAATATATCTCCCAACATTTCCCAACATATTAGAGAGGTTTTAGCAAGAAATTATATGCCGGTTCTAATTGTAATATCTAAAATATCACTCACTATGCATAGGACATTGAGTGAACTAATTTTAAACAAATTTGGTGAAATAAAATTCTTTTTGCACTTTAATTAGTCAATGGATGTTTGGTCTGAGGTGATCACGCCAGTTGCCATAAGGATTCATATATCATTACAAATTATAGTGGGATTATAACTTTAAATTACTCAACAGATTGAATTCTTTTAGAAAACAATCCAGTACAATTCGTTATGTTTAAGACATATTTGCCAACTTAAAGCTTCATTATACGGGTCTTCAGCCTCATGAATTAAGGTAAGCATAACTAATTTATAATTAAATATCAGTTTCATTCTTCTCCCAGTGTAGGTAAGCGTAATTAACTTCTAATTAAATATCAGTTTCATTCTTCTCTCATTGTAGGGATTTACTGATGAATTATTTGATATTCCATGTAGGAGGAGATCTCTCGACTATTTTTTGTGGAATAAAATTTCTTCCAAGTTCGTTTTCA